>NC_053392.1:209447727-210147373 GCF_905171765.1 Bufo bufo | reverse complement strand
GCTAATTGATTTCAGCAGCCACGCAGTTCTGATCACCGCCGGCCGTGCAGCGGTGATCGGAACTACACATGGCGTACCGGTACATCGTGTGTCCTTAAGTACCAGGACATCATGATGTACCGTTACGTCATATGTCCCCAAGAGGTTAACGTTTTTCACACATAACATGAAACTGGTCAGATTTGCAAAAAATGGCCTGTCCTTAAGGTAAAAATGAGCCCGGTCCTTAAGGGGTTAACCGACTGGAAGCAATATCTGCTGCAATCCAACCGACCACCTGGTGTCACGATCAGTGTGGGGGGAAAACTCCTCACTGAACACATGAGGGAAGGGGAACAGTAACTGGGCCTGGAAACTAGAGAAGGAACAGGTCACCTCCTAAACAACCCTAATCCGGGCCCTAACTACCTATAAATATGAATTGACCTTGAAGGTAGGAATATTCATATGCAGCATACCTAGACTCTTATTTCCCTATAAGGCCCTGGAATAAGGTGAGGACCAGAGACAACCCATTCCTCCCCAGATCGACGAATGGCAGTCTCTATATCAGGCCCAGATACAAACAGGGAATATAACAAACACAATACAATAAGAAAAAAACAAGACTTAACTAAAAGTAGAGAACTGGCAACTCCAGAAGCACCACAGAGTACAACCAACCAGCTAGTAAAAAGACAGGAAGAAAATCTATAAACCGCACCTCCAAGAGTGAGAAGCGGCTACTTATGGGGAAGGTAAATTAGCAACAAGCAACACCTGAAGCAAGGGGTGTGGCATTCATCAAAACACAGACATAATAAGATCCACAAGGAACTTATCAATTTAACCCACGTGTTGCCAGTCTCTCTGATCTCCTGGTACCTGCCACGGGAACGTCCGTTACAGTACCCCCCCACTACATCTGACCTTCGGGCACCCAGGACCAACCTTATCTGGGTGAGCTCTATGAAAGGCATTCACTAAACAATTGGCATTAACGTCAGATGCCGACACCTACATCCTCTCCTCCGGTCCATAACCTCTCCAATGGAAAAGCTATTGAAGAGATCCACGGAGAACTCGAGAGTCAACTATTTTCGCGATCTTGAATTCCAAATTACCGTTCACCATGACCGGAGCGTGATAGCTGTAAAGGTTCCACATATTTTTTCAACATAGACCCATGAATAAATTATGAATTTTCAGTGCCTGCGGAAGCTCAAGACGAAAAGCTAAAGATTAATAATGGCCGTTATCTTATATGGGCCGATAAACCTTGGACCCAACTTCCAGGAAGGTGCCTTCAACTTAAATGTTTCTTCTGGACAGCCACAAAGAATCACCCACACTTAGGTCCGGACCATTCATATGTTTGCTGTCAGCCACACGTTTATATTTGTTACCCATATTTTTCAAGTTATTTAGAATTTTTCGCCATTACGATCACAATGATGACAAAAAACATTCTTTGGGATACCAAAAGTATTAGAACCAGAAAATGTGCCAAACTGCAAAAGGAAGACCACTCCTCCTGGTTCTTAGATACAAAACATCTCAAGTAAGTCTCCAGACTCTGATTAGTGTTTTCCGTCTGTCCGTTCAACTAAGGATGAAAAGTCGAATAAAAGGACAGTTGAATTCCCAGACGAGTACAGAACGCGTTCCAAAACCTGGAAACAAAATGAGTGCCGTGATCCGAGATCACGTCAGAGGGAATTCCATGGAGTTTCACAATGTTGTCAACAAATACCTGTGCAGGGATTTTAGCATTAGGTAGGCCTGGTAATGTAATAAAATGTACCATTTTACTAAAGTTATCAACTAACACTAGTGATGTGCGAGCATGCTCGGCCGAATACCTGTTCGGCTCGAGTCTCCTGCCCTCACGTTTCGCGGATGCTAAGCAGCCAATAAACGTGCAGGTAAGTACTGCCATCACTGTAATGCCATTAGCCATGTTGGCTGCTGGCATTACAGTGATTGGCTGGCTGGAACGCGTCATCGGGTGCTATATCGGGTGCATCCAATCACGCGGGTTCGGCTTATTGTGAGTCAGGGAGAGCTGCGCTTAGGAAGGGACAGATAGTGTAGGGAGATTGTGATCGCAATATATTGCAGTAACATTTCAAAGACCCAAAAGTCCTTTTAAGGACTATTGTGCGTGGTGGTGGCAGCAATTTAATTGTGCAAAGTAGTACTCGATTATAATTTTTTTTTATACTTTGCAAAATAGCTATTATTTTGCTATATAGAAGGTGTCTGCAGTGACTTGTGACATCTGTGCACCAGTATCTTCTGTGTGTCAGGGGAAGAGATAGGAAGAATATTAGTGAAAACAATAATTTTTTTCCCATAATCCACATTTTTGCTGTCAACGATGTAATCCGTGAATTGTGTGATCTGCGCTTAAATACCTTGTGTGGTTGTGAGACCCAGATATAGGGAAAAAATTATAATACAGAAAACACAATTTTTTGCCCATAATCTATCCACATTTTTGCTGTCAACGGTGTAATCCGTGAATTGTGTGATCTGCCCTTCAATACCTTGTGTGGTTGTCAGGCCCAGATATAGGGAAAAAATTATAATACAGAAAACACTATTTTTTTCCCCATAATCTATCCACATTTTTGCTGTCAATGGTGTAATCCGTGAATTGTGTGATCTGCGCTTCAATACCTTGTGTGGTTGTCAGGCCCAGATATAGTGAAAAATATAAATATAAAGTACATCAGAAAACAGTGTCTGTACCGCAGATTCCAATGAGCTGGGCCTAAAATAGCGTCCATATTCTGTGGTGTTCTGTGACATATACAGTACGCCATCCGAAAACTGTTCCTTTAGAGTAAATATAAATAATCAGGGGCCAGTCCTCATCTACTGTCTCTGTAGTGTGTGCGTGTAATACACATCCGTGACATACAGTACTCCATCCAAAAAAAATATCTTTTGCGTAAATTTTAATAATCTGGGCCTAATCTAGTGTCCATAGTGTGTGGCTTTCTGATAATTATACAGTACGCCATCCGAAAACTGCTTCTTTAGAGCAAATTTAACTAATCTGGGCCTAATCTAGTGTCCATATTCTGTGTCTTTCTGTCACATATACTGTCCTGCATCCAAAAACTGAGTTTGTATTGCAAATTCAAAAAATCTGGGATTAATCTACGGTCCATAGTGTGTGGCTTTCTGTGACATATACAATACTCCATCCAAAAACTGTTTATTTAGGGCAAATTCCAATAATCTGGGCCTAATCTAGTTTCCATATTCTGTGGTTTTCTGTGACATATATACAGTACTCCATCCGAAAACCTCTTTCTTTAGGGCAAATTTCAATAATTTGGGCTTAATCTAGTGTCCATATTCTGTGGGTTTCTGTGACATATACAGTACTCCATCCAAAAACTGTTTCTTTAGGGCAAATTCCAATAATCTGGACCTAATCTAGTGATCATATTCTGTGTGTTTCTGCGACATATACAGGACTCCATCCAAAAACTTTTTCTTTAGGGCAAATTTCAATAATCTGGGCCTAATATAGTGTCCATATTCTGTGTGTTTTTGTGACATATACAGAGCTCCATCAAACAACTGTTTCTTTAGGGCAAATTCAGATAATCTGGGCCTAATCTAGTGTCCATATTCTGTGGGTTTCTCTGACATATACAGTACTCCATCCGCAAACTGAGTTTGTATTGCAAATTCCAAAAATCTGCGCCTAATCTACGGTCCATAGTGTGTGGCTTTCTATGACATATACAGTACTCCATCTAAAAACTGTTTCTTTAGGGCAAATTCCAATGATCTGGGCCTAATCTAGTGCCCATATTCTGTGGGTTTCTGTGACATACAGTACTCCATCCGAGAACTGTTTCTTTAGGGCAAATTCCAATAATCTGGGCCTAATATACTGTCCATATTCTGTGTGTTTCTGTGACATATACTGTCCTGCACCCGAAAACCGAGTTTGTATTGCAAATTCCCCAAATCTGGGCCTAATGTACGGTCCATAGTGTGTGGCTTTCTGTGACATATACAGTACTCCATCCGAAAACTGTTTCTTTAGGAAAAATTCCAATAATCTGGGCCTAATCTAGTATCCATATTCTGTGGGTTTCTGTGACATATACAGTACTCCATCCGAAAACTGTTTCTTTAGGGCAAATTCCAATAATCTGGGCCTAATCTAGTGTCCATATTCTGTGGGTTTCTCTGACATATACAGTACTCCATCCGCAAACTGAGTTTGTATTGCAAATTCCAAAAATCTGCGCCTAATCTACGGTCCATAGTGTGTGGCTTTCTATGACATATACAGTACTCCATCTAAAAACTGTTTCTTTAGGGCAAATTCCAATGATCTGGGCCTAATCTAGTGCCCATATTCTGTGGGTTTCTGTGACATACAGTACTCCATCCGAGAACTGTTTCTTTAGGGCAAATTCCAATAATCTGGGCCTAATATACTGTCCATATTCTGTGTGTTTCTGTGACATATACTGTCCTGCACCCGAAAACCGAGTTTGTATTGCAAATTCCCCAAATCTGGGCCTAATGTACGGTCCATAGTGTGTGGCTTTCTGTGACATATACAGTACTCCATCCGAAAACTGTTTCTTTAGGAAAAATTCCAATAATCTGGGCCTAATCTAGTATCCATATTCTGTGGGTTTCTGTGACATATACAGTACTCCATCCGAAAACTGTTTCTTTAGGGCAAATTCCAATAATCTGGGCCTAATCTAGTGTCCATATTCTGTGGGTTTCTGTGACATATACAGTACTCCATCCGAAAACTGTTTCTTTTAAGGCAAATTCCAATAATCTGGGCTTAATCTAGTGTCCATATTCTGTGTGTTTCTGTGACATATACAATACTCCATCCAAAAACTGTTTCTTTAGGGCAAATTCCAAGAATCTAGGCCTAATATAGTGTCCATATTCTGTGTGTTTCTGTGACATATACTGTCCTGCATCCAAAAACTGAATTTGTATAGCAAATTCCAAAAATCTGGGCCTAAATTACGGTCCATAGTGTGTGGCTTTCTGTGACATATACAGTACTCCATCCGAAAACTGTTTCTTTAGGGAAAATTCCAATAATCTGGGCCTAATCTAGTATCCATATTCTGTGGGTTTCTGTGACATACAGTACAGACCAAAAGTTTGGACACACCTTCTCATTCAAAGAGTTTTCTTTATTTTCATGACTATGAAGGCATCAAAACTATGAATTAACACATGTGTAATTATATACATAACAAACAAGTGTGAAACAACAGAAAATATGTCATATTCTAGGTTCTTCAAAGTAGCCACCCTTTGCTTTGATTACTGCTTTGCGCACTCTTGGCATTCTCTTGATGAGCTTCAAGAGGTAGTCCCCTGAAATGGTCTTCCAACAGTCTTGAAGGAGTTCCCAGAGATGCTAAGCACTTGTTGGCCCTTTTGCCTTCACTCTGCAGTCCAGCTCACCCCAAACCATCTCGATTGGGTTCAGGTCCGGTGACTGTGGAGGCCAGGTCATCTGGCGCAGCACCCCATCACTCTCCTTCATGGTCAAATAGCCCTTACTTTCAAAGTTTTCCCAATTTTTCGGCTGACTAACTAACCTTCATTTCTTAAAGTAATAATGGCCACTCGTTTTTCTTTACTTAGCTGCTTTTTTCTTGCCATAATACCAATTCTAACAGTCTATTCAGTAGGACTATCAGCTGTGTATCCACCTGATTTCTCCTCAACGCAACTGATGGTCCCAACCCTTTATAAGGCAAGAAATCCCACTTATTAAACCTGACAGGGCACACCTGTGAAGTGAAAACCATTTCAGGTGACTACCTCTTGAAGCTCATCAAGAGAATGCCAAGAGTGTGCAAAGCAGTAATCAAAGCAAAAGGTGGCTACTTTGAAGAACCTAGAATATGACATATTTTCAGTTGTTTCACACTTGTTTGTTATGTATACACTGCGTGCAGAATTATTAGGCAAATGAGTATTTTGACCACATCATCCTCTTTATGCATGTTGTCTTACTCCAAGCTGTATAGGCTCGAAAGCCTACTACCAATTAAGCATATTAGGTGATGTGCATCTCTGTAATGAGAAGGGGTGTGGTCAATGACATCAACACCCTATATTAGGTGTGCATAATTATTAGGCAACTTCCTTTCCTTTGGCAAAATGGGTCAAAAGAAGGACTTGACAGGCTCAGAAAAGTCAAAAATAGTGAGATATCCTGCAGAAGGATGCAGCACTCTTAAAATTGCAAAGCTTCTGAAGCGTGATCATCGAACAATCAAGCGTTTCATTCAAAATAGTCAACAGGGTCGCAAGAAGCGTGTGGAAAAACCAAGGCGCAAAATAACTGCCCATGAACTGAGAAAAGTCAAGCGTGCAGCTGCCAAGATTCCACTTTGCCACCAGTTTGGCCATATTTCAGAGCTGCAACATCACCGGAGTGCCCAAAAGCACATGGTGTGCAATACTCAGAGACATGGTAAAGGTAAGAAAGGCTGAAAGACGACCACCACTGAACAAGACACACAAGCTGAAACGTCAAGGCTGGGCCAAGAAATATCTCAAGACTGATTTTTCTAAGGTTTTATGGACTGATGAAATGAGAGTGAGTCTTGATGGGCCAGATGGATGGGCCCATGGCTGGATTGGTAAAGGGCAGAGAGCTCCAGTCCGACTCAGACGCCAGCAAGGTGGAGGTGGAGTACTGGTTTGGGCTGGTATCATCAAAGATGAGCTTGTGGGGCCTTTTCGGGTTGAGGATGGAGTCAAGCTCAACTCCCAGTCCTACTGCCAGTTTCTGGAAGACACCTTCTTCAAGCAGTGGTACAGGAAGAAGTCTGCATCCTTCAAGAAAAACATGATTTTCATGCAGGACAATGCTCCATCACACGCGTCCAAGTACTCCACAGCGTGGCTGGCAAGAAAGGGTATAAAAGAAGAAAATCTAATGACATGGCCTCCTTGTTCACCTGATCTGAACCCCATTGAGAACCTGTGGTCCATCATCAAATGTGAGATTTACAAGGAGGGAAAACAGTACACCCCTCTGAACGGTGTCTGGGAGGCTGTGGTTGCTGCTGCACGCAATGTTGATGGTGAACAGATCAAAACACTGACAGAATCCATGGATGGCAGGCTTTTGAGTGTCCTTGCAAAGAAAGGTGGCTATATTGGTCACTGATTTGTTTTTGTTTTGTTTTTGAATGTCAGAAATGTATATTTGTGAATGTTGAGATGTTATATTGGTTTCACTGGTAAAAATAAATAATTGAAATGGGTATATATTTGTTTTTTGTTAAGTTGCCTAATAATTATGCACAGTAATAGTCACCTGCACACACAGATATCCCCCTAAAATAGCTAAAACTAAAAACAAACTAAAAACTACTTCCAAAAATATTCAGCTTTGATATTAATGAGTTTTTTGGGTTCATTGAGAACATGGTTGTTGTTCAATAATAAAATTAATCCTCAAAAATACAACTTGCCTAATAATTCTGCACTCCCTGTATAATTCCACATGTGTTAATTCATAGTTTTGATGCCTTCAGTGTCAATCTACAATTTTCATAGTCATGAAAATAAAGAAAACTCTTTGAATGAGAAGGTGTGTCCAAACTTTTGGTCTGTACTGTATACAGTACTCCATCCGAAAACAGTTTCTTTAGGGCAAATTCCAATAATCTGGGCCTAATCTAGTGTCCATATTCTGTGTGTTTCTGCGACATATACAGTACTCCATCCTAAAACTGTTTCTTTAGGGCAAATTCCAATAATCTGGGCATAATCTAGGGTCCATATTCTGTGTGTTTCTGTGACATATACTGTCCTGCATCCGAAAACTGAGTTTGTATTGCAAATTCCAAAAATCTGGGCCTAATCTACGGTCCATAGTGTGTGGCTTTCTGCGACATATACAGTACTCTATCCGAAAACTGTTTCTTTAGGGCAAATTTAAGTAATCTGGGCCTAATTTAGTGTCCATTTTCTGTGTGTTTCTGCATCAGAAAACGGTGTCTTTAGCGGACTGTAAAACATTCTGCGCCACATCTAGTGACAAAACCATAAATTTGAAGAAGGCGAGCACTAAGGGACAGTGAAGTGGGCGTGATGATGATGGTGCACGCAGAGGCCGTGGCCCTGGGCGCAATTAAATTGTGCCTGCTGCCAGTGCACCAGAGAAAAAAAAATTCACAGTACCCAGCTTCATGTCCAACTTAGCTGGGGAGCACAGGACAACACTGTCCAAGTCGGACCAGTGTGAACAGTTGGTCAGTTGGATTGCTAAAGATAATGCTTTCAGTCGGTTAAGCACCACCCTCTCTTCCACCAAGTCAATTTTCTGTAGCCAAGAGTCTGGTCAACATTATCCTCTCTCTGATCATCCATCCTCCCACCATGGATAGGCTTGCCAAACGAGTGATCCCACACTCAGATATTACGAGGAGCTCTTTCCAGCATCACTATTTTATTTGGCCCTCGCGACCAGCACACTTGAAGAGGGACCTGAGACATTGTGCCCTGATTCCCAACCTCTTGAGCCTTCACATTCTCAAGAAGATGACGGTGGTGAACGGCAATCATTTGTTCACGAGGTGGATGATGATGAGACACCGTTGTCAATCACTGAGGTTGTGGTTAGGTCAAGTCAGGAGGATGAGCAGAGTGAGGAAGTGGAAGAGGAGGTGGTGGACGATGAGGTCACTGACCCAACATGCGAAGGTGAAAAGCCGAGCGAGGATAGCAGTACAGAGGGGGAGGGATCAGCAGCACCGCAACAGGCTGGAAGAGGCAGTGGGGTTGCAAAAGGGAGAAGTCGGCCCACACCAAACAGGCCCGCAACCTATACACCGAGCACCTCCATGCGTAAATCTACCTTGCCAAGGTGTAGGTGTTCCGCAGTATAGCGCTTTTTTGAGGAAAGTGCAGACGACAAAAGAGTGGTAGTTTGCAACTTGTGCCGTACCAAAATGAGCCGGGGCATGAACACTAGCAACCTCACCCCCACCAGCATGATCCGCCACATGGAATCCAAGCACCCTAATAAGTGGTCCAAACGCCTGGTTCCACAATCTGAGTCTGCGGGTCACACCACTGCCTCCTCTTCCCCTGTGTTACGCACTGCGGGCCAATACCCTGTCGAAAGCGCATGCCCGGATGCCCCTCGCCCTGCGCCTGGACCATCAGCATGAACCATCAGCAACAACATTTACTTCCCTGTCCCAGTGCAGCATTCAAATGTCCATAACACAGTCATTTGAACGCAAGCGCAAATACCCACCCACCCACAGGCCATAGCACTAAATGCGCAACTTTCAAAATTACTGGCCTTTGAAATGTTGCCATTTAGGCCTGTGGACACTGAGGCATTCCACAGCCTGATGTCGGTGGCCGTCTCTTGGTACGCAATCCCCAGCCGCCACTATTTTTCACGGTGTGCCGTTCCCGCCTTACACCAGCATGTGTCCCAGAACATCACCCGTGCCTTGACCAATGCACTTACTCGGAAGGTCCACTTAACCACGGACACATGGACAAGTGCTGGTGGCCAGGGACACTACATTTCCCTGACCGCACACTGGGTGAATGTTGTGGAGTCAGGGAGTGAGTCGTACCCTTGGATGGCACAAGTGCAACCCACGCCCTGGATTGCGGGCCCTAGGTCTATCAGGGTCTCCGCCAGCAGCTATGTTACTGGCTCCAACCCCCACTTCTCCTCCTCTGCCGCCTCCTCCTCCACTTCCACCTCCAGCAGCAGTCAGCCATCAGTCGCACAGCCATCAGTGTAGTACTGCTTTGGTTAAGCGTCAACAGGCCGTGCTGAAGCTGATCTGCTTAGGGGACAAACAGCACACCGCCGTAGAGCTTTGGCAGGGTATAAGGGACCAGACCGAGCTGTGGCTCTCGCCACCCAACCTACAACCAGGCATGTTTGTGTCTGACAATAGCCGTAACTTGGTGGCGGCTTTGGAGCTCAACAACCTGACACACATCCCATGCCTAGCCCACATCTTAAACTTAGTGGTTCAGCGGTTTATCAAAACCTACCCCAATTTGCCAGAGCTACTAGTTAAGGCGCGCCGCGTGTGTGCCCATTTCCGCAAGTCGTCCACAGCTTCAGCCGGTCTGTCAATGCTGCAGCAGCGCTTGCGGCTTCCAGCTCACCGACTGTTGTGCGACGTGAGCACGCGCTGGAACTCTACATTCTACATGTTGTCCAGGCTTTGTGAGAAGCAGAGGGCAGTTGTGGAATACCAGCTGCAACATGGTCATCGACTTTCGAGTCAACTGCCACTATTCACAAGCTAGGAGTGGGCATTGATGTCAGACCTCTGTGAGGTTTTAAAAAACTTTGATGAATCCACACAGATGGTTAGTGGTGATAACGCTATGATCAGCGTAACCATCCCACTGCTGTGTCTACTCAAACGATTGCTGCTCACAATTAAGGACGACGCTCTGAATGTGGCAGAAGAGGAAATGGGGAGGACATTACACAGGGTGATAGGCCAGACCACCCACAGTTCGTCTTCTCAGCACAAATTGGACCATGAAGAGAAGGAGGAGGAGGAGCTGGAGACAGTTGCCTCCGCTACAGAGGGTAGTACCCATGGAACTTTAATTCCATCTGTTCAGCGTGGATGGGCAGAAGAGGAGGAGGATGAGGAGATGGAGAGTCATCCTGATGTCGACATCGACGTCTTGCCTGTTGGTACTCTGGCACACATGGCTGACTTCATGTTAGGCTGCCTTTCCCGCGAACCTCGCGTAATACGCATTTTAGATAGCAGGGATTACTGTGTGTTCACCCTTCTCGACCCTCGCTACAAAGAGAACTTCTCATCTCTCATTCCTGTGGTGGAGAGGACGAGTAAAACGGTGCAATACCAGAAGGTACTTGTTGAGAGATTACTCCAAAATTTTCCATCTGACAACGCGACCGGCAGAGTCCGTACTTCCTTAGGCAAATGAGGAAGGGAGACAAGGGGAACACACAGCAGTTCCAACAAAGGCAGGGCAACACTCTCCAAGGCATGGGACACTTTCATGACACCCCGACAGCAACCTCACCCTCAAGCGTGACTTAGTGGTACAAGGAGAGAAAAGTTTTCGAAGATGGTGATGGAATACATAGCAGACCGTGTCAGCGTCCTAAATGATCCCTCAGTGCCTTACAACTACTGGGTGTCCAAACTTGCGCTCTACGCCTTAGAGGTGCTGGCCTGCCCTGCCTCCAGCATTTTGTCTGAGCATGTATTTAGTGATGCTGGTGGCATTATAACATATTAGCATATCCGCTTGTCCACTGGCAATGCTGACAGGTTGACTCAGATAAAAATTAACAAGGGCTGGATTGCCACTGACTTCTCAACTCCACCAGAGGAGAGATGAGCTGATGATGAACATAAAGGAAATTTCAATTTATCATTTATAATATACTCAATCTACTGTAGTGTATTCCGTTGCACCTTTTCCACCACAAAAAAAAAGAGTATATGGTTGAATCTTGTTTTATCCTCCTCCTCCTACTCATCTAGATTGTATATATTCCCTCCACTCTTATTTTTTTAATAGGGTCAGCTCAACTGCAGGCCCTTAACCCAAAAAATTTTATAGGGTCAGCTCAACTGCAGGCCCTCAACTAAAAATATTTTATAGGGTCAGCTGAACAGCATGCACTTGCATATAATGTTTTAGAGCATCAGCACACCAACAGGCACTCGCATATAATGTTTTAGAGCGTCAGCTGAACAGCATGCACTTGCATATAATGTTTTAGAGCGTCAGCTCACCTGAAGGCACTCGCAAATAATGTTTTAGAGTGTCAGCTGAACAACATGCACTTGAAAATAATGTTTTAGAGCGTCAGCTGTACAGCATGCACTCGCATATAATGTTTTAGAGCATCAGCTCACCTGCAGGCACTCGCATATAATGTTTTAGAGCATCAGCTGAACAGCATGCACTCGCATATAATGTTTTAGAGAGTCATCTGAACAGCATGCACTCGTATATAATATATAATAATATATGTACTTTATATACAATTGAATATACAGGAAATAATGTTTCCTTACAATTTTTCCTGTAAAATAGATTTTTGGGGGATTTTCTGTGTATTTTTGTCAGTCTATAAAAGTGGCGTACAACTCGGACAACATGGTTCCCAGCAGCGACCTGGGAGTCCAAGATGAATCCAGACATCGTACCCATGCTGTTCCTGATCCATTTCAGTGATGTTTCTGTCACTTTCTGACCTTTTCCAATGGACCAGGCACCCTCCCCTCTTCAGAGCAGGGGGTGCCTGGTTGTCTCCCATTGACTTCCATTATACTCGGGTGCTCGGTCGAGCATACGAATATAGCAATGTGTTCGGGCCGAAAACCCAAACACCCGAATACTTTGGTGCTCTATCATCACTATTTATAAGTCTAGAGTCCACCGAATATGCAATCGAACTAGTAAAAGAAAGCCAAGAGTTATACGCAAGAGGAAACCTGCACCTTCATAAATTCATCTCAAACAACACAGAGGTAATGGAATCCATCAGTGACTCTGAACGTGCATCAACAATGAAGAATGTAGATCTCAATTATGATCATCCTCCAGTTCAGAATGTACTTGGATTGGGATGGCATGCAGAGAATGACAAGTTCTTCTTTGAAGTATCTATTGAAGAGAAAGTTGCAACTAGATGCACCATTCTTTCCGCAGTGGCTTCTATATATGATCCATTGGGATTCTTGGCCCCAGTAATCCTCAGAGCAAAAGAAATACTACAAGAATTATGCAGACAGAAGTTGGGATGGGATGAGCCCATACCTGAAAATTGGATAAGAGACTTGCAAAACTTGAGAGAAGTTTGGATACCCAGATGTTTTGTACCTCATGATTTTGGAAAGTACAAGAAAATAGAACTTCATCACTTTTCAGATGCCAGTAGTTATGGTTATGGTCAGTGCTCCTCCATCAGAGTGATAGGAGAAGAAAAGATACACTGTGCCCTGGTTATGGGGAAGGCCAGAGTTGCACCTACCAGTATTTAGACAATACCAAGAATTGAACTGACAGCAGCCGTAGTTTCAGCATCAGTAAGCAAGTTTCTGAGAGAAGAATTTGAGTTAAAAATAGATGAAGAATATTTTTGGACAAACTCACAAGTTGTCCTAGGATGCATAAACAACAAAGCTCGAAAATTCTATATCTTTATCGCCAACAGAGTTTAGAAAATTTAGGAAATAACAAATCCAGAACATTGGCATCACATTGACACAAAGCATAACCCAGCAGATCATGCTTCTAGCTTGTGGGCCAATGAGAAGGCTTTGTCACAGCTTAGCAACCTCCCTAGCAACCAATAATAAAGTTGACTACCCCACCCCGGTATTTTGCGCGCATTACGCAAATAATACATTGCCGATTTTTGCAATCAAGAATATAATCTTGAATTTGCGAATTCACAAATATATGACTAATATTCTGCAAAATATTGTGAATTCGCATATTGCTCATCACTACTACGGAGGCGGCAGTGTTATATATGAAGAAAAGTTGAAGTTAGGCTTTCACACTGCCGTTTCTGGGTCCGCCTGTGAGATCCGTTTCAAGGCTCTCACAAGCGGCCCAAAACGGATCAGTTTAGCCCCAATGCATTCTGAATGGATAAGGATCCGTTCAGAATGCATCAGTTTGCCTCCGTTCAGCCTCCATTTCGCTCTGGAGGCAGACACCAAAACGCTGCTTGCAGCGTTTTGATGTCCGTCTGACGAAACTGAGCCAAACGGATCCGTCCTGACTTACAATGTAAGTCAATGGGGACGGATCCGTTTTTACTGACACAATATGGTGCAATTGAAAACGGATCCGCCTCCCATTGACTTTCATTGTAAGTCAAAACGGATCCGTTTGCATTATCATGCATTGCATTATCATGGTAATGCAAACGGATCCGTTCTGAACGGATACAAGCGTTTGCATTATAGGTGCGGATCCGTCTGTGCAGATACCAGACGGATCCGCACCTAAACGCAGGTGTGAAAGTAGCCTTAATAAAGAAGTTATTTCAAGCATTTGGTGTGCTCTTTAAACCTACTGTTTCCATAGAACGGTGCTAGAGGAATTACAGAGTAATAAACAGTTTGGTTGTACTAAAAAGTCAGAGATATAAAAATTCTTCTAATGCCACAGAGCAAAAGGCACTTCATTGTGCTGCGCCTGCCACACTCCCTATGCGTGTTACTACAAGGTACAGTGTTCTACACCACTAAAAAGGCTCTCAGCAGCCAGGAAATAGCAGTTTTTTAACGCGATTCACCGCAAATAAATTCAGATCGAAGCAAATTTTTCCAGAAAATTTGGCGAACCAACCGAATCAAATTTTTGAAAAATTTGCTCATCTCTGCTGATGATCTATCTTAGGATAGGTGATCAATTGTTAAATCCTGGAGAACATGTTTAGGAGCTGTCCAAAAACATTTACTGATGTTTACCAACTATGCTACTAGAAAATATAGACTAGCACATTCATAGTTGCAGGTGCACATCCATAAAGCTAATATGCAGGAAGCAAACAAAAACAGGTATGGCAGCACAACATTTCACATACAAACAATAAAACTGGGAAATAGGGATTATACTAAATTAAACTATTATACCTACTATAAATTAAAAAATAGAAGCTCTTTGCGCACAAAAATGTGCACAAAGAGCTTCTACTTTTTTTTCATTTATAGTAGGTATAATACCACTTTAATTTAATATAAACCCTATTTCCCAGTTTTATTGTTTGTATGTGAAATGTTGTGCTGCCATACCAGTTTTTGTTTACCAACTATGAAAATAATAAAGTCAGTCTACCCTAGTTCCTGCACAAAAGAAGGGGTTCTTTATGCCCATTAATAGACATGGTCCTCGACTGATTAGGGAGAACAGGTGGTGAGGAAGCAAAGAAGGAACGGGGTAGGGAGTAAAATGTAAATAAAGTGGTGGACGGATCTAGGATACTGGTGTAGGATTTGTCAGTGGAGTACAGGACCTTGCTTGAGTGAATCGAGCTTGGGATCATAGATCCAAAGTTGATTCATTCAAAAATGTTTTTAATGCTTTTTCCGTACAGGATTGTATTGGCTCAGTGAAGCCAAACTTCATTTCGCCTGAAGACGTGCAAGATTTTGGTGAATTACTACTTATTACTGGTGAATTTGGTGAATTACTACTGTATTCCTAACTGTGTATTTAAAAACATTTTAAAATAGTAAACCGAAGTGAACTTTGATACTGGCTGATACCTCGGTACCAAGCCCACTTTGAATTCCTATCTTAAAATGTTTTTAAATACACAGATAGTAATACAGACTATAACTCGGATCTACAAGCTTACAACTGGTAAGGCCAGTTCATAGTGTTCGGTTTATTTATAGTCTTGCCTCTCAGCTTCTTGCACATAACTACCTATTGAAGTAATCATTTTTTGTGAAAACAAGACCTTTTTGGAATTTCTGGGAAAACAGGAACTGACTATTAGAGATGAGCAAAGTTCTTTTTTTTTTTTAAAAAACATTTTATTTCATTTCTTCATACTGAAAATTTTTACAGATATACTCACATATAAAGATACATATATTTCACATGTCTCGAATATTAATTTATAACAATGATATTTTTTCTGACAATGACCAAATAGTGAGCATTAGGTCTGACTGATGCATAATGAATAAATTTCAACACCCCCCTCCCTCATCCCAACCCCTGCTGTCTGGATGCAACTCCACCTTAATATTATTTTTTTTTACGTTTACCTTGCCCATAAAAATAGCAATCAGAATAGGTAAACCTAAGATGAGCAAAGTTCTTTAAAATTCAATCCAGCTGCTTCGCTGAATTTTACAACAAAAATTCACTTTGTGACAATTTACTTAGTTGCGAAGCACATTTCTTTGTAAGCAGTGGTTGCAATGACAGGGAACGGCAATTGAGCCGCTCCACATCATTGTACCCCTCAGATGCTGCGTTCATCGCTGATCAGAACATCTGACATTAATATTAAGGTCTATATTAAAACAAAAAAAATTAATAAAATCATACCTACCTCAATTGATTGCGAAGAGCCCGTCACCGCCATTTTGATTGAAGATCCAGCGCAAAATCTCACGCGGTGTGTGATGACGTCACTGTGCATAAGATTTCGCTCAGAATCTTCAATCAAGATGGCAGGCTCTTTGCGCTCAAATGGATGAAGTGAGTATGATTTTTTTTTTTACCCCATTTCAGGGAAAATTGATTTGTTACCACGAAGCAAGAGGAAATTTGGTTTCGCTCAACATTACTGACTATAATAAAAAAAAATGTGATATATGAATTCAGCACACAATAATTTACAAAGACGAGATGGTATCCTGTAAGATGTTATAGACCAGTGTTATCCCCCAATAATTGTTACCCATGAAATTCATTACTGCAGTTTCTACATACAATCTAAAGGTCCATTTACATGAACTGATGCAAAGAGCAATTATTGGGAGTAAACCTTTTAGTCCCAATCATTGTCTGCTTATTCAGATGCACAGTCCATGCAACTGCAACTATTCATCCCCATACAGATTAATTATTTGTCAGCAGCACACTTCGGTTTACATGTTGTGGCGGTGTTCTGCCGACAAACAATAATTTCAAGCATTTACTCGTTTGTTGAGTGTTTGGCAGCAATGCTACATAACTATCCCAATCTTCTGCCAGTAAAAGGGCCCAAAGAGACAGCAGGGAGCTGTTGTACTTATGGGGCCTCTATGCAGCTGCATATATAAAATGTCTGCCCCTGGCACAAAGTGTTTTAAAAAAATTTCCACTTTCCTTGATCATTTTCAAAAGTATCTAGGGTTGTGCCATGCATAGCAACAGTTGAAAAAAATTTGCCAAATGCATTATTGCCATTTTTGTGTATTTCTATGAAGTATGCCAGCCATGAGGTGGCGCAAAGAACAAAGTTGTGCTATTTTACCTTTCCACATTGCACCATTTTGATAACTTTGAAACAGTATGTGCCAATGATATATTTTATAACAATAATAATTTATCTCCCTGTTCTTCCCAATTAATTTCTGAAGGTGTTTTGTGCCTAGTAGAAATTATTTTTGCAATATAAATATAATGCAGCCTTTTGAAGTTAAAACATTACAGGCAACAGAGTCATCATTGAATGACTATATTGAATTAATAACTTTTTATAATTTTGCTGTTTTTGTAGTTGACTAATTTGTTCCATGATTTCCTCTTGATCTTCAGAGCTCTGTACCGCATGAGCTATCGTGAAAACAGATGTTGCTAAAACCTTGCTCAAACTAACTACAATAAATACACATAAAACAACATTGCATAAAATAGGCACGTTTAATTAACATAAGAATAGCAACAAAACTGTGAAATGACTGTGAAATGACAAATCAAGTAGTGATGATCGAGAATGCTCGGCCGAACACCTGTTTGGCTCCAGCATCTCAACGCTCGGCACATGGCAGTATTCGGCCGAATACCGCATGTGCTCGAGCGCAATGCTCAAGTCTCCGCCCCGGACTTTTCTTAAAGAGGACCTTTCACCGATTCTTACCCTATGAACTAACTATACAGATATGTAGAGCGGCGCCCGGGGATCTCACTGCACTTACTATTATCCCTGGGCGCCGCTCCGTTCTCCCGGTATGCCCTCCGGTATCTCCGCTCACTAAGTTATAGTAGGCGGAGATACCAGTCCCTAAGTTATGGTAGGCGGAGTCTGCCCTAGCGCTGGCCAATCGCAGCGCAGAGCTCACAGCCTGGGAGGTTATTTTCTCCCAGGCTGTGAGCTCTGCAATGCGATTGGCCAGCGCTAGGGCAGACTCCGCCTACCATAACTTAGGGAACGGAGATACCGGAGGGCATAGCAGGAGAACGGAGCGGCGCCCGGGGATAATAGTAAGTGCAGTGAGATCCCCGGGCGCCGCTCCACATGTCTGTATACTTAGTTCATAGGGTAAGAATCGGTGAAAGGTCCTCTTTAATAAACATGTAGGTAAGTACTAGTATATGTTGGCTACTGGCATTACAGTGATTGGCTGGCTGAAACGAGTCATCGGGTGCCATATAGCACCCGATGACGCATGTTCGGCTCATTCTTAAAAATATTATTACCACCAAAACTTTTCAGAGACCCAAAAGTCCTTTTAAGGAATATTGTGTGTGGCAGCAGCAATCTATATTTTTAGCGCAACCTGCGCTAAATAGCTAAAACTTTACAGACCCAAACGTCCTTCTAAGGACTATTGTGTGTGGCAGCAATATCTATTTTAAGCACATCCTGCGCTAAATAGCGTACAATAGTTAGGCCTCTGCAGACAGCGACATTAGCTGCACCACATCTCCAGTGTAAAGTGTGCACATCCAAAAAATATCTGACATCCAGTGTCCTTTTTCCGTAGACGGTGTCAACAGTGGACAGTGACATTAGCTGCGCCACATCTCCAGTGTAAAGTGTGCGCATCCAAAAAATATCTGACATCCAGTGTACTTTTTCCGTAGACAGTGTCCACTGCGGACAGTGACATTAGCTGCGCCAAATCTCCTGTGTAAAGTGTGCACATCCAAAAAATATCTGCAACATACAGTGAACTTTTTCGATAGACTGTGTCCGCTGCGGACAGTGAGATTAGCTGCGCCGCATCTCCAATGTAAAGTGTGCGCATCCAAAAAATATCGGTAACATACAGTGTACTTTTTCCGTAGATGGTGTCCACTGTGGACAGTGACATTAGCTGCACCACATCTCCAGTATAAAGTGTGCGCTTCCAAAAAATATCTGTGACATCCAGTGTCCTTTTTCCATAGACGGTGTCCGCTGCGGACAGTGACATTAGCTGTAGAGATGGCCTTGCGGTTCGCCCGGCAGTCAATTCACAGCAAACTTTGCTCATTCGCGATTCGCTGAACATGCGAACATATGGCGATGTTCGCACGCGCCATATTTTTTTGAATAGTGCCGAACTTTGACCCATGACACATCAATAAGGTGGGACGGGAAAGCCAGATGAGACATTTCAGCACATGGACACACCCCCTACCCTAGAAATAAACCCACCGCCATTTTACATTCAGTCTTTTGCCAGTGTAGGGAGAGGTAGCTGTGTGGAGCAGGGACAGACTGTTAGAGAGTGTAGAGACACCAAACACTAGCTAATAGGGCCACAAAATTCCTTTTAAGGACTGGAATAGATGTGGTATCGATAGGTGTGACATACTGAGGGGTGTAATATACTTATAATATACTTTCTAATATAGAAAGTATATTATAGTGCATTTGTATTGTGCAGCAGTTGTGTGTGGTTCTGCTGCGATACTGCAGTTTTACAGAAGGACAAGCGCTATTGGAACAACTAATTGCAACTGGTGTGCTATACCAGTTGCCCCCAAAAAAATCTGATTGAGGCAGGGGTGTGATATACCTATAATATAATTTCTATATAGTGCATTTGTATTGTGCTGCATTTGTGTGCGGTTCTGCTGAGATTCCGCAGCTATACAGAGGGACAAACATCATTGGAACAACTAATTGCAACTGGTGTGATATTACAGTTGCCCCAAAAAATATCTGATTGAGGCAGGGGTGTGATATACCTATAATATAATTTGTATATAGTGCATTTATATTGTGCTGCATTTGTGTGCGGTTCTGCTGAGATTCCGCAGCTATACAGAGGGACAAACGTCATTGGAACAACTAATTGCAACTGATGTGATATAATAGTTGCCCCCAAAAAAATCTGATTGAGGCAGGGGTGCGATATACCTAGAATATAATTTCTATATAGTGCATTTGTATTGTGCAGCATTTTTGTGCGGTTCTGCTGAGATACCGTAGCTATACAGATGGAAAAAACGACATTGGAACAATCAATTGCAACTGATGTGATATAGCAGTTGCCCCCAAAAAATTGGATTGAGGCAGGGGTGCGATATACCTAGAATATGATTTCTATATAGTGCATTTGTATTGTGCAGCATTTGTGTGTGGTTCTGCTGAGATACCGTAGCTATACAAAGGGGAAAAACGACATTGGAACAACTAATTGCAACTGGTGTGATATACCAGTTGCCCCCAAAAAAATCTGATTGAGTCGGGGGTGCGATATACCTAGAATATAATTTCTATCTAGTGCATTTGTATTGTGCAGCATTTGTGTGCGGTTCTGCTGAGATACCGCAGCTATACAGAGGAACAAACGTCATTGGAACAACTAATTGCAACTGGTGTGATATATGTTGCCCCCAAAAAAATATGATTGAGTCAGGGGTGCGATATACCTAGAATATAATTTCTATATAGTGCATTTGTATTGTGCAGCATTTGTGTGCGGTTCTGCTGAGATACCGCAGCTATACAGAGGAACAAACGTCATTGGAACAACTAATTGCAACTGGTGTGATATATGTTGCCCCCAAAAAAATCTGATTGAGTCAGGGGTGCGATATACCTAGAATATAATTTCTATCTAGTGCATTTGTATTGTGCAGCATTTGTGTGCGGTTCTGCTGAGATACCGTAGCTATACAGATGGAAAAAACGACATTGGAACAATCAATTGCAACTGGTGTGATATAATAGTTGCCCCCAAAAAAATCTGATTGAGGCAGGGGAGCGATATACCTATAATATAATTTCGATATAGTGCATTTGTATTGTGCAGCATTTGTGTATGGTTCTGCTGAGTTACCTTAGCTATACAAAGGGACAAACGTCATTGGAACAACTAATTGCAACTGGTGTGATATACCAGTTGCCCCCAAAAAAATCTGATTGAGTCGGGGGTGCGATATACCTAGAATATAATTTCTATATAGTGCATTTGTATTGTGCAGCATTTGTGTGCGGTTCTGCTGAGATACCGCAGCTATACAGAGGAACAAACGTCATTGGAACAACTAATTGCAACTGGTGTGATATATGTTGCCCCCAAAAAAATCTGATTGAGTCAGGGGTGTGATATACCCATAATATAATTTCTATATAGTGCATTTGTATTGTATTGTGCACGCGCCATATTTTTTTGCATAGCGCCGAACTTTGACCCATGACTAGAGTTGAGGGGACAACTGGATGTTCGGGTTCGACGGGTTCGGCCGAACTTCACAAAAAAGTTAGAGTTCGGGACCCGAACTTGACCCCGAACCCCATTGAAGTCAATAAGACCCGAACTTTTGAGCACTAAAATGCCTGTAAAAATGTCATGGAAAGAGCTAGAGGGCTGCAAATGGCATCAAAATGTGGTTAAGAGCATGGCAAGTGCTCTGCAAACAAATGTGGATAGGGAAATGACTTTAAATAACATAAAATAAGTAAAAATAAAAAATAATCTTGATCTAGGAGGACGAGGTCCATATGGAGTAGGAGGTTGAGGAGGCGGGGAATATGACGGTGTAGGTGGAAGCGGCGGTGGAGGAGGAGGAGGTGGCCTACACTGCTTTTTTGTTTTAAATTATATATTTTTTTTAATTATAAAACATTGGGAACTATAACCTGTGATAACCCCCTCCAGTCGTGCTAAACACACGTTCAGACAATACACTGGCTGCAGGGCAGGCCAGCACCTCCAAGGCTTAAAGGGCAAGCTCAGGCCATGTGCCCAATTTGGAGACCCAGAAGTTGAAGAAGGCAGACCCATCATTCAGTAAGTGTAGGCGTATGCACACATACTGCTCCACCATGTCGCACGTCCCCTTGATGTACACGATCCAATTGGATATCTTCTCTATCAGCTTTCAATGTTCTTTTATGCGCCTACCATGGTGATCACGGGTGGCTGGGAATCAGGGTTCCAGGCCGGAGAGGGAGCCTGAGAAAGGTATACCACATCCAAGGGAGGTCAATGGATGAAATTAAATGTAATCGAGCGGAAATGTGGGACAAAGTATTGAAGCATAAGCTTCCATGTTAAGGAAGGAGCGTGACTCGGGGAGGTAGTGACGATAGATAACAATACAGTTATCTTAAGATGCCCTGTTATTGGAATGATTAATAAAAAATTATAGGGAATGTCACTGGGGTATTTTGGATTTGGAAACGTTAGCCAGGAGAGCCCCTGCTGCCGCTTTGTTGACTCTAGATAACTTCTGCCTGATCGCACGTCCCTGTGACGTCCACAATCTATTTGGATATCTTCTCTATCAACTTTCTATGTTCTTTTCTGAGCCTACCATGTTGATCACGGTTATTGACGAATCAGGGTTCCACGCCGGAGAGGGAGCGTGAGAAAGGGAGACCTCATCCAAGGGAGGTCAATGGCTGCAATGGGATGAAGCGGAAATGTGGGACAAGTTATTAAAGCAGAAGGATCGTATTAAAAGGGCCAATTAAAGATGAATTTTAGAAATTTAAGTCTCTGTCACCTACGCAGAGCAGGGGTTTTTCATCGCCAGAAATGGGTTAATGTCACCCACCAATGGAACAGATTATTTTTAAAAATTTCGGTCCCTGTCACCTATGCAGAGCAGGGGTTTATTCACGGCAAAAATTTTGAAATGTCAACCCAAGAATGTAACAGAAAAATTAGTGAAATTTATTAAGTTGTCAACTAGGTAGAGTAGGGGTATATCACAGAAAAAAAATTGGTGAATTTCACCCTAAAATGTAACAGACAAATTAGTGAAATTTTTCTACCTGTCTACTAGGTAGAGCATGGGTATATCACACCCAAAAATTGGTGAATTTCACCCGAAAATTTAACAGACAAATTAGTGAAATTACATAAAATTAAATAAAATAAGTACAAATTAAAAAAAAAAATTTGATTTATGAGGTGGAGGTCCATATGGAGTAGGAGTTTGAGGAGGCGATAGACGTAGCGGTGGAGGAGGACGAGGTAGCCAACATTGTTTTTTGGTTTTAATTTAAATTTTTTTAATTAGGCTACACTCCAAAAGAGTGTGAAATATCCAAAATACAAGAATAAGTAATTGCGCTGTAGTATATTAATGGCTGGTTAAGGCCGGTATACATGTCTATTCTGCACAATGTACGGACAAGTCCTGTGGGATCCATGCCTGGTTCATTTTAATGAACGTGAGCCTCTCCACATTGGCTGCGGACAGGCGGCTGCGCTTGTCTGTGATAACGCCCCCTGCCGTGCTAAACACACGTTCAGATAATACACTGGCTGCAGGGCAGGCCAGCACCTCCAAGGCGTAAAGGGCAAGCTCAGGCCATGTGCCCAATTTGGAGACCCAGAAGTTGAAGGGGGCAGACCCGTCATTCACTACGTGTAGGCGTGTGCACACATACTGCTCCAGCATGTTTCTGAAATGCTGCCTCCTGCTAAGATGTTCCATATCAGCTGGTGGTGCTGGTTGTTGTGGCGTACTGACAAAGCTTTTCCACATTTTGGCCATGCTAACTCTGCCTTCTGAGGTGCTGACGGTACCCCAGCTGCGTTAGCGACCTCTTCCTCCTCCTCTGCCTTTGCGTTGTGCTTCCACTGTGCCCCCGCTGTCAGGTGGTAATGCCACCAGCAGCGTGTTTACTAAGAAGTACAAGTGGGATAGTAATGCTGAGAATGGCGTTATCGGCACTGGCCATGTTGGTGGCGTACTCGAAACAGTGCAACAAGGAACACAGGTCTCGCATGGAGGCCCAGTCATTGGTGGTGAAATGGTGCTGTTCCGCAGAGCGACTCACCTGTGCGTGCTGCAGCTAAAACTCCACTATCGCCTGCTGCTGCTCGCACAGTCTGGCCAGCATGTGCAAGGTGGAGTTCCACCTTGTGGGCACGTCGCATATGAGGCGGTGAGCGGGAAGGCCGAAGTTACGCTGCAGCGCTGACAGGCAAGCAGCAACAGGGTGAGAATGCCGAAAGCGTGCAAAGACGGCCCGCACTTTATGCAGCAGCTTTGACATATCATGGTAATTTTTAAGGAATCTCTGCACCACCAAATAAAACACATGCACCAGGCAAGGGCTGTGCGTCAAACCGGCTAGTTCCAGAGCTGCTACGAGATTTTGCCCATTATCGCACACCACCAGGCTGGGCTTGAGGCTCACTGGCACCAACTACTCATCGGTCTGTTGTTCAAGGCCCGTCCACAGCTCCTGCGCGGTGTGGGGTTTGTCCCCAAACAAATACGTTTTAAAACTGCCTGCTGTCGTTTACCGCTGGCTGTTGGTTGGTGGTAAAGGTGTTACGCTGACCGGATGAGGAGCTGGTAGAGGATGAGGAAGCAGAGTAGGAGGAGGAAGCAACAGGAGGCAAATTGAAGCGCCCTACAATCCTCGGTGGCAGACGGACATGCGGCAAACTGCTATCCGCCTCTGGCCCAGCCGCCACTGCATTTACACAGTGTGCTGTTATGGATATATAACGTCCCTGACCGTGCTTACTGGTCCACGTATCCGTAGTGAGGTGCACCTTGCCACAGATGGCGTTGCGCAGTGCACACCTGATTTTGTCCCCCACTTAATTGTGCAGGGAAGGGATTGCAAGCCTGAAAAAGTAGTGGTGGCTGGGCACGACGTACTGTGGGACAGCCACCGCCATAAGGCTTTTAAAACTTTTCGTCTCCACCAGACGGAATTGCAGCATTTCAAAGGCCAGTAATTTTGAAATGCTGGCATTCAGGGCCAGGTATCGCGGGTAGATAGGGGGGGTTTTCCTCTTCCGCTCCAGTGTTTGGGAGATGGAGAGCTGAACTCTTCCGTGGGACATTGTGGAGATGCTTGGTGAACCAGATGGTGGTGTTGCTGGCAGATCCTCTGTTTGCGGGGTGGCAGGTGGCACTGTCACTCCAGAGGTGGATGAAGAGGCCGAGACTGCAGCAGAAGGGGAAGCAGAAGGAGCCAAAGACCTTTCTTGGTTTTTGAGGTGTCCCGTCCACTGCAGCTCGTGCTTTGCACTTAGAAGCCTGGTCATGCAGGTTGTGCTAAGGTTGAGAACGTTTATGCCTCGCTTCAGGCTCTGATTGCACAGCGTGCAAACCACTCGTGTCTTGTCGTCAGCACATTGTCTGAAGAACTGCCACGCCAGGGAACTCCTTGATACTGGCTTTGGTGTGCTCGGTCCCTTGCTGCGGTGGGCAGTAGCAGGCGTACTGTCTAGGGGACGGCCACTCCGCTTTTGCACCCTGCTCCCTCTTCTGCTGTGCTGGTGGCTCTGTGCGACCACCGCCTCTTCCTCCGAACTACACAGGTCACTCGCATGACCTTGATTCCATGTGGGGTCGAGGACCTCATCGTCCTCCACATCATCTTCCACCCAGTCTTCACCCCTGCCCTCCTTGTCGGTCTGCACACTTTCGAAAGCCACAGCAGTTGGCATCTGAGTTTCGTCATCATCCGAGACGTGCTGTGATGGTCCAATGCACTCAATCTCTGCCACTTCTGGGGCAGGGCTAGGTGGATGGCCCTGGGAAACCCTGCTAACAGAGTCATCAAAAAGCAGAAGAGACTGCTGCATGACTTGGGGCTCAGACTGCTTGGCTGATTTGCAATGGGGTGAGGTGAAAGACTGATGGACATCGGCTGCAGGTGCCAACTCTGATCTTTCAGCAGGAGACTGTGTGGGAGACAATGTGAAGGAACTGGAGGAACTCACTGTCAGCAACCCAAACTACTATCGCCTGAACTTGTTCTGGCCTCACCATTCATAGAGCCGCATTTGGCCCGACCAAATACCGCTGAAGGTTCTGTCATCTACTCGCACCTGAGGAAGGTGTTTCACTTGTGCGTGTTGCTGGCACAGATCGACCACGTCCTCTCCCTGCAACAGGAGCTCCACCAGCAGCACTACGACCGGGACCACATCCCTTATTTGACGCTCTTCTCATATTTCTCAAATTTAGGATCTTGCCCAAAATGGGTGTTTTTTTAATAACAGAAGAGAACAACAGTATCTAACGCATGTATCTCACAATGATAGATGCAGCAAAGGCTGCAAAATTAGTTTTTTTGCTCTAAATGTGTGTTATTTTTATACCACAATATGACAGCAGTATATAACGCTTGAATTTCACGCGTACAGATGCAGAAAAGGCCACAAATTAAGTATTTTGCCCTAAATGGGTGTTTTTTTGATAGCAGAATAGAATAACAGTATCAAAAGGGTGTATCTCACAATGACATATGAAGCAAAGGCTGCAAAATTTAGTTTTTTGCCGTAAATGGGTGTTTATTTAATACCAGAATAGCACAGCAGTATGTAAAGGGTGTATCTTACAATGACAGATGCAGCAAAGGATGCAAAATTAAGATTTTTGCCCATAATGGGTGTTGTTGCTTTTTTATAGCAGAATAGAACAACAGTATCTAAAGTGTGTATCTCACAAAGACATATGCAGCAAAGGCTGCAAAATTAAGTTTTTTGCCCAAAATGGGTGGTTTTTTTTACTAACAGAATAGCACAGCAGTATCTAAAGCGTGTATCTCACACTGACAGATGCAGACAAGGCCGCAAATTAGGTATTTTGCCCTAAATGGGTGTTTTTTAAAACCCAGAAAATTATAGCTGTATTTCTAGCTTAAATTGCACACTGACTAATGCGGCAGAGGCCCCAGATGGAGGGTATTGTTAAAAATTTGTGTTTTTTCAAAGCCAGAAAATTTCTGAAGTATTTCAAGCTGGTTTTTAACAATCACAGATGCAGCAAAGGATGCAATATTAAATATTTTGCCCAAAATGGGTGTTTTTTAAAACCCAGAAAATTATAGCTGTATTTCTAGCTTAAATTGCACACTGACTAATGCGGCAGGGGCCCCACATGGAGGGTATTGCAAAAAATGGGTGTTTATTAAAACCCAGAAAATTATTAAAGTATTTAAAGCTTGTTTTAACAATAAAAGATGCAGCAAAGGCTGCAATATTAAGTACTTTGCCCAAAAAGGGTGTTTTTTTTAATAACAGAATATGACAGCAGTATAAAAAGGTTGAATTTCATACTGACAGATGCAGACAAGGCCGCAAATTAAGTATTTTGCCCAAAATGGGTGTTTTTTGAATAACAGAATATAACAGCAGTATATAACGCTTGAATTTCACACGTACAGATGCAACAAAGGCTGTAAAATTGAATATTTTGCCCAAAAAGGGTGTTTTTTGAAACTGAGAAAATTATAGCTGTATTTCTAGCTTAAATTGCACACTAACTAATGCGGCAGAGGCCCCAATTGGAGGGTATTGCCAAAAATGGTTTTTTTTTAAAACCCAGAAAATTATTGAAGTATTTAAAGCTTGTATTAACAATAACAGATGCAGCAAAGGCTGCAATATTAAGTACTTTGCCCAAAAAGGGTCTTTTTTTAAATAACAGAATATGACAGCAGCATATAACACTTGAATTTCACACTGACTGATGTAGACAAGGCCGCAAATTAAGTACTTTGCCCAAAAAGGGTGTTTTTTTTACTAACAGAATGTGACAGCAATATAGAACACTTGAATTTCACACGTACAGATGCAACAAGGGCTGTAAAATTGAGTACCGTATTTTTCACCCTATAAGACGCACCGGCCCATAAGACGCACCTAGGTTTTTGGGTAGGAAAATAAGAAAATAAATATTTTTAACCAAAAGGTGTGCTGTGTGTTTGGTGGGTTTGGAACTAATAGTGGTCTGTGGATGGCACTATTACTGGAGATCTGTGGATGACGGACACTGTTATGGGGGGATCTGTGGATGACGGACACTGTTATGAGGGGATCTGTGGATGACGGACACTGTTATGGGGGATCTGTGAATGACGGACACTGTTATGGGGGGGATCTGTGGATGACAGACACTATTATGGGGGGATCTGTGGATGACGGACACTGTTATGGGGGGATCTGTGGCTTGCACTGTTACAGGGGGATCTGTGGCTTGCACTGTTACAAGGGGATCTGTGGATGGCACTGTTACAGGGGGGATCTGTGAATGGCACTGTTATGGGGATCTGTGGATGGCACTGTTACAGGGGGGATCTGTGGCTTGCACTGTTACAGGGGGATCTGTGGCTTGCACTGTTACAGGGGGGATCTGTGGATGGCACTGTTACAGGGGGATCTGTGGATGGCACTGTTACAGGGGGGATCTGTGGATGGCACTGTTACAGGGGGGATCTGTGGATGGCACTGTTACAGGGGGGGATCTGTGGATGGCACTGTTACAGGGGGGATCTGTGGGCGGCACTGTTACAGGGGGGATCTGTGGGTGGCACTGTTACAGGGGGGATCTGTGGGTGGCACTGTTACAGGGGGGATCTGTGGGTGGCACTGTTACAGGGGGGATCTGTGGGTGGCACTGTTACAGGGGGGATCTGTGGGTGGCACTGTTACAGGGGGGATCTGTGGGTGGCACTGTTATATATGTGCCATCCACAGACCCCCCACCCCATAACAGTGCCATCCACAGACCCCCCCAGCTCATAACTGTGCCATCCACAGACCCCCCCAGCCCATAACTGTGCCATCCACAGATGTCCCCCATAAAAATGTCATCCACAGATCCCCCGCCGCTCCGGTATACTAATATAAGATGTCTTATTCAATTAATAGTTATTAAACATGCCCCCCAACTCCTAATAGTACGTTACATCCTAACAGCTTCTGTACAATGCCGGCAGGCAGGCCGGGCGGCCGGCGCGTCCCTCACTGATGTCACTGGCCTGCTCCGCCTGCTTCATTCATAAAGTAGGCGGCGCAGGCACGTGACATCAGGGAGTTACGCTGCCGCCCGCCCGGCCTGCCTGCCTACATTCTACTGAAGCGGTTAGGATGTAAGGTACTATTAGGAATGAAGGGGCATGTTTAATAACTATTAATTGAATAAGACATCTTATATTAGTATACCGGAGCGGTGGGGCGGGGCTATAGTACACTGACTGCACCGCCGCTATTGCTGGCCCCCAGCTCCTCCTCCCAGTCCCTCCCCGAGTCCCCGCTCGCTCGTACATCGCAGCATTTTGGGGGGAGAAAAAGTGTGTCTTATGGGGCGAAAAATACTGTATTTTGCCCAAAAAGGGTGTTTTTTAAAACCCAGAAAATTATAACTGTATTTATAGCTTAAATTGCACAGTGACTAATGCGGCAGAGGCCCAAGATGGAGGGTATTGCCAAAAATGGTTTTTTTTTCAAAGCCAGACAATTATTGAAGTATTTCAAGCTTGTTTTAACAATAACAGAGGCAGCAAAGACTGCAATATTAAGTACTTTGCCAAAAATGGGTGTTTTTTTTACTAACAGAATATGACAGCAGTATATAACGCTTGAATTTCACAAGTACAGATGCAGCAAGGGCTGTAAAATTTAGTATTTTGCCCAAAAAGGGTGTTTTTTTTAAACCCAGAAAATTATAGCTGTATTTATATCTTAAATTGCACACTGACTAATGCTGCAAAGGCAACAGATGTAGGATATTGCCAAAAATGGGTGTTTTTTTAAACCCAGATTATTATTGCAGTATTTCAAGCTTAGATTTCAATGTCACAAAAGCACATATGAAGTGCTGGTGCACTGAGATTGCATAAAATGGACGCTGTCGCCACCCACCTACAGATGGATAAAAGTTATTTTTCTCTGTCACTGGGCTCAGGGCAGGGTAAAAAGATTGTGCACTGCACCCACAGAACTAAATCTATGCAGATCGCTGTGTTTAATTGCAGTTCTGATTAAGTTTCTTTCCTATTCTCTCCCTCACAGCAGCAGCATCCTCTTCCTACACTAGTAACAGCAGAGTGACGTGCAGCGCTACGTGACTCCAGCTTATATAGAGGCTGGGTCATATGCTGCATTGGCCAATCACAGCCATGCCATTAGTAGGCATGGCTGTGATGGCTTCTAAGGGCATAGAGTTAAACGCTTGTTGATTGGATGCTTGTTGATTGGATACTGAAATGTTCGGGTTCGGGTCCGGGGTCCAAAAATCCTAAAGTTCTGTACGAACCCGAACTTTACAGTTCGGGTTCGCTCAACCCTACCCATGACACATCAATCAGGTGGGACAGGACAGCCAGATGAGACGTTTCAGCACATGGACACACCCCCTACCCTATAAATAAACCCGATCTGGCCGCCATTTTACATTCAGTCTTTTGCCAGTGTAGTGACTGGTGTGATATATCAGTTGCTGAGATACAGAGGGAAAAAATGACATTGGAACAACTAATTGCAACTGGTGTGATGTACCAGTTTCCCCCAAAAAAATCTGATTGAGGCAGGGGTGCGATATACCTAGAATATGATTTCTATATAGTGCATTTGTATTGTGCAGCATTTGTGTGTGGTTCTGCTGAGATACCGCAGCTCTACAGAGGAACAAACGTTATTGGAACAACTAATTGCAACTGGTGTGATATACCAGTTGCCCGCAAAAAAATCTGATTGAGGCAGGGGTTTGATATACCCATAATATAATTTCTATATAGTGCATTTGTATTGTATTGTGCACGCGCCATATTTTTTTGCATAGCGCCGAACTTTGACCCATGACACATCAATCAGGTGGGACAGAACAGCCAGATGAGACGTTTCAGCACATGGACACACCCCCTGCCCTATAAATAAACCCGATCTGGCCACCATTATACATTCAGTCTTTTGCCAGTGTAGGGACTGGTGTGATATATCAGTTGCTGAGATAACGTAGCTATACATTGGAACAACTAATTGCAACTGGTGTGATATACGAGTTGCACCAAACAAAAATCTGATTGAGGCAGGGGTGCGATATACCTAGAATATGATTTCTATATAGTGCATTTGTATTGTGCAGCATTTGTGTGCGGTTCTGCTGAGGTACCGTAGCTATACAGAGGGAAAAAACAACATTAGAACAACTAATTGCAATTGGTGTGATATACCAGTTGCCCCCCGAAAAATCTGATTAAGGGGCTCTATATACCTGCTTCCACAAATACTGCTCTTCTATTGAAACTTTGTCACAGAGTCATTTTGAAAATGACAGGCAGAGGAAGAGGCAGGCCATTCCGCAGGGGGGTAGGGGTCGGACAGGTGCACCAGGCAGGACCCTAAGTGGAAAGTTGGAGAAGGTGCGTGCGATTACGTCAAAGGACGCACCAGAGTTCATTAAGTGGCTCACTCAGCCTTCCACTACTGCACCCTGCTTATCCTCTGTATCTGCACCCTCATCACTCTCTGCTGTGTACACCCCCAAAGACACCACCAACATAGCCCCTCCACTCGAGTCAGAGGAATTATTTTCCCATCAATTCCCAGACCTTACCGATGCACAGCCATTCTTGGCATAGGATGAGAAAGAAGAGGTAGCAAAAGCCGCCACCCAGCGGTCTAACGACAGTACCCAGATTAGCCCAAGGAGGGTGGTCCCCGCTGTTGCTGCCTACTCCGAGATATTCTCTAATGTCAGTGGTGGTGAAGGCGACGATGACATGTCGATGGATGTCAAGTGGGTGCCCACAATAGAGGAAGAGGAGGGGAGTTCAGAGGGTGAGAGGGATCAGCAGATAGGAGGAGAAGCAGGCAGAACTCGCAGTGCACAGGAGGCAAAAAGAAAACTGCAAATGTATCTGGAGCGAGCCATCCACCATACACGGTCACATCTTGCACTCCGAGGACGCCGGCACATGGCTCCGCAGTGTAGGCTTTTTTTAACTTGTCAGCTGCAGCCTGTGCTGTCAACACATAAGTAACGGTAAGCCCAACACTCACCTAGGGATGACCTCCTTGAGAAGGCACCTAGCCTCCCATCACCGAGCCCAGTAGGAGCAACGCACAAAGACACACACCTGGTGCTCCACATCCTGCCTCTTCTCCTTCTCCTCCCATTTGTCCTCCACTCCACCTTCCACCATGCCGTCGTCGCATTCAACTGGCACAAGGCAGGCTTCCGTGGCCTAAATGTTCTAGCGTAAAAAATTGTGACGCCGGATAATCCTCTTGCCCAACGGCTGACCGCTGACTTGTCGGAACTGCTAGCCCGCCAACTACTGCCATAAAAATTGGTGGACTCGGAGGCCTTTAGAAAATTTGTGGCCATTGGCACACCACAATAGAAGGTCCCCTCAAGGAAATATTTCTCACAGAAGGGCATCCCAGAGCTATATGCAGGGCCGGGCCGACACAGAGGCTGGGGAGGCTCCAGCCTCAGGGCGCAGCCTGGGGTGGGCGGAAAAACAAACCTCTTTTTTTTTTTTTTTTATCACTTACTTGCTGCCGGGCGCCCTCCCCTCCCCTCCCCAGCCAGTGTTCACTCTAAGCTGCGCTTGTAGATAGGAGCAGGAGGCTGCTGATTGGCCAGTATCAGCTAGCTGCCCTGCCATTGGTCCATCCTTTAACACCCCCTTCTCTCTGGAGCTGAACACAGCAGGAGGGTGTGAACTTTGAAGACAGGAAGCCTGCGTTCTCACAGTGGATCATGTGACCATGAAGGAGCATGTGACCAGTGACGTCACAGACCTCCTTCTAACAAATCCATTCTAGCATCTACCCAGCATGTATGGCAGGACTCTGCTGAGAAAAGACCATGTGCCCAGGTGAGGTGACCACAGAAGTGCCCTGGCATCTGTCTGCTGCTGGAAGCTCAATGTGGAGCTTTATGAATGTAAAAACTAATAGCCAAGAGGCTAAACAAAACCCTGCTTGTCTGCTTCTGACCCTAATCTTACCACATAACGTTCATTTAATTGCAATTTACCCCTAAAGGGATTTTTTTTAAAGCCTGCTGTTTCTCTAGAAGATGACCTTATGCTGATAGTAGTGTTAATAGAGTCTCAAAGGTCTGTAAAAATAGGGTAACTGCTTTTATAGACCCTTGAGACTCTATTAACACTACTATAAACATAAGGTCACCTAGAGAAAGAGCAAGTTTTTTAAATTATCTTTTTCCTTTAGGTGTTAAAACATAACTTATTTGATTGCTTGAACACCTAAAGGAAATCAAATTAAAAACCTGCTGTTTCTCAAGATGACCTTATGTCGATAGCAGTGGTAATAGAGTCTGAAAGGTCTATAGAAGCAGTTATCCTATTTTTACAGACCTTTGAGGCTCTATTAACACTACTATCAACATAAGGTCATCTAGAGACACAGCAGGTTTTTAAAATGATTTTTCCTTTAGGTGTTACAGCAATCAAATGAAAGTTATGTTTTAACACCTAAAGGAAAAACATAATTAAAAAAACATGCTGTTTCTCTAAATGACCTGATGTTGATAGTAGTGTTAATAGAGTCTCAAAGGTTTGTAAAAAATATTGTACCTGCTTCTATAGACCTTTGAGACTCTATTACCATGACTTTTAGCATAAGATCATCTGTAGAAACATCAGGTTTTAAAAAAAAAAAAAAAATTCTTTAGGTGTTAGAGCAATCAAATGAAGGGGGAGAAATGTGACATGGGTGAGGATGGGGTTACATGATGGGCCGGAGACAATGTCTGTAGTCTGTCTGTGCCATGGACGGGGAGAAATATGACATGGAGGGCTGATGGCTGACATGGGGGTCTGATCTGAGGCATTGGGGCTGTGCTTGTGAGCTGGGGTCTGATGGCTGGTCTGACCTGAGGTGGAATGAAAAATATTGTTTCCTATTATCCTCCTTTAAAACCTAGGTGCGTCTTATGGGACGAACCTACATTTTGGCGCACCCCCTTCCCCCAGGTGAGCTGAAGGGGAAGGGGGGGTCGGGGGCGTCAAAATGTAGGTTCGCTTGTGTTGGTAAAAAACCTTGCATCGGTCCTGGGTGCAGGCAAGGGGGGGTGGGGGGGGCGCACTTGGGCAGCTCAGCCTCTGTTGGTGGTCGACCTTGTCCCAGCCCTGGCTATATGGCCACGTTCAGCGGCAAGTGAATTTATCTCTGGCACAAAGTGTCAGTGCCAAGATACATCTGACCACAGACATGTGGTCTAGCAAGCACGGGCGGGGAAAGTACATAACTTTTACTGCCCACTGGGTGAACCTTGTGACAGCCATCAGGCATGTAACCCATGTAACTCCTCCTTTTCCACTGCTACCGCCTCTTCCGCTGCACCCCACCAAGCTCCCCAGAACCTATTTGACGTGCCAGGTGAGACGTTGCCATGCTGTGCTGCGGCTGTTGTGCCTGAAAGCCAAGAGCCACACCGGTCCTGCACTGCTTTCAGCTATGCGGTCACAGGCCGATCAGTGGCTAACCCCGCTCAATTTAACAGTTGGTAAAGTGGTGTGCGACAATGGTGCCAATCTGCTGAGCGCACTGAAAGAGGGCAAAATGACACACTTGTCGTGCATGGCACACGTCCTGAACTTAGTCGCGCAGCAATTCGTTGGGAAATCTCTGCCCATTTTAGAAGATTTTACACGGCCATGGCTCGCCTTGCTGACGTTCAGCAGCGACACCACTTTCCCGTCAGATGTCTGATTTGTGACTGCCTGACGCGCTGGAACTCTACCTTGTATATGCTTGATAGGCTTCTCCAGCAGAAACGTGCCGTTAATGGCTACCTGTACGAACTCTGCGGCAGGACAGGTTCTGGGGAGCTTGTTTTTTTTCACCACGCTAGTGGCTGCTCATGCGCGACGCATGCAGACTTCTGCAGCCATTTGCTGAGATCACCAAACTGGTCAGTCGCAGCCAGGGTGGCATCAGTGACAACTCCTGGTCAATGAGCAGGAGCCAGGCCGCTCCACAGCTTCCAATTTAGTGCAAATGGGGGCCTTCATGCTCCAGTGTTTGAAGAGGGACCCCCGTATAAAAAGCATTAAAAAAAAGGACCAGTACTGGGTGGCAACGTACTTAGACCCCCGGTACAAACATAAAATGATGGCGGACATGTTACCAGCATCACAGAGGGCTGTCAGAATGCAGCATTTCCAGCCCTGGTGCGAGAGATGCTGCATTCTGCTGTTGCGGGCGCTGACAGAGGAATTTCCACCCACAGAGAAACAGTTGCGAGTACCAATCCTACAGCGCATGCAAGAAGAGGGCGGTTTGAAGATGTGTTGGTCACTTCGGATATGAGATCATTGTTGCAGCCAACCCATCGACAGCCGCCCTCCGGATCCAGCCTCAGGGAACGCCTAGACCAGGCATGGCCAACCTGCGGCTCTCCAGCTGTTGTAAAACTACAACTCCCACCATGCCCTACTATAGGATGATAGCTGTACACTGTCTGGGCATGATGGTAGTTGTAGTTATGCAACAGCTGGAGAGCCTCAGGTTGGCCATCCCTGGCCTAGACCAACAGGTGTCCGACTACATCGGGTTAACGGCCGATGTGGAGGCTCTGAGAAGCGAGGAACTCCTGGACTACTGGGTTTGCAGGCTTGACCTGTGGCCAGAGCTAGGACAATTTGACATGGAACTCTTGGCTTGCCCCTTGTCGAGTGCCCCTCGTCGACGTTTACAGCTGCGGACAGTGACAGTATCTGTGCCACATCTTCAGTTTAACGTGTGCGCTTCAAAAATTTATTTGTGACATACAGTATACTTTTTCCGTAGACGGTGTCTGCTGCTGAAAGTGACATTACCGGTGGTATCTCTCCTGAATAATGTTTCCTCATCCCAAAAACCTGTGACATTCCCTGTAATTTATCATTAGCCGCTGGTGACAGCATTGACATTATCTGCGGGATATCGTCTTTGTGACGTTTCCACATCCCAAATACAGTTCGCAAATTGTCCCGGCCGATGTTCGTCCATCATTAATTAGCTGTGCTACATCTGCAGTGTAACGTGTGCACTTCAAAAATGTATCTGTGACATACAGTGTACTTTTTCCCTAGACGGTGTCTGCTGCGGACAGTGACATTACCAGCGCCAAATCTGCAGTGTAACGTGTGCACTCCTAAAATTTATCTGTGACATACAGTGTAATTTTTCCATATACGGTGTCCGCTGCGGACAGTGACATTAGCTGTGCCACATCTTCAGTTTAACGTGTGCGCTTCAAAAATTTCTCTGTGACATACAGTGTACTTTTTCCGTAGACGGTGCCTGCTGCGGACAGTGACATTACTGGTGGTACCTCTCCTGTATAACGTTTCCTCATCCCAAATACCTTTGACATTCCCTGTAATTTATCATTAGCTGCTGGTGACAGATTGACATTATCTGCGGGATATGTCCTGTGTGACATTTCCACATCCCAAATACCGTTCGCAAATCATCCCGGCCGATGTTCGTCCATCATTAATTAGCTGTGCCACATCTGCAGTGTAACGTGTGCGCTTCAAAAATGTATCTTTGACATACAGTGTACTTTTTCCGTAGACAGTGTCTGCTGCGGACAGTGACATTACCAGCGCCACATTTGCAGTGTAACATGTGTGCTTCAAAAAAGTATCTGTGACATACAGTGTATTTTTTCCCGTAGACGGTGTATGCTGCGGACAGTGACATTACCAGCGCCACATCTGCAGTGTAACGTGTGTGCTTCTAAAATTTATCTGTGACATACAGTGTAATTTTTCAATAGACGGAATAGACAGTGTCCGCTGCAGACAGTGACATTTGCTGTGCCACATCTGCAGTGTAACGTGTGCACTTCAAAAATGTATCTGTGACATACAGTGAACTTTTTTCATAAACGCTGCGTACAGTGACATTACTGGTGGCACCTCTCCTGTATAACGTTTCCTCATCCCAAATACCTGTGACATTCCCTGTAATTTATCATTAGCTGCTGGTGACAACATTGACATTATCTGTGGGATATCTCCTGTGTGACGTTTCCACATCCCAAATACCTTTTTTAATTTGTTTGCGCATACACTTCCAAATCCTACACTACTGTACGTGTGACATACTTTCAATCATATATAACATTTAATATGAAGAAGGCGAGCAGTAAGGGACGGGGCAGTGGCCATGATGTTGATGGTGCATGCAGAGGCCGTGGCCCTGGGCGCAGTTAATCTGTGCCTGCTGCCACAGCACAAGAAAAAAAATCATCCACGATACCTAGCTTCATGTCCCAGTTTGCAGGGCGGCGCAGGACACCACTCTTGAATTCAGACCAGTGCGACCAAGTGGTCGGTTGGATTAAAGCAGATAATGCTTCCAGTCGGTTAAGCACCACCCTGTCTTCCACCAAGTCCAGTCTCAGTAGCCAAGAGTCTGCTCAACCCAATCCTCACTCAGATCCTACTTCCTCCCAACATGGAGAGTCTGGGCAAACAATTGATCCCACACTCGGATATTCCTAGGAGCTCTTTTCTGCGCCATTCCTGGATTTGGCCCTCTCGCCAAGCATGCTTGAAGAGGGACAGATCTTATGCCCTGATTCCCAAAGTCTTGAGCATCCACAATCACAAGAAGATGACAGTGGGGAACGGCAATTACTGTTTAATGAGGTGGATGATGATGAGACACAGTTGCCAATAACTCAACGACAATTACTGTCTCAAGAGGTTGAGGAAGAGGATGAGACATAGTTGTCAATTACTGAGGTAGTGGTTAGGTCAACAAGTCAGGAGGATGATCAGAGTGAGGAAGTGGAAGAGGAGGTGATGGACGATGAAGTCACTGACCCAACCTGGGAAGGTGGAAAGCCGAGTGAGGACAGCAGTACAGAGGGGAAGGAATCTGCAGCACTGCAACAGGCTGGAAAAGGCAGTGGGGTGGCAAAAGGGAGAAGGCGGGCCACACCAAACAGGCCCGCAACTGTTCCCTGGAGCACCCCCTTGCGGAAATCTCACTTACCAAGGGGTAGGTGTTCCGCAGTCCGGAGCTTTTTTGAGAAAAGTGCGGACGACAAAAGAATTGTAATTTGCAACCTGTGCCATACAAAAATGAGCATGGGCTTTAACACTAGCAACCTCACCACCACCAGCATGATCCGCCACATGGCATCAAAGCACCCTAATATGAGGGCAGAACGCCTGGGTCCACAATCTGCGGGTCACACCACTGCTTCCTCTTCCCCTGTGTTATGTGCTGGCCAATCCACTGTCGAAGGCGCAGGCCCGAATGCCTCCCGCCCTGCACCTGGACCTTCGCAAGCATCATCAGCGACCACATCCGTGTCCCAGCGCAGCGTACAAATGTCCTTACCCCAGGCATTTGAACGCAAGCGCAAATACCCAGCCACCCACCCACATGCATAGCACTAAATGTGCAGCTTTCTAAATTACTGGCCCTGGAAATGTTGCCATTTAGGCTTGTGGACACTGAGGCCTCCCGCAGCCTCATGTCGGCGGCCGTCCCGCATTACGCAGTCCCCAGCCACCACTATTTTTCACGTTGTGCCATGCCCGCCTTACACCAACATGTGTCCCGTAACATCACACATGCTCTGACCAACGCAGTTACTGAGAAGGTCCACTTAACCACTGTCACGAGGGTGTCAAGAGCCACGTCTGACTCCGTTATACCCGGGGTCAGGAAGTCGCAGCGGGTGGCTGCGCGTTCGATGTACAAAGTCAGTGCTGTTTCGTAATGGTAGCTTTCTGGGTTTGCCTTGCAATCCTTTTTGGCTCACTCAGGGATCCTCCTCAGCTGTTTCTTGTCCAGCAATCCCAACCTCCTTATATTCCCATCTCCCAGTTCTCTGGTTGCCAGATATAGAGCTTCCTGCTTGGACTTCTATATTGACCCACTGGAGCTGAGTAGCTGAGATCCCTGGTTGTTGTTCCAGAGTGTTACCCTCCAGATCCCTGTTGGGCCTTGGTGGTCTGCTGTTGTCTCCCACCTGGGATTATATGTTTGTCTGTTTTGTCTGTCCTCTCCTTGGTGTTTTCCTCTTAGTGTCAGTGGTGCGGACTAGTAATCCCACCGCCCTGTTCACTACACAGGGCTCATCTTAGGGAAAGCCAGGGTTTAAGCACGTGATCGGCGTACGGGTGAGGAACCCGTCTAGGGACGTCAGGGCAGTCAGGTGCCAGCCGCAAGGTGAGTCAGGGGTCACCATCTTTCCCTCTCCCTTGGACAGGGCCTTCCCATTTCCCTCCCTCTGCGTGACGCCGGTCATTACATTATATCTGGCCCTTATTTTGTGTAGGTAAAAAAAAATTAAAAATTTTCTTTCTACCTACTTAGAATCCAGTATGGATCCAATTGCTGCTTTGTCAAAGCAACTTCAAGGCCTGTCTTTGGAGGTGGCAGGATTGAAGGCGTCGGTCCTCCAGCAACAGCAGCAATTGCAACAGACCGCAAGCCCAGCGGTTGCTACAGGTAACCAGGTTGTTGCGGAACCCAAGGTTGTTCTTCCTGATAGATTTTCTGGGGGAAGGGACAAATTTGTGACGTTCCGTGAGGCCTGTAAATTATATTTTAAACTGCGCCCTTACTCCTCTGGTAATGAAGAACAGCGGGTGGGGGTTGTTATTTCCCTGCTGCAGGGGGACCCGCAATCCTGGGCGTTCTCTTTACCCACTGATTCCCAGGCTCTCCGGTCAGTGGATGAATTTTTTGGGGCCTTGGGTCTCATATATGACGACCCTGACCGAGTCGCACTGGCTGAATCAAAATTACAGAGACTCCTACAGGGAGAGCGGCCAGTAGAGGAGTATTGCTTAGAGTTCCGTAGGTGGGCTACGGATACCCAGTGGAACGACCCGGCTCTCAGGAGTCAGTTCTGCTCTGGGTTATCCGAAAGGATTAAGGATGCGCTTGCCCTCTATGAGACTCCCTTTTCCCTTGATGCGGTGATGTCCCTTTCTATCAGAATAGATAGACGTCTTAGGGACAGATTGAAAAATCCGGAGCAATTGGTAACCCCTCTCAAGCAGCAGTTAGTCTGTACGGACTTAGACGAGCCTATGCAGCTAGGAGGAACTACTCGTCAGGTCCATCCTCCTGAGGCTTGCCGTAGGCGTGGGGTTTGTTTTTTCTGTGGGGAGAGGGGTCATTTTATTAATGTCTGTCCTTCCTTCCTCAAAAACAAAAGACCGTCGGAAAACTACTAACCCCAGGCTGTGTGGAGGATGTCAGCCGGGGGGTATACGTTTCCTCCATACGAACATCGCAATTTGTGTTGCCAGTGGTTGTTGTTTTTGGCGTTAAGACGGAGACTATTTCTTTTTTTCTAGACAGTGGAGCAGGAGTAAATTTGATAGATGCCCATTTTGCCCACACTATGGGTTTGTCTCTCTGTACGCTACAGAGACCTATTCCCATATTCGCTATTGATTCTGCTCCTCTGTCTCAGAGAAACCTCACTCACATTGTCCATAACTTACACCTTCGGGTAGGGGACCACCATAACGAGTTGCTTTCATGTTATGTTCTGGAGGGGCTTCCCACTCCGGTGGTGTTGGGTCTTCCCTGGTTGATAGCGCACAATCCAGTGGTGGATTGGCAGGCCAGGGAGATATTGGAGTGGAGTGAGCAGTGCAGAGAAAATTGCTTAAATAGCAATTGCTTAGTCGCCTCCATAGCTACCCTACCCACATTTGTTTCGGACTTTGAGGACGTTTTTTCTGAAAAGGGTTGTCAGAAGTTACCACCTCACCGTCCTTATGATTGCCCGGTTAACCTGATTCCCGGTGCTAAATTACCCAAGACCAGGTTATATAATATTTCGGGTCCAGAGAGACAAGCCATGAAAGATTATATCTCCGAGAGCTTGGCTAAGGGACACATCAGACCCTCTTCTTCACCCGTGGCTGCAGGGTTTTTCTTCGTTAAAAAGAAAGATGGGGGCCAGCGTCTTTGACTAGATTTTCGCGAATTAAACCAGATAACCATCCGAGACCCATACCCTCTTCCTCTCATTCCTGACCTGTTTAATCAGATTGCGGGTGCTAGGTGGTTCTCAAAACTTGATCTTAGGGGGGCCTACAATCTGATTCGTATCAAGGAAGGGGATGAGTGGAAGACAGCCTTTAACACCCCTGAGGGGCATTATGAAAATCTAGTCATGCCTTTCGGTCTGACCAATGCTCCTGCTGTCTTCCAACATTTCGTTAATGACATTTTTAGTCATCTTATCGGCAGGTTTGTGGTGATATACCTAGATGATATTTTAATTTATTCGTCGGATCTGAAAACACATGAGGTGCATGTCAGACAGGTACTGCAGGTCCTACGGACGAATAAATTATATGCTAAAATTGAAAAGTGTGTTTTCGCCGTTCAGGAAATACAGTTCCTAGGGTATTTATTATCTGCTTCAGGTTTCCGTATGGATCCTAGGAAGGTCCAGGCAATTTTAGATTGGGATCTTCCTGAGAACCTCAAAGCACTGCAACGGTTCTTGGGCTTCGCAAATTTCTATAGAAAATTAATTAAAAATTATTCGGTGATTGTAAAACCCCTTACTGACATGACTAGGAAGGGGACTGAGTTTTCTAAATGGTCTGACGCCGCTAAAATTGCTTTTTCCTCTCTAAAAGAGAGGTTTACCTCGGCACCTGTACTAATCCAACCTGATGCCTCCCAGCCTTTTATTGTTGAAGTAGATGCGTCAGAGGTGGGAGTGTGGGCTGTGCTGTCTCAGGGTCCGTCTCCTGGCAAATGGCGTCCTTGTGCTTTCTTTTCTAAAAAACTATCTGCAGCAGAGAAGAACTATGATATTGGCAATAGGGAACTATTAGCTATTAAACTAGCGTTTGAAGAATGGCGTCACTTTTTAGAGGGGGCAATCCACCCCGTCACTGTAATTACAGACCACAAAAACCTTCTGTACCTCGAATCAGCTAAGCGTCTCACCCCTAGACAAGCTAGGTGGTCGCTATTTTTTACCAGGTTTAACTTTGCTATTACCTATCGTCCTGGGGCAAAAAATACCAAGGCAGATGCATTATCGCGTTGTTTCCCTGGAGGGGGTAATGTGAGTGATCCGGTACCCATTCTACAAAGAGGAGTGGTTGTCTCTGCGGTACACTCTTTTCTGGAGGGGAAGGTGTTAGAGGCCCAGGGGGACGCCCCGGTCTCTTGCCCCTCAGAGAAATTGTTTGTACCGTTGAACCTGCGTCTCAAATTATTAAAGGAACATCATAATTCGGCACTTGCTGGGCACCCGGGTAGTAAAGCAACCTTGGAGCTGTTGTCTTGTTGTTTTTGGTAGCCAAGGTTGCGTCAGGATGTAATGGATTTTGTGTCTTCTTGTTCTACTTGTGCGCGCGCGAAAGTCTCTCATACACGTCCTGCAGGGTCTTTATTGCCACTTGTCATTCCCAATAGGCCATGGACACATTGGATTTTATCACTGACTTACCTTTGTCTGCGGGTAAAACAGTTATCTTGGTAGTAGTGGACAGGTTTAGCAAAATGGTACTCTTCATTGCGTTACCCGCACTACCTAATGCTAAGACTCTTGCTCAGGTATTCATCAGTGAAATCGTGAAGCTTCACGGGGTCCCCTCCGATGTTGTTTCGGATCGGGGAACCCAGTTTATTTCTAAGTTTTGGAAAGCTTTTTGTTCCCGTTTGGGGGTACACTTGTCCTTTTCCTTAGCTTTCCATCCTCAGTCGAATGGACAGACTGAGCGTACCAACCAAAACCTTGAGACATATCTAAGATGTTTTGTGTCTGAAAAGCAAGAGGTGTGGTCATCATATTTACCGTTAGCCGAGTTTGCCATAAATAATCGCCGTCAGGAATCTACTGACAAGTCACCATTTCTTGGTGCATATGGTTTTCATCCCCAATTCTGTACTTTCAAAGAGGGGGGGTCTTCTGGGGTTCCCGAAGAGGAACGGTTTTCGTCGTCTCTTTCATCTGTATGGCAGAAAGTGCAAGCTAATTTGAAAAATATGGGAGGTAAATATAAATGCATGGCTGATAAGAAACGGTCGCCAGGTCCGGACCTAGGAGTGAATGACTATTTGTGGTTATCTACTAGGAATATTAAATTAAAGGTTCCCTCTTGGAAACTGGGTCCTAGGTTTATTGGTCCTTACAAAATAGTAGCCATCATTAACCCCGTGGCTTTTCGCCTGGAGCTATCTCAGACTTTTAAAATTCATAACGTCTTCCATAAATCGTTACTCAAAAAGTATGTTCCACCTCTAGAACCATCACCGCTGCCACCCCCTCCTGTTATTGTGGATGGTAATCTAGAGTTTCAAATATCCAAAATTGTTGATTCTCGTCGGGTCCGCCGTTCTCTTCAATATCTGGTGCTTTGGAGGGGTTACTGTCCCGAGGAAAGAATGTGGGTTCCAGCGTCTGAGGTAAACGCCGACAGGTTAGTTCGGGTTTTTCATGCCTCTCATCCTGAGAGACCTAGTCCTGAGTGTCCGGAGGCCCCTCGTGGAAGGGGGGGTACTGTCACGAGGGTGTCGAGAGCCACGTCTGACTCCGTTATACCCGGGGTCAGGAAGTCGCAGCGGGTGGCTGCGCGTTCGATGTACAAAGACAGTGCTGTTTTGTAATGGTAGCTTTCTGGGTTTGCCTTGCAATCCTTTTTGGCTCACTCAGGGATCCGTAGCTTCTCCTCCTCAGCTGTTTCTTGTCCAGCAATCCCAACCTCCTTATATTCCCATCTCCCAGTTCTCTGGTTGCCAGATATAGAGCTTCCTGCCTGGACTTCTATATTGACCCACTGGAGCTGAGTAGCTGAGATCCCTGGTTGTTGTTCCAGAGTGTTACCCTCCGGATCCCTGTTGGGCCTTGGTGGTCTGCTGTTGTCTCCCACCTGGGATTATATGTTTGTCTGTTTTGTCTGTCCTCTCCTTGGTGTTTTCCTCTTAGTGTCAGTGGTGCGGACTAGTGATCCCACCGCCCTGTTCACTACACAGGGCTCATCTTAGGTAAAGCCAGGGTTTAGGCACGTGATCGACGTACGGGTGAGGAACCCGTCTAGGGACGTCAGGGCAGTAAGGTGCCAGCCGCAAGGTGAGTCAGGGGTCACCATTCTTCCCTCTCCCTTGGACAGGGCCTTCCCATTTCCCTCCCTCTGCGTGACGCCGGTCATTACAACCACAGACACATGGACAAGTGCATTCGACCAGGGATGCTACATTTCCCTGACGGCACACTGGGTGAATGTTGTGGAGGCTGGGAGCGAGTCGTACCCTGGGATGGCACAGGTGCTACCAATGCCAAGGATTGCAGGCCCTACGTCAATCAGGGTTTACGCCAGCACCTACGTTAGTGGGTCCAACCCCCACTTCTCCTCCTCCGCTTCCTCCTCCACTTCCACCTCCGAATTATCCACGTGCAGCACCAGTCAGTCATCAGTCGGTAGCTGAAAGCAGTGTAGCACTGCAGTGGTGAAACAGCAACAGGCTGTGCTGAAGGTGATATGCTTAGGGGACAAACAGCACACCGCAGAGCTGTGGCAGGGGATAAGAGACCAGACTAAGCTGTGGCTCTTGCCACTCAACCTAGAACCAGGCAAGGTTGTGTCTGCTAATGGCCGTAACTTGGTGGCGGCTTTGGAGTTCGGAAAGCTCAGACACATCCCATGCCTAGCCCACATCTTAAATTTAGATGTTCAGTAGTTTCTCAAAACCTACCCCAATTTGCCTGAGCTACTGGTGAAGGTGCGCCGCGTGTGTGCACATTTCCGCAAGTCATTGACAGCTTCAGCCGGTCTGTCAACGCTGCCGCAGCGCTCGAAATTGCCAGCTTTCAGGCTGTTGTGCGACGTGAGCACACGCTGGAACTCCACGTTCCACATGTTGGCCAGGCTTTGTGAGCAACAGAGGGCAGTAGTGGAATACCAGCTGCAACATGGTCGTCACCTTTCCAGTCAGCTTCCGCTATTCACAAGCGATGAGTGGGCATGGAAGAAACTTTGAGGAATCAACAAAGATGGTGAGTGGCGATGCCGCTATTATCAGCGTAACCATCCCACTTCTGTGTCTACTCAAACGCTCGCTGCTCACAATTAAGGACGACGCTTTGCATGTGGAAGAGGTGGAAATGGGGGAAGACATTACACAGGGTGATAGCCAGACCACCGTCAGTTCATCTTCTCAGAGCGAATTGGATGATGAAAAGGAGGAGGAGGAGCAGATTGCCTCCACTACAGAGGGTGGTACCCATGGAAGTTTAATTCCATCTGTTCAGCGTGGGTGGGCAGAAGAGGAGAAAGAGGATGAGGAAATTGAGAGTGATTTTCCTGATGATGACAGTGAAGTCTTGCCTGTTGGTACTCTGGCACACATGGCTGACTTCATGTTAGGCTTCCTTTCCCGCTACCCGTGTGTTATACGCATTTTAGACAACACGGATTACTGGTTGTTCACCCTTCTCAACCCCCGCTACAAAGAGAACTTCTCATCTCTCATTCCTCTGGTGGAGAGGCCGAGCAAAACGGTGCAATACCAGAAGATCCTTGTTGAAAAATTGCTCCAAAAGATTCCATCTGACAACGCTGGTGTCAGAGTCCGTAGTTCCTTGGCCAACCGAGGAGGGGAGACAAGGGGAACACACAGCAGTTCCAACAGAGGCAGAGCAACACTCTCCAAAGCCTGGGACAGTTTCATGACACCCCGCCAGCACCCTCACCCTGATGCGCGACCTAGTGTCACAAGGAGGGAAACATTTTGGAAGATGGTGAAGGAGTACATAGCAGACCGTGTCAGCGTCCTTAATCATCCCTCAGTGCCTTACAACTACTGGGTGTCCAAGCTGTACACGTGGTACGAACTGGCTCTCTACACCTTGGAGGTGCTGGCCTGCCCTGCCGCAAGCCTTTTTACTGAGCGGGTATTTAGTGCTGCTGGTGGCATTATAAGTGTATTCACCTGTCAACTGAAAATCCTAACAGGTTGACTCTTATAAAAATAAACAAGACCTGGATTGACCATGACTTCTCGACTCCACCAGAGGAATTTATAATGTACTAAATACACTGTATTCCCATGCACCCCTTCCACCACAAACAAGGGTATAAGGTTGAATCTTCCTTTTCTCATCCTCCTTCTCCTCTTCCATCATATCAGCATGCATATAATGCACTCAAATATATGCCCTTCGCATATAATGTTTTACATGGTCAGCTCACCAGCAGGCACTCGCATATAATTTTTTAGAGGGTAAGCTCACCAGCAGGCCCTTGCATATAATGTTTTACAGGGTCAGCCCAACAGCAGGCCCTCGCCTAAAATATTTTACAGGGTCAGCTAACCAGCAGGCACTCACATATTATTTTTTACAGGGTCAGCTAACCAGCAGGCCCTCGCATATAATTTTTTACATGGTCAGCTCACCAGCAGGCCTTCACCTACAATATTTTACAGGGTCAGCTTACCAGCATGCCCTCGCCTACAACCTTTTAGAGGGTCAGCTCACCAGCAGGCCCGCACCTAAAATCTTTTACAGGGTCAGCTCATCAGCAGGTCCTCACATATAATTTTTTACAGGGTCAGCTCACCAGCAGGCCCTCGCATATAATTTTTTACAGGGTCAGCTCACCAGCAGGCCCGAACCTACAATATTTTACAGGGTCAGCTCACCAGCAGGCCCGCACCTAAAATCTTTTACAGGGTCAGCTCACCTGCTTGGATGTGGTAGCCGTAGCTGTTTCTCAGGCTCCCTCTCCTGAATCGAATGATGATTCCCCCTTTACACATGGTCTACATGTTTTGGGCTGAAAATAACATTGAACGTTGATAGGTCAGACATCAGAATGGATCATCGCCGTCACAGGGATTTGCGATCAGCCCCAGGTTATCTAGAGTCACCAAAGCGGCAGCAGGCCCTCGCCCATAATGTTTTATATGGTCACATCAGCAGGCCCTTGCTCCAAATGTTTTTGAGGGTCACCAGCAGGCCATCAATCATAATTTTTAAAGGCTGTGTATGATGCCCTCCTTTATGTGTAACAAAGGGTGTATTGGAGTGCCGGTTCCTTGTAATTTTTGGCAGCCCTTTCACTTAGTGCATAGGCATTATGAGTGTAGTAGTCCCACTACCTGAACAATTGTACCACAATGTGAATGAGGCCCTCCTTTATGTGATATATAGGTTGTATCGGAGTGCCTCTTTTTGGCAGCACTTGCACTTCATATACAAGTAAATATACAGGAAAAAATGTTTGTTGTGTATTATTGTCAGTCTGTAAAAGTGGCATACTACTCGGACAACATCGTTCACAGTAGCGACCTGCGAGTACAGGATGCATCCAGACATCCTCCCCATGCTGTTCCCAAACCATTTCGGTGGTGTTTCCATCATTTTCTGACCATTTCCTATGAACCAGGCACCCTCCCCTCTCCAGAGCAGGGGGTGCTTGGTTTATTGCTCAGGTTCTCCCATTGACTTCCATTATACTCAGGTGCTCGGTAGAGCACCCGAGCATCCTGATGTGTTCGGTCAGAGCACCCGAGAACTTTGGTGCTTGATCAACACTAAAATCAAGGCCATATTTGGCCCCGCATCCTTCCTCGTGATTCTGCACCAGCTCTCTGTAGCTCAGCAGCCGGTGGAACACGTGACTGTCTGATAATCATATCATGGCATATTACGTTTTTGCTGCAGTTCTGCCAAATGTTCTGAGTTCAGTTGTTTGTAATTTGTTTACAGGAACAATTTGCTTTACATCTGCAGTTCAAATCATGTGGTTGCCATGTGCACAGTAGATAATTTATTCTACACTGACGCTCTTCATCTCAGCAGCCTTTAATGTTTCAGACAAGCAACATTCATGTTCTTCTTAGACATGCAATTGGGGGTTTGTGTCTCTAGTATTTCCAGTTGCATTATTAATTGTTTTTAACCCCTTCAGTACCGAGCCACTTTTCACCTTAAATCCCAGGCCGATTTTTGCAAATCTGACATGTCACTATATGTGGTAATAACTTTGGAACGCTTTTACTTATCCAAGCCATTCTGAGATTGTTTTCTCATGACAAATTGTAGTTCATGACAGTCATAAATTTCAGTCAATATATTTCACCTTTATTTATGAAAAAATCCCAAATTAACCAAAAATTATGAAAAATTTTCAATTTCCAAAATTTCAATTTCTCTGCTTTTAAAAGAGAAAGTGATACCTCATAAAATATTTATTACTTAACATTCTCCATATGTTTACTTTATGTTGGCATCATTTTGTATATGTCATTTTTTTTTTTTAGGATGAGAGAAGGCTTAGAAGTTTAGAAGCAATTTTTCACATTTTCAACATTTCCAAAACCATTTTTTGAGCACCAATTCAGTTATAAACTGATTTTGACGGGCTTTGGTAATGGAAACCACTCATAAATGACACCATTTAAGAAACTACACCACTCAAATTATTCAAAACTGATGTTACAAACTTTGCTAACCCTTGAGGTGTTCCACAAGAATTAAAGGAAAATGGAGGTGAAATTTCAAAATTTCACTTTTTTGGTAGATTTTTTATGTTAATCAATTGTTTCTTGCAACACAGCAAGGGTTAACAGCAAAATAAACCTCAATATATATTACACAGATTCTGCAGTTTACAGAAATACCCCATATGTGGTGGTAAACTGCTCTATGGGCACGTAGCAGTGGTCAGAAGGAAAGGAGCGCCATATCGATTTTGGAGGCAGATTTCGCTAGAATGCTTTTTAGGCACCATTTTGTATTTGAAGAGACCCTGACGTACCCCTACAGTGGAAACCCTCAAAAAGTAACCTCATTTTGGAAACTACACCCCTTAAAGAATATATTAAGGGGGTACTGAGCACTTTTACCCCCTAAGCGCCTTAATGAAAAATGAAAAGTTTAGTTTCTTTCAATAAAATGTTGCTTTAGCCCCTAATTTTTCATTTTCACAAGGGGTAAAAGGAGAAAAAGAACCCCATAATGTGCTACCCATTTTCTCCATATGTTGTGTCGAACTGCTGTGGGGGCACATGGCATGACTCAGAAAGCAAGGAGCGCCATATCTTTTGCAGCGCAGATTTTGATGTATAGGTTTATGGGTGCCATTGGTTTTTATTTTTTAAGTGATTGTCTTATGTGGGGGCTCATTTTTTACAGGATAATGTTACGGTTTGATTGGTACAATTTTGGGGTACATAAGACTTTTTGATCGCTTGGTACTAAACTTTTTGTGAGGCAAGGTGAAAAAAATTGCATTTTTTTTTTTTTTTTTACAGCATTCACCTGAGGGTGCATATAATGTGACATTTTTATAGAGCAGCTTGTTACGGACGTGGCAATACCTAATATGTCTATCATTTTTATTTTTGTAAGGCCTCATGCACACGACCGTTGTGTGCACCCGTGGCCGTTGTGCCGTTTTCCGTTTTTTTTCGCGGACCCATTGACTTTCAATGGGTCCGTGGAAAAATCGGAAAATGCACCGTTTTGCAGCCGCATCCGTGATCCGTGTTTCCTGGCCGTGAAAAAAATATGACCTGTCCTATTTTTTTCACGGCCAACGGTTCACGGACCCATTCAAGTCAATGGGTCCGTGAAAGAACACGGATGCACACAAGATTGGCATCCGTGTCCGTGATCCGTGGCCGTAGGTTAGTTTTTATACAGACGGATCCGAAGATCCGTCTGCATAAAGCTTTTTCAAAGCTGAGTTTTCACTTCGTGAAAACTCAGAACCGACAGTATATTCTAACACAGAAGCGTTCCCATGGTGATGGGGACGCTTCTAGTTAGAATACACTACAAACTGTGTACAAGACTGCCCCCTGCTGCCTGGCAGCACCCGATCTCTTACAGGGGGCCGTGATCAGCACAATTAACCCCTTCAGGTGCGGCACCTGAAAGGGTTAATTGTACTATCATATCCCCCTGTAAGAGATCAGGGCTGCCAGGCAGCAGGGGGCAGACCCCCCCCCCCCTCCCCAGTTTGAATATCATTGATGGCCAGTGCGGCCCCCCCCCCCCCTCTATTGTAATAATTCGTTGGTGGCACAGTGTGCGCCCCCCCCCTCCCTCCCTCTATTGTAATAACAACATTGGTGGCCAGTGTGCGGCCTCCCATTTCCCCCCCTCCCCCATCATTGGTGGCAGCGGAGTTCCGATCGGAGTCCCAGTTTAATCGCTGGGGCTCCGATCGGTAACCATGGCAACCAGGACTCTACTACAGTCCTGGTTGCCATGGTTACTTAGCAACAGTACAATAGTAGAAGATTCATACTTACCTGCTGCTGTGATGTTCGTGTCCGGCCGGGAGCTCCACCTACTGGTAAGTGACAGCCTCAGGTCTGTGCGGCGCATTGCTAAATGAACTGTCACTTACCAGTAGGAGGAGCTCCCGGCCGGACACGAACATCGCAGCAGCAGGTAAGTATGAATCTTTTACCATTGTACTATTGCTAGTAACCCGCTGCCACCAATGATCGGGGTGGGGGGGGGGGGGGAGATGGGAGGCCGCACACTGGCCACCAATGTTGTTAAGGCTATAGAGGGAGGGGGGGCCGATGGGGGGCGCACACTGTGCCACCAACGATTTATTACAATAGAGGGAGGAAGGGGGGGGGGGGGGCGCACACTGTGCCACCAACGATTTATTACAATAGAGGGAGAAAGGGGGGGGGCCGCACTGGCCATCAATGATATTCAAACTGGGGAGGGGGGGGGGGGTCTGCCCCCTGCTGCCTGGCAGCCCTGATCAGGGGGATATGATAGTACAATTAACCCCTTCAGGTGCGGCACTTGAGGGGTTAATTGTGCTGATCACGGCCCCCTGTAAGAGATCGGATGCTGCTAGGCAGCAGGGGGCAGTCATGTACACAGTTTGTAGTATATTCTAACTAGAAGCGTCCCCATCACCATGGGAACGCCTCTGTGTTAGAATATACTGTCGGAAATGAGGTTTCACGATCTAACTCATATCCGACAGTATATTCTAACATAGAGGCGTTCCCATGGTGATGGGGACGCTTCAAGTTAAAATATACCATCGGATTGGAGAAAACTCTGATCCGATGGTATAAAAGGGACTCCTGACTTTACATTGAAAGTCAATAGAGGACGGATCCGTTTGAAATGGCACCATATTGTATCAACGTCAAACGGATCCGTCCCCATTGACTTGCATTGTAATTCAGGACGGATCCGTTTGGCTCCGCACGGCCAGGCGGACACCAAAACGACTTTTTTTTATGTCCGTGGATCCTCCAAAAATCAAGGAAGACCCACGGACGAAAAAACGGTCACGGATCACGGAAAAACGGGACCCGTTTTTGCGGACCGCAAAAAAATACGTTCGTGTGCATGAGGCCTTAAAGGGAGACTTTTGCCAAATATGACCATTACAGACCACACAGATCAGGTTCTCCATTACTTTCCCCAGATTACTATGGTACCTTTCATATTGCAGTCCATCGCTGATTTTCTCCAAAAAACTATTTTATACCATATGGTAACTAGGTTCTGAAGGTGCCCAGGGGCGGAGTTCATGCAGCCGGTGCCCAGGCCCCTCTGTGATTTGCTTACCAAACCCCTCCTCTTTCACCTCTCTGGCCCGCGCTTGTTTAATCTGATTACCTCCTCCTCTCCGTCTGAAATCCTGCCCCCTCGCCGCTTCACACATTCCCAGCACGTGCGCACTGCATTGCCCATTATGGGCAGAGGAAAAGGGACTTTCAATGCACATGCGCCAGTCTGCACAACCCGATCCAGCCGGTGGAGGCACAGGATTTCAGACAGAGAGGAGGAGGTAATCAGATTAAACAAGGGCGGGCCAGAGGGGTGAAAGAGGAGGGGTTTGATAAGCAAAGCGCAGAGGGGTCTGGGCACCGGCCGCATGAACGCCGCCCCTGGGCATTTTTGAACAGAATAAAATCTTGTTTTTGTGTTGCCATTCGCTTGGTATTACACTTTTTGTGATGTAAGTTGACAAATAAATGGCTTTTTTGGCACAGTTTTTATTTTTTTACGGCGTTCCCCTGAGGGGTTAGGTCATGTTATATTTTTATAGAGCAGGTCGTTATGGACATGGCAATACATAACAAGTATAAAAACATAGAATGTGTCGGCAAATAAGAACCATGTGGCCCATATAGTCTGCCCAATATACTGAATACTATGAAAATCCCTTGGCCCTATCTTATATGAAGGATGGCCTTATGCCTATCCCATGCATGCTTAAAGTCCTTCACTGTATTTGCAGCTACCACTTCTGCAGGAAGGCTATTCCATGCATTCACTACTCTCTCAGTAAAGTAATACTTCCTGATATTACTTTTAAACCTTTGCCCCTCTAATTTAAAACTATGTCCTCTTGTAGCAGTTTTTCTTCTTTTAAATATTCTCTCCTCTTTTACCTTGTTGATTCCCTTTATGTATTTAAACGTTTTTATCATATCCCCTCTGTCTCGTCTTCCTTCCAAGCTATACATGTTAAGGTCCTTTAATCTTTCCTGGTAAATTTTATCCTGCAATCCATGTACCAGTTTAGTAGCTCTTCTCTGAACTCTCTCCAAAGTATCAATATCCTTCTGGAGATATGGTCTCCAGTACTGAGCGCAATACTCCAAATGAGGTCTCACTAGTTCTCTGTAGAGCGGCATGAGCACCTCCCTCTTTCTACTGGTAATTCCTCTCCATATACACCCAAGCATTCTGCTAGAGTTTCCTGCTGCTCTATGACATTGTCTGCCTATTTTTAAGTCTTCTGAAATAATGACCCCTAAATCCCTTTCCTCAGATACTGAGGTTAGGACTGGTTCACTGATTTTATACTCTGCTCTTGGGTTATTACGCCCCAGGTGCATTATCTTGCACTTATCAACATAAAATTTTAGTTGCCAGATTTTTGACCATTCCTCTAGTTTTCCTAAATCCTTTTCCATTTGGTGTATCCCTCCAGGAACATCAACCCTGTTACAAATCTTTGTGTCATCAGCAAAAAGACACACCTTACCATCGAGGTCTTCTACAATTTCGCTGATAAAGATATTAAACAATATGGGTCCCAGAACAGATCCCTGAGGTACCCCACTGGTAACAAGACCATGGTCTGAATATACTCCATTGACTACAACCCTCTGTTGTCTGTCCCTCATCCACTGCCTAATCCATTCAACAATATGGGAGTCCAAGCACAAAGACTGCAATTTATTGATAAGCCTTCTATGTGGGACAGTATCAAAAGCCTTACTAAAGTCTAGATAAGCGATGTCTACTGCACCTCCGCTATCTATTATTTTATATACTTTTATACTATTATACTTTTTTTATTTAAGTTTTATACAATAATATCATTTTTGAAACAAAAAAAAATCATGTTTTACTGTCTCCATAGTCTGAGAGCCATATTTTCTTTTATTTTTTTGGCGATTGTCTTAGGTAAGGTATTATTTTTGCGGGATGAGATTACGGTTTGATTGGCACTATTTTGGGGTGCATAGGACTTTTTGATCGCTTGCTATTACACTTTTTGCGATGTAAGGTGATAAAAAATGGCTTTTTGACACCGTTTTTTTGTTTTGTTTTTCACGGTGTTCACCTGAGGGGTTAGGTCATGTGATATTTTATTAGAGCAGATTGTTACGGACGCGGAGATACCTAATATGTCAACTTTTTTTTTACATTTAACACAATAAAAGCATTTTTGAAACATGAAATCATGTTTTAGTGTCTCCATGGTCTGAGAGCCATGTTTTTATTTTTTATTTTTTGGGGCGATTGTCTTAGGTAGGGTCTAATTTTTTGCAGGTAGGGTCTAATTTTTTGCAGGAAGAGGTGACGGTTAGATTAGTACTATTTTGGGGGGCATACGCCTTTTTGATCGCTTGGTGATGCACTTTTAGTGATGTAAGGTGACAAAAAAAGTTTTTTTTTAGTACAGTTTAAATTTAATTTTTTTGACTGTGTTCACCTGAGGGGTTAGGTCATGTGATATCTTTATAGAGTTGGTCGATACGGACGCGGCGATACTTAATATGTCTACTTTTATATATAAATAAATATATATATTTTACTTTATTTTGGGAAAGGGACGCATTTTATTTTATTTTTATTGAAACTCCTAATTTTTCCGAAAACGAAATTTTTTTAACTTCTTTTTTTCACCTAATTTTTTGTCCCACTTTGGGACTTCAACTTTTGGGGGTCTGATCCCCTTTACAATGCATCACAATACTTCTATATTGTGATGAATTGGCTGTAAGTGTATTACGCTGTGCAATACACTTCAGCCTGCTTGCCTGTGAGATCCAGGGGGCTGGATCTCACAGGCTGTCACGGAAGGCAGCCACGATGGGCCTTCCCTGCCATCGGGTCCCCATCACAGCAGCGCAGGGACCCGATGGCCACCCGCACCCGGCAGGATCCCACACGTGTCGCGGTCAGCGCTGACCATGGCCGTGCAAGGGTTAATGCGCTAGCATCTGTGTTTTCACCAATGCCGGCGCATACAGCAGGGGTCCGGCTATGAGTGACTGCTGGACCCCTGCCGCTGATCAGGCGGCCGCAGCTCCTGCACCTGCCCAATCAGCCCACCGTCCATGTATGGCGCTGGTATCCTACGGGTTAAGTTTCATATCTCACTATATGCTACAGCAGGGATCTCCAACCTGTGACTTACAAGCCCTTGCTGTGTGGCTAGTGAGCTCTTTGCTAGACTGTAAGGGTACATGTACATGGCAGTGTAGTTTACGCACCAAAATCTGCATGTGTTACCTGCAGATTTTGTTGCAGATTTTGATCCAGGTTTTCCCCACATTTTACCCTTTGCATTGCAAAGTATGAAATCTGCACTGAAAATCCACACACTTAACATGCTGCAGATTTAAAAATCCACATACTCTGGATAGGTCATCAGTATCTGATCAGTGGAGATCCAATACCCAGGACTCCTGCCGATCAGCTGTTTGAGAAGACACCAGCGCTCACAGTAGTGTCACAGCCTTCTCTCAGCTCACCAAACACAGCGCAGTACATTGTATAGCGGCTGTGCTTGGTATCACAGCTCAGCCCTATTTACTTTAATGAGGCTGAACTGCGCCTAGGCCATGTGACCGATGAACGTGACATCCCTGGGCTTGGTAAAACTGCGAGAAGGCTCCAGGGCTACTGCAAGCTTCAGTGCCTTCTCAAGCAGCTGACAGGTGGGGGTCCTGGGTGTCAGACCCCCACCGATCAGATACTGATGACCTAACCAATGGGGAGAAACGAGTAAGCTGCTTCCAGACAGCTCTTGCGGTGGCTTATTGACGCCAAGATCAAAAGGAATGGGCATTGAAATTCAACTGTTCCAATCTGACTTTCTAACAATGTCATCTGTTGGGGAAACTCATAACATAGTTGGCCCGTCCCCATAAAATCATCTGGTATAAGGACTTTTCTGTTATGTGGATGGAAGCCTTTAGTCCATGCAGAACATATTTAGTACTTGCTCCCATTGTAGATTATTCAAGTTATTTTATTCAAAGGAAATCTGTTACCAGACAGGTGCCATAATGTTCAGGCAGTCAAGTGCCCTTATAAATACAAGTCTATGGGTGTCATGCACCACTAAAAAATAAACTGAGCCTTCTTGTGCTTGCCCATTCTTTTTTCCACACATTAACAAGAACTAACTGGTCACTTGCTGTCTAATAAAAGAAACCCTTTGACAGGTGACATTGTCATGAGATTATCAATGTTGTTCACTAAGGTAAAGTACGGAGTGTAACAGCTCATGTTTTATCTTGGGGTCAACGCAACTTAAAGCGTACCTCCACTTTCAAGTGACTTCTCAGTGACTTTTATTTGTGTACATGAAAAATAACACATTACCTTGCTATTATATGACTTGTATCTTGCATTTTATCCCCTATACAGCCTTCATCTCTAATTCACGGTTTTCTCTGTGTTATTGGGTGAAGACTAGCTGCTGTGATGTCTGCCATACACTGCACATGGAGAAAACAGGAGATTCTGCATATTATCACTCTCTACTCTCTCAGAAGAAGCAGTAGTGCCATATAAGACATCCCAGAGAAGTACTGAACAGCATTGAAGTGAATAAAGCAATTGGATGAGATAGAAAACTTATTATTAGACTTTTATGGGCAACATGTAATTTAATCTTCAGTGAGATAACATTCTATTTTGGGAGATCAATATAGATTTAGCAGAGAATTCAGAGTGAGGAAACATTTTAGGAGCGGGAGTACAGCATAAAAGATAACTGATATGTAGAGAAAGATAATTTTTTCTCTGATAAGCTATATTACTATGTTTCTTATATTTCCTGTACTATTGATTTATGCAAAGTTAGTTGAATGTTTGTGCCTAAGTAAATAGTTTGGCTGAACATTCATGAGTTCTAAAGGGGACAAAGGAATAAGGCTATTTTCACACCTGCGTTCGGTGCGGATCTGTCTTGTATCTGCACAGACGGATCCGCACCGATAATGCAAATGCTTGTATCCATTCATAACAGATCCGTTTGCATTATTCATAAAAAAATAATGAATCCGACGGATCCGTCTTGACTTACATTGAAAGTCAATGGGGGACGGATCCGTTTTCAATTGCACCATATTGTGTCAGTGAAAACAGATCCTTCCTTATTGACTTACATTGTAAGTCAGGACAGATCCGTTTGGCTCTGCATCGTCAGGCGGACACCAAAACGCTGCAAGCTGCGTTTTAGTGTCCGCCTCAAAAGTGTAACGGAGACCAAACGCAGCCAAATTGATGCATTCTGAACGGATCCTTATCCATTCAGAATTAATTGGCGCTGAACTGATCTGTTTTTGGGCGCTTGTGAGAGCCCTGAAACGGATCTCACAAGCGGACCCAGAAACGCCAGTGTGAAAGTAGCCTAAGCTGCTGCCTTACACTTCTGGCAGTGGTGTATCCTCCCAAAAATGAAAGGATCTGGCATGTTAACATTGAACAGATTGGTAGGCCCCCATATACATTAGATGGTTGTCTAGTTCCACCAAAAACAGCAGGTTTGGATGATATTAATGTAATGTGTATGGCAAACCTAAAAGGGTTCTCCACCTTTTTAACAAATATTGACTCTCTGCTGGACTTGTGAAAGGAAGCATATTTACCTGCTCACCGATGCTGGATTCTGGCTCCAGGTCGGTCGACCCCTGCATTCACAGTGTTCCAGTCCCCTGTTGTTAACTTGAGTCATGTGTGTGTAGTGTCCCACTAGGTAAAGGTGGGCACTGCACAAAAGGGGTTAATGTGTTGTTATTACCTGTAATGTTATATGTATGCATTTCCCTGTGTTAGCTGGGTGTCAGGCCTGTCAGGGTGTAGTTTAGCCTCCCAGACGTTAGAGGGAGCTAGAGAGCCCTAGATATATATAGGAAGGCCCAGACAGGGGAGTGGTAGTGTATTCCAGGGGACTAGAGGAGTTACTTCGTCCACCTGAAGCTCCTGAGGCTAGGATTAGCTCAGTAGAGACACCCCAGTTGCAGGACAGCACCTCCTGGGAGAAACCTGCAGTTACCCTCAAGCCGAGTAAGGACAATACCAGGTCAGATAAGTACCCTGAAGGGCAGAGGTTCTATAAAGTAAAGCAAGCGCCAATACTGGAGAAAGGATTTATATACCAAGGATTAAAGCCAGCATTTAGGCATCCGGGCCTTGGGATCCAGCCAGCTAGAATAGCTGAAGGGGATAGAGCAGCATTGCACTGCAAAGCATTAACCGTTGTGCCCTCCAAGTATCTTGCATGATTTAATACCTGCCACTATTTAAAGTCTACCTGCTTGTGAAGTATTGTTCAAGGGACTGCATTAACATCACTATCAACTGTAACTGTATGTACAAAGTTGGACTGTGTTCACCAAGTAAAGCAACGTTTGGTTTATCCACTGAGTACTCAGTTATTCCTCCTATAAATCGGTGTGCCACCGTTACAGGCACTGTCGTCACGAATCCAACAGGGACCTTGCCCCAGGCACTAAAAATACCTGTAACATCCAGGGCACCTCATACACCATCAGGCCTGGTCCCTATATACAAAGTGTGTCCCAGAGGAACTGTGTCTACCTCTCCTTCACTGCCGCATGCCTGCCCAGGGTTCTCCAATACAGTGAGCAACCCTTGATTGCCTATAACCGTGACCTCGCTTCGCTATACCCTGCAGGTCTGGCGTGCTGCATGTGCATGTGTGCCGCAGTCATGGAAGATTGTCAAGTGTTCAATTGCAGCCCATGATTGGCTGCAGCAGTGATGTGTCACCATTACTGGGACATTCAGGAGACATGTCACCACTATGGCCAGTCATTGGCTGCAGCAGTACACATGACCCCTGTCCATGTCAGAAGTTTACAAGAGGTGATCAAAGTGTAGTGAATGTAGCAGTGGACAGAACCGGAACCCATCTGTGGGGAGCCAAAACGCAACATTGGAGAGCAGGTGAGTATGCTTCCTTCAGAGGTCCAGTTGGGACAGTGGTAGCTAGAATTTGTTAAAAGGTGGCAAACTCCTTTTAGCTTCCCATAGATATTGGATTTTTGTTAGTGGATTTCATTATCTTCCATCAGTTTGACTTCTATAGGACAATCCTCATGCTCTGCTCTATGGCATTTTTTTCCCAATTCCACCCATCCAAATGGAATTTTTTTCCAGCTCCCCACTACATCATATGTAGAGATGAGCGAATTTATGAAAAGTTCGATTCGGCTGATTCACCAAATTTTACAAAAATATTTGCTTCGGTACAAATAACTTTGGCACAAAGCGCATTTTTTCTAAGTAGCAGGTGCAATTACAGGAAGCTGTGACAGCGCTGCTCCCGTCATTGTACCCCTCAGATGCCGCTTTCATACATGATTGCAGCATCTGAGTGTAAGAACAGTGTGAAATTAACACATTTTTTAAAAATCAAACTTACCACCTCCATTTGCTTGCGACGCCGCCATCTTGCTTGAAGATCTGGAGCGAAATCTTGAGCATCGCGAGATTACATCATCACGCCGGCCGGCGTCGTGACGTCGTACGTCACCACGCACGGGATTTAGACCGAGATCTTCAATCAAGATGGAGGCTGGCGGCTTGTCACGAGCAAATGGAGGCGGTAAGTATGATTTTTTATGTTTTTTACACTATTTCAGGTTAAATCGATTCGCTAACACGAAATGCGAGGAAATTCGGCTTCGAGGCAAATCATATGTATCCTGAAATTAGAATTGAATTCCACTTTGTGGGATTCAATTCGCTCATCTCTAATTATATGCAATTTTAAATGGTGCCATTAGAAGGAAAAACGTGTCCTGCAAAAAAACAAGACCTCAAAGAGCTATGTGAACAGAAAATAATAAAGTTATGGCTCTGGGAAGGCAGGGAGAAAAAAATAAAAATGCAAAAATGGAAAATCGCCAGGTCTTCTTGGAGTTAAAGGGGTTGTGCAGTGTCATGATATTTATTGCCTATCCTCAGGATTGGTCATCCATCAGATCAGCGGGGGTCTGACTCCCGGCACCCACCCCGATCTTCTGTTTATATCACCGGATGCTAGTGTGAGCACTGCATCCTCTTCAATGTATTACCTGCACGCAGGGGCGTAGCTAGAAATGCATGGGCCCCATAGAAAAAAAAATGTATTGCCCCCCCCAGCCCCCACATATCTATTGGGCCTCCCACCAAAACACCCATCCTAGATCTCCCACCGCTCAATGGGGACGGAGCAGCGGTCCAGCGAAATAGCGGCAGGACGGATCCGACAGGCTGAACAGCCTGCCGGATCCGTCCTGCCACAAGTGTAAAAGTACCCTTAGTCTGTCATATAAGGTGGGGGGGGAAGAAACCCCAGAACTAGAGTGTGCCACCCAAAAGAAGGAAGGGGCGCCCTCCTTATCACTGCTGGCATCTCTTTTTAACTTCAGATCATCAAACTCTCACTTACTAATTACAGCACACACCCCTGTAGTGTCCACCATCAGACAGGGGAGGGAAGAAAAGAAACCCCAGAACTAGAGTGTCAGTGTGCCCCCCAAGTTGGGGGGCACACTCTAGTTCTGGGGTTTCTTCCCTCCCCTGTCTGATGGTGGACACTACAGGGGTGTGTGCTGTAATTAGTAAGTGAGAGTTTGATTATCTGAATTCTGAAGTTAAAAAGAGTTGCCTGCAGAGCTGCAATGATGAGGAGGGCGCCCCTTGCTTCTCTTGGGGGCCCCACTCTGCAGACAGCTCTTTTTAACTTCAGAATTCAGATCAAGTATCTCATAAATCATAAGTTCTCACTTTCTTTCACTTACTTTTATTTAGAGCACACTAAAACCGGCCTTAACTCTGCATGTTTGCAAATCTTTCCTTCATACTTTTCTCTGTGTAGGTTGCACTCTAAGGGCTCATGCACACAACAGTATGTATTTTGTGGTCCACAAAACATGGATCCGCAAAAAAAAAGATGATATCCGTGTGACGTCCATGTTACATCTGTTTTTTGGGCAGATCTATTGTAACAATGGCTGTCCCTGTCTGCAAAATTGACAAGAATACAAAAATTTTTTCAAATCAATTTTCCCTAAAATGGCGGTAAAAAAAGTTTAGATTCACCTCATCCATTTGCGCATGCAAAGTCTGCCGCAGCCATCTTTAATCAAGATGGCCGTAGTAGACGAATATTTTTAATTTTTTTTAATAGATTAATCCCTGACAGCCCTCAATGGTCATCTTAGGTGTTGCGTTCAGAAATGAATGCGGCATCTTAGGGGTTCAATGACGACACCATCGCCGTTCCCCATCATTGCGCCTGCTACTCACAAAGAAATGCGCTTTGTTACAAATTAATTCGTCATGAAGCTAATTTCTTAGTGAAATTCGGTGAAGCAGCCAAATCGAAGTTTTGAAACCCTCCCTCATCTCTAACTATTATTCCAAAAGGTCGCCATTACAGATATCAGAAGAGGTGCGTGGTTGGTCAAGGACACAATAAAGCTAAAGTTTGGAGGGATCATTTCAAATGCTCTGCTGAAGATATGACCCAGTTGTTTGCTTTATGTCTATACAATGAATTACGTCTTTATATTACGTCTATATTACTTCTATTATATTATGTATATATACAAATTATACTTTAAAAAAATACCCTATACCACACTTTATTCGGTTGGGGTGAAAAGTGCAGTCAATGACCATGACAATAGAATAATTAGGAGCTCTCATGACCAGTGCCCCTTCTTCTTTTGTCTCTTTTTTTTTAGTATTTTTAATTTATATATTTATTGATTCTGAATTACTATATTGAAAATGATGGAGTAATAAAAATAAAGTTTATTGTTACAAAACTTCTCTTCTCATGCATGGCCAGCTGCTGGGGTAGCTCTTTCCCACCTGCTTTCCAGTTCAGCCTATCCCCCTGAGGCAGTACGGCGTATGTGTGAACTCCTCCAACTATTAATGGCCAGTGTTCAAGCACCCTAGTTCACCAGCCTACGGCTGGTTACCTGTGAATGGCTAAGGCATTTTCCCTAATGGGAGGGTGTTTGAGCAATAGGATGCCTAGCTTGCTAGTTCCCTCTGAATGTGTGCTGTATTTGTATGTCTGCCCATGTCCTGACCACTGCCTGTTTATGGGATTCTGACCCTCAGCCACCTGACCTGTGTCTGCCTCCATATTGACCCTTTGCTGCCTGCCCTGACTTGGTACCATTTACAGTAAGGCTACTTTCACACTCGCGTTTGGTGCGGATCCGTCATGGATCTGCACAGATGGATCTATTCAGATAATACAACCGTCTGCATCCGTTCAGAACAGATCCGTTTGTATTATCTTTAACATAGCCAAGACGGATCCATCTTGAACACCTTTGAAAGTCAATGGAGGACGGATACGTTTTCTATTGTGCCAGATTGTGTCATAGAAAACACAGTTTCGTCAGACAGACACCCGCCTCCAAAGTGGAATGGAGATGGAACGGAGGCAAACTGAGGCAAACTGATGCATTCTGGACAGATCTTTTTCCATTCAGAATTCATTAGGGTAAAATTGATCCATTTTGGACCGCTTGTGAGAGCCCTGAACGGATATCACAAATGTAAAGCCAAAACGCCAGTGTGAAAGTAGCTTAAAGCACATACTCCACCAGCCCAGATCTTGGCCTGTTCCTATGATTGCGCCTGACCCCTCAGTGCTCAGCACTGGTGTCTCTGACCCCCGTGGGTTAGCTGTTGTTCACATCGAGACTACTCCAGAAAGTAGCTGCCCGCTGGTTCCTCTGCATTGAAGTCTAGATCGTCGTATAGGAGTTAAAGGATAAGAACTAGCGGACTGTCGGGATACCGCCCTTAGGATTAACTCATAGTTAAATCTGTTGGTTGACACAGTGGTTCCACAACCACTGCCATAACATTAGATTTTGCATTGGATTTGATGCAATTTGATTCTATTGATTGAAAGCTGCATTTTTCCGCCAGCATCATACAAGGTATGGTGCTGGGGAACGATAGATCAACAACCAGAAGAAAGGGTTGGAGATAGTTTACTGAGCAAGAGTAAGGAAGCTTCTCTGGTAAATCAATGCCCAGAGGCAGACGTTACCTAACTAGCATACAGCGTAAAATAGATTAAAAGTTTAGTTTCTCACTTAAGCTACATAGACAAATGGCAATTGAGGTCTGTACATGATTTCTAGCTAGTGGCGTAACTGGTTTGGTATGCTATCAAATACTGAGTATAGTTTACTTTTGAAATATTTAAAAGCTGTTGAAAACCACAAGAAATTAGAAACATGGCAAAATCTGATCTCTATCTATATATTGATTCAGAGCAAACATTAAAATTTCTGTTTAATCCCTGGCAATTGTGAACAGAATTCATTTGTGATACGCATGATATACCTTGAACATTTTCATCCATTAATTCATAGCAGTTTCTAAATGTGATAGATACTGCATCACTAATGACCACACAACTCCCTTAGCAAAATGTTCTCGTGGTTCAATTTAGTTTGAAGAAAATATTAAATCCTTACCAAGTAATCTTGATACACTATCCCTTGAGAACATACCGTAAGACAAAATTCTGTTCACAAAGTAGAATTTTTCCTGCTTGTTATATGGCCTACTGTGCTTGGACTCTCCGGGGACTTGGATGAAAATCAATAAAATAAAAAATGTATTTTAAAACTAAGAGCCAGGGTCATTGCAGGTTATTTTATCTCAAGCCTTCTCTTTTATCTTCTCTTACTGCAACACTAGATATCCTGGTGATGCAGTCTGAAAAAAAGCCTTGACTTGTACTTAATATTGAATTTTCAAGTCCTGATCATTAACTTTGGGTTATTTAGAAAAGAAAAAGTAAATACTAATTTGGAATTTATTCCTGACTTCATATGTAGATTTGATGGAAAGCATCTCTCAATTATATAACTTCTATATAATAGATACTTTTATATGAGAAAGATATATAGATAGATAGATAGATAGATAGATAGATAGATAGATAGATAGATAGATAGATAGATAAAAATAGAAAATAAATCAGCAGCACTCTATTGCCATATTTTTTCTTTTTCTATTTCTATTTAGATAGATAGATAGATAGATAGATAGATAGATAGATAGATAGATAGATAGATAGATAAAAATAGAAAATAAATCAGCAGCACTCTATTGCCATATTTTTTCTTTTTCTATTTCTATTTAGATAGATAGATAGATAGATAGATAGATAGATAGATAGATAGATAGATAGATAGATAGATAGATCCAAAGGAGAAACAAAAGAGGCAGCACTCCAAAATAAGGTGAAAGGGTGGTGGACCAATTTTATTCACCCCACGCAATGTTTCAGTCCACAATTAGGCATTTATCAATTAATTTTTTTTGTGCCACACATCTTGGGATACAAAGATAGATAGATAGATACTATATGACAAAAGGATTAGGACACACCTCTTAAAATTAAGCACCTGCCTTTACAAACGTTTATTAAAGAATGGGTCATTCTAAACAGCTTACTGAATTTGAGAGTAATAGTGTAATAGGATGCCACCAGATATGGAATCCACACCTATTGGATATTTATGTTATATCCTGTGGATATGCTATAAATGTTGAGATGGAAAAATTTCAGAATTAGGAATAACACATCTTTGTAAATTGCTTATATGGAATGTGTCATCAGAAAATGATATATTGTTTAAATCCCATTTTAATGTTAAACATATTTTTAGAACTTTTTTGTGAGCTTTTTTTTTAATTTTACATGTCACTATCTATATTTAAAAAAATGTTTGTAATCCTGCAATTTTCACACGGGCCACCAGGTATAATAATAGGTCATGATTTTCTGTTCTGTACAGGTAACTTCAATAGCTAGCTTGTTATCATCACAGTCAGAATTGCAATAAAAAACACCTCTATCTACATAATACACTATTCACAATAGGTGATATCACAGTTTATAAGTTCCATCCTGACCTTTGCACAGGTCACAGAGCATGACCAGAAAACTCTCCCATATCAGTCAATGGGATCAGACCCTGTCCATTGTGTCTCTGGCCTATGCAGCTACAGGAAGTCTTAAAGGCAATGTGTCATCAGAAAATGGTCTATTGTTTAAATAAAATGCTTATGATTAACATATTTTTAACCCTTTCAGTATCGGGCCAATTTTCACCTTAAATCCCAGGCAGATTTTGGCAAATCTGACATGTCATTTTATGTGGTAATCACTTTGGAACGCTTTTACTTATCCAAGCCATTCAGAGACTGTTTTCTCGTTACACATTGTACTTCATGACAGTGGTAAATTTGAGTCAATATATTTCACCTTTATTTATAAAATAATTAAAAAAAATACAAAAAATTTACAAAAATTCACAATTTTCTAAATTAGAATTTCTCTACTTTTAAGACAGATAGTAATGTCTCATAAAATGGTTAGCAATCAACATTCCCATATGTCTATTTTATGTTGGCATAATTTTGTAAATGTAATATTTTTTTTTAGGACGTTAGAAGGCTTAGAAGTTTAAAAGCAATTTTTAAAATTTTCCGCAAAATTTCCAAAACCATTTTTTTAAGCACCAATTCAGTTAAAAAGTGATTTTGAGGGGCTGACGTAATGTAAACCACCCATAAATGAACCCATTTTATAAACTACAAACTACACCCTCAAATTATCCAAAACTGATGTTACAAACTTTGTTAACCCATGAGGTATTCCACAAGAAATTATGGAAAATGGAGGCGAACTTTCAAATTTTTTTATGTTAATCAATTGTTTCTTGCAACACAGCAAGGGTTAACAACAAAATAAACCTCAATATATATTACTATGATTCTGCAGTTTACATAAATACCCCATATGTGGCGGTAAACTGCTCTGAGCCCGTGGCAGTGGTCAGAAGGAAAGGAGCGTCATTTGGATTTTGGAGGCAGATTTCGCTAGAATGTTTTTTAGGCACCATTTTGTATTTGAAGAGACCCTGACGTAGCCCTACAGTGAAAACCTTCAAAAAATGACCCCATTTTGGAAACTACACCCCTTAAAGCTTATATTAAGGGGGGTACTGAGCACCTTGACCTCCTAAGCGTTTTACGGAATTTGGAAACACTTGCCTGTAAAAATGAAAAGTTTAATTACTTTCAATAAAATGTTGCTTTAGCCCCAAATTTTTCATTTTCACAAGGGGTAACAGGAAAAAAATGCACCCCATAATTTGTTACCCATTTTCTCCCGAAAACAGCAACACCCCATATGTGGTAGTAAACTGCTTTGGAGGCACATGGCAGGACTCAGAAAGGAAGGAGCGCCATATGGCTTTTGCAGCGCAGATTTTGATGGATAGCTTTATGGGTTTTTATTTTTTAAGTGATTGTCTTATGTGGGGGCTCATTTTTTTTGCGGGATGAGGTGACTGTTTGATTGGTACCATTTTGGGGTACATAAGACTTTTTGATTGATTGGTCTTAAACTTTTTGTGAGGCAAGGTGAAAAAAATTGCTGTTTTATTATAGTTTTTTTTACAGCATTCATCTGAGGGGGCATATAATGTTATATTTTTATAGAGCAGGTTGTTATGGACGCGGCGATACCTAATATGTGTATCATTTTTATTTTTGTTAAGTTTTACACAATGAAATCATTTTTGAACAGAATAAAATCTTGTTTTGTGTTACCATTTTCTGAGAGCCCTATTTTTTTTATTTTTGGGCAATTGTCTTTTTCATCACTTTGAATTATTCTAATATGTAGCAAGGCTGTAAAGCGAGATGACAGAATTTTTTTAATAAGCAATAATTAGTATAATAAAAAAATATTCTTTAAGAATTTTGCAAGGTTGAATACTTTAGCACTAAAAGAGGGCAAGGAAACCCTTTAAATATATTTAGATAAAAAAGAAGATTATCACGCTTAGTTACAGAGCAAAAGATATAGAAATACAATAATAAAGCTGGTCATTTTTTCCAACAAACCTGGTAAAGAATATACAAGCACCTGCTCCTATTTTTTCAGTAAAAGACAAGAGGGGTAGTTGTTTCAGATCTGCTGGAGATCATTAAAATCTTTGCTGATTACTATTAGCAACTCAGTTTAAAGCTTGGCTTGGAAAAATACAATCAAAAGTTCTTTTAAGGGGAAAGGTTTTTGCCCATGATCTCTAAAACACAGCTGGACTTTTTAAATACCCCCATAAGAGATAAGGAAGCTGTAGGTCCTGATGGGTATAGGGGAGAGTTCTTATAGTTTTATTCTTATAACCAGTTTTATCAGGACGTGCTGCGTTATTTGACTGGCCAACTCTCGGCATGTTTGCCGTGCTGCGGCTGGATATCCGTCCGGTCCCCATTATAGTGAATGGGGCCAGGCCGGACTTCCAGCAGCACACGTGTTCAAGTGTTAGTACAAATCCGTCAGGCTGTACCCTGCCGGAACAGCCTACCGGACAAGTCTAACGCTAGTGTGAAAGAAGCCTAATACTTAAACAGCTCCTAGATACAGAATATTATAGCCTCATGTTCCTGATAAATCAGGAAGAAACTGATTCTGCCATTACTGATATCCAGAAGAAGAAGGGCACAAAGCAGCTATAGCACTGTGTAATGAGATTCAGACAAAGTCTTCAATTGTTTAAACTGGTATGGCCTCAGGGAGGCATTGGTAAATTTTATATATATATATATATATATATATATAGTGACACAGTGAGAGGTTTCGTCTGGGAAAACAGGTATTTTCCTCCCAGCATGTGCTGCTGGGCTGATTTACAGCCAGGTGAGGTCAAATACCAGACTGGATTTTAAATGCCGGTCCGGGTTTTGGCAGCACCTGGCTCTCTTTAAATAGGCCGCTGGGCTCAGAAGCCATGTCTCTGTGTTGGAATCTGGGAGCCTTGTGTCTGGATGAAGGCTTGCTACCTGTTTGGCATGAAAACAGGTTGGTGCTGTTATCAGCAAGGACTCTTTGAGGCAGAATTGCCGCATGGTGTGAATTGGCACTAACACCGCAAGGTGACTTTTTGTTTGAATATGACTGCTTGTTTTGTCACTTGCCTAAAGTGTGAATAAAACACTGAACTGCTTGATCCAAAGAACTTGTTGTTGTCGCTATACTGCGTCCGCTAATCCTGTCTACCAGAGCGAAACCCCACAAATTATATATATATATATATATATATATATATATATTTGGATACTTTTTTTGCTAACCAAATGTATCCTTCTGATGCAATTTCACTGTGCTGCGTGAAAGACTTTTTCAGTCTAAAATAACGAATCTCAGATTGAAATGGCAAAAACATATGTAAAATGTGCATAACTAAGCATAAAATACAGGATCCGTATATTTTTTTTTTCTGTTCTGATGGATCGGAAGAACGGAAAATGAAACAGTGATATGCATCCAGCCTTAGGCCTCTTTCACACTTGCGTGTGCGGCCCATTGCTGTATTGCGGCCCGCAAAATGCGGGCCGCAATACACGAGCACAGTCCGTGGGGCACTTGAATGGGTCACCGATTCGGCCGTTCCGCAAAAAGATAGGACATGTTCTATCTTTTTGCGGAACGGAAGTACGGGACGAAACCCCACGGAAGCAGTCCGTAGGGTTCCGTTCCGTGGTTCCGTTCCGCATCTCGCATTCCGCATTCCGCAATACGGCAACGGGCCGCACAAGCCTTAACTGGACTTTCGGCCCAGGATTTAGGAGTGACTAAAGACCTTGGGTGGGAAGATCGCTCCATACTCCATCAAGGGTTTTCACTTGCATTAGTTAAGAAGGCAAACAGGGCATGGTGTGCTGATTTTGTGTGTGAGAAACAGAGACTAAAGAGGAGACTTTCACTGTTCCCCAAGCTGGACATGCTCTGTAGTCAAGTTCCTTTGCTGTATCCCTACCACACAGACTGGTGAGAACAACCTCCTGGATTATCTGAAATGCTCTGCCTGAAGTAAGGACTTTTCTGTTACCATTTGCTGCTCATGTTATACTGCTGAAGAAAGCTGCTTTAAGTTGGACTTATTCTCTTGGTCATTAAATAAACAAAGCGTTTGACCTGAAGAGGGATCTTGTGCCTGTGTTCCTGGTGGCTAACTGCCCATTCGGCAACTTAGCTAAACTCCCATAACAGTGAAGTAAGGACAGGTGAATAACAGGGGCACTTAGGTAACATAAATAGGATCTAGCAGTAATAAATAATTCATGGAGGCTGACCTGGGGTCTTGGAAGGATGGTAGCATTGTGGGTAAGTTATAGGATGAAACAGAAGCAGCTGAACTTTGGAATTTTTTCAGACTTGAAAGTAGTAACAGCCAACAGATCCTCAGTGTGTTCCTCAGAACAGCAAAAGGAAATTTTAAGAGTGAGACTATAAGTAGAGATGAGCGAATCGAAAATTTGATTTGCACTGAATCCAAATTTCCTCACGCTTCATGGTAACGAATCGCATTATTTTCTAAAATGGCTGCTGCACATGTGAGGACGTGGAGCAAGGAACTCTGGGAATGCGGGAATACCCATAATGCCATGCATGCAGCCATTCAGCATCCAGCCAGCCCTGTGATGTCACAGCCCTAAAAATAGCCTCAGCCATCTTGGATTCTGCTATTTTTCAGGAAGAAATGTCAGTAGGCACTAGGGACAGTGCTAGGAAAGACTTCATTGTGCTAAAAACATGATTTACAAGTTCAGGAAAAGATTATTCAAGGTGTAAGGAATGGATAGGAAGGGATCATTCCACAGCATTTATGTAGAACAGGGTTCAGTAGGGGAGGTTACAGCCTGGGTAATAGTAACAATCCTATTACACCTTGCTGCACTGACTGGGGATCCAAATTGCCATTATATAGCTCTGTATTTCCTGCAAACCGTTCTTGTTATTGGGGTGCAAGTGCTGTTTGATACAGCCATTAACAGGGTTTATTACAAATAAATATTTCTACAGTACGTCTTATTTGCCCTTGTGTGGTGCAGTTATATGTTCTAAAGCATTTTTTTTTCTTGTATTAGAGGGAAAAAAGGGCTTATTAGCATTGTGTAGTGAAAGGCAAAAATGACAGCCCTTTTTGGCGTATATTAGTGGCAAAAGAAAAATATATTTGCTGTTCAGCAGTGCAGTTATATGTTCTAAAGCCCTTTTTGTCATGTATTAATGGCAAAAGAAAAATATATTTGCTGTTCAGCAGTGCAGTTATATGTTGTAAAGGCCTTTTGTGTAGTGTATAAGTGGAAAAAAGATAAATATATTTGACGTTCAGCGATGCAGATATATGTTCTAAAGCCTTTTGTGGAGCGTATAAGAGGGAAAAAAACATATGTGCTGTTCAGCGGTGCAGTTATATCTTCTAAAGCCTTTTGTGGAGTGTATAAGTGGAAAAAAGAAAAATATATTTGCCGTTCAGCTGTGCAGTAATATGTTCTAAAGTCCTTTTTGTCGTGTAGCAGGAGTCGCAGCGAGAGGCCTGAGCTCCCAGTGTCATCTAGCGGTCGTGTCTTGACCAGCAACCCAGCAGTTTTTGAATGGTCACCCACTTCATCCCAAGTGACATCAGACACCCCCAGCCAAGAGTCGGTGGGTTCGCCAGACGCAACCCTTAGTTGGCATGGCCCGGGAGCAGGCCCTGTGCCCTCACCTGTCCTCAACCTGGCTCTGTTCTTTTTCTGTTCCCTTAGCCAGATAAGTATTATATGCTGTGAGCTCAGCCCCCACTATAAAGCGAGGACGAGCTACTAGAAGACAGTCAGCAGCTACTGGCCAGCCAAGATGTGGAGGAGACGCCCGCCGCTTCCTCCGCTAAGCGGGAAAGTGGGGATGAGGAGAGTGGCATGGGAGCTGGTGTTGCGAGCGGTGAGGCTCCTGAACCAGAGACTGTTGAGGAGGGCATCAGTAATGTGCAGACAGTACTCGATGATGATGATGTAGCTGATCGCACTTGGGAGCCGGTTGAATAAGGGGCTTCATCATCATCGGGAGAAGAGGGTGGCAGCTTGCCCATGAGGCAGAGGCAGGAAGCCGCTAGCGTGGCTGGGAGTCAGCAGGGTGGCAGCAGTGGGCACCACAGTCCTGCGTCAACATATGTAGCGTCACCATAAAGTGTCCTGGGAGAACGGTGGCTCCGATGTGTTGGTCCAGCCTGCCGCTGCACCAAACAGTGGCACGCACCCGGTTTCAGGCAGTTAAGGCTCCACCACCTCAGCCGAAGGGAGCTGTCTGTCCTTCCCATCATCTGCTGGTCCTGATGCTCCTGCTCCTCCTCCTCGTCAGTCATTCCGAACCGATTGCCAAGAGACAACAGTATGCGTGCACTTATCCAATGGCGCAGAAGCTGAATATGCTCCTGTCCAAGTTGCTGGTGCTGCAGTGTCTCCCTTTTCGAGTGGTGGACTCTGCACCTTTTAGAGAACTGATGTATTGTGCCAAACCGAGGTGGAGAGTCCCAAGCCGTTATTTATTTGCCAAAAAGGCAGTACCAGCCATGGACACACATGTAGAACAGAAGGTGGGCCAGTCCTTGAGCCTGTCGGTGTCTGCCAAAGTGCATGGCAGCACCGACGTGTGGAGCTGTAACTACGGTCATGGACAATACATGTCCTTTATGGCCCACTGTGTAAATGTGGTTCCTGCACAGCCACACCAGAAACTTGGCCAGGTGACGCCACTTCCACCTCCACATTGTCACGTCGTTGGTCCTGCGACAATGTCCACCTATACCTCCTAATCCTCCACCATGTCCTCAGCCTCCACTGCAGGGACAATTCACAGTGCCCCTCCAGCATACCACATGTGCAGCGCACGGCGGTGTCATGCTGTTCTGCACCTCGTTTGCCTGGGGGAACGGAGTCACACAGGGCAGGAACTGCTTCATGTCCTTCATCAAGAAATGGAATCCTGGCTTTCTCCACGACAACTCAACATCAGATCCATGGTGACCGACAATGAGAAGAACATGGTGTTGGTGCTGCATCAAGGAGGGCTGAGCCATGCACCCTGCATGGCACACGTGTTTAATCTGGTTGTCAAGCGGTTCCTGAAGTTTTTCACCCATCTGCAAGACATCCTAAAAATGGCCAGAAAACTTTGCATGCACTTCAGCCACTCGTACACCACAAAGCACACCTTCTTTGAGCTGCAGCAGCAGAACGGCATCCCCCAACATAGGCTGATATACGATGTTTCCAACCATTAGAATTCCACCCTCCATATGTTGGACCGACTATACTAACAGAGAAAAGCCATAAACGATTTCTTGATGATCCAAGCGGACAGGAGTACTTCTCTGTGTAACTTCGATGTCAGCCAGTGGCAGCTCATGCGTGACACCTGCCGTTTTCTCAGTCCCTTTGAGGAGGCCACGTTATTTGTCAGTCGCCAGGACTACGGGATGAACAATGTCATTCCACTGCTTCATGTCCTGGACCAGATGCTGGTAAATATGGCTGGTCAGGGGACTGGAGACGTGGCGTCTAGATCTCACGGCCACGTTTCATGGGGGCTGAACTGGAGGAGAAGGAGCTACAGGGCGATGAGGAAGACAAGACAGAGGACCCAGACACACCATGGCAGTATGCAGTGGAGATGGAGGCAGGGAGTCCCTCCGAGTCACTTACACAAATGGCCCGATGCATGCTCACTTGCTTGCGCAGTGACAGCCGAATTGTCACCATTCGGCAGAGGGATGACTTCTGGCTCTCCACCTTGTTGGACCCTCACTACTTGTCCAGAATGGGGGCTTTTTTTACACCCGCTGAGGGAGGACAAACTGAACTACTGTAGGGACATCCTATGTAGTCAGTTGGCCGCTGCCTATCTGCGCCATCGTCCATCCTTTCGCAGGTCTGACCAGGGGGGCCCTCTGCGCTCACATTCCTCTGCCATGGCTGCTGTGGCAGGGTGGGAGGTAGGAGCAGTTCCAACTCCATCAGCAACAACTTGAGTCTAGAGTCGCTGTTGAGCAGCTTTCTTCACCCGCCTAGTGAATAAACTACTCACCAGCAGCAGCAGCTAGACCTGGAGCAGGACCTGAACCAGCAGGTGGTGGCATACTTGGACAGTACCCTGCCACCCCACATTGAAGATCCGCTGGACTACTGGGCAGCCAAACTAGGTTTGTGGCTGCAACTAGTCGAGTTTGCCCTGGAAAAGCTGTCCTGCCCGGCCAGTAGTGTGGCATCAGAGTGGGTGTTTATTGTGGCGGGGGCCGTAGTTACCCCAAGAAGAACAGGCATGGATCAGCCAGGATTTCCACCCACCAATGCCTGATGCATCAGACTAGATAATCCATGGTGCCACACCAACACTTTGACAAAAGAGACCAGTTTCTTCAGGCTACCTGCCGCAGCTACTATTCTGATGCTGCCACCCGCCTGATGCCACACATCTGTTGCCAAGTGCTCCTTCTTTCACCCACCATCTTCAGCTGGTTGCCACCCACCTTCCCACTCTGTCACCGGGTCACTGTTGTCTCCTGATGCTGCTGCCACCTCCTGACTGTCACCTTGCCACTCTGTGGTCTCCTGATGCTTCTGCCACCTCCCCACTCTGTCCCTGGGTCACTCTGTGGTCTCCTCCACACTATGTCACCTTGCCACTCTGTGGTCTCCTGATGCTGCTGTCACCTCCACACTATGTCACCTTGCCACTCTGTGGTCTCCTGATGCTGCCGCCACCTCCAGACTATGTCATAGGGCCACTCGGTGGACTTATCATGCTCTTCCCACCCTCGCCACTTTATGACTGGGCCACTATTTTGCCTTTTGGCCTGGCCGACATCATTTATTTGACCCTTCTTATGATCTGTCAGAAGGAAGGAAAATTGAGAGGCACAACGGATCCTGTCTGTGTAGCAGCTGTGAGGCCTGTATGGTCCTATCAGAATTGGCTTGTGATTTGGTAGCCAAAAGCAGGAGTGGGTACAAAACACAGAAGACATGCAAAGATTCCATTTATGTGTGATCTCTGTTTTGGATCCACTCCTGTTTTTTTTGCATTAACAATACTGATGGATTACTGACCAAATGCTGACTAAGTGAAGGCACTTGCTCAACAGACAAGATCCGTTTTTTGGGGGTTATTGTTCTGACAGATCAGAGGAACGGAAAAATAATCAGTGGCATCAACACAAACTTATTGCTATCACCCTCTCCACTCTGTCGGGGGGCTGTACTTGTATAAGCATTTAATAGAACAGGTTCTGTAGACATCTCTGTGGAATCAGCTGATGACGGTGTGAAAGGAGTGCGCTTCTTCTTGGCGCTAACATATACCTGTAAGGCCTCATGCACATGACCGTTACGTTTTTTGCGGTCCGCAAACCGCAGATCGGCAAAAAACGGAAGCCACCCGTGTGCCTTCCGCAATTTGCAGAACGGAACGGGCGCCCCATTGTAGAAATGCCTATTCTTGTCCGAAAAACAAACAAGAATAGGACATGCTATATTTTTTTGCGGGGCCACGGAATGGAGCAAAGGATGAGGACCGCACACGGAGTGCTGTCCGCATCTTTTGCAGCCCTATTAAAGTGAATGGGTCCGCACCCGAGCCGCAAAAACTGTGGCTCGGATGCGGATCCGAAAAACGGTCGTGTGCATGAGGCCTAAGGCTCCGTTTATACTTGAGTTATTTGGTCAGTTTTGGCCCCATGACTGCCCAAATAAGTGAAGTGTGCAGTGATTCTAAGAGCGACGCCTGTCATCTGCATGTCATACTGACTCACAGTATTATTTCACTACTACAGCAGTGTTACTGCACAGCACAGTGTTCTACATCACTGAAAAGGCTCTCTGCAGGAAATAAAGGAATAAATTCGGATCGAACCAGACAAATTGAATTTTTGAAAAATTGGTTCATCTCTAGCTATAAGGGAGACATTTGAACTTCTTCACATCAGAAAAGTATGCTGGACAAGAAGAAAAAATAACTGGCAAATTATCCACAACCTGTGGTTACGAGCAGAAGTTCAGAGCTAGTATTATTTCATAGTTTTAGCCACAACCCTATAAATGATGGCAAAACAAAACTAAAAACTTGAATTCAGGTCATTTTTTATTTTAATGCTCAGCATGTTACATTGTCTATACCAATCAGATTGATTCCTTTGCCTCTGCTGTAAATAGAAAGGGAAGACTAAAGCGATTGGCCTACTTATACAGTTACTCTTAAGAATGCTAAACAGGATTACCATTCATAGCAGAAGGCTTATGACCCTCGAAGACAGTAGAACCTGAAATAACCTTAATATCCTGTCATCTTGTATTACCCAGGCACACATTGAACAAATAACACACAGCATGCAATGTTCATGAGCTCCACACAGCAGTGATTCTAAAGAAATGTTAATCTGTGCCACAGAAGACCTCCTGTAGAAAAGCTTTCCGCATTTTTCCTCGTCTATTCTCTCCAGATCCCATTTATCCTATGCTACTATTCCACTACGTGTACATCGGTCATACCTGTATTCTGTGACCATTTTCTATCAAATACCAGCTGCCTCTTCTAAAATGATGCTATGTGTATGATGAAACTACCAATGTGATTTTTAGTGCTATGTACAGAAAGCAGCATTCTACCACCCAGCCAGTTTTGCAGAAGCAACAGGAGAATTGTTGCAAATGCTGTAAAGAAATAAGAAGATTCTGTTATTGCATGTGAACATAGAACTACATTAATAACAGTGATTTCGGAGAAAATAATGCACTCAACAGTTTTCATGTGATACAGTCTTAGGCCTCTTTCACATGGGCGACATTTCCGCGTGGGTGCGATGCGTGAGATGAACGCATTGCACCCACACTGAATCCGGACCCATTCATTACTATGGGGCTGTGCACATGAGCAGTGATTTTCACGCATCACTTGTGCGTTGCGTGAAAATCGCAGCATGCTCTATATTGTGCGTTTTTCATGACACGCAGACCACATAGAAGTGAATGGGGCCTCGTGAAAATCGCAAGCATTCGCAAGCAAGTGTGGATGCGATGCGATTTTCACGCATGGTTGCTAGGAGATGATCGGGATGGGGACCCGATCATTATTATTTTCCCTTTTAACAAGGAAAAATAATAGCAGTCTTAATACAGAATGCTTATTTAAATAGGGATAGAGGGGTTAAAAAAATAATAATTATAATTTAACTCACCTCATCCACTTGTTCGCGCAGCCCGGCTTCTCTTCTGTCGTCTTCTTTGATGACCAGGAGGAAAAGGACCTGTGGTGACGTCACTGCGCTCATCACATGGTCCGTCACATGATCCATCACCATGGAGCATTTTATACTGGCACAAATTATAGGGCACTATGGTGACCTTGGCTCAACTGGGGGCATTAAGAGGGTTTTTTGGGCACACAGTAGGGGGTATTGGCACACATTATGAGGGTACTATGGGGGCTCTACAGGGGGCACTAAGAGGAGGTATTTTTTATACTGCCACACAACAGGGTTTGGGTTTGGGTACCAAACATGCCGATTTTTCTCACGATCGTGCAAAACGCATTAAAACGCTTTGCACTCGCGGGGAAAAATTGCACTTTTTTTTTTAAATACTGACACATGGGGGGCACTAATGAGGGGGGGAGTACTATTGGGGCCCTATTTTATATACTGGGACACATGAGGGGCACTATGGAGGGGGAGGAGCACTATGGGGGGCTTTATCTTAGTTACTGGCACACATGGGGGGTACTATGGAGCACTATGGGGGCATCTTCTGGGGCTCTATCTTATAGATTGGCAGACATGGGGGGCAATATGGAGGGGCAGTAGCACTATGGGGGCCCTATCTTATATGCTAGCACAAGTGGGGGGAACTATGGAGAAGGGGGTAGTAGCACTATGGGGGCATCTACTGGTGACCCTATCTTATATACTGGCACACATTATGGGGGCATTTTATACTGGCACATTGTCAGGCACCATGGGGACAAGGGGAGGCGCACGATATAGGAGTATTTTATACTGGCGCAAATTATAGGGCACTATGGGGACCTTGGCTCAACTAGGGGCAATAAGAGGGGTTTTTGGGCACACAGGGGGCATTGGCACACATTATGAGGGTACTATGGGGACATTGGCTCTACAGGGGGCACTAAGAGGTGGTATTTTTTATACTGCCACACAACAGGGCACATTATAAGGGGGCATTTTTTTACTGTTACACATTTTTCCTGGGCGCAGTTATTTTTTAGGACACTGTGTGCCAATAATTATTGAAGGGGAACTATCTGTGTGTAACTAGTATATGGAGCACAGCAGGCACAATATTAGAGGGGTGTTGATTAGGTGGGAGGATGATGACCAGGAGGAAAGAGACCTGTGGTGACGTCACTGCGCTCATCACATGGTCTGTCACATGATCCATCACCATGGAGCATTTTATACTGGCACAAATTATAGGGCACTATGGTGACCTTGGCTCAACTGGGGGCATTAAGAGGGTTTTTTGGGCACACAGTAGGGGGTATTGGCACACATTATGAGGGTACTATGGGGGCTCTACAGGGGGCACTAAGAGGAGGTATTTTTTATACTGCCACACAACAGGGTTTGGGTTTGGGTACCAAACATGCCGATTTTTCTCACGATCGTGCAAAACGCATTAAAACGCTTTGCACTCGCGGGGAAAAATTGCACATTTTCCCGCAACGCACCCACATCTTTTCCCGCACGTCACCCGCAACGCCCATGTGAACCCAGCCTTAGAATAAATAGACGGACTGCCCATGTCTTCAAACATCAAAATGATACCACCAAACAGTAAATAAATAACACCGACATAAAATACCATACTGAATATTACTGCTTTACAGTCACTGAATAACACCACCAATGCCAGAAGCATACTGGTTAACTGCAGGGCACCATTACAGTGCAGATCATATGTGCAACCTGTGAATCTGTAGGTTTGGAAAAAAAATAAAAATAATTATCATAATAATGGAAAAAAGTATTTGCTACTAACTGTATTACACGTAAAGGACTATTACATTTCCCCTTAATTTTATTTTCCTTTGACTTCATTTCACTTAGGCCTCATGCACACGACCGTATTTTTTTGCGGTCCGCAAAACGGGGTTCCGTTTTCCCGTGATCCGTGACCGTTTTTTCGTCCGTGGGTCTTCCTTGATTTTTGGAGGATCCACGGACATGAAAAAAAAGTCGTTTTGGTGTCCGCCTGGCCGTGCGGAGCCAAACGGATCCGTCCTGAATTACAATGCAAGTCAATGGGGACGGATCCGTTTGACGTTGACACAATATGGTGCCATTTCAAACGGATCCGTCCCCATTGACTTTCAATGTAAAGTCTGGAGTCCCTTTTATACCATCAGATCGGAGTTTTCTCCAATCCGATGGTATATTTTAACTTGAAGCGTCCCCATCACCATGGGAACGCCTCTATGTTAGAATATACTGTCGGATATGAGTGAGATCGTGAAACCTCATTTCCGACAGTATATTCTAACACAGAGGCGTTCCCATGGTGATGGGGACGCTTCTAGTTAGAATATACTACAAACTGTGTACATGACTGCCCCCTGCTGCCTAGCAGCATCCGATCTCTTACAGGGGGCCGTGATCAGCACAATTAACCCCTTAGGTGCCGCACCTGAAGGGGTTAATTGTACTATCATATCCCCCTGTAAGAGATCAGGGCTGCCAGGCAGCAGGGGGCAGACCCCCCCCTCCTCCCCAGTTTGAATATCATTGGTGGCCAGTGCGGCCCCCCCCCCCTCCTCCCTCTATTGTAATAATTCGTTGGTGGCACAGTGTGCCCCCCCCCTTCCTCCCTCTATTGTAATAAATCGTTGGTGGCACAGTGTGCGCCCCCCATTGGCCCCCCCTCCCTCTATAGCATTAACAACATTGGTGGCTAGTGTGCGGCCTCCCATCTTCCCCCCCCCCCCCCCCCCCCGATCATTGGTGGCAGCGGGTTACTAGCAATAGTACAATAGTAAAGATTCATACTTACCTGGGAGCTGCGAGGTTCGTGTCCGGCCGGGAGCTCCTCCTACTAGTAAGTGACAGTTCATTTAGCAATGCGCCGCACAGACCTGTCACTTACCAGTAGGTGGAGCTCCCGGCCGGACACTAACATCGCAGCAGCAGCCTGGAGCAGGTAAGTATGAATCTTCTACTATTGTACTATTGCTACGTAACCATGGCAACCAGGACTGTAGTAGCGTCCCGGTTGCCATGGTTACCGATCGGAGCCCCAGCGATTAAACTGGGTCTCCGATCGGAACTCCTCTGCCACCAATGATGGGGGGGGGGGGGGGAGAGATGGGAGGCCGCACACTGGCCACCAATGTTGTTAATGCTATAGAGGGAGGGGGGGCCGATGGGGGGCGCACACTGTGCCACCAACGAATTATTACAATAGCGGGAGGGAGGGGGGGGGGCGCACACTGTGCCACCAACGAATTATTACAATAGAGGGAGGGGGGGGGCCGCACTGGCCACCAATGATATTCAAACTGGGGAGGGGGGGGGGGAGGGTCTGCCCGGGGGGGAGGGTCTGCCCCCTGCTGCCTGGCAGCCCTGATCTCTTACAGGGGGCCGTGATCAGCACAATTAACCCCTTCAGGTGCCGCACCTGAAGGGGTTAATTGTGCTGATCACGGCCCCCTGTAAGAGATCGGGTGCTGCCAGGCAGCAGGGGGCAGTCTTGTACACAGTTTGTAGTGTATTCTAACTAGAAGCGTCCCCATCACCATGGGAACGCTTCTGTGTTAGAATATACTGTCGGTTCTGAGTTTTCACGAAGTGAAAACTCAGCTTTGAAAAAGCTTTTATGCAGACGGATCTTCGGATCCGTCTGTATAAAAACTAACCTACGGCCACGGATCACGGACACGGATGCCAATCTTGTGTGCATCCGTGTTCTTTCACGGACCCATTGACTTGAATGGGTCCGTGAACCGTTGGCCGTGAAAAAAATAGGACAGGTCATATTTTTTTCACGGCCAGGAAACACGGCTCACGGATGCGGCTGCCAAACGGTGCATTTTCCGTTTTTTCCACGGACCCATTGAAAGTCAATGGGTCCGCGAAAAAAAACGGAAAACGGCACAACGGCCACGGATGCACACAACGGTCGTGTGCATGAGGCCTTACAATGAGAGGCATTGGGGCACATTTATTTATTCAGACTGGCGTTTTAGACGCTGGTCTTATTAAACCCCTAAGCTGGTGGTGGATCCTTTGGAGTTATGTAGAGGAACAGGCTTCTTTATAACTTCAGCGGATCCTTCGCCAGTTCTAAATGTAAGACAGCTTCCGAGCTATCTTACATTTAGACTTTTTTATACACCTGAAACAGGTGTATTTCATCTTAATAAATGATCCCCATTGTCTTCTTTTTGAGGGACTTAGGACAGCGATACAGATGGATGCTGTGGCGGGGCAGGGGAGAGGCGTCTCTCTTCTCCAGTCCTCTCATAGGCTACAGGCACTAGGCCTGCAACCTATCAGAGGGCGGCGCAATGACGTCATCACGCCGTACAGAGCGGGACACAGGCCGGAAGAGGCCTGCATCGCATCGCTGAAAGCGGCAAGGAGGTAAGTATGTGAGTTTATTTTATTTTTTTATTTACACTTTACTAGGGGCCCTATCTGGCACTCATGGGGGCATCTACGGGGGGCCCTATCTTATGTACTGGCACAAATGGGGGGCACTATGGAGGAGGAGAAGCACTATGGGGGCCCTATTTTAAATACTGACACACATGGGGGGCACTATGGAGGGGGGAGTACTATTGGGGCCCTATTTTATATACTGGCACATAGGGGTGGGCGATATAGACGATATAGGCGATATGCGATATAAATTTGTGCCACGATATGGATTTTGAGCATATCGCCTATATCGCCGGACCGCGATATGATCCTGAGCCGGCACAGTGGACTCGTGGAGAAGGAGAGAGTCCCTCCCTCCCCACTGTGCGCGGCTGCCGCTGACCACCAATGACAAGAGGAGGAGGGGAGGGACTGACTGTAAATCATTGAGTTTTCACGATCTCTGTGAGCGCTTGAAAACTCAAATCCGATGGTATATTCTAACCCCCAGGCGTTCCCATGGTGACAGGGACGCTTGCCTGGGGGTTAGAACATACAGGGCCACGCCGCTGACAGTAGAACATTTAAAAACTAATCAGTAACTTTATTAATTGGTGATCTCTTTACTGTATACCTTACTAGGTCTTAGCTCCGGTAACTAGTGATGTCCGGTTCATGAACGAATCGTTCATTTGAATCGATTCAGTTCAGTGAACCGGAGGAGTCGATTCACTTGAATGATCCGATCTGTTTGAATCGGCTCTCAGTCCCAGCACACAGACACTGCAGACAGAGACGCTCAGCTCACGCTGGCAGCAGGAGCCTGAGGGAGGGACTGGGGAGGAGTCAGTAATATGATCTTAGAGTGGAAGAGCTGCTTCTGCCAGCCCCACCCCTCCCCGCCCACCAACCAATCACCGACCAGAGCTGAGGGGGCGAGGCCAGCACAGCACAGTAGCAGCTCTGACTCCAGTCCTCGGAGTAGTGCAGGGTCAGGGAGTCTAAAGGAATCGAATGAGTCACAAGAATCTAAAGATCCGACTCAGTCAGTGACTCATTCCATTCATTGAGTTAGAAGAGCCGCGAGTCAGACTGTAGAACAGGTTACATTACACTGAGGCTGTCAGCTCTCGGGGCAGCAGTGATAAGGAGCAGAGAGATAAGAGAAGGGACAGATGACACAGAGTTTAGATTACAGGATGAATTAAATTAACCCTTTAGAATCAAATTGGCTTCTCAGGAGATATATATGTTAAAGGCATATATAGGCAGTACTACTGAATGAGATGCCTTTAACATGTATATCTCCTGAGAAGCCAATTTGATTTGTGGGATCTGTGGATGGCACCGTTTAGGGGAGGGGGGGGGGGGGGATCTGTGGATGGCACCGGTTGGGGGGGGGGGGGGGGGGATCTGTGGATGGCACCGTTTAGGAGAGGGGGGGGATCTGTGGATGGCACCGTTTAGGGGAGGGGGGGGGATCTGTGGATGGCACCGTTTAGGGGAGGGGGGGGATCTGTGGATGGCACCGTTTAGGAGAGGGGGGGGATCTGTGGATGGCACCGTTTAGGGGAGGGGGGGGGGATCTGTGGATGGCACCGTTTAGGGGAGGGGGGGGATCTGTGGATGGCACCGTTTAGGGGAGGGGGGGGGGATCTGTGGGTGGCACCGTTTAGGGGAGGGGGGGGGATCTGTGGATGGCACCGTTTAGGAGAGGGGGGGGATCTGTGGATGGCACCGTTTAGGAGAGGGGGGGGATCTGTGGATGGCACCGTTTAGGGGAGGGGGGGGGATCTGTGGGTGGCACCGTTTGGGGGGGGGGGGGGATCTGTGGATGGCACCGTTTAGGGGAGGGGGGGATCTGTGGATGGCACCGTTTAGGGGAGGGGGGGGATCTGTGGATGGCACCGTTTAGGGGAGGGGGGGAGGATCTGTGGATGGCACCGTTTAGGGGAGGGGGGGTGGATCTGTGGATAGCACCGTTTAGGGGAGGGGGGGTGGATCTGTGGATGGCACCGTTTAGGGGAGGGGAGGGGGGGTGGATCTGTGGATGGCACCGTTTAGGGGAGGGGGGGTGGATCTGGGGATGGCACCGTTTAGGGGAGGGGGGGTGGATCTGGGGATGGCACCGGTTAGGGGAGGGGGGGTGGATCTGGGGATGGCACCGTTTAGGGGAGGGGGGGTGGATCTGGGGATGGCACCGTTTAGGGGAGGGGGGGTGGATCTGGGGATGGCACCGTTTAGGGGAGGGGGGGTGGATCTGGGGATGGCACCGTTTAGGGGAGGGGGATCAGCTCCCTGCTGCTGTGTGCACAAAGCACAGGGCAGCAGGGAGAGTGTAAAGTCCTATTCACCCTAATAGAGCTCTGTTAGGGTGAATATGACAAGGGTTCTACGTTCTAGCCCTTAAGGAGACTAATCGTTATTAAATAAAAAGTAAAAAAAAGTTTAAACACGCCCCCCCAAATATAGAAAACAATATATCGCAATATATATCGCATATCGCACATGCTTAAAATTATATCGCAATATAGATTTTAGGCCATATCGCCCACCCCTACTGGCACACATGGGGGGCACTATGGAGGGGGAGGAGCACTATGGGGGGCCCTATTTTAAATACTGACACATGGGGGCACTATGGAGGGGGGAGTACTATTGGGGCCCTATTTTATATACTGGCACACATGGGGGGCACTATGGAGGGGGAGGAGCACTATGGGGGGGCCTATTTTAAATACTGACACATGGGGGGCACTATGGAGGGGGGGAGTACTATTGGGGCCCTATTTTATATACTGGGACACATGAGGGGCACTATGGAGGGGGAGGAGCACTATGGGGGGCTTTATCTTAGTTACTGGCACACATGGGGGGTACTATGGAGCACTATGGGGGCATCTTCTGGGGCTCTATCTTATAGATTGGCAGACATGGGGGGCAATATGGAGGGGCAGTAGCACTATGGGGGCCCTATCTTATATGCTAGCACAAGTGGGGGGAACTATGGAGAAGGGGGTAGTAGCACTATGGGGGCATCTACTGGTGACCCTATCTTATATACTGGCACACATTATGGGGGCATTTTATACTGGCACATTGTCAGGTACCATGGGGACAAGGGGAGGCGCACGATATAGGAGTATTTTATACTGGCGCAAATTATAGGGCACTATGGGGACCTTGGCTCAACTAGGGGCAATAAGAGGGGTTTTTGGGCACACAGGGGGCATTGGCACACATTATGAGGGTACTATGGGGACATTGGCTCTACAGGGGGCACTAAGAGGTGGTATTTTTTATACTGCCACACAACAGGGCACATTATAAGGGGGCATTTTTCTACTGTTACACATTTTTCCTGGGCGCAGTTATTTTTTAGGACACTGTGTGCCAATAATTATTGAAGGGGAACTATCTGTGTGTAACTAGTATATGGAGCACAGCAGGCACAATATTAGAGGGGTGTTGATTAGGTGGGAGGATGATGGAAAACTAGGAAACTAAGATGTCGACAAACCCTGCAGAGAGAAGAGATGGCTGGAAGAGATCATCATGGCGGTGTGGTCTGAAAGGAGAAGATGAGGACAGAGAACATCTACATCAAAGAAGACGTCCCTGGATGTAAGAAGTATGTGGACCTGTATTAGGCTACCTTCACATCTGAGTTAGTGATTCTGGCAGGCTCTTCCAGCAGAGAACAGCCTGCCAGAATGCTCCAGCACTGCTGAATGCAGACAGAATGTGTAATGGGGTCTGGCAGAGATCGGCCACAATCTGGCAAAAATGCAGAGAATCAGCGGGACATGCCTGAGTTTGTGTCCGGCCAAATCCATGCATTCTCTGCTGGATCAGGTGGTCAGAGCGTAGTGCTGCAGTTGTGAAAGTAGCCCTAACCTGTATGTTTTGTATTGCTATAAGTAATGCTAGGACGGAATTGGTTATGTTGAGAAGTTGGCTTGGAGGGAAGGGGGCCCAGGTACATTCTTTGCACAGGGGCCCTCTGCTGTCTGTGTCCGCCCCTGAGATGGAGTAAACTGACAGTGATATTACACTGCCTGATTTTAGGGCAGTACGAGGGCCAATGGATGATAATCATCCATTGACACTCATTTGCAACAGCCTGATTATATAGGCTGATGCAAACATTTAATGAGCTTGCTCGTTCATCAATTGATAGGCCGCTCGATTATACGGGACAATTATCGGGAACAAGTATTCGTTATGACAGATAAGTGGCCAAAAATCGTGCAGTCTAATAGGGTTTTTAGGCGGTCTACACATGGACCAGATTTATCACAGTGTCTCAGGCTGGATGATACATTTGCTATATGACTAGACACTAACTTTATGGCAAGTATTTGTTGGCTTACTTTCAGGCAGAATTCTATGCCAGAATTGTGGAACAATTTGGGGCAAAATGTTGCATCGTAGGCCACCTCCTTTTCCAGTAAAGCAAGACCCCTTTCTTCTAAGCTGCCCCTCCCCTTTTTTGGGCTAGGCACAGATAATTTTTCTATGCCTAGATGGGCCAAGTTTCACCAGATTTTGGTGAAATATTGGCCAAAATTTACTGTAGGTGCACTCACATTAGTAATTGTGGGCCAAAGTACCTGACTTGATCATCCATAAAAAGTGCCTATCAGCTATCTCCTCTTTACCTTCCAACATCTAAATCAAACTTATATGTGATTGGCTACTATACATTATTCGAACCATAGCATGTATTCACTTGCATCTGTATTTGAAGTATGGTTGTTAAATAGTACACCGCCATATTCTTTTACATTGTGAAGAACTTTGACCCATGACACATCCATCAGGTGGTACAAGACAGCCAATTGAGACGTTTCAGCACATGGACATACCCCCTACCTTAGAAATAAACCTGATCTGGCCGCCATTTTACATTCACTCTTTTACCAGTGTAGGGAGAGGTTGCTGTGTGGAGCAGGGACAGACTGTTAGGGACACAAAACGCTAGCTAATAGGGCCACAAAAGTCCTTTTAAGGACTGGTATAGGTGTGCTATCGATGGGTGTGACATACTGAGGGGTGTAATATACTTATAATATACTTTCTAACCTAGAAAGTACTGTATATTATAGTGCATTTGTATTGTGCAGCAGTTGTGTGCGGTTCTGCTGCGATACTGCAGCCACACAGAGTGCCAAACGCTATTGGAACAAATAATTTCTACTGGTTTGATTTACCAGTTGCCCCCCCAAAAAAATGATTGAGGCAGGGGTGTGATATGCCTTCTTCCACAAATACTGCGCTTCTATAGGGACTTTTGTCACAGGGTCATTTTGAAAATGACAGGCAGAGGAAGGGGCAGGCCATTCCGCAGGGGTGGTAGGGGTCGGGCAGGTGCACCAGGTCAGAGCCTAAGTGGGAAGTTGCAGAAGGTGCGTGCAATTACGTCAAAGGACGCACCAGCCTTCTGCTTCTGCATTCTCCTCATCCTCTCCATCTGCACCCTCTTCACTCTCTGCTGTGTGCACCCCCAAAGACACCACCACCATCATATCCCCTCCGCTTTAGTCAGAGGAATTATTTTCCCATCTATTACAAGACCTTACTGATGTGCAGCCATTATTGGCATCGGATCAGGAAGAGAAGGTATCAATGGTCGCCACCTAGCAGTCTGACGACAGTACCAAGATCAGCCCAAGGAGGGTGGTCCCTGCTGTTGCTGCCTACTCCAAGATCTCTAATGTCAGTGGTGGTGAAGGTGACGAATCCGATGATGACGTGTAGATGGACATCACGTGGGTGCCCACAAGAGGGGAAGAGGAGGGGAGTTCAGAGGGAGAGACGGAGAAGCAGATAGGGAGGAGAAGGAGGAGAAACAGGCAGAACTTGCAGTGCACAGGAGGCAAAAAGCAGACTGCTAATGTATCTGGAATGAGCCATTCACCATGCACGGTCACATCTGGCACTCCCAGGACGCCGACACATGGCTCCGCAGTGTGGGCTTTTTTTTAACATTTCCGCTGCTGACAATAGTGTTGCCATCTGCAGCCTGTGCTGTCAACACATAAGTCACGGTAAGCCCAACACTCACCTAGGGATGACCGCCTAAAGAAGGCACCTGACTTCCCATCATCGAGCCCAGTGGGAGCAACACCGTCAGAACCCACAAAGGCACACTCCTGGCACTCCCCGTCTTGCCTCTTCTTCTTCTCCTCTCTTCTCCCAGTTGTCCTCCACTCCACCTTCCACCGTGCCGTCGTCGCGTTCATCTGGCAAAAGGCAGGCTTCCTTGCCCCAAATGTTCGAACGAAAAAAGATGATGACGCCGGATAACCCTCTTGCCCAATGACTGACCACTGGCTTGTCAGAACTGCTAGCCCGCCAACTACTGCTATATAAACTGGTGGACTCGGAGGCCTTTCAAAAATTTGTGGCCACTGGAACACCGCAATGGAAGGTCCCCAGAAAGAAATATTTCTCCCAGAAGGGCATCCCAAAGCTATATGGCCACATTCAGAGGCAAGTGAATGTATCTCTGGCACACAGTTTCGGTGTCAAGATACATCTGACCACAGACACGTGATCTAGCAAACACGGACAGGGAAGGTACATAACTTTTACTGCCCACTGGGTGAACCTTCTGACGGCCGTCAAGCATGCAACCCATGGCACCCGACTGACTCCTCCTTTTCCGCTGCTACCGTCTCTTCCGCTGCGCCCCCCCAAGCTCCCAGAACCTATTCGATGTGCCAGGTGAGACGTTGCCATGCTGTGCTGCATCTGTTGTGTCTGGAAGCCAAGAGCCACCGATCCTGCACTCCTTTCAGCTATGTGGTCACAGGCCGATCAGTGGCTAACCCCATTCAATTTGACAGTTGGTAAAGTGGTGTGCGACAACGGTGCCAATCTGCTGAGCGCACTGAAACAGAGCAAAATGACACACGGCACACGTCCTGAACTTAGTCGTGCAGCAATTCGTTGCCAAATACCCCGGGGTCCAGGACGTCTTGCGGCAGGCCAAGAAAATCTCTGGCCATTTTAGAAGATCTTACACGCCTATGGCTCGCCTTGCTGACATTCAGCGGCGACACCACCTGCCCATCAGACGTCTGATTTGTGACTGCCCGACGCGATGGAACTCCCCCTTGTATATACTTGACAGGCTGCTCCAGCAGAAACGTGCAGTTAACGACTACCTGTACGAACTCTGCGGCAGGACAGGTTCTGGGGAGCTTGTTTTTTTTTTACCGCGCCAGTGGCTGCTCATGCGCAACGCATGCAGACTTTTGCGGCCATTTGATGAGATCACCAAACTGGTCAGTAGAAGCCAGGGTGCCATCAGTGACATTGTACCTTACGCCTTCTTTCTGGAGCGTATATTGCGTCGTGTCATTGATCAAGCCATCGAGGAGCAGGAGCAGTAAGATGAGGAAGTCGCAATGCTGGATGAATTCCCAGGGTGGGCTTTTCCATCTGAGACAAGTCAACAACAGGAGTCTGAAGAGGAGTCAGAGGAGGATGGTGCCGGGGCGGAGGAGGAGCAAGAAGAGCATGCTTTAAACTTTTCGGGGATCCCTGGTGTTGTCCGTGGCTGGGGGGGAGGAGAACGAGGACGACATTATCCTGGATGATGAGCAGGAGCCATGACACTCCACCGCTTCCAGTTTAGTGCAAATGGGGGCCTTCATGCATAAAAAGCATAAAGGGCAAGGACCAGTACTGGGTGGTAACGTACTTAGACCCCCGGTACAAACACAAAATGGCGGAAATGTTACTACCATCACAGAGGGCTGTCAGAATGCAGCAAAAAAGGCCTTTTATTTCCGTTGAATGCCTAATTATTGGGGCCTGTACTGGCTGACAGTTAAATTTTTATCCTGTGACCGCCTAATTTACCTCCAGCCACAGAATCCGAAGTTCTTTGCTGTCAGGTGAGTGCCTATTGGTTAATTTTTGGGGCCTGTACTGGCCGACAGTTACATTTTTATCCTGTGACTGCCTAATGTCCCTTTAGCCACAGAATCCAAAGTTCTTTGCTGTCAGGTGAATGCCTATTGCCTAATTTTTGGGGCCTGTACTGGCCGACAGTTAAATATTTATCCTGTGAACGCCTAATGTACCTCCAGCCACAGAATCCAAAGTTCTGTGCTGTCAGGTGAATGCCTATTGCCTACTTTTTTGGGCCTGTACTGGCCGACAGTTAAATTTTTTATCTCTAGCCACATAATCACACCCTTGTGTCACTCCTCTGCCTCTCATTATGGTGGCGTATGAACCGCATTCACCATAAGGACCTTCTAATGTCACAGGGTCATGTGACTGTTCCCCCTTATACCCTGCATTGTGCCCTCTTACCACACCCTGTGAAGTACCCCTAGTCATTCCCTGTACTGTGCCCTCTTATACTCTTTTATCCGGTGACGGTATGGTGATGTTATCCGGTCACGGTGAAGAGGTGTTATCCGGTCAATGTATGGCGGTGGTATCCAATAATTGGATGGCCATAACTGTATCCCTTTCCTTGCCCATGAGATCCTTTTTTAAACCTGGCATGAGCTGGAAAAATATGCAGATTGCGTTGCTAAGGACCTTTACGCCACAATCGATGTCAGAAATACGCCTAACAAAGACGTATTTCTTTATAATAAAGGACCACCTAATTGTATTATTATTCGGGGGTAGGACTAATATATTTATATTATATAGATTCTAGTGTATTATACTATGCCCTGTATTTCCCAGTAGAAAATGATCCTTGGGAAACACAGTCCTCATCCCTGACCACCAGGACCAGGTATCGCTCTGTCAGTACATGGCGGCCTCCCCTCTCCGCCACGCTGCTCCGATGTGTACTGGTGCTTATTCTGACACTAGGGCTGGGTTCACATCCTATTTTTGCCATCCATTTAATGCATACCAAAAATTTATGCTTTAACAGATGCCTCAGACTGATGCCATATAGTGGCGCCCGTTCACAATACAGTTCCATGGTAGAATTTTTTTTTACGTTAACGTATGTATTTTTTTTATGGACTCTTCAGGATACAAAAACGTGGAGTGCTGCACATTTGTATACATCAAACCGATAGGAAATAAAAAATTTCTAGGCTCCAGCAGGGCACATTTTTTGAGAGTTTCCCTTTAAGACGCATAAAAATGGCCCCTGATTAAAATACATATTTTTTGTGGGAATTTTTGGCAATGATCCCCTTCTGGTATATTACTGTCCATGTTGTGAGACTATTTGTGTACTTCTAGTAAGTGTTTGCTGGCTGCAAATATGAGCTGAAGGTTTTTCAGGTTCGCCTGCCATTAAAGTGAATAGGGCCCTCCCCGAACTTGCGGTTCGCGAACATTTGATCGTGCTCCCGTTCGCGAACCCTCACGGCCGATGTTCGTCCATCACTACAAAGGGGTCCTATTGAACTTTATGGACACCATATCACTGATTTATATAGTTGTACAATACTGTAATATATACATAAATCACGATGGAATCTTTTTAAATCAATGTGAACTGAAAGTGGTTGTCTTGGATTGACTTTTTAAATAACTTGACCACCCTGCTGGACCTGTAAAGGGAAACATACTTGTGAAGCAAACCCAGGAGAAGTGGAGGGAAGGATGGGAGTGGTAGTGGCAATTCACATTGGCAATCCTTACACTGATGCTCTCTAGGGCCATGTAGTGGTAGGTGGGGGCACCCTTTCTTACATCTGGGCACACCCTGATGTCGGAGCTCCTCACTGATGGTAGTTGAGGTGCCCTTGGTGTTATAAGTTTTAGTAGACATGTTCTGTGGCCTGGGAATAGTGCTGGAGTCAGTAACCAGGACAGATGCAGGGAATAAACAAGTCTCTCTTTACTAAAGTACACAATGTGAGTTGTAGACCTTCCAACGGTATCAAACACAGTTCTTAACAATTCACAATACAAATCTTCCCAAATAACAATGTATGGCTATAAGCAAGGGTTGAGATAATAGTACTCCTTTCCTCTATTTCTCCAAATTGTCTGTCTCTGCAGAAGCTAAGGCTGACAATAAGGTTCTTGCAAACGTGTCTGTAATTCCCAGCTGAGGGGTACAGGATTAAGATATGGCTGACCAAACAGTGTCAAAGAGTGGAAAGGTGTTTTAGCAATGTCCCTATGACTGCAGTAAAGTCTCTATCAGCCTTAAACAGCAAATACCTCACTGACTAACTTCATGGCTCGCACATGCAGATTCTGCACCTTCTTGAGTCTTCTTTTCTCATTCTGGATCACTGTAAAGTAAAGATGACTTTCTCTCTGTGGATCTCTCAGCAATAGTGATTCTCTGGGATGTAGGTCTAGTCCTCTGAGGAGTGAGCACATGTAGCTCCTCTCACTTCCTCAGCTAACTCCCTGCTCTAGACACTGACTAGGGGCAGACCTAAGTCCATCACCTAGCTTCCTAAATGAGTAGAGGCTGGATTGTTAACCCTAACATATATATACAGAACTATGCTGGGTCTGTACAATGCATTAGAATTCATTACATAACATTTAAATAACCAGAACTGCACTTGCCTGTTTCCCGCCACTCAGTTCCAATTCTATGGATCTCAGACTGTCTTCACTGCACTTCAGTCTATGCATGTAAACCTCCAACATGGATGGGGTCATGTGTGCCACTGCAGCCAATTACTCGGCTCAATGGTGACATATCCTCAAGAGGCTAGTCATTGCTGGGTCAATGCTGCTTGGGTACACAGTGCCTCTCAGCCCATATAATTGGCTGCAGTGGCATATTTGACCACATCCATGCAATGAAATTTAGATGCATGGACTGAAGTGCAGTGAGGACAGCGCAGGACTCATGGAGCAAGAACTGAGCAACGAGGAACAGATGAGTATGCCTCCCTTCTCAGGTCTAATAGGATGGGGGAGAAATTTAAAAGTCAGTCCTGAATAACTCTTAATTATTTCCGTGTTTTTTTTATGTAATACCATGCTACACTGTCATCTACCTTCAGTCAAACAGATGCACAGATGCTAGAGGCAATTTCCTAGGAAGTCTGCATGACATCAGCTCAGTCTATGCACAGTCATTATCAGTCATTATCTGATTTACAGATACTTTGTAGCTGTATTATACCTTAAGAATTTGCATACATTCTTTCTTAGGCTCAGTTGTGGGTTTTATTTTGGTTTTAAGGCTCAGAATGTTAGAAACAAAAATTAACTTACTGGAAAGATTCTGAAAACATTTTTCTTGGCAGTTGCAGTTTTTCAGAGTCATTCCCTGTAGCACACAAACATCTGTTCCAATTCTTTCCCATTTCTGAATGATTATCTGTAGCCCAGATATATTTTAATGATATTTAGTATTAGGAAATAGAAGGAATTAAACATTTTGCTAACATGGATTAAAATAAATAACACACAACTGAGCTGAATTTTAGATGGGGAAGACATTGGCTCAAATAATAACATAACCATTTATGAAAGTGAACTGAGCAAATGTTCTGTATTATTAATGCAGCCAAAACCACAGTATACTAAATGCCAGTAAGGTGTCTATAGCGATTTTTTAAAACTTTTTATCAATCTTAACATGAACCGTTACCTCAGCTTAAAGGAGTTGCCCCAAGAAGAATTTTCTAATTTTTTTTTAAACCTTCACCTGAATCTGAATACTTTTGTAACTTGGTGATATTAACTTCCTGTTTGTGGCACATTAGTATATGTGAGGGGGGAAACTTTTCAAGATGGGTGGTGACCATGGCGGCCATTTTGAAGTCGGACATTTTGAATCCAACTTTTGTTTTTTCAATAGGAAGAGGGTCATGTGACACATCAAACTTATTGGGAATTTTACAAGAAAAACTATGGTGTGCTTGGTTTTAACGTAACTTTATTCTTTCATGAGTTATTTACAAGTTTCTGACCACTTATAAAATGTGTTCAATTTGCTGCCCATTGTGTTGGATTGTCAATGCAACCCTCTTCTCCCACTCTTCACACACTGATAGCAACACCGCAGGAGAAATGCTAGCACAGGCTTCCAGTATCCGTAGTTTCAGGTGCTGCACATCTCGTATCTTCACAGCATAGACAATTGCCTTCAGATGACCCCAAAGATAAAAGTCTAAGGGGGTCAGATCGGGAGACCTTGGGGGCCATTCAACTGGCCCACGACGACCAATCCACTTTCCAGGAAACTGTTAATCTAAGAATGCTCGGACCTGACACCCATAATGTGGTGGTGCACCATCTTGCTGGAAAAACTCAGAGAACGTGCTAGCTTCAGTGCATAAAGAGGGAAACACATCATCATGTAGCAATTTTGCATATCCAGTGGCCTTGAGGTTTCCATTGATGAAGAATGGCCCCACTATCTTTGTACCCCATATACCACACCATACCATAAATTTTTTTGTTCCAACAGTCTTGGAGGGATCTATCCAATGTGGGTTAGTGTCAGACCAATAGCGGTGGTTTTGTTTGTTAACTTCACCATTCACATAAAAGTTTGCCTCATCACTGAACAAAATCTTCTGCGTAAACTGAGGGTCCTGTTCCAATTTTTGTTTTGCCCATTCTGCAAATTCAGCGTGCCGATCTGGGTCATCCTCGTTGAGATGCTGCAGTAGCTGGAGTTTGTAAGGGTGCCATTTGTGAGTAGCTAATATCCGCCAAAGGGATGTTCGACTAATGCCACTCTCCATTGACATGCGGCAAGTGCTACGCTGTGGGCTCTTACTGAATGAAGCTAGGACAGCCACTAATGTTTCTTCATTAGAGACAGATTTCATGCGTCCAGATTTTGGCAAATCCAACACTGAACCAGTTTCACGAAACTTAGCAAGCAGTTTGCTAACTGTAGCATGGGAGATGGGTGATCTCGTAGGGTGTCTTGCATTGAAATCTGCTGCAATGACCCGGTTACTGCGTTCACCAGACATCAACACAATTTCTATCCGATCCTCACGTGTTAACCTCGGCAACATGTCAATGCCTGTAAGCAAAGAGAAACTTGTGAATAACTCAGCAAAGAGTAAAGTTACGTTAAAACCAAGCACACCATTGTTTTTCGTGTGAAATTCCAAATAAGTTTGATGTGTCACATGACCCTCTTCCTATTGAAAAAACAAAAGTTGGATTCAAAATGGCCAACTTCAAAATGGCCGCCATGGTCACCACCCATCTTTAAAAGTTTCCCCCCTCACATATACTAATGTGCCACAAACAAGAAGTTAATATCACCAACCATTCCCATTTTATTAAGGTGTATCCATATAAATGGCCCACCCTGTATATGTATATATATATATATATATATATATTTATTTATTTTTATATATATATATATATATATATATATATATATATATATATATATATATATTGTGGGGTTTAGAAGACTTTGGACAGGGACATCCTTTAAAAAATGTAGCCTCTTTATACCACCATGGATTTGAAACAAAGCAATCAAAATTTGATTGATGTGTAGACTTTCACATTGTAACAGTGGTTGCAGTCCGCCAATGGTCCTCTGCTTAATGCCACGGTCCTGGGCTCTGTGTATGGCAGTGATCTGCTGCTGGTGTTTGCCCGTTCACCACTGCAGTCCTGGGCTCTGTCCTTGCAGGCATCATCTGTACTGGAATCCGTTCCATGTTTTCCTTCCAGCCTTGGACACAGCATGCTTTCAGCTTGCTCCTTGTAGCATTTCCTTAAGGGCCAGCATGCGTCACGTCTTGTGATTTATGGGTTAGCACCAGTGATCTTTCTAAACAATACTAGCATTCATACACTTATATTAGTGGCTCAGCCCCCCTTCCAGGTGCCTGAGGGTCAAGGTCCTTGTGTCCTGCATAGGTTGCTATATCAATGCTTGTGTTTCTGTTTACCTGACCTGTGCTTGTTTTTCTGGACTCCACTATGTGTTTTATCCCTGCCTACTTGTCTCGACTCCTGTTGCTGACCTGAACTGCCTGACCTGTACCTCTGCTGCCTGCCCTGGCCTATTGCTTTTTTTACTTCACCGCTGCCTCATCTTTTGGTGCTGCACTGTTGCTCTTGGTTATGACTTGGCCTGCTGACTCTGTCTGTACCTCTGGTACCTTGCACTGGTACCCTTTGGTCCATGTGGACCAGCTGCCTTGTGTGCCAATCCGCCTCAAGAGTTGTGCCCCTCAGGAAAGTCTATCCCCACAATCAGGGGTACTGCGAAGAACAAGGTGGTCACTTAGGCAACGCCTTTAGAGGAGGTAGGACACGTGGCACATGGCACAGATTTAAGGCTGCTGCCACACCATGTCTTTTTACAATTGTTATGATTCCTATAACAGGCTGATAAACCATTACTTCGCATCAGTCACCACTGGGTGGTGCTGGTACTAAAGATATATATAGAACAGGATATAGGAAGAGTGAGGCGGAAAAAGGGAGTTAAAGTCATGAAGTGAAGTGCAGGAGCTGAGAACAATGCAGCCAGGTCAGCATATGTTTAGTTTACAGCCAAATAAAGCTAACTCCAGAGTCAGACACAAGTCAGACACCCCAGCCAGACTGCAGAGTTAGACAAAAAGAGCAAGCCAACCAAAGCTAGGGCTGGACCTGCTGAACGCAGAAGCCAACTAAGCTGATAAGTAGCTACCCCTCTGAGTTGTGTGCAGACCCAAGGTAAGCTTCAAGAGATGAATAACAGAAACCCAGTGTGTGAGAGAGTAGACTTCATAAGCACCCATATGAGACAGGAGTTAGCCTACAGTGCTTGTTCACACTCTACAGTGAAGTACAAGCTATATTTGGAGCCACATTCCTCTATGGACAGTGTGGACGTGTTATTGGAAAATTGTGAGTAAGCATGGAAGGCAATATATATGTACCGGATGTGTGAGACTGAGAAGTTTGTTGAAGTATACTCCACACCTGGAAGATAGATGGTCAGCAGGAAGTTACAATGAGTGTGACCGGAGTCAATACCTCACAAAGTGCCTGTTACTAGGATTACTGTCATAAAGTATGGGGAGGGGAGGAACACCAGAATGACAACAGAAGGAAAATGACCAGGAACTAGGCCTCAAGGCAAGGAAAAGGGAAATGGTGACCACCTAAGGAAACCCTAAACTTAGCACTGACTCCTGTCAGTATGAATAGACCCTTAAGGTAGGAATATTCATACACCGTAAACCTAGGCCCTAGTAACCCTGAAAATCCCTAGGATTAGTGACAGGGTCTGAGACTACTGGTTCCTTCCCAGATGAACGAACCATATATGTATATCCATTGTAATATACATATATGTATTAGCCTGTATTAGCCAATTGGGATATACATGATGTACATGTGTGTGTGTGTGTGTATGTGTGTATATATATATATATATATATATATATGTTGGCCCTGAATGGCCAGTGGGGCTCATTGTATTTGGGTATTTGCTGCCCATTTATGCCCCAGGTTTATTTCATGTATATGTGTATATACAAACCGGACTCCAAAAAAGTTGGGACACTATACAAATCGTGAATAAAAACTGAATGCAATGATGTGGAGGTGCCAACTTCTAATATTTTAAAGAGGGAAGATATAGGAAATAGCTACACCCACTCGTAACCACTAAGAGGTGCTCTAGTCTATGTGTGAATCACCCTTCACGGTTACAAAATATATATAGAATACTGGAAGACTGGCACTCTCAACACATGGAGTCGTATGGTTTAAATGCAAATCACAAAATTTATTAATAGGTACATAAAGGTGGCATCTCCCCTTCTTACAACACTCAACAGACGTCTGGGGACCGAGGAGACCAGTTTCTCAAGTTTAGAAATAGGAATGCTCTCCCATTCTTGTCTAATACAGGCCTCTAACTGTTCAATCGTTTTGGGCCTTCTTTGTTGCACCTTCCTCTTTATGATGCGCCAAATGTTCTCTATAGGTGAAAGATCTGGACTGCAGACTGGCCATTTCAGTACCCGGATCCTTCTCCTACGCAGCCATGATGTTGTGATTGATGCAGAATGTGGTCTGGCATTATCTTGTTGAAAAATGCAGGGTCTTCCCTGAAAGAGATGACGTCTGGATGGGAGCATATGTTGTTCTAGAACCTGAATATATTTTTCTGCATTGATGGTGCCTTTCCAGACATGCAAGCTGCCCATGCCACACGCACTCATGCAACTCAGCGTTGATAACAACTTGGGTTGTCCTTGTCCTCTTTGGTCCGAATGACATGGCGTCCCAGATTTCCAAAAAGAACTTCGAATCGTGACTCGTCTGACCACAGAACAGTCTTCCATTTTGCCACACTCCATTTTAAATGATCCCTGGCCCAGTGAAAACGCCTGAGCTTGTGGATCTTGCTTAGAAATGGCTTCTTCTTTGCACTGTAGAGTTTCAGCTGGCAACGGCGGATGGCACGGTAGATTGTGTTCACTGACAATGGTTTCTGGAAGTATTCCTGAGCCCATTCTGTGATTTCCTTTACAGTAGCATTCCTGTTTGTGGTGCAGTGTCGTTTAAGGGCCCGGAGATCACGGGCATCCAGTATGGTTTTACGGCCTTGACCCTTACGCACAGAGATTGTTCCAGATTCTCTGAATCTTCGGATGATGTTATGCACAGTTGATGATGATAGATACAAAGTCTTTGCAATTTTTCGCTGGGTAACACCTTTCTGATATTGCTCCACTATCTTTCTGCGCAACATTGTGGGAATTAGTGATCCTCTACCCATCTTGGCTTCTGAGAGACACTGCCACTCTGAGAAGCTCTTTTTATACCCAATCATGTTGCCAATTGACCTAATTAGTGTTAATTGGTCTTCCAGCTCTTCGTTATGCTCAAATTTACTTTTTCCAGCCTCTTATTGCTACTTGTCCCAACTTTTTGGGGATTTGTTGACACCGTGAAAATTGGAATCAACGTATTTTTCCTTTAAAATGATACATTTACTCGGATTAAACGTTTGATCTGTCATCTACGTTCTATTACAAATAAAATATTGACATTTGCCATCTCCACATCATTGCATTCAGTTTTTATTCACAATTAGTTTAGTGTCCCAACTTTTTTGGAATCCGGTTTGTATATGCGCCCTGCATACAAGTGAGCAAGCGGACATTTTTGATGTGGTTCCCATACCTCTGACGTACATTCTCGTGTCTCGCGAGAGCACGAACAGCGGCGCATGCGCAAGCCGCTTTTCCGGACGCCAAACAGGTTCCATCATTCCATCATGACCGAATGTGATGATTCCACATGTTTTTAAGATTATAATCAAGTTGTAATTGACACCTACTGAGCACTTTGTATATTTTTATTGATAATCATGCATCTCTATCAACACTGTTACTGTATTTTATCCATTTTATATGAGGTCACGATTGATGAATTATGATACCATCATGGTCAGATAGATGAATTATGTTCTTAAAGTCACATTTGTGATTTATTTAGCACTTTATCAATTGATTATAGACTTTGATTATGTAAATTGTTTGCACTATTTATGTATGACACTGTGCACATGTTATTCAGCTGGACAAAGGCTCCATAGAGAGCTGAAACATTGCTGCTAGAAGGGTCAGATACGTGGTCACTTCACAGGCAGGAGGATCAAAGCATCCCCCCGCCTGGAGCACGCTCAAGGATGCGCAGGCTGGTGTGCGGTGATGTCATATCACCGCGCCAGCCCAAGTGGACTTGCCTGTAGGCTTGCGCGCATGCGTGCAGCGTGGGACGCGCGGGAGCGAGCGCCGCTGGATTTAAATAGTCTGGCGGCACTGCGCTCATCAAACCCCTGTTTCCATGATCCCTGATAATTATTCCCACTGCCAGCAATTGGTATTTAACCCCTTGATATCCCGTAGAGACAGTCTAGCATCAGGGGGGAGCTGCTAATAGTGTGTGTTTAAGTGTATTTTTAGGTAGAGTTTGAGGTGTAATTGTGCAAGATATTGTCCTGGGGCTTTGATTGGTTACCATGGCAGCCAGGACGCTGCTGAAGCCCTGGCTGCCATGGTAAGCTCCCTGCTGCCGTGTGCACTATGCACACGGCAGCAGGGAGAGTGTGAAGTCCTATTCACCCTAATTGATCTCTATTAGAGTGAATAGGACAAGGGTTCTAGCCCCTAAGGGGGCTAATAGTTAGTAAATAAAAAGTAAAAAAATATATTGTGATATATATTGTTATCGCACATGCTTCAAATTATATTGTGATATAGATTTTAGGCCATATCGCCCAGCCCTAAGTTCAATACACTGCAGTACACTATATAGTGTACTGTAGTGTATTGTAAGCCATCAGACCCACTGGATCTTCAAGAACCAATTGGGTCTGGGTCCAAAAAATGTTTAAAAAAGTGAAAAAAAAAAGGAAAAAAATTCCTATATGCACACATAATTGGTTAAAATTGCAAAATATAAAAAACACTAAACACGTTTGGTATCGCCACGTCCGTAAGGACCTGATCTATAAAAGGATCATGTTACTTTTTCCGCATGGTGAACACCATAAAAAAAAAAGAAAAACTATGATGTAATTGCAATTTTGCCAACCGCACTTCCCAAAAAATGGTATATAAAGTGATCAAAAAAGTCTTATGTATCCAAAATTAGCACCAATCCAACTGTGACCTCATTCCACAAAAAATGTCATACCAAGCAATCAAAAAGTCATATGTGCCCATAATGGTACTAGTCAAACCGTCATCTCATCCCGCAAAAAATGAGAAAATGGAATCTCAAAAACATGAATTTTTTTTCAAAAATGCTTTTATCGTGTAAAGTAAAATTTCAAAAAATTACCTAATAGGCATAGCTGTGTCCGTAACAACCTGCTCTATAAAAATAGTATGTGATCCAACCCGTCTGGTGAACGCCGTAAAAAAAAATAAAAAAAAAATGTGGCAAAAAAGCCATTTTTTTACTACCTTACATCACAAAAAGTGTAATACCAAGCGATCAAAAATTCATATGTGCCCCAAAATGGTACCAATCAAGCCATAATCTCTTCCAGCAAAAAAATGAGACCCTACCTAAGACAATTGCCCATAAAATAAAATAAATATCTCATTCAGAAAATGGTAACACAAAATAGACTTATTAGGTATTGCCAGATCGTTACGACCTGCTCTATAAAAAATATCACATTATCTACTCAGGTGAACATTGTAAAAAAGACAAATAATAAAAACTGTGACATTTTTTGGCTACCTTGACTTATAAAGAGAGTAATATACAGTCAGGTCCATAAATATTGGGACATCGACACAATTCTAACATTTTTGGCTCTATACACCACCACAATGGATTTGAAATGAAACAAACAAGATGTGCTTTAACTGCAGACTGTCAGCTTTAATTTGAGGGCATTTACATCCAAATCAGGTGAACGGTGCAGGAATTACAACAGTTTGCATCTGTGCCTCCCACTTGTTAAGGGACCAAAAGTAATGGGATAATTGGCTTCTCAGCTGTTCCATGGCCAGGTGTGTGTTATTCCCTCATTATCCCAATTACAATGAGCAGATAAAAGGTCCAGAGTTCATTTTAAGTCTGCTATTTGCATTTGGAATATGTTGCTGTCAACTCTCAAGATGAGATCCAAAGAGCTGTCACTATCAGTGAAGCAAGCCATCATTAGGCTGAAAAAACAAAACAAACCCATCAGAGAGATAGCAAAAACATTAGGCGTGGCCAAAACAACTGTTTGGAACATTCTTAAAAAGAAGGAACGCACCGGTGAGCAACACCAAAAGACCCGGAAGACCACCGGAAAAACATCTGTGGTGGGTGATCGAAGAATTATTTTCCTGGTGAAGAAAACACCCTTCACAACAGTTGGCCAGATCAAGAAAACTGTCCAGGAGGTATGTGTATGTGTGTCAAAGTCAACAATCAAGAGAAGACTTCCCCAAAGTGAATACAGAGGGTTCACCACAAGATGTAAACCATTGGTGAGCCTCAAAAACAGGAAGGCCAGATTAGAGTTTGCCAAACAACATCTAAAAAAGCCTTCACAGTTCTGGAACAACATCCTATGGACAGATGAGACCAAAATCAACTTGTACCAGAGTGATGGGAAGAGAAGGAAAGGAACTGCTCATGATCCTAAGCATACCACCTGATCAGTGAAGCATGGTGGTGGTAGTGTGATGGCGTGGGCATGTATGGCTGCCAATAAAACTGGTTCTCTTGTATTTATTGATGATGTGACTGCTGATAAAAGCAGCAGGATGAATTCTGAAGTGTTTCGGGCAATATTATTTGCTCATATTCAGCCAAATGCTTCAGAACTCATTGGATGGCGCTTCACAGTGCAGATGGACAATGACCCAAAGCATACTGCAAAAGCAACCAAAGAGTTTTTTAGTTAGAATAATTTTTATTGAAATATCATAAGTAGACATCGATTCCAACATAAATGATATACATTACATGTGGATTATTCATTACATGTTATTATTTGCATAACAGCAGTGTTCCCACATTACGGTACATTTTATATCATGTCTTGTCGATAGATATATATATATATATATATATATATATATATTTTAAAGAAGGTAGAGTATAGTTAACCTAAACATTTAAACATTTTGTTGTTATTACAAGCTTTTCTATGTCGTTTTTAACATATACATAAGTTATAAATTGTTACAAATTGTTACAGGTTCAAAGGACCTGTAATTCTTAACTGTACATAACTGTACATAAAACAGTGGCTTCAGGTTGATCGGCTCCTATCATTGCTCCTCCATCAGTTCTTTTTCTGGATAATGCTTTAACCAGGTATCCCACTTCTGTTTTATATAATTACTTTTTCCTAAACATATTCCATATATTTTTTCATTTATGTAATTCCTCGAAACCATCTCAATTACGTTTTCTATTTTAGGAATATTGTTTGACTTCCAGTTTTTAGCAATCAGTAACCTGTATGCTATACATATGTGTATAAGAGGATATTGTACTTCTGAATCTATATTTTCCATTTCCAGGTTTAGCGGCACCAATTCAGGGGTTACTTTAATAGATTTCCCTGTTATCATACTGATTAGGATCTCTAAATCTTTTTTTAGTTTAGCAAGTTTTGGGCATTTCCAAAAGGTGTGCAACAAGGTACCCTTTTGGCTGCATTTTCTCCAACAGTTGTCTGAGCAAGTATCATAAAATTGGTGGAGCTTAACCGGGGTGTAATACCATCTGCTATACATTTTGAAGAATTGTTCTCTATGATTTGTGCGAATAGTAGCTTTTTTAAACAGTTGTGTCGCCTTATTCCAGTTATTCAGTGTTATACTTCTGTTTAGGTCTACTTCCCATTTCTTATAATATGAAACGTTTTCTTGTACTGTATCATCATTGCAATAATCGTATATCTTTTTGAAGTTATTTTTTCTCTCGCCACTTATAGAGAAGTTTAAGAGGTCCGCTAGTTGTTGTGGTATCTCTATTTCTGTTGAAGGATATTTTTCCCAAATGTTTTTTAAAGTTTTGTGCATGTCTCTGTCTGATTCTGTTAAATTGTATTTTTCTTTAAGAGAGTCATAAGTTTTGAAGTTGTTGTCCTCGATTAATTGTCTTAAGTGGACTAGTCCTTTAGACGTCCAGTTTTCTATGTTTTTGAGTGCGATAATATGTTTTAGTGATGCTATTTCCAAGGGATGCTTAATTGTGTTTACTGATTTTTTATGTTTAAACATTTGTATGTTCCAAGCCTCTGTGGTGTATTTTACTGTGGGCAGAATTTTCTTTGCAAGCTCAGGGAATTTGTTTTTACTTGAGTTGCCTCAAATTCTATTTCTACCCAAGTTTTTGGTTCTTTTATATGTCTTAACCAATCCACTGATTGTTGTAGTATATTGGTATTATGATAGGCTTCTATGTTAGGAAGGGATATACCGCCAAACTGTATCTTTTTTGTAATCACTTGCATTGGGATTCTAGGTTTTCGTTTGTTCCATATAAAGTTATTGGCTTGTGTTTGGAGGTTCCTTAGTATATATTTTGGTACAGAGATGGGTATTGTTCTGAATTTGTAGAGCACTTTAGGTAGGATGAGCATTTTATAAAGAGTTAGTCTTCCAAACCAGCTCCATTCTTTTAACATTAACGTATCCATATCTTTCTTGAGATTTTTTAGTAGGGTGTGGAAATTTTCTTTTAATAAAAGGTTTCTATCTGGTGCTATTTCTGATCCTAGAAAGGTTATTGTTTTGTGATTCCATATATAGTTGAATTCTTTCTCAATCTTGAGAAAAATCTCAAACCAAAGAGTTTTTTAAGGGAAAGAAGTGGAATGTTATGCAATGGCCAAGTTAATCTCCTGACCTGAATCCGATTGAGCATGCATTTCACTTGCTGAAGACAAAACTGAAGGGAAAATGCCCCAAGAACAAGCAAGAACTGAAGACAGTTGCAGTAGAGGCCTGGCAGAGCATCACCAGGGATGAAACCCAGCGTCTGGTGATGTCTATGCGTTCCAGACTTCAGGCTGTAATTGACTGCAAAGGATTTGCAACCAAGTATTAAAAAGTGAAAGTTTGACTTATGATTATTATTCTGTCCCATTACTTTTGGTCCCTTAACAAGTGGGAGGCACATATGCAAACTGTTGTAATTCCTACACCGTTCACCTGATTTGGATGTAAATACCCTCAAATTAAAGCTGACAATCTGCAGTTAAAGTACATCTTGTTTGTTTCATTTCAAATCCATTGTGGTGGTGTATAGAGCCAAAATGTTAGAATTGTGTTGATGGCCCAATATTTATGGACCTGACTGTATATAGACAAACACACACACACAACTACCTCTAGCAAAAGATTTCTATACTACAGAAATAACCTTAATAATAACACGCCCTCCGCACCACTCACACCAGCGCGCCGACCAATCAGGACACTGTTCTCCACATGCTGCCTGCACCGCCCACACCTGCGCGCTGGAAAGCAGATCAGAGAGCCACCATTTCTGTTCGTCAGTCCCAGCCGTCATTTCTGTTCGTAAGTCACAGCACTATCAGCTATATAGAGAGGAGTCCCTGTCAGCAGTCTGACCTACCAGTCGCTATCATCTCAACCATCAGTCAGTGTCACCAGCCACAGCCACCAGTCTCAGCCACCAGTCAGTGCCAGCAGTCTCAGCACCACCAGTCAGTACCAGTTGTACAGCCACAGCCACCAGTCATAGTGTCAGCAATGTCAGCCACCAGTCAGCGCCAGCCATCTCAACCATCAGTCAGTGCCACCAACCACAGCCACTCAGCTACAGCCAGCACTCAGTGCCAGCAGTCTCAGCCACAAGCTGCAGCCAGCAATCTCCGCCACAGCCACCAGTCAGTGCCAGCAGTCTCAGCCACAGCCAGCAGTCTCAGCCACAGCCACCAGTCAGTGCCAGCAGTCTCAGCCACCAGCTGCAGTCAGCAGTCTCAGCCACAGCCAGCACTCAGTGCCAGCAGTCTCAGCCACAAGCCACAGCCAGCAATCTCAGCCACAGCCACCAGTCTCGGCCACCAGCCACAGCCACCAGTCTCAGCCACAGCCACCAGTCCCGGCCACAGCCACCAGTCTAAGCCACCAGTCTCAGTCACAGCCACCAGTCAGTGCCAGCAGTCTCAGCCACAGCCGCCAGTCTCAGCCACCAGCCACCAGTCAGTGTGGTCAAGTTCCCTTGCCATTTATTATAGACTGTTCCTACTATGTTTATGCACTACTGTTCTAGCGCCCTTTATTATAACAGTCTTAATGTCTAGTTTATGAATATGAATTATTGATATTACCAAAATATTAATAATTAATATTACCCTTTAACAAGTAGCATGCACAGTTATTATTTTGGTGATGATTTAGAGTGGCATCTAAGTAAAAAAAACAAAAATCTCCCCAGACAGAATTTGCCATTAAATAATAAAAGAACGTATACTCACCTATTTCAGCCTGCTGCAATTTAAGTTCTGCAGCTTCAATCCCCCTGTGGCTTTAGCCATGATGTCATCTTTTTGGCTGCTGCATTGATAAGCCTGCATACCCTGGGCACCACTGCAGCCAAACACTGGCCTCAGCGGTATGCAGCACATGACCGCTGAGACAAGTACTTGGCAGTATCTGTCATGTGGAGTATATGGGCATTACTGCAACCAAAGCCCAATGTAGAGGACTGTAGTGGTGCATGTAGGATGCATGGGGGGTGAAATAGGTGAGTACTGGTATTTAATTCCGAATCCTACTTGGGGAATTTTTATTACAACTCGGACCATGCCTTTAAAATTATTGTAAAATCAAACAATAATACATTTGTTGTATGCCTCCTTCACCACCATGAGCTCTAGTTAAACAAGTTGCAGAATCACTGATTAGAGTCGGAAAGGAATATTTTTCCCATAAAATTAGGAAAATTGGCTTTTACCTCATGCATTTTTTTTTTTACTTCCTCTGGATCAACTTGTAGGATAACAGCCTGAACTAGATGAACAGATGTCTTTTTTCAGCCTTACAAACTATGGGGCACATTTATTAAGAACAGCGTTTTAGACGGTAGATCCGCCAGAGTTATGAAGAGGCGCTGGCCTCTTCATAACTTTGACAGATCCACCGCCGCTTCTAAATGTAAGTGTCACGGCTGAAGTTTGCAGATAGCTGGAACTTATGAATAAATGAGCGACTGGCTTGATCCCAAACTAAGGAGCTTATAGGTGAGCCCTATAAAACCCTAAGAGCTCTCCCTGACTGCTATGCACATGCAAGGGTCTGTATGGTAGACGATTGCATGCCCACGTACCTAAGTCTGTGTGACACCTGAAAACCCCATAATCCTGAGGGGACACGACCACCGGCTCCCTGCACTTAATACGGACTGAGTCAGGGTCACCTAGAATCAAGCCAGCAAGGAAACACAATAAAGTAAAGGACTTATCTGAGCAAACAGCAGAAGCAGCCTCCAGCAGTGAACACTTCATCCAGGAAGTAGTATAAACCGCAAAGTGAGGCAGTATGGGAGGGAATATAAAGGAAGACGATTAGTCTAAATAAGTGACACCTGGCAGAAGGAAAGGAGATGAGAAAGTGAAACCAAAACAAAGAACATCATACAAGAGGTAGAGAAGAACATCTGCCAGACCTTCTCACAGAACTGGCGGTGACATGCCGCTAGTATCAGCGTAACCATCCCACTTCTGTGTCTACTCAAACACTCGCTGCTCACAATTAAGGATGACGCTTTGCATGTGGAAGAGGTGGAAATTGGGGAAGACATTACACAGGGTGATAGCCAGACCACCCTTAGTTCGTCTTCTCAGCGCGAATTGGACGATGAAGAGGAGGAGGAGCAGGAGAATGTTGCCTCGGCTACAGAGGGTAGTACCCATGGAAGTTTTATTCCATCTGTTCTGCGTGGGTAGGCAGAAGAGGAGGAGGAGGAGATTGAGAGTAATTCTCCCGATGAAGACAGCGAAGTCTTGCCTGTTGGTACTCGCACACGGCTGACTTCATGTTAGGCTGCCTTTCCCGCGACCCACGCATTATACACATTTTAGACAACACGGATTACTGATTGTTCACCCTTCTTGACCCCCGCTACAAAGAGAACTTCTCATCTCTCATTCCTCTGGTGGAGAGGCCGAGCAAAACGGTGCAATACCAGAAGATCCTTGTTGAAAAATTGCTCCAAAAGATTCCATCTGACAACGCTGGTGTCAGAGTCCGTAGTTCCTTGGCCAACCGAGGAGGGGAGACAAGGGGAACACACAGCAGTTCCAACAGAGGCAGAGCAACACTCTCCAAAGCCTGGGACAGTTTCATGACACCCCGCCAGAACCCTCACCCTGATGCGCGACCTAGTGTCACAAGGAGGGAAACATTTTGGAAGATGGTGAAGGAGTACATAGCAGACCATGTCAGCGTCCTCAATCATCCCTCTGCCTTACAACTACTGGGTGTCCAAGCTGTACACGTGGTACGAACTGGCTCTCTACACCTTGGAGGTGCTGGCCTGCCCTGCCGCAAGCGTTATTACTGAGCGGGTATTTAGTGCTGCTGGTGGCATTATAAGTGTATTCACCTGTCAACTGAAAATCCTAACAGGTTGACTCTTATAAAAATAAACAAGACCTGGATTGACCATGACTTCTCGACTCCACCAGAGGAATTTATAATGTACTAAATACACTGTATTCCCATGCACCCCTTCCACCACAAACAAGGGTATAAGGTTGAATCTTCCTCATCCTCCTTATCCTCTTCCATCATATCAACATGCATATAATGCACTCAAATATATGCCCTTCGCATATAATGTTTTACATGGTCAGCTCTACGCCTTGAAGGTGCTGGTCTGTGCTGCCACAAGCATTTTATCTGAGCGGGTATTTAGTTCTGTTGGTGGCATAATAACAGATGAGCGTATCCGCCTGTCAACTGAAAATGCTGACAGGTTGACTCTTATAAAAGTGAACGAGGCCTAGATTGACCATGACTTCTCGACTCCACCAGAGGAAAGCGGATGAACATAAAGGCACTTTAAATGTGTTGTTTATAATGTACTGAATACACTGTATTCCCATGCACCCCTTCCACCACAAACAAGGGTATATGGTTGAATCTTCCTTTTCTCATCCTTATTCATCACATATAATGCCCTCGCATATATGCCCTTTGCATATAATGTTTTACTGAGTCAGCTCAGATGCAGGCCCTCGCATATAATTTTTTAGATGGTTAGCTCACCAGCAGGCTCTCACCTACAATCTTTTACAGTTCACCTTCAGGCCCTCGCATATAATTTTTTAAAGGGTCATCTCACCAGCAGGCCCGCACGTCAAATCTTTTACAGGGTCAGCTCACCAGCAGGCCCGCACCTTAAATCTTTTACAGTGTCAGCTCACCTGAAGGTTCTCACATTACATTTTTTAGAGAGTCAGCTCACCTGCAGGCCCGCACATAAAATCTTTTATAGGGTCAGCTCATCAGCAGGCCCGCACCCCAAATATTTTACAGGGTCAGCTCACCAGCAGGCCCGCACCTCAAATCTTTTACAATGTCAGCTTACCTGAAGGCCTCACATTTAATTGTTTAGAGGGTCATCTCACCTGCAGGCCCGTGTCATGGCCGACGGGGAACTCAGACACACAGATAAACCAACAACCAGGCTCTAGGCGAGAAGCAGGGGAAGGGTCACCTCCTAGCTAAACCCTGACCTCTTTCCCTGCACTGCTCAGCCCACATTCAGACCTTGAAGGTAGGAATGATGTGTCCTCGTGCCTGGGCTAAAACACCCTAGATTCCCTGAGATGGTGAAAAGGAGCAGCCTGCTCGCACAGAACCTGGATGGGAAAGATGACACAAACACAACCTAGACAGCAATCAACAAAAACTGAAACCACACTTATCTTTTCTGAGCTGGAACAGACAACCTTCCTTCCTTGCTTCCAAGGCCAGACTGATTTCTTTAACCCGCTCAGAACACTGGACTAGAGTGATATTTAAACCAATGACCCCACCCAGTGCACCTGATGGGAGGCGGGTCCAGCACGACTCCAAAACAAAACAAAACTAAACACGTGCTGCTATTCTGGCCGACCTCCGCACATAGTCAGAGCAGGGCATGACAGCCCGCACATAAAATCTTTTACAGGGTCAGCTCACCAGCAAGTCCGCACCTCAAATCTTTCACAGGGTCAGCTCACCTGAAGGCCCTCACATTTAATTTTTTGAGGGTCAGCTCACCTGCATGCCCTAACATATAATGTTTTACAGGGTCAGCTCACCTGAAGGCCCTCACATATAATGTTTTAGAGGGTCAGCTCACCAGCAGGCCCACACCTTAAATCTTTTACAGGGTCAGCTCACCAGCAGGCCCTCGCATATAATTTTTTACAGGGTCAGCTCACTAGCAGGCCTTCACCTACAATCTTTTACAGGGTCAGTTCACCAGCAGGCCCGCACCTAAAATCTTTTACAGGGTCAGCTCACCTGCAGGCCCTCACCTAATTATACCTAATAGGTAATTTGCGCGCATGCTGCCTTGCTTGGATGTGGTAGCCGTATTTGTTTCTCAGGCTCCCTCTCTGGAATCGAAACCATGATTCCCCCGTTACCCATGGTCTACATGGTTTGGGCTGAAAATAACATCGAAAGTTGATAGGGCAAACTTCCAAAATGGATCGTCGCTGTCACGGGGACATGCGATCGTCCCCAGGTCATCTAGAGTCACCAACGCGGCAGCAGGCCCTCGCCCATAATGTTTTAGCTGGTCAGATCAGCAGGCCCTTGCTCCAAATGTTTTTGAGGGTCACGAGCATGCCATTAATCATAATTTTTAAAGGCTGTGTATGATGCCCTCCTTTATGTGTAACAAAGGGTGTATTCGAATGCCGATTCCTTGTAATTTTTTTGGCAGCCCTTTCCCTTAGTGCATAGGCTTTATGAGTGTAGGAGTTCCACTACATGAACAATTGTACCACAATGTGCCTCTTTTTTTTTTTTTTTACTCGTTTTATTAAAGAGTAACAATACAGGTGTGAGTCATGTAAAAACAGTAGAGGTTCCCACGCAGGGGATGATCTTATACATAAAAAAAATGCAGGCTGTACAGGGCATATAGAGTACATCATAATTAGTCATACAAGTCAGATCAGCAAATGAACACATCTAAGTACCCAAAGAGCAATGAGAGGTAGCCCATTACACATCTACCAGGTTCGGGCCATCAATCGCTGAGTACATATTAGAATTTTGCAGTGTTAACAAGGAAGAGCACCAATCTCCCCAAACTTTGTAAAATTTTTGCGGGCATTTCCTATGCTTGTATACAATATTTTCCATAGTCACCGCGTGGTTTACTAAGGACCTCCTCTGTCCCTACTAGTCTAACTCCCATCCATCGCAGCGATATAGCTTTTCTAGCTAAGAATAGAGTTTCCCCCAGAAAGATTCTATTATAATGAGACCAAGACTCTTCATCAAAAATGCCTAGGATACACATCTTGGGACATAAAGGTACAGTAGCTGAGACCATGGTTGACAAAATCTCAAGGACCGCAGACCAGAAATGACGGATATGACTGCAGTCCCAAATCATATGTCAGAAATCAGCATTATCTGCCGAGCATCTGTGACATCTACTGTGAGATATTCTTCCCATTTTACATAACCTGGTTGGAGTGAGATAACTTCTGTGCAGTATAAACAGCTGAACCAGTCTACTATTAATGGAGGGCGAAACCCTTGTCGGAGCCAACAAAGCCTCACTCCAATCTTCATCTGTCAGAGTGTGTATGGATATCTTCCACTTGCCCTCAATGGCCAGGGGATTCCTCGTCATGCGATCACTAAGCAAATATGTATACAGCACGGAAATAATTTCTTTTGGACCCTGGGATTTCAACACACCAATTAGAGGATACTTCGATATACCTTTCACCACTCCCTTGAATTGAGCTTGCATGGCATGTCTCAATTGTAGGTATCTGTAAAACATTGTGCGGGGAACTTTAAACTTTTCCTGAATCTGTGAGAAGGAACACAGGTGCCCGTCCTCATATATATCTCTCAGAGAGACCACTCCCCTCTAACGACACTAGATGAGTGAATATGGGATTATCCCACAACGGAACAGCGTCTGGGACATCCTTATATATATGTAATTTGGAGGCCTTCCACACCTGATGCGCCAACTTGTGGAGCAGAAGGGGACGGCAGCGAGCAGAGTAGAAGTCTTCTAATATGGGCCATAGAGTGCTCAACTGCAAGTACTCTTGCAAGTAATATTCAGCGTTAGGTAATTCATTAGTTACCACCCAAGGCTTCAGGAATTTCAGTTGACTAGCTAGAAAGTACAGGAAAAAATCGGGAAGGGCTGCCCCTCCCTGCAGCTTGTTCGCTGGGGCACAGCAAGAGAAGTTTCCTTCTAGCCTTCCCCCACACAAAGGATGCAATCATAGCATGGATGCGATCAAAGAACCCCTTATATATTGGTGCACAGGCGTGGGACATAAGATACAGACCCTTAAGGAGCAAGATTATTTTTAACAAATTCAGCCTGCCCATGATGGACAGAGGGAGATTCTTCCAGGTTTTAATTTTATCAGAGAAAAGGGTTTCTAGAGGTTCTATATTCAGGGCGTATGACATTTGTGCAACTCTTGTGATTATTACCCCTAAGTACTTAAAGCGGTCAACTACAGGCAGGTTGTGGTAGTGCGATGGCCATGTGTGGGCCCAAAGGGGCATGATGGCGGACTTATTCCAATTTATGTGCAGCCCTGAAAACTTGCCATCCAGGCCAAGTGCTATGCCAGCAGAAAGGTCCCCAATTGCTAGTTTGATCTCCTCCAGTGTGATATCATCTTCCAAGAGAACTTTATCCAGGTCTCTCAGCTCATGTGACGTATAATTCACTACAGAGTCATTGAGATCTGTGTAGAAGCTCCTAAAGCACGATAGGATACCATCCACCAACTCCACTACCATCTTGTACACGTATCACCGGGGGAGACATGCTATTGCTACGCGCAAGGTGTGCAAGCATCTTGCCAGCCTGATTGCCCATCTCGAATGTCTGCTGTTTAAGGAAAAATTATTTGCGCTTGTTTTTTTCTGCCAAATGTATCATATATAATCTGCCTCTGTTCATCCATTCTATTCTATTCTCCTCAGATGGAGTTATTGTGAAGGTCCTCTTTGCCTCTTTACATCTAGTATGCAGCTCCTCCTCTCTGTGCTGCGTATCCCTCTTGATATAGGACATAGATGACTTAAGACAACCTCTCAGGTACGCCATCAACGTCTCCCAGAGTAACAGACCATCTGTCCTGAGATCTTGCACCTCTAGGAACATCGCCAGCTGGTCTGGAACCCTGTCATTCACAGTTAAAAGAGACAACCAGAAGGGATGAATGCGCATCTTGCCTCCCTGCCTGGCAGTATCAGACAATTTTAGCTCTGCCAACGCTGGGGAATGATACTAGGGTCCCTGAGGCCTATAGCCCACATCAATAAGGTCAGTATACACTAAGGCATTCCCCAAAATATAATCTATTCTGGACATAGCCCCTCTGCCTGGGGTAAAGCATGAGTATTCCTGGGCTAGCGGGTGCCTAATCCACCACATATCCAGCCAACCCATTTCCGCTGGTATTCAGGAAAAAGCGGTGTCTGAGGGGCATCTTCGATTCCCGCCACTATCCCTATGGAATCTATCCAGCTCGTCATGTATCACCAGGTTGAAATCACCCATGCAAAGCAGTCTGACATTCGGATATTGCGTCACAAAGCCTATCACAGTCTGCAGGAGGGAAGTAGATGCTGGGGGTGGATTATACACAAAAATCACAACATAAGGGACACAATTAATATACACAAATAAGAATATATATTGCCCTTCCGAGTCCACTACTGAATGTTGTACCTCCCATCTTAGGCTTCTGTGTACCAAAAGAGCAACTCCTCTAGGAGTGTGAGCTTCCATATGCATTAACTAGGTATTGAACGCAAGGTTTTTTAAGCCTGTTTCCAGTCTCCGGCGTTATGTGAGTTTCCTGCAGGCCTACAATATGTGGGCTGAAGGAATGGATGTGGGAGAACACTGCTATTCTTTTCTTAGGGTCCCCCATGCATCTCACATTCCACGATAGGCCCTTCAGTGAAGCCATTTATGTTCCCTCACTATTCCTATAGGATAGACTTCTGCTCCATCCACATAAATGGAGCAAGCCAGCCCCTGAATCCAATGCCCTAACACCTCTACGTCTGACACTTTAAAGATAGAATCCCACACCTGAGTAAAACAATAACAGAAATAACACATCGCATTGCAAATGATCAACAGAGTGAATGAGTAATCGTTGGAATCTGATCCAACCAACATGGTGGTAAAGGTCTCGGGGACCTGCACAGTATAATGAGATGGAATACCTATGCAGGTGTTGCTCCCTCCCTCAGTAGCTAATAATCAGCATACCACATATGTTCAGAAATAGTGACACAGTGTGCAAGGGGGGAAAAAGGGGGGGGAGTAACGTAACAGAAATTAGAACGTGGGGTGCATGAAGATCAAAGCAGCGCTCACAATTAGAACAATCGAGACTATTACATAAGGAGGCAAATGAAAAATACATAGCATCTTAAGTCTCTCTGCTGAAAACATGGCTTAGGGTGAGTATTGCAGCAAACTATACACCAATGCACAATAGAATACTTGCGTAGTCCACACTTCTAGCGCATCAGTGAGGTCCGGGATGTCCCGATTTCTGAGAGACCCAATGCTCAGCCTCCTTGGGATCGGTGAAGAAGATGGTCTTGACGCTGTTCACTACCCGAAGGCGCGCTGGATAGGCCATGGAGTACTGCAGATTCAAGTCCCGGAGGCGCCGTTTAACCAAAACAAAGGTAGCTTTCTTCTTTTGAAGGTCAGCAGAGAAATCTGGAAACAAAGAAATATTAGCGTTGTCGTGCTTGATTTCTTGTTTGTTCCTCGCCAGATTAAGTATGAGATCCCTGTCCTTCCAGTTGAGTAGTCTTGCTAGTAGAGGCCTCGGAGGGTCTCCAGATGGTGGAAATTTAGCGGGAACCCTGTGTGCTCTTTCAACTGAATACGCAGAGGAAAATGACGCTTCAGGAAACTGTTCTTTAAACCATAACTCAAGGAAAGTGGCGGAGTCCCTTCCCTCTGCTTTTTACGGCATGCCCAGGATTCGAATATTGTTGCGACTGGCCCTGTTCTCTAAGTCGTCGCATTTTTGCTGCCACAGACTCACTGAGCGTTCCAGGTCTTGCACTTTGACCGCCATGGGTCTTGTCAGATCTTCTAGGGCAGAGACTCTGTCCTCTGTGCTTAACACGGTCTCTGAGCTGCTGCACATCATGCCTAAGTAGGCCCAGATCCACCCTCACCTCCTCAATCTTCCCAGTGAGTGAGGACTGGCAAGAGGAGATCGCTGTCATAAGCTGCTCATAGGCTGTCTTTAGGGTAAATTCCGAATCCTCGGTGTCCCCAGCTTCCATGTGCTGCGCCACTTGGCCACGGGTGGTTGCCACATGCGATGTAGTAGGCGCCGCGCCGCCATGTTGGGCCTCCTGCCGCGCATATTCTTTTAGCTTTTCAGCCGTAGCTTGTGCTTTACTTGGACCCATGGTCGACGTGTGGGGTTTCCTCTTGCGCCTGCACACTGTCCACTCAATGTTTGGAGTCGGTAGTTTGTCAGGATGTGACAGGATTACAGAGGGGAATCGGAGCGTCTCTCAGATGCGTGCTCTCATGCCAGTAGTTGGCCACCGGAGTGCCTCTTTCTTGTAATTTTTGGCAGCACTTGCACTTTATATACAAGTAAATATACAGGAAAGAATGTTTCCTATAAATTTTTATAATTGTCAGTTTGTAAAAGTGGCGTACTATTTGGACAACATCGTTCCCAGCAGCGACCTGCGAGTACAAGATGCATCCAGACATCCTCCCTATGCTGTTCCAGAACCATTTCAGTGGTGTTTCCATCAATTTCTGACATTTTCCTATGAACCAAGCACCCTTCCCTCTTCAGAGCAGGGGGTAACTGGTTTAATGCTCGAGTTCTCCCATTGACTTCCATTATACTTGGGTGCTCGGTCAATCACCCGAACATCCTGATGTGTTCGGCCCGAGCACCTGAGCACTACGGTGCTCAATCAACACTACTTCCTAGCTGTCTTGAATTTAAACCATTTTTTTAAAACAGGCGTAGAAAATGATGAATGAGAAGGGCCTGCCTGCCCGTCCCCTTCCCTACCCAAGCCCACTTTTATAGACCTTGCATGAGCAGGGAGAAATTGCAGATTGCGGAGCAAAGGACCTTTGTGCCGCAATCTGTGCCAGAAATATTTCTAATTTAGGCATATTTCTGCTTTAATAAATAACCCCTTATGTTACTATGTTACTGAATCATAGGCATCGAATTATGTAAAGCCTGTATACTAATTGGGACACACCCACAATCCCTAGAAAGAAGGGTATGTGATTATTTTTGCATCTTTTCTACATGCTGCCACTCTCAACTATGTGTCATGCAAAGAACTGCAACATAACCAGAAATGGTGCTGTCATAGGTTATATTAATGGTAAAAATAACCTTAAGAACCTTAACAACTGTGGACAGTGCAGGTCCTCAGTCTGCAGCAACATATTTTGGCATTGCTGCAGTAGAGGTATGTTATAGGCTGCAGGAGAACTTCTGCTTTAAGAATGAGATGTAAATAACTGCTCCAGTTCTTTACACAGTTTCCTGCTCCACAGCCAGGGTCAGAGGAAACTCAAATCTGGGCTGTTAATGCTTTTAACTAGTAACCATGGCAGCATCAAAGGGAACTTCCCCCTACGATTAGGTCACTGGGTTTCCTAGTGAAGCTACAGTACAAAGGCAGCTGCCGCATCCATGACACCCAAGATGGTAGTGGGCATGCACTTTACCCATGTAAACCTCTCTCAACTACCTCCCTGGCCGCATCTGCATAATCTTCTGTACCTATTCATGGGCTGAGGACTTACAGTGCCAGTACAGTAGGAAGTCAGGGAGGTGGACACATGGGTAAAGCACATGACTTCCACCATCTTGAAAGCCATGGACATTTTTGCCGTTGCATCTTGTTTACATGTGGGACCAGTAGTTAGTGGTGAGTAAGGGGACTTCAGCCTGTATGTCCATTGGATGAGACCATTTCTGAAATCAGAAAGTAGCCAAGTTCTTTCTCGGAGAGGCGAGAAGCAAAATGCCATACAATAAAATTCCACTTTGTGCTTCGAATACAATTAAAAAACTTTTAAAAGGGTTTTCCAGGAGTTAGATATTGATGACCTATCCTCAGGTCATCAAATCTGATCGTGGGGGTCCAACAACCGATCAGCTGTTTGAGGAGGCCGTGTCCATCAGATAGCGGCTGAGCTTGGTATTGTAGCTGAGTCCCATTCACTTGGGACTAGGCCATGTGACCGATGAAAGTGAGAGGCCTAGGAAGAGGCTGCAGCGCTCACCAAGGTGCCATAGCCTCTTCAAACAGCTGACCCCACTGATCAGTTATTTAGCACCTATCCTGAGCATAGTTTATCGATATTAAAATCTCAGGACAACCCCTTTAATTGCATAAAATTTGTATAATGAAGATGCAAAAACACAATTACGGGTATCGTGCGACTTGCAGGTCCAGATCACTCATCTCTGGCTAGAACATTTTGTTTTACAATTTGCAGTTTGATGTGTTTCTCTCCTATAAACAATCTTAGTATTCCAATTAATTTGGTGCCCACATGAAGCTGTGCTAAGCGAGGCTGGCAGAGTACGCCGCATCTATTCTACTAGGTTATTTTTAGAGCATTTTGTAAAAAGCCTCGCAGCTTTCATTGTGAATGAATCAGTGATATTGCTGCCATGGAAACAAGACTCCATTTTGATTGGCCGCGCAGTATCTAAGCTCTTGAATTCGATCAAGTACTCCTAACTGCAGGAGATGTTAATATTTAATGCTGCGCAGAGACGTGCCGGATCCTAGCAACCCGTATAGCAGCTCTTATGTAATTCTTTATTAACAGAATTTAGGTCACTTCTATTATTTTGCTTCCCTTTGTGCCAATGGAATTTCTACATATTTCTAAAACCAACAAAAGTGACTTTCAATTACAATTGTTATATAAGTAAAGAAAAAGGCTCAGCATACTTTTATCTGTTCATATGAATCTTCAGGAACTGAAAAAAAAAATACCTTACACATGGAACAACAATGAACAGAAAAAGCAGCTATCAAACTTGTAATTTATATAATAGTCTAGATCAGCGCTCCGCAGCCAGTTACATAGGAGCCATACGTGGACTATATGGGCCCCTGCACATGGTTTCCCTACTACAGGTTCAATTATGCACAAATGATGCCCACAGTGAGGCCATGGCATTTCTCAAATGTGGTACCAAGGTCAGAACCAGCGCCAAATGCTGGGTTTTCAAAGGGGTTGTATAGGATATAAGGGTCCATTCACAAGTCCGTAAGTGTTTTGCGGATCTGCAAATTGCAGATCCGCAAAACACTGACACCGGCCATGTGCACATGGCCAGCACTATAGTAGAAAATGCTATTGCGGACAAGAATAGGACATGTTCTATTTTTTGGCGGAGCCGCGGAACGGAAGTGCGGATGCGGACAGCACACATGCTGTCCGCATCTTTTCTGGCCCCATTGAAAACGAATGGGTCCGCATGCGGAACGGATCCGGACCATTCAGACGGACGTCTGAAGGAGTCTATAAGGATGCATTCAGATGACCGTATTTCTGGGTCCGCATCCATTCCACAATTCATTCATTCATTTCCGTTCCACGGCCCGTCAAAAAATATAGAGCATGTCCTATTCTTGTCCGCAATCGTGGACAAGAATAGGCATTTTTATATAGGGCTGGCCGTGTGCGTTCTGCAAAATGCAGAATGCACACGGCCGGTATCCGTGTTTTGAGGATCCGCAGTTTGCAGACCGCAAAACACCTACGGTCACGTACGAGACTGTGTCACACCTATCTACTAGTTGTGTTTGGCACTGAAGCTCAGTCTCATTATTGGGGTATTTTGGTTATAACAAGTTATCCCCTATCCACAGGATAGGGGATTACTATCAGATTGGTAGAGGTCCTACCACTGGGAGAACGGAGGGCCCTGTCTGTACCCTGTGCAGCCCCCTGGAAATGGACAGAGGGAATGGTCTTAAAAGCACACTGATGCTCCATTCATTTCTATGGGAACATCGGAGATAATCGAGTACAGTGCTCAGCTATCTACGGTGCTCCCATAGATATAAGTTAAGTGGCGGCATGCACTTAAGACCATCCACTCCGTCCATTTCAGTGGGGCTCTACAGGGTATGGGGCTCCCGTTCCTGTGATCGGTGGAGGTCCCAGCGGTAGGAACCCCACCAGTCTAATACTTATCCCCTATCATGTGTATAGGGGATAACTTGTTATAACCGGAATACCCATATTAAGTAAAGGAGGCTGATCTATGATACCACACACAACCAATGGACAGATGTGGCGCAGTCTCTAAGCTGTCATTTCTAATCCTGTACAACTCCTTCAGAAATCCTGCATTTGTCCATGAGTCTCATGATTCTGACTCCAGTACCACATTTGAGAAGTGCCATGCATGGCCTCACTGCAGTCATAATTTGTACATAATTGAATTTGTAGCTGGGAAACGACATGCAAGAGTACAGGTAAGCCACATACAGCTTCCATGTAAGAGGCTGCAGAGTACTGGTGTATTAAAGAAAAAGTCATATTTTTCTAATCTTGGACAATCAGTTTGAAGGGAGATTTGTAATTGTTTTGGTGCCCACAACAGAGGTAGTAAATTCCACCCCCTTCCCTATAAAACTTCTGATAATTATTTTACCAACTGGCTACACATACTGCATCACACATTTTTACATAGCATGGATAAGTGGTTAGCAATAGTATTCCTGTAATATCAGTTAGGTAGTGGATGTGGAATCACTGTGTCAACCACACAGATTTGGCTTGGGCCTACTCCTGAGGGTATTTTCCTGGTAGTCCCCTTTAACCACTATAAAGGGATCTGGACTTCACTGCAGGGAAACCGCCAGGCCGCTAACTATGGGAATAATCCCTGGTTGACAGCTGATCCACAGGGGTCAAGGGAGACTGATTAAGGGATTAGGCAAAACCATAGTCATGAGTCATGCACTGGCCAAGGTCAGGGTAGGTACGGTATATGCTATGTGATAAACAATTCAAAGTCAAGGCAGGCAGCTTAGGTTCAGTACTGAGATCAGGCAGAAGTCAGGTCAGGCAACAAAGTGTGAAATCAAGCAAACAGGCTTAATTTGGTACACAGGCAGACAAACATATTACAGTACACTTTTTCAGGACACTAGTGGACTAGAATCAATTGCACAGTCTCCCTCCCACAGGAGAAGGTGCCTTAAGTAGTGCTAGATGGCCAGCCATAGGTTGGGAAAGATATAGATGCACACACACGGGCCCTTTAAGAGCCAGAGGAAGTCCAATGAGCAGTGAGAGGCAATGCTGGCAAGAAGCAGACCGCAAGCTGCACAGAAGGACACCCAAGCATCTCTCGTGGCTGGGCCCACTGAGAAGAAGCAGAGGAAGGCCAGCGAGTCCAAACCGCTGTTACATGGGAGCAGAAGGACAGGTGTGCATAGTAGCAGGGAGAGAGGATCGGCAGTGGGCACCGGCTGCTGACATAACAATATTCCTGTGTGCCTGTGATGTCTTATTATGTTATTACCAGGATCACTGATGATTTTTTTAGATGGTTTTAGAGTGATTAAGGAATTACTATCTAATAGCCGTGATGATCTAGCGTAGCTACAGGTTAATATCTAAAATCTCTAAAAGTCTATGGATATTTAGCAGTTAATGGGTAATATTAGATATGAAGCTCAATATTCTCTCCTACACTGCTAAACAGAGGATCTTTAAGGGAGCTCTGAGCGCTAGGAAACCCCCTCCTCCTCCAAGATTCCCATTGAGACTGAGAACCATATCACTGTCACTTGGGTGGGTCAGAATTTCTTAAACAGTTCACAAAGGCTTATAAATACCATTCATTTGTATCAGTTTCTGTTAAGTTGGTTTAATGACTCTCCTAATATCTACAGACAGGTCCATAAATATTGGGACATCGACACAAATCTAACATTTTTGGCTCTATACACCACCACAATGGATTTGAAATGAAACAAACAAGATGTGCTTTAACTGCAGACTGTCAGCTTTAATTTGAGGGTATTTACATCCAAATCAGGTGAACGGTGTAGGAATTACAACAGTTTGCATATGTGCCTCCCACTTGTTAAGGGACCAAAAGTAATGTGACAATTGGCTTCTCAGCTGTTCCATGGCCAGGTGTGTGTTATTCCCTCATTATCCCAATTACAATGAGCAGATAAAAGGTCCAGAGTTCATTTCAAGTATGCTATTTGCATTTGGAATCTGTTGCTGTCAACTCTCAAGATGAAATCCAAAGAGCTGTCACTATCAGTGAAGCAAGCCATCATTAGGCTGAAAAAACAAAACAAACCCATCAGAGAGATAGCAAAAACATTAGGCGCGGCCAAAACAACTGTTTGGAACATTCTTAAAAAGAAGGAACACACCGGTGAGCTCAGCAACACCAAAAGACCCGGAAGACCACGGAAAACAACTGTGGTGGATGAACGAAGAATTATTTTCCTGGTGAAGAAAACAGTTGGCCAGATCCAGAAAACTGTCCAGGAGGTAGGTGTATGTGTGTCAAAGTCAACAATCAAGAGAAGACTTCACAAGAGTGAATACAGAGGGTTCACCACAAGATGTAAACCATTGGTGAGCCTCAAAAACAGGGAGGCCAGATTAGAGTTTGCCAAAGGACATCTAAAAAAGCCTTCACAGTTCTGGAACAACATCCTATGGACAGATGAGACCAAGATCAACTTGTACCAGAGTAATGGGAAGAGAAAAAATATATCACCCGCAGGTGATAGGAGACACAAGCGCTGGTACACGGTAACAATCGGCTAATCCTTAAGTTTTGCACTCAGCCTGTAGCTAGTCTGGATGACCAGGTAATGTGCTGCCACAATAAATAAATGGTTTCGGAATACAAGTTAATATCAGAATCAGACCATGTACTCAGTGGTCAAAGGAAAGACATATGGTTAAATATGTACAGATATTGGCATCGGGAAATAGTATCAGGATGCAAATAAGTAACTGAATCAGACCATATAGTGGGTTATTGGGGAGGAGTACATGGTTAGGTATATGAATGTTGGCACTAGGAATAGGGTAATAGGGGAGTGGTTAATGTTAATGTAACCACCACCCTCAGTACCTTATTTGTTCTTTTCACCAAAGTGTTCCTTCTGTCGATGTTCCAGTATGCTGGTTTCTTCTGGGTTCCTTTTGTGAAGGTATTGATGTCCTTTCTGATCGCGGCGTTCTTCTTGCTCTTCTAGCTCACCTGCCAGCAGCAGCGCGGCCCCGGCCGGAAGCACGCGCGGCGCGAGGGAGCTTGGCGACTATATTAAAGCCATGTCCAGAGCTGAAAGCAAATGGATTTTCAGATGCAACAGTTTAGCCCCAAACGGACTAAACCAGGAGATAGAACTGTTTGCGTTCCAGTAACAAACAATCACCAACTAACACAGCAATTATAATTACCAACAGATTTGTGGTACCTTACAAATGAATGTATAAACAAATTGTAGTTGCTGCTCTTTATAACAATCTAAACAAAAATATTGGAACAATAAACAGATGAAATAAATAATGAATACCAGACAGAATCCATGGGAAAATAATCACACTTAACATGTCCACTAAAGACTGACATATTGGCACCTTCTTCTCCTCAAGATCAAGTGTTTATCCGTTGCCATAGGAAACCTGACGAGCTATTTAAACCTCCAATGAACAATGTGTAGACTAACCCTGACGAAGGAGCCCGCTTTGGCTCTGAAACGCGTAGGTTACAGTCTTTTGTCCTACGGAGGTTACCATACTCGTACCAGGTGACGTCACCGCAAACAGGTTTCCCGGGTAACACACCAAGCTCCCTCGCTTCCGGCCGGGGCCGCGCTGCTGCTGGCAGGTGAGCTAGAAGAGCAAGAAGAACGCCGCGATCAGAAAGGACATCAATACCTTCACAAAAGGAACCCAGAAGAAACCAGCATACTGGAACATCGACAGAAGGAACACTTTGGTGAAAAGAACAAATAAGGTACTGAGGGTGGTGGTTACATTAACATTAACCACTCCCCTATTACCCTATTCCTAGTGCCAACATTCATATACCTAACCATGTACTCCTCCCCAATAACCCACTATATGGTCTGATTCAGTTACTTATTTGCATCCTGATACTATTTCCCGATGCCAATATCTGTACATATTTAACCATATGTCTTTCCTTTGACCACTGAGTACATGGTCTGATTCTGATATTAACTTGTATTCCGAAACCATTTATTTATTGTGGCAGCACATTACCTGGTCATCCAGACTAGCTACAGGCTGAGTGCAAAACTTAAGGATTAGCCGATTGTTACCGTGTACCAGCGCTTGTGTCTCCTATCACCTGCGGGTGATATATTTTCTCTCTGTATATTCATCAAGGAGAACAATAGCTCCTTTTTTAGACACCTAGCAGCAGGATCTCCCCATACAGGTAGAACCACACGTATCAATACAATAGGAGCGCAGGGGGGTCCCTTTTTCTACCGTTAATGGGAAGAGAAGATTATGGAGAAGGAAAGGAACTGCTCATGATCCTAAGCATACCACCTCATCAGTGAACCATGGTGGTGGTAGTGTCATGGCGTGGGCATGTATGGCTGCCAATGGAACTGGTTCTCTTGTATTTATTGATGTGACTGCTGACAAAAGCAGCAGGATGAATTCTGAAGTGTTTTGGGCAATATTATCTGCTCATATTCAGCCAAATGCTTCAGAACTCATTGGACGGCGCTTCACAGTGCAAATGGACAATGACCCAAAGCATACTGCAAAAGCAACCAAAGAGTTTTTTAAGGGAAAGAAGTGTAATGTTATGCAATGGCCAAGTCAATTACCTGACCTGAATCCGATTTAGCATGCATTTCACTTGCTGAAGACAAAACTGAAGGGAAAATGCCCCAAGAAAAATCAAAAACTGAAGACAGTTGCAGTAGAGGCCTGGCAGAGCATCACCAGGGATGAAACCCAGTATCTGGTGATGTCTATGTGTTCCAGACTTCAGGCTGTAATTGACTGCAAAGGATTTGCAACCAAGTATTAAAAAGTGAAAGTTTAATTTATGATTATTACTATGTCCCATTACTTTTGGTCCCTTAACAAGTGGTAAGCACATATGCAAACTGTTGTAATTCCTACACCGTTCACCTGATTTGGATGTAAATACCCTCAAATTAAATCTGACAGTCTGCAGTTAAAGCACATCTTGTTCGTTTCATTTCAGATCCATTGTGGTGGTGTATAGAGCCAAAAATATTAGAATTGTGTTGATGTCCCAATATTTATGGACCTGACTGTATATGGTTAAGGTTTGTCTTCATTCAATGGATTTATAGTGCCTCAGGCCTAGCATTATAAAACAACAGGTTCTGATATTTCATATTTAAAAATAACGTATGGATGACTTAAAGGGAGTCTGTCACCTCATTTTCACCAATATACAGTTGAAACCCGAAGTTTACATACACTATATAAAAAGACACATATGCATGTTTTTCCCAATATCTGACATGAAATCAGAATAAACCTTTCCTGTTTTTGGTCAACTAGGATTGCCATAATTATTATTATTATTTGCCAAATGCCAGAATAATGAGAGAATGTTTTAAGGCATTTTTATTACTTTCTGCAAAGTCAAAAGTTTACATACCGTATTTTCCGGCATATAAGACGACTGCGCGTATAAGACGACCCCCAACTTTTCCATTCAAAATATAGGGTTTGGGCTATACTCACCGTATAAGACTACCCCTGAATGCCCAGCCCTCCCTGTCCTCAAGACGATCTTCTCCAGTCCAGGGAACTGACTGGGATCTGTGGATGGCACTGTTATGAGGAGGGGGATCTGTGGATGGCACTGTTATGAGGAGGGGGATCTGTGGATGGCACTGTTATGAGGAGAGGGATCTGTGGATGGCACTGTTATGAGGAGAGGGATCTGTGGATGGCACTTTTATGAGGAGGGGGATCTGTGGATGGCACTGTTATGAGGAGAGGGATCTGTGGATGGCACTGTTATGAGGAGGGGGATCTGTGGATGGCACTGTTTAGGGGAGGGGGGATCTGTGGATGGCACTGTTATGGGGAGGGAGATCAGTGGATGACACTATATAGCATCTTATGCTAAATGTGGCATTCACAGATCCACCCCATGACAGTGTCACCCACAGACCCCCCTCCCCATAACAGTGCCATCCACAGATCCCCCTCCCAATAACAGTGCCATCCACAGATCCCCCCTAAACAGTGCCATCCACAGATCCCCCTCCCATAACAGTGCCATCCACAGATCCCCCTCCCATAACAGTGCCATCCACATCTCCCCCCCATGACAGTGCCATCCAAAGATCCCCCTCCCATAACAGTGCCATCCACAGATCCCCCCTAAACAGTGCCATCCACAGATCCCCCTCCCCATAACAGTGCCATCCACAGATCCCCCTCCCCATGTGTCATCCACAGATCCCCCCCATGACAGTGCCATCCACAGATCCCCCTCCCCATGTGCCATCCACAGATCCCCCTCCCCATGTGCCATCCACAGATCCCCCTCCCCATGTGACATCCACAGATCCCCCTCCCCGCCGCTCAGAGGAGTATACATTTATTAACTGTAATCCGTAACTTTAACTTTAAATCAGCGCTCATCTCTTTACTAGGGTACGTTACTCTCAGCTCCGATAACAGGCAGTGCGGGCGGCGCTCACTCACTGACGTCACACGCCTGCGCCGCCTAGTGAGTGAGCGCCGCCCGCACTGCTTGTTACCGGAGCTGAGAGTAAGGTACCCTAGTAAAGAGATGAGCGCTGATTTAAAGTTAAAGTTACGTATTACAGTTAATAAATGTATATTCCTCTGAGCCGCGGGTGCCTGTATATTCTAACCCCCAGGCAAGCGTCCCTGTCACCATGGGAACGCCTGGGGGTTAGAATATACCATCGGATCTGAGTATACCCGGCGTATAGGATAACCCCCGACTTTTGAAAAGAATTTCTAGTGTTAGAAAGTCGTCTTATACGCCAGAAAATACGGTACATTTAAATAATATTTGGTACCATTGCCCTTAAACTGTATGACCTGGGTCAAACGTTTTGGATATCCTTCCACAAGCTTCTCACATTTGGTCGGAATTTGGGCCCATTCCTCCTGACAAAACTGGTGTAACTGAGTCATGTTTGTTGGTCGCCTTGCTCGCACTTGCCTTTTCAGCTTTGCCCATACATTTTCTATAGGATTCATATTAGGGCTTTCTGATGGCCACTCCAAAACATTGACTTTGCTATTCTTAAGCCACTTTGTAACCAGTTTGGCATATGCTTCGGGTCATTGTCCATTTGGAAGACCCATTTCCACCCAAGCTTTAACTTCCTGGCTGATGTCTTGAGATGTTGCTTCAGTATTTCCACATAATCTTCTTTCCTCATGATGCTATCTATTTTGTGAAGTGCACCAGTCCCTCCTGCAGCAAAACAACCCCACAACATGATGCTGACACCCCTGTGTTTCACAGTTGGGATGGTGTTCTTAGGCCACAAGCTTCTCCCTTTTTCTTCCAAATGTAACCATGGTCATTATGGCCAAAAAGTTCAATTTTAGTTTCGTCAGACCACAGGATATGTCTCCAAAAATGTAGGTCTTTGTTCCTATGTGCATTTGCAAACATTAATCTCGCTTTTTTATGTTTGTTTCTTTTGGAGTAATGGCTTCTTCCCAGCAGAGTGGCCTTTCAGCCCATGTTGATACAGTACTCGTTTCACTGTGGATATTGACACAATCTTACCAGCTTCCGCCATCATCTTCACAAGGTCTTTTGCTTTTGTTCTTGGGTTGATATGCACATGTCGAACCAAAGCGAGCTCATCTCTTTAACAGTGACCTGCACATTTAAATACATCCACAGGTATGTCACTAATTAACTCAGATGTTGCCAACAAACCTAACAGAAGCTTCCAAACACATGCCATCATCATATGGGCAGTCCCGAATTGTTTAAAAGCATAGTAATCTTAGTGTATGCACATTTTTGACTTTGCAGAAAGTAATAAAAATGCCTTAAAACATTCTCTCTCTCTCATTATTCTGGCACTAGCAGAAGGACCCGTCTTTGCACGGGTATATTTCATCTATTTCATTTAATGTTTGTGTGTGTCGTTAAAAGATATTGACAGTATCCCCCATAACAGTGACCTTTACAGCACCCTGCCCCTTTAACACTGTACTCCACAGCCCCCCACCCCTTAACACTGACCCCCCCACAGTTCCCCGCCACTTTAAAATGGGACCTCCACAGCAGCCCATCCCCTTAACTTTGACCTTCACAGCAGCCTGCCCCTTTAACCGTGAGTTTAACAGCACCCCACTCCTTTGACAGTGACCTCCTCAGGGTTTCGCCCCCTTGACAGTGACCTCCACAGTGCCCCACTGCCTTAACAGTGAGCTCACAGTATCCTGCTGCCTTAACAGTGACCTCCACAACAGTTACCCCTTTAATAGTGGCCCCTGCTCCCTTAACAGTCACCTCTACAGTGTCCGCCCCTTTAGCAGTAACCTCCACAGCGGCCTGCCCCCTTAACAGTAACATCTACAGTGAATGCCTCTTTAACAATGACCTCCACAGTGCCCGCATCTTTAACAGTGACCTCCACAGCGCCCTGCCCCTTTAATGCTAGCTCTACACAACGACATGTGTCGCGCAACATTTTGTCTTAACAATATTTATGATGATAGGCTATGGTGTTGCACTGCGACATGTGACATGCTGCGACTGCGACAAGATGGATTTTTCTGCGACTGTCGAGTCACGGTCGCAGCATGTCACATGCCACAGTGCAACACCATAGACTATCATTATAAAAATTGTCTTGCGACATTGGTGCAACATCAATGTCGAGCGACACATGTAGCAGTGTAGTTGTGCCCTATGTGTCGTGAGACTTATTGTCGTCATGTAGCCTTAGCCTACATCTGACCTACAGCAGTGAAGAAAAATGGCTGGGTTGTTATGGAAACCTGGAGTAAAACTGTGTGTATGTGGAGACGAAGGGCCTGCAAGTTTCTATTGGCTGATAAGGGACATGTGACCGGGTGTATGGCAGTTGGGATATGAAGAGAAACTTGCATCTCATGAACGGTATGTCCTAGAGAGCTGTGAGCCCCACAAGATTTATTTTCAGGTAGCAAGGGATGTGTATACCAAGTTTCGTTGAAATCGATGGTTGTGTTTCTGAGTGATCGCGGAACATACATACATTCATCCTTCTTTATATATATAGATTTGGCAAATAATAATAATTATGGTAATCCTAATTGATCAAAAACAGGAAAGGTTTATTGTGATTTCATGTCAGATATTGAGAAAAACATGCATATGTGTCTTTTCATATAGTGTATGTAAACTTTGGATTTCAACTGTAACTAATAACACTGCCCCATAGAAGATTGCAAACGCTTTCCAAGCATACCTGTGTGTACTATGTGTCTGTATTCCATGTCCAGGAAAAACACTTTTAGGCCGAATGCACACGGCCGTGGAACACAGACGTGAGCGGTCCGTGGTATCCCGGGCTGGCATCCTGATGATAGCGGGAGCGTACGGTGTCATTGGTTGCTATGACGTTGTGCGCTTCATGCCGCCGCTGCACTACAGTAATACACTCGTATAGATCATACGAGTGTATTACTGTAGTGCAGCGACGGCATGAAGCGCACAACGTCATAGCAACCAATGACGCCGTGCGCTCCTGCTGTCAGCAGGATGCCAGGCCGGGATACCACGGACCGCTCACGTCCGTGTTCCACGGCCGTGTGTGTTCGGCCTTATTCTGCTGAAAAACAGCTCCCAAGTCCCCAACTGAAAGTGAAAGTGAAAACAGCTTTCACTCCTGACTCAATTTCTAACGGTTATATCTTCTGATATAGTGGATATAATGCTGTGATTCTGGTATCGTTTGAAAGTTTGGAATGTCGAGAGCCATGCTCAAGTCTCCTCCCAGCACGATTGTTGGTTGCTATGCAGCCAATAAACGTGCAGGTAAGTACTGCCACTCACTGTAAGGCCGTAGCCATGTTGGTTACTGGCATTACAGTGATTGGCTGGCCGCAACACGTCATCGAGTGCTATAAATAAAGCACCCGATGACACGTGGTTCGGCCAGTCTTAATCAGGGAGAGCTGTGCTGTAGAAGGGACAGATAATGTAGGGAATTTAATTTAATTTTTTGGATAGGCAGGGTTGGTGTTAGAGACCCAAAAGTCCTTTTAAGGACTATTGTTGTGTCTGGCGGCAATATATATTATTAGCGCAACCTGCGCTAAATTGCGTGCAATTGTTAGAGACCCAAAAGTCCTTTTAAGGACTATTGTTGTATCTTACAGCAATATATCATTTAGCACAACCTGTGCTAAATAGCTTGCAATTGTTTGGCCGCTGCAGACAGTGACATTATCTGCGCTACATCTCCTGTGTAACGCGTGCGCAGCCTAAAAATATCTGTGACATCCAGTGTACTTTTTCCATAGACGGTGTCCGCTGCGGACAGTTACATTACCTGCGCTACATCTCCTGTAACGTTTACATAGTAACATAGTACATAAGGCCGAAAAAAGACATTTGTCCATCCAGTTCGGCTTGTCATCCTGCAAGTTGATCCAGAGGAAGGCAAAAAAAAACCTGTGAGGTAGAAGCCAATTTTCCTCACTTTAGGGGAATAAAAAATTCCTTCCCGACTCCAATCAGGCAATCAGAATAACTCCCTGGATCAACGACCCCTCACTAGTAGCTATAGCCTGTAATATTATTACACTCTAGAAATACATCCAGGCCCCTCTTGAATTCCTTTATTGTACTCACCATCACCACCTCCTCAGGCAGAGAGTTCCATAGTCTCACTGCTCTTACCGTAAAGAATCCTTTTCTATGTTTGTGTACAAACCTTCTTTCCTCCAAACGCAGAGGATGTCCCCTCGTCACAGTCACAGTCCTGGGGATAAATAGATGATGGGATAGATCTCTGTACTGACCCCTGATATATTTATACATAGTAATTAGATCTCCCCTCAGTCGTCTTTTTTCTAATGTGAATAACCCTAATTTTGATAATCTTTCAGGGTACTGTAGTTGCCCCATTCCAGTTATTACTTTAGTTGCCCTCCTCTGGACCCTCTCCAGCTCTGCTATGTCTGCCTTGTTTACAGGAGCCCAGAACTGTACACAGTACTCCATGTGTGGTCTGACCAGTGATTTGTAAAGTAGTAGGAATATGTTCTCATCACGGGCATCTATGACCCTTTTGATGCAACCCATTATCTTATTGGCCTTGGCAGCAGCTGCCTGACACTGTTTTTTGCAGCTTAGTTTGCTGTTTATTAAAATTCCTAGATCCTTTTCCATGTCAGTGTTACCGAGTGTTTTACCATTTAGTATTTATGGGTGACTTGCATTATTCCTTCCCATGTGCATAACTTTACATTTGTCAGTGTTAAACCTCATCTGCCACTTATCTGCCCAAGCCTCCAATCTATCCAGATCCCTCTGTAGCAGTATACTGTCCTCTTCAGTGTTAATTACTTTACACAGTTTAGTGTCATCTGCGAAAATTGATATTTTACTATGCAAGCCTTCTACAAGATCATTAATAAATATATTGAAGAGAATAGGGCCCAATACTGACCCCTGAGGTACTCCACTAGTGACAGTGACCCAATCTGAGTATGTACCGTTAATAACCACCCTCTGTTTTCTATCATTGAGCCAGTTACTTACCCACTTACAGACGTTTTCTCCCAGTCCGAGCATTCTCATTTTATATACTAACCTTTTATGTGGTACAGTGTCAAATGCTTTGGAGAAGTCCAGATACACGACATCCATTGATTCGCCGCTGTCAAGTCTAGAACTTACCTCCTCATAGAAACTGATTAAATTAGTTTGACATGACCGATCCCTCACGAAGCCATGCTGATATGGCGTTATTTGCTTATTTCCGTTAAGATGCTCTAACATAGCATCTCTCAGAAAACCTTCAAACAGTTTACCCACAACAGATGTTAAACTTACCGGCCTATAGTTTCCAGGCTCTGTTTTTGGACCCTTTTTGAATATTGGCACCACATTTGCCATGCGCCAATCCTGTGGGACATTCCCTGTCAGTAAAGAGTCCGCAAATATCAGAAATAAGGGTCTGGCTATGACATTACTTAATTCCCTTAGGATACGGGGGTGTATGCCATCCGGTCCTGGCGATTTGTCTATTTTGATCTTTTTAAGTCGCTGTTGTACTTCTTCCTGGGTCAGACAGGACACTTTTAATGGCGAATTTATTTCAACATTCAGCATTTCATCTGACATTTTATTTTCCTCAGTGAATACATTGGAGAAAAAAATATTTAACAGCTTTGCTTTCTCCTCGTCGCTCTCTGCGACTGCCCCCTCATTACTCTTTAAAGGGCCGACACCTTCAGATTTATACTTTTTAACATTTATATAATTGAAGAACATTTTAGGGTTAGTTTTACTCTCTTTAGCAATTAATCTCTCGGTCTCTAGTTTGGCCGCTTTTATTTGTTTTTTACATGTTCTGTTTTTTTCCTTATAGTTTTTCAGTGCTTCCGTGCTACCCTCCTGTTTTAGTGTTTTATATGCTTTCTTTTTGTCATTTATTGCTTTCTTTACAGTTCTGTTTATCCACATTGGTTTCTTTTTGTTCCTTAACCTTTTATTCCCATACGGTATGTACCTCTCACAATGAGATTTTAGGATGTTTTTAAAGATATCCCATTTTTTGGCTGTATTTTTATTTTTGAGGACTTTGTCCCAGTTAGTTAGGCCTATGGCCTCTCTTAGTTGGCTAAATTTAGCTTTTTTGAAGTTTGGTATTTTTGTTCCTCCCTGTAGAAACGCTCTTTTGAATGATAATTGGAAGGTTATTACTTTATGGTCACTATTTCCCAGGTGTCCCCCAACCTGCACGTCTGTTGTTCTGTCAGGTCTATTGGTTAATATTAAGTCCAGTATGGCCGTCCCTCTAGTCGGGTCCTGAACCAGTTGGGAGAGATAATTGTCTTTGGTTATTGCCAAGAATCTGTTTCCTTTATGAGATATACAAGTTTCAGTTTCCCAGTCTATATCTGGGTAGTTGAAGTCCCCCATAATAACCACCTCATTATGATTTGCCGCCTTGTCTATCTCGTTTAGTAGTAGATTTTCTGTGGACTCTGGTATATTAGGTGGTTTATAGTAGACTCCTATTAGTAATTTATTGTTGTTTTTAGCTCCATGTATCTCTACCCACAGTGACTCCACATGTTCATGTCCCTCACTTATATCTTCACGGAGTGTGGGCTTTAGACAAGACTTTACATAAAGGCAGACCCCTCCACCTCTCCGGTTTTGACGATCCTTTCTAAACAGACTGTAACCTTGTACATTAACCGCCCAGTCATAGCTATCATCCAGCCATGTCTCAGTTATTCCCACTATGTCATAGTCCTCCTCACACATCACTAATTCCAGTTCACCAGTTTTATTAGTCAGGCTTCTGACATTAGTATACATACATTTGAGAGGTTTGCGCATCATAAATATCAGTGATATTCCCTGTAATTTTTTATTAGCCGCTAGTGGCAGCGACATTACCTGCGCTACATCTCCTGTATAACGTTTGCACATCCTAAATATCAGTGAACTTCAGTTTAATTTATTTGCGCATACACTTACAAAACCTGCGCTACTGTACGTGTGACATACTTGCAAACATATATACCATTTAATATGCAGAAGGCGAGCAGTAAGGGATGGGGAAGTGGCCATGATGCTGATGGAGCAGGCAGAGGCCGTGGCCCTGGGCACGGTGAAACTGTGCCTGCTGCAAGAGCACAAGAAACACACTCATCCACGATACCTAGCTTCATGTCCCAGTTTGCAGGGTGGCGCAGGACACCACTCTCGAAGTCACACCAGTGCGACCTGGTGGTCGGTTGGATTGCAGCAGATAATGCTTCCAGTCGGTTAAGCACCACCCTGTCTTCCACAAAGTCCAGTCTCAGTAGCCAATAGTCTGGTCAACCGAATCCTCACCCTGATCCTCCTTCCTCCCAACATGGAGAGTCTTGGCAAACAATTGATCCCACACTCGGATATTCCGAGGAGCTCTTTTCATCGCCATTCGTTGATTTGGGCCTCTAGTCAAGCCTGCTTGAAGAGGGACACGAGCAGACCGTGTGCACTGATGCCCAAACGCTTGAGCATCCACAGTCATAAGAAGATGACAGTGGGGAACAGCAATTAGTGTTTCACAAGGTGGATGATGATGATGAGACACAGTTGCCAATGAGTCAACGGCAATAAGTGTCTCAAGAGGTTAATGAGGATGAAACACAGTTGTCAATAAGTGAGGTTGTTGTTAGGTCAACAAGTCAGGAGGATGAACAGAGTGAGGAAGTGGAAGAGGAGTTGGTGGACGATGAAATCACTGACCCAACCTGGGAAGGTGGAGAGCCGAGCGAGGACAGCAGTACAGAGGGGGAGGGATCCGCAGCACTGCAACAGGCTGGAAGAGGCAGTGGGGTGGCAAAAGGGAGAATGCGGGCCACACCAAACAGGCCCGCAACTGTTCCACAGAGCACCCCCTTGCGGAAATCTCCCTTGCAAAGTGGTAGGTGTTCCGCAGTCTGGCGTTTTTTTTTTGGAAAGTGCGGACGATAAAAGAATTGTCATTTGCAACCTGTTCCGTACCAAAATGAGCAGGGGTATGAACACTAGCAACCTCACCACCACCACCATGATCCGCCACATGGCATCAAAGCACCCTAATAGGTGGGTCGAACACCTGGGTCCACAATTAGTGTCTGCGGGTAACACCACTGCCTCCTCTTCCCTGTGTTACGTGCTGGCCAATCTCCTGTCCAAGATGCAGGCCCGGATGCCTCCTGCCCTTCACCTGGACCTTCGCAAGCACCATCCACTTCTGTGTTCCAGCGCAGCGTACAGAAGTCCATACCCCAGGCCTTTGAACAAAAGCACAAATACCCAGCCACTCACCCACAGGCCATAGCACTAAATGTGCACCTTTCCAAATTGCTGGCCATGGAAATGTTGCCATTTAGGCTTGTGGACATTGAGGCTTTCCACAGCCTGATGGTGGCGGCGGTCCCTCCTTACTCAGTCCCCAGCCGCCACAATTTTTTACGGTTTGCCATTCCCGCCTTACACCAGCATGTGTCCCGTAACATCACCCGTGCCCTGACCAACGCAGTTATTGGGAAGGTCCACTTAACGACTGACACATGGACAAGTGCTTGTGGCCAGGGACGCTACATTTTCTTGACGGCACACTGGGTGAATGTGGTGGAGGCTGGGAGCGAGTCATACCCTGGGATGGCATACTACCGTTGCCAAGGATTGCAGGCCCTACTTCCATCAGGATTTCCGCCACCAGCTACATTAGTGGCTGCAACCCCCCCTTCTCCTCCTCCACCTCCTCCTCCACTTCCACCTCTGAATTATCATCTTGCAGCACCAGTCAGCCATCAGTCAGTAGCTGGAAGCAGTGTAGCACTGCAGTGGTGAAGCGGCAACAGGCTGTGCTTAAACTAATATGTTTAGGTGACAAACAGCACACCGCCACAGAGCTCTGGCAGGGTATAAGGAACCAGACTGAGCTGTGGCTCTCGCCACTCAACCTAGAACCTAGCCCACATGTTAAACTTAGTGGTTCAGAGATTTTTCAAAACCTACCACAATTTGCCTGAGCTACTGGTGAAGGTGCGCCGCATGTGCGCCGCATGTGTGCACATTTCCGAAAGTCACCTACAGCTGCCACCTGTCTGGCAACGCTGCAGCAGTGCTTGCAATTGCCAGCTCACCGACTGTTGTGCGACATGAGCATGCGCTGGAACTCCACGTTACATGTGTTGGCCAGGCTTTGTGAGCAGCAGTTGGCAGTAGTGGAATACCAGCTGCAACATGGTCGTCGCCTTTCCAGTCAGTTTCCGCTCTTCACAAGTGACGAATGGGTATGGATGTCTGACCTCTGTGAGGTTTTATGCAACTTTGAGGAATCAGATGGTGAGCGGCAATGCCGCTATTATCAGCGTAACCATCCCACTTCTGTGTCTACTGAAACGCTCGCTGCTCACAATGAAGGATGACGCTTTGCAGATTTATTCCATCTGTTCAGCGTGGATGGGCCGAAGATAAGAAAGAGGATGAGGAGATTGAGAGTCATCCTTCTGATGAGGACAGCAAAGTCTTGCCTGTTGGGACCCTGGCACACCTGGCTGACTTTATGTTATGCTGCCTTTCCCGTGACCCTCACGTTATACGCATTTTGGCAAACACCGATTACTGGTTGTTCACCTTTCTCAACCCCCGCTACAAAGAGAACTTCTCCTCTCTCATTCCTGTGGTGAAGAAGACTAGCAAAATGGTGCAATACCAGAAGGTCCTTGTGGAAAAATTGCTCCAAAACTTTACAGCTGACAACGCTGGCAGCAGAGTACGTAGTTTCTTGGGCAACCAAGGAGGGGAGATGAGGGGAACACACAGCAGTTCCAACAACTGACAAGACAACACTCTCCAAGGCCTGGGACAGTTTCATGACACCCCGCCAGCAACCTCACCCTGATGCACAACCTAGTGTCACAAGGAGAGAAAAGTTTTGGAAGATGGTGAAGGAGTAGGTAGCAGACCGTGTCAGCGTCCTTAATGATCCCTCTGTGCCTTACAACTTTTGGATGTCCAAGCTGGACACGTGGCACGAACTGGCGCTCTACGCTTTGGAGGTGCTGGGCTGCCCTGCCGCCAGCGTTTTGTCAGAGCGGGTATTTAATGCTGCTGGGGGCATAATAACTGATAAGCACATCCGACTGTCAACTGAAAATGCTGACAGGTTGACTCATCAAAATGAACAAGGCCTGGATTGCCCCTGAATTCTCAACTCCACCAGAGGAAAGCGGCTCTACATAAAGGCACTTTAAATGTGGCTTTTATGGGTGTATTGAATACACTGTATTCCCATGCACCCCTTCCACCACAAAAAAAGGGTATATGGTTCAATCTTCCTTTTCTCATCCTCCTCCTCCAACATATCAACATGCTTATTAGGCTGCCCTACCTCCTAATGTTTTAGAGGGTCAGCTCAACAGCAGGCCCTCAACCATAATTTTTTGGATGGGCAGCTCAGCAGCAGGCCCTCAACCATAATTTTTTTCGATGGTCATCTCAGCAGCAGGCACTCGCCCCTAATATTTTAGATGGTCAGCTCGGCAGCAGGCCCTCACCCCTAATGTTTTAGATGGTCAGATCAGCAGCAGGTACTCGCCCCTAATGTTTTAGAGAGTCAGCTGAGCAGCGGACCCTCAACCATAATTGTTTTGATGTCAGCTCAGCAGCAGGCCCTCGCCCATAATGTTTTAGATGGTCAGCTCAGTAGAAGACCCTCATCCTTAATTTTTTAGATCAGCAGTAGGCCCTCGCTCCTAATTTTTTAGAGGGTTACCAGCAGTCCCTTGCTCCTAATGTTTTTGAGGGTCACCAGCCGGCCATCTATCATAATTTTTCAAGGGTGTGTGTGATGCCCTCCTTTATGTGTAATAAAGGGTGTATTGGAGTGGCGTTCCTTGTAATTTTTGGAAGCACTTTCACTTAGTGCATAGGGTTTATAAGTGTAGGAGTCTCACTACCTCAACAATTGTACCAGAATATGATTGAGGCCTCCTTTATGTGATATACAGGTTGTATCTGAGTGCCTCTTCCTTGTAATTTTTGGCAGCACTTTATATACAAGTAAATATACAGGAAATAATTTTTCCTAACAATTTTTCCTCTAAAATCGATTTTATCTTCAGTTTTGTGCGTATTATTGTCAGTCTGTAAAATTGGCATACTCCTCGGACAACATCGTTCCCAGCATCGACCTGGGAGTCCAAGATGCATCCAGACATCCTCCCCATTCTGTTCCCAAACCATTTCAGTGGTATTTCCATCAATTTCTGACCTTTTCATGTGAACCATACACCCTCCCATCTTCAGAGCAGGGGGTTCCTGGTTTAATGCTCGGGTTCTCCTATTGACTTCCATTGTGCTCGGGTGCTTGGTAGAACTTTTTATTGTATAAGTAGTTGGGTCATCTCCTATTTCCAGAACTGGGTTACATTGTTTGGTCACCCTACAGTTTTTGCACATTTTACAGGGGAAGAAACCTGTTTTCATTAAATTTTTTGTATTATTTTTCTTTAGAACGGTTTTAACGGATGGAGCTATTAGATATGCTAAATTTTGAGCTTTTCTAAATATGAAGGTAGGGTAGCAGCGCGCAAGGTGTGAGTTAGAGCAAGAAGTGTTCCAGTAGATCCATACAGCGCTTCTTGGAACAACAGGACCACACCACATTACATACACTCACCTAAAGAATTATTAGGAACACCATACTAATACGGTTTTGGACCCCCTTTTGCCTTCAGAACTGCCTTAATTCTATGTGGCATTGATTCAACAAGGTGCTGATAGCATTCTTTAGAAATGTTGGCCCATATTGATAGGATAGCATCTTGCAGTTGATGGAGATTTGAGGGATGCACATCCAGGGCACAAAGCTCCCATTCCACCACATCCCAAAGATGCTCTATTGGGTTGAGATCTGGTGACTGTGGGGGCCATTTTAGTACAGTGAACTCATTGTCATGTTCAAGAAACCAATTTGAAATGATTTGAGCTTTGTGACATGGTGCATTATCCTCCTGGAAGTAGCCATCAGAGGATGGATACATGTTCTCATTCTGTTTACGCCAAATTCGGACGCCAAATTCGGACTCTACCATTTGAATGTCTCGACAGAAATCGAGACTCATTAGACCAGGCAACATTTTTCCAGTCTTCAACAGTCCAATTTTGGTGAGCTTGTGCAAATTGTAGCCTCTTTTTCCTATTTGTAGTGGAGATGAGTGGTACCCGGTGGGGTCTTCTGCTGTTGTAGCCCATCTGCCTCAAGGTTGTGCGTGTTGTGGCTTCACAAATGCTTTGCTGCATACCTCGGTTGTAACGAGTGGTTATTTCAGTCAACGTTGCTCTTCTATCAGCTTGAATCAGTCGGCCCATTCTCCTCTGACCTCTAGCATCCACAAGGCATTTTTGCCCACAGGACTGCCGCATACTGGATGTTTTTCCCTTTTCACACCATTCTTTGTAAACCCTAGAAATGGTTGTGCGTGAAAATCCCAGTAACTGAGCAGATTGTAAAAAATACTCAGACCGGCCCGTCTGGCACCAACAACCATGCCACGCTCAAAATTGCTTAAATCACCTTTCTTTCCCATTCTGACATTCAGTTTGGAGTTCAGGAGATTGTCTTGACCAGGACCACCCCCCTAAATGCATTGAAGCAACTGCCATGTGATTGGTTGACTAGATAATTGCATTAATGAGAAATAGAACAGGTGTTCCTAATAATTCTTTAGGTTAGTGTATATGTATGACTTTTTTACCCTCTCTGTGCCAGCGCCGGTATTCTACAAGCAGTCATAGCAATCAGTCATTTACTATCGGTGAGAGTAGGTTGGACACTCACCCCTAATACCAGGCAGCGGCAACCTAGGTGAATATATCAGCTTCAGAGAAGCACCCGACGGCAGTGCAAGTGTCTCTGTTTTCACAAAATCAGTTGTTACTTTTAGGACTTGTGTGAAAATCGGATGTAGTTTTAGGTCAAATTTATGCAGAAGTAAAGAAAATTCTGAAGGGTTCACAAACATTTCAGCACCACTTCACATGTTATATTCATGTTCAACTTCAACTGGACATTTATGGTTATATGATTCACACTTGCAGATCAAGATATAATACTGGAATAAAGAGATAGATATGGAGCACATAAGATGATTGAAAGGAGAAAATGAAAATCTACATATGACCCACTTTGCACCACGCATTTGTATTTTCTTTTTTCTAAAAAATGTTGTGGATTGTGACAACATTACTGCATAAGCATGCAGGAGACGTTTGGTAGAATGAAAGTGTTCCTATGAGGCATATAATGGGTTCTTGGGTTCTGCATTAATGTATTAAAAATAAGCATTTTCATTTCCAGAATGGAAATGCATACAAACGCTCATTCCCAATAATTGACCCTATTGTCAGCTGGTGTTAAAGGGCCCTCAGGGTGCCCTCACACACAGCAGATTTTGTTCTATAAATTTCTGCAGCTGAAAGCCGTTCCATTCATCTGAATGGGGTTGTTTGTCAGCAAATACATGCATTTGGGAAAACTCTATTCATGTGAATGGAACACTGCAGTGGCAGAAATTTCTGCAAAAAATCTGCATTGTGTGAAGGTATCATAAAGGGTTTGTATGAGATAAGAAGAAAGAAAATTTTTCCATTCACTTCAACAGTTTTTGGTGCAGCATTTCAGCCAAATTTAGAAACAGCCAAAAGAGAAAGTTCAAAGAGAACTTTCTCTTTTATACTGATCCACTACTGGGTTAAAAAAAAACTGCCTGTGTGAATCTGTCCTTTTTACTTCACATAACAATTAACTTTAGTTCAAACTGCAATAGACTGTCTTCTCTACCCTTTAATTCCTTATGGTGGCCTCTCCTGACACGTCTGTTTTAGTAATTACTTGCATTCTGTAAAATAAAATATAGAGCATCTAGTCATATGACTATGTGCTGTACCATTTCTCTATTATTCCAACTAGAGTTTTATGAATGAATTGCCAGCACTCTGCAATAAAGTTCCAACTGTTTATTACCAGCTGTGGGTGTGTCCCTACACAGTCTGACATTATCCAATCACTGCTGCCTGTGTCAGACTGTGTGGGGACACACCCCCAACTAGTAACACCTTCATTGCTGACTTCTGGCATTTAATTAATAGAATTCTAGTAGGAATAACAGAGGAATAGCACAACAGTTATATGAAAAGATGCTCTAGAATTGTTATCACGTGGAATTCAAGTAGTTACTAAAATAGACATGTCAGGAGAGGAGACAGGTCCTCGTTAAGTAGATTATATTTTTTACATTATTTGTACAAAGTAAAAAGAAAGTTAAAAGTGATCATTGTAGCAAAAAACCTAGTTTATTTTTGTATTAGTCTAGTTTAGTGTGCTATCTAATGATATATACAAACCACAAAGTTTAGCTGAATGTGGATGCATGTTACATAGACCAGACACTATGTACCTACACTGTAAATCTCTCAAGATATTAATCTCTGGTATGTCAGCCACGTCTGGTAACATACGGCAGTGTGAAACTATTTTGGCACCGTTTTCTCATTCCAATGTGACCAGTAAGCCTGGGAACAGCATCACTGCAGGCCTAGTAATAATAATACAAGGGGTGCTCAATAAGTTATCTACCTGAATATGAAAACAACATTTTCTGAAAAAATTGAACTTGCCACTTTTCAATGTAATCCCCTTGACTTCAACACACTTAATCGGCTTCGCCTTTAGTGATCGGATGCCCTCAGAATAGGAGACTTCTTGCTGCCACAGGCACCCTGTTACCACCTCTTTGACTGCATTATCATCAGGAAATCATTGCCCACGCAGATATTTCTTCAGGTACCGAAAGAGAAAGTAATCACTGGGAGCCAGGTCTGGACTGCAGTGGGGATGGTTAAGCTCCATGAAGCCCCATTACCTGATTTACAAGATTATGAGCTAGCTTGTCGAGAAGCAGTAACACATCTGCCGACAACTTCCCACAGCGTTTCTCTTTGATTGCCTCGCGTAATGCCTTCATTGTTGAAGCATAGGTGTCTCCAGTAATTGTTGTCTTGTGTGGTATGAATTCTAGTAACAAAATGCCTTCTGTATTCTAAAAATCTGTTGCCATCATCTTTCCAGCTGCCTCCTGCACAAAAAATGTCTTTGGCATTGGCAACCCCTTGTGCTTCCATTGCATGAACTCTAGTTTGGTCTTGGTGGTGGACCCATGTTTCATTGCCTATAATAATTTGAGAATAGGAGTCTCCTGGATTTTCTCTAAACATGTCTCAATTTTCTTGAGTAAATTGCTGGCAACAAGTTTTTTGCTCAGGCATCAACATTCGTGGCACCCACTCGGAACTGACCTTTGACATCATCAAAACATTGTGAATGATACTGGAAACTGTGCCAACTGAAATACCTAATTTATGAGCTATAACACTGACTTAGACCAGACAATCTTCCAGAATCATGGCCTCCACTTTACGGAACATTTCCTCTGTAGATTCTTCGATAGGTTGCCCTGAACGGGGGTCATCTTCAGTTGATTTTCTACCCCATTTAAACTACTTGGCCCAAAACTTTACTTGGTAGTAGGGCAGTGCATCATCACCATATACAGTAATCACCCTTTCATGAATTTCTTTAGGTTTCTTTTCTTCCTTTGTAAGGAATTTAATCACAGAATGAAGCTCCAAATCCCTCACTTTTTTTGTAGACCTGCACTGTAATGCACTTGCCATCCCTTCACTTCCAGTACTTTCATCAGACTGAACTGCTACTATATGGGTTGCATGTCCAGGCATGTATCAGCTTGCACAGACAAGCTCAGCATTCTAACACTTACAGAACATGCTGGGGTAGATTTTTTACTGTAAGAGCAGTGAGACTATGGGACTCTCTGCCTGAGGAGGTGGTGATGGTGAATTCACTAAAATATTTCAAGAGGGGCCTGGCTGTACTTTTCTCCATTGTAAACTATATAGGCCCCAGGTGAGCTGACAGCTTGCCCCCTCTTCTATTCTTCTCTTCCACCATGACATCCGCCAGTTGAGCAGCAGTAGTGGGAGAGCTGCTGGCATGTGTTCTGTACAGAAGAAGCCTTAGTGCAATATTTTAATGTAGGAACTAGTGTTAGGGACCACTCATAGAGGCGACCTTGACGTGGTGAGTGGCTTATTACGCTTTGGCCAAAATGTACACCAATGCCTCATTCAACATCCAGCATGGAGGCAGGGCGGAGTGCTGGTTGCAGAGTGCTATTGCATTTGTGTCTTTTTCTTTGTATATGTATTTCGCCATAGTGCTGTGCACCTACATACAGGTTGTGCTGACTGTATCCCCCACATTTTTTCTTTGTAGTATATATTGGAGGCGTGGCGATCTCCATGCAGTCATGCACACCTGACCAGTTAATCTGTCCTGGAGGCTGGTTTTAAAGTCAGTATAAAACTGAGTCTACTTCTACAGGGCCTACCAGTAGCCATTTGGCTCCAGGAGAAGTATATAGTGGGCTCAGCATGCATGTTGGTACTTGCATCCCTGGATCCGATGAAAGCTGTAATGGCACCGGACGGGGTTAAAAGCAGAGTGTGCCTGGCGTTCATGCTGTACCTGCACTCCCTGCACTTTGTGTGGCTGTCATGGCCCATAAACAGGTAGGAACTAGTGTTAGGGACCACTCATAGAGGCGACCTTGACGTGGTGAGTGGCTTATTACGCTTTGGCCAAAATGTACACCAATGCCTCATTCAACATCCAGCATGGAGGCAGGGCGGAGTGCTGGTTGCAGAGTGCTATTGCATTTGTGTCTTTTTCTTTGTATATGTATTTCACCATAGCGATGTGCCCCTGCATATAGGGTTGTGCTGACTGTATCCCCCACATTTTTTCTTTGCAATATTTTAATGTGCTTTTCTACTCTACCACGGAGCACCTGTACAGCTATTGTCTGCCCTTTACCCCCCCCCCCCCCCCTAAATTCTCTGTTGACGTACTATTTCCTGCTTGCCCCCTACAGGGGCCCTGTATATCTAGTGTCTCACCTCACACCCTTCCACAGAACGTATGTCTCTCCTCTGATCTCCCTCCCACCAGTGCCACTTGCCATACACTTCTCCACCACAGGGTCCAACCACTTTGTGCCCCTCCTACCTCAAGTCCTGCCATCTACTGTCTGCCCCTTTCACCCAGAGCTCATGCCAACCTGCTGTCTCCTTCTTGTGCCTCAAAAGAGACTATGTAAATGTTTTTCTCCCTCTGCCCAGTCCTCTCTTAACATAGTTCTGCCAAAATGTTTTCCCTTTTGCAGAGCCCCTGCTAGGTTTGCTAGGTTGTTTACCCTCCACTACCCTTCCCTTCCCTTCATGCTATTAGCTTTGCTTATGCCCACTGCTTCACCCTAGTGAGACCTGCCATCTAATTTATCCTCATCCCTTCACAAAGCCTCTGCCAGACCGTATGTCACTCCTCCTGCCCCTGCAACTTTTCATGCCTCTCACTCCTCTATCTGCCTACAGAGTCCTTCCACTTTGTGCACCCCCTACACACCCCAAATAGAGCGCATTCAATGAACCCTGCCAATGTGTACCCCTGGGGTCCATTGGGATCCATTATAGTATCTATTATTTTACTGGATAAAATTAGTGCTGCATACTGTGCTACTGTTTTAGGAAATTATGACGGATTCTGTGACCAAAGCATAGAACGGGCCTCTAATGTGAATGGAAATGTAAAGATGATAATATATTATCGCCAACGCATTCCGGTTACAGAATCTTACTCATGTCAGGAGTAATGTATAACCAAAATGCGTGGACGATTATATACCACCATTAGACCTTTGGAGTCTGTTTTTAATAAGGAACAATAAAGAATTAAAGGTTTTAATCTACTATATGCTGGATTACGATTTGCTACATCAGTAGGTATACCTCAGCTCCCCAATATTATCATGCTTTTAGAAATCTGGAAACAAATCCCAGCAGACGACTTCCCTACAGCTGTAGCGCTAGACAAATCCGGGAACAACTGTTTACTCCCTTGCAGAAATAATAGAAGCCCTCCTAACATCGCCCTGTGTGCACTTGCCAAGTATCCACAGAACGGCACAGCAAATGTTACAGTGGGGGTTGGGCAGGAAGAGTGGAGGCAGGGTTACAAATGTCTCGGTATGATTTAGAGAACAGATTTCTCTCTACTTGACAGCGTGACTGCTTTAATGTGATAAAACAGTTAGATTTGTAATGCCTTCAAAGCAATCCAAGATATTATTCCAAATAAAAAATATTGCATATGCATGCTGTAAGTCATCTTAGAGTTTTAAGCAATCCATTTCAGGGTACCTATTCCAGGAATAGCTGGCAATAATAATTACTGAGAAGGAAATATCAGTTTTTCTGATATTGGGCTACCTATTGAACCATGAAGTCATCATCATAAACCCTGGGATAGTCCAAAAGCCCAGTGAGCTCACTCCAGGACATACATTTTGTGTAATCAAGAATTATGAAGAACTATATTTAGCTATGAGTCAGACGGCTATTCATCCGGTGTTGTCATGGGAAATGAACTTATTAAGTGGCATAGTTAAGACTGAAATAGCTTACCCTGCCAGAAGGTAAGCAATACTTTCTGCATCCCCAAGCTTAGTATGTGGTTAACACAGCAAAAGCCAAGCAATGTAACCCGCAAAAAGTATACAGTGATAAGCTGCAGATAAAATATACCAGCTGGACATACTCTTACGACCTTTTGCCATTAACTATTCATATACCTGATCTTAAGACCTCAACATTGTAGAATATTTATGCTTTCTTATAGTAATATATGTTAAATAAGGTGGAATTGGAAAATGGGATATAGAATGGGATGAATGGTTGTGATGGATCAACCTGTGCAGCAATTACAACAATGTAGCAATGTATCCAACATGTACTTATTTTCCAATGTTAACAATTGCTATATTAGCTCAGTGTAAGAGGGATGCAATAACTACATGATCTGGTATGTGTCCTCTTTGAAAATACACATGCTCTCGGTCAGATTCAAGCATGTCTCGACCAAAATCTGTTCCCAGGTCTTTTCTACACGTTCCCAATGTTGGTGCATACTCACTTGCATACGAATACAGCTTTTTATTCAACTCTATCCACAAGTCTTCGATTGGGTTGAGGTCTGGGGACTGTGGGGGCCAATCCAGCACCTCTACTTCCTTATCAATGAACCATTTCTTCACCAATCTCAATGTATGCTTCGGGTCGTTGTCCTGCTGTAACACTATGTCGTCCTTTTCATACTCCTAGTACTCGAGTGAACGAAGTAACTCGTCTTGTAGGATACTCACATATAGCTCAGCATTGAGACCACCATTGATTCTAGTCAAGTATTCAACACCTTTAGCTGTAAAACAACCCCATATCATCAGGTTTCAACCACCAAACTTGACAGTTCCTTCAATTTCTTGATCTGCTAGCCCCCTTTTCCCTTGTTTCTTCCAGACCCATTTACACCAATCAGAGCCCAGTCTATTGACTTTTGTCTCATCTGTCATGATCAGTGTGGGGTAAAAACTCCACACTAAACACAGGAGGGAAGGGGACCAGTAACTGGGCCTGGAAACTAGAGAAGAAACAGGTAACCACCTAAACAAACCTAATCCGGGCCCTAACTACCTATCAAGATGAATAGACCTTGAAGGTAGGAATATTCATATGCTGGATACCTAGGCCCTTATATCCCTATAAGGCCCTGGAATAAGGTTAGGACCCGAGACAACCCATTCCTCCCCAGATGGACGAATGGAAGTCTCTGTCTCAGGCCCAGATGCAAACAACAGGGAATATAACAAACACAAAACAATAAGAAAAGACAAGACTTATCTGACAGTAGAAAACTGGCAACTCCAGAAGCACCACAGAGTACAACTGACCAGCTAGTGAGAAGGCAGGAAGAAAATCTATAAACCGCACCTGCAAGAGTGAGAAGCTGCTACTTATGGGAAAGGTAGTTTACCAACAAGCAACACCTGAAGCAAGGGGGGTGGCATTCACCAAAACACAGACACAAAAAAGATCCACAGTCAACTTGTCAATTTAACCCACGAGTTGCCAGTTTCCAATCTTTTACTGTCCACTGTTAGTACATTTTTTGCAAACTTAAGCCAATGCTTTTTATGATGATATTGAAGTCAAAGTTTTTCACCTTTTTTTGGGGCCACCATTGTGGCCAGACTTGTGTAATGTGCGTTGCATGGTGCTTGCATGGATATCTATGATCTTATTGACTATTATTACAAAAAAATTGTGACATTGGTGTACTTGTACCCGTTTTGTCAAGCGTCCCATGTCGCTGTGTAGCCCTAGCCTTAAACTGAGCACATTCAACCAGCTCAGTGAGAAAGACAAAAAATAAGGGAAAAAAACAAACAGCAGGTGGCGCTATACAGATACATTTTATTAAATAGCTTACTGGCTTTAATACATTTTTAGTTACATGCAGTTACAAAAGTATTCAGATCCATGTGCTGGTTTAAAAAATTTAGAATATGTTTCATGACACAACCCCTTTAAAAAAATATTAAATAAAAACTCAGAAAACTAGTGTTGAGCGAGCATGCTAGGCCGAACTGCTGTTCGGCTCGAGCATCGCTATGCTTAGCAGATCCGAGTGCTCGGCCAAATACTTTGGGTGCTCGAGTACAATTTAATACAATGAAAGCCAATGGGAGACCCGAGCATCAAACCAGGCACCCCCTGCTCTAAAAAAAGAGGGTGTCTGGTTCACAAAAAAAGGTTAGAAATTGATGGAAACCCCATCAAAATGGTTTGGAAACAGCATTAAGAGGATAGCTGGATGCATCTTAGACTCCTATTATGTACGACATACAATAGACAACCACACAAAGGCTATATGCCAAAAGCCAGGTATGTGCCAGCCATCAATCTATCCATGAGACAGATAACAGCCAGCATACCTTACAATTAGGGTTGAGCAAACCCGAACTGTAAAGTGCGGTTCGTACCGAACTTTAGGTTTTTTGGACCCCGGACCCGAACATTTCCGTAAAAGTTCGGGTTCGGTGTTCGGGCGCTTTCTTGGTGCTTTTTGAAAGGCTGCACAGCAGCCAATCAACAAGCGTCATACTACTTGCCCCAAGAGGCCATCACAGCCATGCCTACTATTGGCATGGCTGTGATTGGCCAGAGCAGCATGTGACCCAGGCTCTATATAAGCTTGGGTCACGTAGCGCTGCACGTCACTCTGCTGTTACAAGTGTCGGGAGAGGATGCTGCTGGACTTGTGATTTCAGGGAGAGAATAGGAGAAATAAAGCGATGGATCCAGCATCAAAGTTAGAAAATATCGTGGGTTCCTTTATTCAGTATAGTACGTACAAATCCATACAGTGTCAGCATCACCTCAGTGTTCCAAATGAACGTCTACGTGTTTCGAACAAACATGTTCTTAGTCGTGACCGAATAGGAGAGAATCTAACTCAGCAATCTACCTAGAAATAGTTGTGTGGGTGCAGGACCCAATCGTTTTACCCTGCCCTGAGGCCATTGACCAAAAAAAAAAAAACTTTTATAATTCTGTTAATTAGGTGGGTAGTGGCGGCCATTTTATGCAAGCTCAGTGCACCAGCACTGCATCTGAGCTTTTGGGACATTGCAAATCACCATTTTTTTGGGCAAACTACAACATCTGGATTAGTCAGTGTGCAATTTGAGGTAGAAATACACCCATCATTTTCTGGGGTTTTAAAAACACACCATTTTTTTCAAAAAACGGTATTTTCCAGATCTGCAAGTGTTAAATTCAAGTTTAATATATACAGCTTTCATATTCTGTTACCAAAAAAAGACTTTTTTGGCAATCTACAACATCTGTATTAGTCAGTGTGCAATTTAAAGGGATTCTGTCACCAAGTTTTAGGTTATAGAGCTGCGGACATGCACGACTAGATCGCCGCCAGCATGTCCGCAATATACCTGTCCTATAGGGCTGTGTGCTTTTATTTTCTTTAAAAAAGGATTTTAGAGATATGTAAATTAGTCTTGTAAGGTGACCAAGGGGCTGTACGAACCTTCCTGGTGCCCAGCACCGCCTATGTCCTCCGAATCTCCTCCTTTCGTCACCGTTAGATAGCCGTAATCTCACGATGCGCGAGTTCGCGCATGCGCAGTGCCGGTATAGTGTTCCTTCCCTGTGCTGGCATCAGCCTCAGGGAAGGAACTGCGCATGCGCGAGCTCGCGCATCGCGAGATTACGGCTATCTATCGATGACGAAAGGAGGAGATTCGGAGGACATAGGCGGTGCTGGGCTCCTTCACAGGTGGGCGTGGCTGGGCACCAGGAATGTTCGTACAGCCCCTTGGTCACCTTACAAGACTAATTTACATATCTCTAAAATCCTTTTTTAAAGAAAATAAAAGCACACAGCCCTATAGGACCGGTATATTGCGGACATGCTAGCGGCGATCTAGCTGTGGATGTCCGTATCTCTATAGCCTAAAACTTGGTGACAGAATCCCTTTAAGATAGAAATACACCCATCCCACAGGATTGGGGCATGGCAAATGTGGTGCCAATATTCAAAAAGTGTCCAAAAACAGAGCCTGGAAACTATAGGCCGGTAAGTTTAACATCTGTTTTGGGTAAACTGAAGGTTTTCTGAGAGATGCTATCTTAGAGCATCTCAATGGAAATAAGCAAATAACGCCATATCAGCATGGCTTCGTGAGGGATCGGTCATGCCAAACAAATTTAATCAGTTTCTATGAGGATGTAAGTTCTAGACTTGACACCGGCGAATCAATGGATGTCGTATATCTGGACTTCTCCAAAGCATTTGACACTGTACCGCATAAAAGGTTAGTATATAAAATGAGAATGCTCGGACTGGAAGAAAACGTCTGTATGTGGGTAAGTAACTGGCTCAATGATAGAAAACAGAGGGTGGTTATTAACGGTGCACACTCAGATTGGGTCACTGTCACTAGTACGGTACCTCAGGGGTTAGTATTGGGCCCTATTCTCTTCAATATATTTATTAATGATCTTGTAGAAGGCTTGCATAGTAAAGTATCAATTTTCGCAGATGACACTAAACTGTGTAAAGTAATTAACACTGAAGAGGACAGTATACTGCTACAGAGGGATCTGGATAGATTGGAGGCTTGGGCAGAGAAGTGGCAGATGAGGTTTAACACTGACAAATATAAAGTTATGCACATGGGAAGGAATAATGCAAGTCACCCGTACATACTAAATGGTAAAACACTCGGTAACACTGACATGGAAAAGGATCTAGGAATTTTAATAAACAGCAAACTAAGGAACTTGCGTTGTTCTGTTCCGGCATAGAGTTCCGTCGTCGGGGCTCTATGCCGGAAGAATCCTGATCAGGATTATCCCCATGCATTCTGAATGGAGAGAAATCCGTTCAGGATGCATCAGGATGTCTTCAGTTCCAGAACGGAACGTTTTTTTGGCCGGAGAAAATACCGCAGCATGCTGCGCTTTTTGCTCCAGTCAAAAATCCTGAACACTTGCCGCAAGGCCGGATCCGGAATTAATGCCCATTGAAAGGCATTAATCCGGATCCGGCCTTAAGCTAAACGTCGTTTCGGCGCATTACCGGGTCCGACGTTTAGCTTTTTCTGAATGGTTACCAAGGCTGCCAGTACGCTAAAGTCCTGTTTGCCATGGTAAAGTGTAGTGGGGAGCGGGGGAGCAGTATACTTACCGTCCGTGCGGCTCCCGGGGCGCTTCAGAGTGACGTCAGGGCGCCCCACGCGCATGGATGACGTGGTCGCATGGATCACGTCATACATGCGCATGGGGCGCCCTAACGTCATTCTGGAGCGCCCCGGGAGCCGCACGGACGGTAAGTATACTGCTCCCCCGCTCCCCACTACTACTATGGCAACCAGGACTTTAATAGCGTCCTGGGTGCCATAGTAACACTGAACGCATTTTGAAGACGGATCCGTCTTCAAATGCTTTCAGTTCACTTGCGGTGTTACGGTCCGGCGGGCACTTCCGGCAAATGGAGTACACGACGGATCCGGACAACGCAAGTGTGAAAGAGTCCTAAGCTGCAAAAAACAGTGTCAGGCAGCTGCTGCCAAGGCCAATAAGATAATGGGTTGCATCAAAAGGGGCATAGATGCCCGTGATAAGAAGATAGAACTACCACTTTACAAATTGCTAGTCAGACCACACATGGAGTACTGTGTACAGTTCTGGGCTCCTGTAAACAAGGCAGACATAGCAGAGCTGGAGAGGGTCCAGAGGAGGGCAACTAAAGTAATAACTGGAATGGGGCAACTACAGTACCCTGAAAGATGATCAAAATTAGGGTTATTCACTTTAGAAAAAAGACGACTGAGGGGAGATCTAATTAATATGTATAAATATATCAGGGGGCAGTACAGAGATCTATCCCATCATCTATTTATCCCCAGGACTGTGACTGTGACGAGGGGAGATCCTCTGCATCTGGAGGAAAGAAGGTTTGTACACAAACATAGAAAAGGATTATTTATGGTAAGAGCAGTGAGACTATGGAACTCTCTGCCTGAGGAGGTGGTGATGGTGAGAACAATAAAGGAATTCAAGAGGGGCCTGGATGTATTTCTCGAGCGTAATAATATTACAGGCTATAGCTACTAGAGAGGGGTCGTTGATCCAGGGAGTTAGTCTGATTGACTGATTGGAGTCGGGAAGGAATTTTTATTCCCCTAAAGTGGGTAAAATTGGCTTCTTCCTCACAGGTTTTTATTTTGCCTTCCTCTGGATCAACTTGCAGGATAACAGGCTGAACTGGATGGACAAATGTCTTTTTTCGGCCTTATGTACTATGTTACTATTATTTTCTGTGGTTTGAAAAACACACTTATTTTCAAAAAACAGTATTTTCCAGATCTGCAAGTGTTAAATTCAAGTTTAATATATACATCTTTCATATTTCTGTTACCAAAAAAACTCAATTTTGGCAATCTACAACATCTTGATTAGTCAGTGTGCAATTTAAGCTACAAATACACCCATCATTTTCTGAGGTTTGAAAAACAAACTTTTTTGACAAAAAAACACTATTTTCAGGCCTTGCAGCATCAGCACGTGTGAAATTACAGGCTTATATACTGCTGTAAAATTCAGTTGTTAAACAAACACTCGTTAGGGCACAAAAAATTTCGTTGGCAGCCTTTTATGCAGATGTCATTGTGAGATACACCCTTAATACATTTGGGTTACATTCAGAGATTTTAAATACCGCCATTTGGTGCACCAATATGGAATTCAGGCCATTTGACATACAGCCATTTAGGGCAAAGAAATATTTACTTCAGACCTACACTGGTTCAGACCGTGTGAGATACCCCCTCTACATACAGGGGTTTAAATCAGGCATTTGAAATACACCCATTTGAAATACAGCCATTTTGGGCAAAGAAATATTTACTTCAGGCCTACACTGATTCAGGCCCTGTGAGCTACCCCCTCTACATACAGGGGTTTGAATCAGGGATTTGAAATACAGCCATTTGAAATACAGCCATTTAGGGCAAAGAAATATTTACTTCAGGCTTACACTGGTTCAGGCCCTCTGAGATACCCCCTCTACATACAGGGGTTTGAATCAGGCATTTGAAATACAGCCATTTGAAATACAGCCATTTTGTGCAAAGAAATATTTAATTTAGGCCTACACTGGTTCAGACCGTGTGAGATACTCCCTCTACATACAGGGGTTTGATTCAGGAATTTGAAATATAGCCATTTGAAATACAGCCATTTTGTGCAAAGATATATTAACTTCAGGCCTACACTGGTTCAGGCCCTGTGAGATACCCCCTCTACATACAGGGGTTTGAATCAGGGATTTGAAATACAGCCATTTGAAATGCAGCCATTTAGGGCAAAGAAATATTTACTTCAGGCCTACACTGCTTCAGGCCCTGTGAGATACCCCCTCTACATACAGGGGTTTGAATCAGGGATTTGAAATACAGCCATTTGAAATACAGCAATTTTGTGCAAAGAAATATTTAATTTAGGCCTACACTGGTTCAGACCGTGTGAGATACACCCTTTACATACTGTCGTTCTATTATACTATTAATTAAACACCCATTTAGGGAAAGATCCTAAATTCGAAAAATATGAGGAAAGCGTCAAATAAGGGACGTGGCCCAGGTCGTGGTGCTGCTGGTGGAGCTCCTGTTGCAGGGAGAGGACGTAGTCGATCTGTGCCACCTACACGCAAATGTGAAACCCCTTCCACAGGTGCAAGTAGGCAACAAAACCTGTAGCGGTATTTGATCGGGCCTAATGCTGCTCTATGAATGGTGAGGCCTGAACAAGTACAGGCAATAGTAGATTGGGTTGCTGACAGTGGATCCAGTTCCTTCACATTGTCTCCCACCCAGTCTCTTGCTGAAAGACCACAGTTGGCACCTGCAGCCGATGTCCATCAGTCTTTCACCTCAACCCCTTGCAAATCAACCAAGCAGTCTGAGCCCCAAGTCATGCAGCAGTCTCTTCTGCTTTTTGATGACTCTGTTAGCAGGGTTTCCCAGGGCCATCCACCTAGCCCTGCCCCAGAAGTGGAAGAGATTGATTGCATCGATGCCCAACCACTTATCTTTCAAGATGAGTACATGGGAGGACCATCACAGCACGTCTCGGATGATGACGAAACACAGGTACAACTGCTGGGGCTTTCGGAAGTGTGCAGACCGACAAGGAAGGCAGGGGTGAAGACTGGGTTGAAGATGATGTGGAGGACGATGAGGTCCTCGACCCCACATGGAATCAAGGTCATGCGAGTAACCGATGTAGTTCGGAGGAAGAGGCGGTGGTCGCACAGAGCCACCAGCACAGCAGAAGGTTGAGCAGGGTGCAAAAGCGCAGCGGCTGTCCTCTAGACAGTACGGCTCCTACTGCCTACCGCAGCAAGGGACCGAGCACACCAAAGCCAGCTCCAAAGAGTTCCCTGGCGTGGCAGTTCTTCAGACAATGTGCTGGCGACAAGACAGGAGTGGTTTGCATGCTGTGCAATCAGAGCCTGAAGCGAGTCATAAACGTTCTCAACCTGAACACAACCTGCATGACCAGGCATTTAAGTGCAAAGCAAGAGCTGCAGTGGAGTAGACACCTCAAAAACCAAGAAAGGTCTCTGGTTCCTTCTGCTTCCTCTTCTGCTGCAGTCGCGGCCTCTTCATCCACCTCTGGATTGACAGTGCCACCTGGCACCCCGCAAACAGAGGATCTGCCAGCAACACCAACACCTGGGTCACCAAGCATCTCCACAATGAAACACGGAAGCGTTCAGCTCTCCATATCCCAAACGCTGGAGAGGAAGAGGAAGTACCCCCTTACCCACCCGCGATCCCTAGCCCTGAATGCCAGCATTTCTAAATTACTGGCCTTTGAAATGCTGTCATTCTGTCTGGTGGAGACGGGTAGTTTTAAAAGCCTTATGGCGGTGGCTGTCCCACAGTACGTCGTGCCCAGCCGCCACTACTTTTCAAGGCGAGCCATCCCTTCCCTGCACAACCAAGTAGGGGACAAAATCAGGTGTGCACTATGCAACGCATCTGTGGCAAGGTGCACCTGACTACGGATACGTGGACCAGTAAGCACGGTCAGGGCCGTTATATCTCCATAACAGCACACTGGGTAAATGCTGTGGCGGCTGGGCCTGAGGCGGATAGCAGTTTGGTGCATGTCCTTCCACCACCGAGAATTGCAGGGCGCTTCAGTTTGCCTCCTGTTGCTTTCTCCTCCTACTCTGCTTCCTCATCCTCTACCAGCTCCTCATCCGGTCAGCGTAACACCTTCACCACCAACTTCAGCACAGCCAGGGGTAAACATCAGCAGGCAGTTTTAAAACGTATCTGTTTGGGGGACAAACCCCACACCGCGCAGGATCTGTGGACGGGCCTTGAACAACAGACCGATGAGTGGTTTGTGCCAGTCAGCCTCAAGCCCGGCCTGGTGGTGTGCGACAATGTGCTAAATCTCGTAGCAGCTCTGGGACTAGCCGGTTTGACGCACATCCCTTGCCTGGCGCATGTGCTGAATTTGGTGGTGCAGAGATTCCTTAAAACTTACCCCGATATGTCGCCTGTCAACACTGCAGCGTAACTTCGGCCTTCCCGCTCACCGCCTCATATGCGACGTGTCCACAAGGTGGAACTCCACCTTTCACATGCTGGCCAGACTGTGCGAGCAGCAGCAGGCGATAGTGGAGTTTCAGCTGCAGCACGCACGGGTGAGTCGCTCGGCAGAACAGCACCACTTCACTACCAATGACTGGGCCTCCATGCGAGACCTGTGTTCCTTGTTGCGCTGTTTCGAGTACTCCACCAACATGGCCAGTGCCGATAACGCAGTTCTCAGCGTTACTATCCCACTTCTATGCCTCCTTGAAAAAACGCTCCTGGCGATGATGGAAGAGGATGTGGCACAGGAGGAGGAAGAGGGATCATTTCGTAGGGTTTCCGGCCAGTCATTCCCAAGTGGCTCCGAGGGTGGGTTCCTGCACCCACAAACCCAAGGTACACAATTGTCCAGCCAGGGCACAGTTCTGGAGGATGAGGAGGTAAAAGATGAGGAGGAGGAGGAGGAGATGGAGGAGGAGGAACCATGTTCACAGCAGGGTGGCACCAAGACCAGCTTATGGCCATCACTGGTGCGTGGATGGGGGGATACAGAGGACACAGACGATACACCTCCCACAGAGGACAGCTTTTCATTGCCTCTGGGCAGCCTGGCACACATGAGCGGTTACATGCTGCAGTGTCTCCGCAATGACCGCCGAGTTGCCCACATTCTAACTTGTGCTGATTACTGGGTGGCCACGCTGCTGGATCCCCGTTACAAGGACAATGTACCGTCCTTAATTCCGTCACTGGAGCGTGATCGTAAGATGCGCGAGTACAAGCGCGCGCTGACTAGACGCGCTGGTGGTGGCATTCCCACCTGACAGCGGGGGCACAGTGGAAGCACAAGGCGAAGGCAGAGGACGAGGAAGAGGTCGCCAACGCAGCTGGGGCACCACCAGAACCTCAGAAGGCAGGGTTAGCATGGCCGAAATGTGGAAAAGCTTTGTCTGCACGCCACAACAGCCAGCACCACCAACTGATATGGAACGTCTTAGCAGGAGGCAGCATTTCACCAACATGGTGGAGCACTATGTGTGCACATGCCTACACGTACTGAATGACGGGTCTGCCCCCTTCAACTTCTGGGTCTCCAAATTGGGCACATGGCCTGAGCTTGCCCTTTACCCCTTGGAGGTGCTGGTCTGCCCTGCAGCCAGTGTATTGTCTGAACGTGTGTTTAGCATGACTGGAGGGGGTTATCACATGGTCCTAACCACATTTTGACGCCATTTGTAGCCCTCTAGCCCTTTCCATGACATTTTTACAGCCATTTTAGTGCTCAAAAGTTCAGGTCCCCATTGACTTCAATGGGGTTCGAGTTCGGGTCAAGTTCGGGTCCCGAACTCGAACTTTTTTCCGAAGTTCGGCCGAACCCGAACATCCAGGTGTCCGCTCAACTCTACTTACAATGGCAGCCTTGTGCACTATGAGATATTCCAAACCACCTCTCATCTGACTGAGAACCAGTAAACTTCAAAGTTATTTTTCATCTGTTGGATGGCTTGGATGGACCTGCACACCTAGATCAATATCATTAGGGCAACAAAAGGTTTTCTGATTGTCCTAACATAATATTCAATAACCTTTCTATACAGTTTTGTCATGTAAAAATTAATTTTCATAAACATGGGCATATGGGAAAGACATGCAAATGAGCAGAATCTGCCTTGTTTTTCAGCTGTCATAAGACTATGAAAAACAATGGATGGCGCTATTGAGTTATGAACAGAGCCATCTATTGGTTTCACAGTCTTATGACAAGAATAGACTAATATTTTTGTCAGAAGACTATAAAACCAATAGATGGTGCTGTTATAACTCAATAGCACCATCTATTGGTTTCATAGTCTTTTGACAAGAATATTAGACTTTTGCATGGAAAATTCGCAATAAAAATTTGCGATTAGAATATTCACGATCTACACTAGGATGATATCTGACACTGGGAAAGTTGGGTAATAACTCAGTGATAAAATCTGACACTGGGAAAGTTGGGTAATAACTCAGTGAAGATATCTGACACTGGGAAAGCTAGGTAATAACTCAGTGATGATATCTGACACTGGGAAAGCTGGGTAGTAAGTCAGTGATAATATCTGACACTGGAAAAGCTGGGTAATAACTCAGTGATAAAATCTGACACTGGGAAAGTTGGGTAATAACTCAGTGAAGATATCTGACACTGGGAAAGCTGGGTAATAATATTAGAATTCTCTAATCGCTAATTTTTTTTGCGAATTTTTCATGCAAAAGGATACACTAATAAGCTTGTTATAAGACTCATAGTGTAATATTCTTGTCAGAAGACAATGAAACCAATAGATAGCGCTATTGAGTTATGAACAGCGCCATCTATTGGTTTCATAGTCTTCTGACAAAACTATTAGTCTACTCTTGTCATAAGACTGTGAAACCAATAGATGGCGCTGTTCATAACTCAATAGTGCCATCTATTGGTTTTCATAGTCTTATGACAGCTGAAAAACAAGACAGATTCTGCTCATTTGCATGTCTTTTCCATATGCCCATGTTATGCAAATGAGTTTTTACATGACATAACTGTATAGAAAGGTTATTGAATATTATGTTAGGACAATCAGAAAAGTTTTTTGTCGCCCTAATGATATTGATCTAGGTGTGCAGGTCCACCCAAGCCATTAAACAGATGCAAAATAACTTTGAGGTTTACTGGTTCTCAGTCAGATGAGAGGTGGTTTGGAATATCTCATAGTGCACAAGCTGCCATTGTAAGGTATGCTGGCTGTTATCTGTCTCATGGATAGATTGATGGCTTGCACATACCTGGCTTTTGGCATATAGCCCTTGTGTGGTTGTTTATTGTATGTCATACATAATTGGAGTCTTAGACGCATCCAGTTATCCTCTTAATGCTGTTTCCAAACCATTTTGATGAGGTTTCCATCAATTTCTAATCTTTTTTATGAACCAGACACCCTCTTCTCTTCCAAGCAGGGGGTGCCTGGGGTTCTCCCATTAACTTTCATTGTGCTTGTGTGCTCGGTAGAACACACGAGCCCTTTGGTGCTCGCTCAACACTACAGAAAACCCATTTGACCAATAAGACCAATATTAATCTAAATTGGTGCTTGAGCATTTGAGTGTTTTCTACACCTGTCATAATGTCATTGTGAGCAAGACTGGGAAGGCCAAAGAGTAGCTGGGACACTGTCTGCAAGCAACTATTAAAACTATGATCTCAGGGGTCACTAAACTATGCTGCCTGCAGTAAGGGCAGTATAATCTTGCTGACAGTTTCCCTTTAAGGGTTTAGTCTATCTTGTAAATAGCATTATACAATCTTCTTTATACAATTTTATTTGGCAAGATGGAGGCTAGATGATATATTACTTAAAGATCCGTGATGGCTATGAAGTAATTGAACCCTTTCTACTGAATATAAGCAGATCAGATATAATGCAAATCTATGTGCTAATTCTAACCAATAACACCGCAATTAAGCACCGATGTAAGATTATAGAAGACATTAATAACCACAACACTTTCAGTGTCAAAGAAGAACCTTCATTTTGGAAGTCAAATTAGATTGTCCCTGAAATAATCGCCAAAAAGGAAGGTCATGGTTATTAATGTCATGATAGCAGAAAATTTATAAGCAGCTGAAGCAGAATGAATCATAAAGGTCTGGGAAAAGATTGGCAGAAGAAACTATAACACACTTGGAAATGCTATTGCATTACATTAAGAGGCGAATCTTAAAGGGGTTTTCTAGTACTTAGATATTGGTGGCCTACCCTCGGAATAGGTTATCAATATCAGATTGGTGTGGGTCCGACATCGTCCCGCCCATCATCTGTTTTGGGCACCCGCTGGCACTAGAAACTATACAGTGGAATGCTCCATACTATGTGTGGTTTCCGGCATATTACAGATTAGCTCCTGTTCACTTGAATGGGAGCTGAGATGCAGTCCCCCAGTACAGCCATTACACAGTGGATGGACCCTTACTTCTGCCTCCTTCCACAAATTAGTTTCTAGGGTCGGCGGCTGCTGATCAGTCGGAATGTGGGGTTTCGGACCCCAACCGATCTGAAATTGATGATCTATCCTGATGATAGGCCATCAATATCTAAGTACTGGAAACCCTTTAAAAAGGTCTGTTAAAAAGGTTTTGTGGCATTTTGATATTTATGGCCTTTCCTCAGGATGTTATCAATATCAGATTGGTGGGAGTCCAACTCCTGACACCCCCGCCGATCCGCTGTATGAAGAGGCCGCTCTGCTCTAGAGCACTTAGACCTCTTCCTAGGCCATGTGATGTCACGTTCATGGGTCACATGGTCTAGGCACAGGTCAGTCCTATTCAAGTGAATGGGGCTGAACTGCAGTACCAAGCACAGCCACTATCCAATGTATGGCACTGTGCTTGGTAAGCTGCAAGGAAGCCGCAGCGCTCAACAGACCTCCTTAGCTTCCTCGAAACAGGTGATCGGCAGGGGTGCCGGTAGTTAGACCCCCGAAAATCCAGGAAACTCCTTCAAATATTATACTTCTTAAAAAAACTGTACCTGTCCAAAGTCTGTTTGTAGTATTGCAGTTTATACCTTATTCACTGCAATGGAGTAACCCTCTGTCACAATCCCTACTCTCGGGTCACGTCACTGCGGTGAATTGTACTAGTGAGCTCATCAAGTTACCACAGAAATTCCCACTCGCCTATTCTAGGTGACGGAATTATGATAACATAATCCCCTAGATTCTATCACCCCAATATTTTCTATCACAATAGATGTCACCACCTATACTATAAGGCAATAGGGACCTACACTCAGATATTCTCTCAACCCAAATTTAACACCGTAACACAAGTTATCTATATGGGACCTAAAATCCTCTGAAACACTACTGGTAAAATTATTCCCTCCGAAAGAGCAAGTTCTATAAGACCACAAGGAAGGGACTTATCAATTTTAAAATTTAATACACAATAGTGCAGTGCAATACAAAAGAAAGTGTCAGATAAAATACAAAAATATACATACAATAACAATGCAGAAAAACAGATAAAATAAAAGGGATAAAATACAGAATATTGGCTTACTGAGGTGCAGCAGTTATATTCTGGCTGTGGGGACAGCTGAAGATATGGGCAGTCACTCCAAACGATGTGGATCCCCAAAATGGCTGACAATTACCTGTTCCCAAACACCCATTTTTATCCCCCCTCAGCCGAGGGGTGGGCTGTGAGGGAACCTCCCTCCTTTCAGTCCGGCCTTCTGGGACGTCGGATATTATTCAGGTTTTTGCTCCACCTTCCCACAAGGCTGACCGATGTCGCAATATGAATCACGGTGATTCCTCGCCGTATGACAGGGACTGCGGGTACAGGTAAGACCCCATAATCTGAGTTGCCTCGTCCCGGTGATACGGACACCAAATATGATCGAGTTATGATTTCCAGAAGGCCAGATCCTAAATACCTAGAAATGCCTCATGTTCAGTTCGGCGTGTATAGACTCTCCCCGAAGCCCATGTCAGGCTGAACACAATTATTCGGGTTCTGAGGATGTGGGTGTTATGAGGTCGGAGTTATGGCTTCTGATATTATTTAATTCATCTACTGAATGGGTTAGACCACCCGCTGGTCTAGCAGACAACATGTCTGGGGTTGCTCCGCATTTTTTATATCTCCCTTCCAGATCTTCATTATTGTGCCCAAATGGCTTGTAATTAGCAAGCAGGTGTTAAATAGAGCTTCCTCTGAGAAGATGGAGTGTCTCACCTAGTTTTCAGACTGGTTGGCACCTGGAGGTACAATTTGCATTTACTTAATAGATCAACAGCCACTGCTATACAATCAGCTATTGATAATACGTTTAGGAAAATATGAAATCTATCTATCTATATATCTATCTGTCTATTACCTCGGATTTCGTTACACCCTCTTATACCAGACATTACCCATGGGCAAGTGTGCTAAAGTTTTTGGAAGAAAGCATTCATGTTTTCCATCTTGTACAAACTTTTTATGGAGAGCTAGGAAATGGAGCCAAACCATATGAAGAAAACTCAAGTTATCACAACTGAAAAGATGACAAATTTAAAGGGGTTGTGCAAGTTTAGGGAAGTGTTTTGCAAACCCTCCCGCTGTTAAGGGAAGCTTACTCACCTGCTTCCTGCTGCTGGCTCCCTGCTCCTTCTATTCCAGGCCTCGGCTGCTCCACTGCACTCCCTCTCTGTAAACATCTGGTTTGGTGACCTGCTCCCCTTGTATCATGACAAATGGTCACTTAACACAAGGGGAGTCGGTCACCGCTGCAGCCAGTGATTGGCCATCTGTCTGGGTTTTTTTGCATCAGTTTTTAACGACCATTAAAAACTGATGAATTCAATGGCTTTTTTATTTTTTTAAAAATACCAGTATAATTAATGCCCCCTTAGTGCCCCCCAGTATTATTTATGACCCCTTAGCGGCACCCAGTATTATTAATGCTCCATTAGTGGCACCCAGTATTATTAATGCTCCTTTAGTGGCACCCAGTATTATTGATGCCCACATTAAAGGAGTTGTCCAGTTTCCTATATTGATGGCCTATCCACAGGGACCTATCGGCGGGGATGCTGGGAGTCGGACCTCCGCCTATCAGCTGTATGAAGAGAACGCAGTGCTCCTGCAAGTGTTGCATTCTCTTAACTGTTTACCTGCACGCTGTCAACATTGCATCACTGATTAGGTGTAATCACAGCTCCTCGTCCCCATTCACCTGAATGGGACAGAGTGTGGCCCCCTGTATTATTAATGCCTCCATAGTGGCCTACATATTTTTTTATTTTAACCTCTAGTTGTTGTTTTTCTTTTTTTAAAGAGCAACCAAACTTTTGTATACATTTTTGTTAACCTGTCCCTAATGCCCTAATAACACTTTTTGTAATATAGTTTATTAATATTTTTTGCATTTTTATTACACTTTTCCCTCCCTAAAGAGCACGTTTCGCTGTGCACTCAAATCTACTTCTCTGTAAACCGCTGACTTCTCATCGGTGTACGGAGTTGACATTTTTATCAATGGGGCCATAGCGCAGGGAGGGCTATGCCAGGATTAGCTGAGCGGGCTCCTGCTTCTGCCTGCTTCACTAAGCTAAGAGTTAGCTCTTAGCTTAGTGAAGCAGGCACAGGCAGGAGCTCGCTCCGCTCAGCTAATCCTAGCATAGCACATGGTTACAGGATACCCATGTGCTATGCCAGCATTTAGTAAACCTCCGGGGGGCAGGTGCTGCAGCCCCATTGATAAAAATTTCAATTCCATACTCCATACACCGATGAGAAGTCAGCGGTGTACAGAGAAGTAGATTTTAAGCACACATCGAAACCTGGGCTTTAAGGAGGGAGAAGTATGATAAAAAATACAAAAAACATTAATAAATTATATTGCAAAAAGTGTTATTAGGGCATTAGGGACAGGTTAACAACAAACTTATGCAAAAGTTTAGTTAGTCTTTAACATAGCGTAACCATTTTCATTTCAGTTTAAATGGACATTAAAAATGCGCCCATTGATTTTAATGGGGTCTGTCTATTTTTTGACAGCTGCTATTTACTATGAAAAAACTGCCATGTAAATAGCCCCATAGACTTCAATTGGTTCTAAAGATAGCTGTGTGAACTTAAACGGCCATCACACAGCCATTTTTCACGTTCGTGTGACGGCAGCATTAGAATCAGCTGATTGGCACGGCTACGTTCACTTGACAGCGGGAGCGTCAGGTCCTGCTGCTTCCCAGTGTTCCCTCACATGCAAATGGATGAGTTATTTTTTTTTTCAAACCCCTGAAAAGCCCTTTTTTTTTTACATAGTGTACCCGTTTTTAATGACCATTAGACGGGTGAACCTTTGTCCAAACTATTGTTAAAAATGGGCCCATTGATTTCAATGGGATCCATCTGGTTGTGAAAACGGTCAAAAATAGGACGTCTGATTTTTTGACAGGCGCTATTCACTGGCCAATAAAGAATGGCTGTGTGTATAGCCCTATAGACGTTATATTGGTTCTAAAAAAAAGTTATGTAACAGGTTTTACAAAAACTGCCTCACACGGCCATTTTACACTGTTGTGTGAATGCAGCCTCTGATCTACAAGGACACTCAAATCCTTCTCCACAAGGGACATCGTGTTACTTGCCATAGGACATATGATGCACTTAGATTACTAAACAGATGTATAACTTTACATTTATCCAACAGACTGTCCAAGTCAGCTTGTAGTTTGTGGACATCTTCCATAGACTGTGCAGTACTACATAGGTTAGTGTCATCTGCAAAAATAGATATGGTGCTATTAATCCCGTCCTCGATATCATTAATAAATAAATTAAATAATAGAGGACCCAGGACTGAACCTTTGGGTACACCACCTGGGTGTCGGGATTCGAACCCGTGACCAGCCACATCCCAGGCGGTAGCCATGCTTACTAGGCTACCGTCCTCTCTGGACATTCCTCCCTGAAGCCTATTAGTTAACTTCAGTCTTGCCTAGCCTTGCTCATTACCCTTGATTCCCCACACCTGGTACTTCCCTATATAGTCCAGCCCCTTGCACTCCAGTTTGCTGATTATTGAGCTCCTGAGCCTTGATCAAGCTTCTCCTCATCTGTTGCTCCTGCTACTGCTGGAAGTCCACTGCTGACCAGGAATTGCCTACCGACTACTCTTCTGCCTTATCCCTACCTACTGAACTGCTACCACCGTTGCCATCCGGATTGTCTGACCACGCTTACTGCCGCCTGCCCTGACCCACCGCCTGCCTACCGACTACTCTTCTGCCTTATCCCTACCTACTGAACTGCTACCACCATTGCCATCCGGATTGTCTGACCACGCTTACTACCTGCCTGCGGTCCTTGCCACTGGGCTCCACTCCTACCTCCAGCCAGCGGTCCTCTGACTCAGGTGAGCCTGTAGGACTGTTACAGAATAATCAGCCACACTATGGAGTCCGCAATGGCCACTCTGCGTAAGCAGGTCTCCGAACTTCAAGAATTTGGTACTACATATCAGGAGAAATTTGCCCAGCTCCAAGGCGTAGTCCAGAGCCAGCAAAGGGAGATTACTGAACTACAGAGGCAACACCTGGACGTCCGCGGCGCGGCCGCATACACCCGCATGCCACTCCCATCAAGATTCGGCGGCGACAGACGCCAGTATCGGGGGTTTCTAAACCAATGCCGCATCTATTTTCAGATGTACCCGGCCCCCTTCACCACCGAGAAAAAGAAGGTGCTATTCATGGTCAATCTCCTGACGGAAGAAGCATTAGCATGGGCATCACCTTACGTGGAGACTAACAGTCAGCTCCTGGACGACCTAAACAACTTCATCACCGCCATGAGCCAAGTCTTCGACGACCCCAACCGCTGTGCGACAGCTGAGGCGTGACTACATGGTCTGCGGCAAGGGAGACGCTCCGTCGCTGAATACACCGCCGAGTTTCGCCGTTGGGTCACGGACACCACCTGGAACCCAGCGGCACAGAGGAGCCAATTCCGGCGAGGCCTGTCAGAATTAATAAAGGACGAACTCGCCAGAGTTGAGGCCCCGGACGATCTGGATGACTTCATTCAGTTATGCATCCGGATAGATCAAAGACTCTCCGAGAGGAAGAGAGAAAGACTCTGGTCCTCGGACCACAGACCCACTTACTCCTTCTCTTCCAACGCCCAGCGCGACCCCCAATCAGCAACTGAACCTATGCAGGTCGACGCTCTACGTAGGTCTCTATCTACAGCTGAGAAGGAGAGACGGCTGGCCGAAAACCTCTGCCTCTACTGTGGGGAGCCGGGTCATTTTGCCATCAAATGTCCTCATAAGATCCGAAAGACTATTGCCGTCACGGAACTAAAGGAGCAACCACAGACTCCAACCCCGTCAGCAGCCCCGGAAAATAACAATACGGCGGCTCATGGATCCCATTTCATCATTCCCATCCTCATCGACATTGAGGGGCGACAGCTCCCCTGTTCAGCGATGTTAGACTCCGGGGCGGGAGGCAACTTCATGGACTTAACCTTCGCCCGCGAAAAGAACATTCCACTGACAATCAAGGCAGCCCCCGTTGACCTGGAAACCGTCGACGGATCCCCACTCTCCTCGGGGCCGGCCACTCACGAGACCACCGAACTACAACTCCTCATAGAACCCGATCACCGCGAAAAGATCCACTTCTCGCTGATCGCTTCCCCGAAGTTCCCGGTGATCTTGGGCATCCCTTGGTTGGCTACCCACAACCCCTCGGTAGACTGGGAAACCCGCTGCATACGATTCCCGTCCGAGTTCTGCTCGCTAAATTGCTCCCACAGACCCGTCCTTCCACCCGAAGACACCACCATCTCAAAGCTATCCGTCAAGGATCTGCTACCCCTTCAATACAGCGAGTTCCAGGATGTCTGCGACAAGAAAAACGCAGACAAGCTGCCACCACACCGACCCTACGACTGCCCTATAGAACTGTTGCCCGGGGCCGAAATACCCTTTGGCAGTATCTACTCCCTCTCAGAGCCTGAACTCAAGGCTCTGAAAGAGTACCTGGACGAGGACCTGAGGAAGGGGTTCATCCGGCCCTCCACCTCGCCCGCGGGAGCCCCCTTTTTCTTCGTAGAGAAAAAAGACTCCTCCCTGCGTCCCTGCATAGACTACAGAAAGCTTGATGACATAACCGTAAAAAAACGGTACCCGCTCCCACTGATTTCCGAACTCCTTGAGAGACTCCGGGAAGCGAAGATCTTCACCAAACTCGACCTTCGAGGGGCCTACAACCTCGTCCGAATCCGCCCTGGGGACGAATGGAAGACCGCCTTCCGGACACGTTATGGTCATTTCGAGTACCTGGTCATGCCTTTCGGACTCTGCAATGCTCCCGCCACCTTCCAGCACTTCATTAACGACGTCCTCAGGGACATGCTGGATCTGTTTGTAGTCGTTTACCTGGACGACATCTTGATCTTCTCTGAAGACCTCGAGCAGCACCGCGAACACGTCCGCAGGGTACTGCAGAGGCTCAGACAGAACTCTCTCTATATTAAGCTAGAGAAATGCGAGTTTGAGCGAACCACCACTCAGTTCCTCGGATACATCATCTCCCCAGCGGGCCTAAGTATGGACCCGGGGAAGGTCCAAGCTGTGATGAACTGGCCCGTTCCGAAAAACGATAAGGAGATACAAAGATTCATTGGCTTCGCCAACTTCTATCGGAAGTTTATCCGGAACTTCTCCAAGGTCATAGCACCAATCACCCAACTCACCAAGAAGGCAGTCCCCTTCTCCTGGACACCCGAGGCCCAGGAGGCCTTCACCAAGTTGAAACTCCTCTTCACTTCTGCCCCAGTCCTAATCCACCCGAACCCCGAGCTCCCATTTACAGTCGAAGTGGATGCATCAGACTCTGCGGTGGGGGCAGTTTTGTCACAACGGACAGGGGAGAGGATGCTATTACACCCGTGCGCATATTTCTCCCGCCAGATGTCCCCCTCCGAGAAGAACTATGACATCGGGAACAAAGAACTACTGGCGATCAAGGATGCCTTCTCCGAGTGGAGACACCTGCTGGAGGGAGCCACCAACCCCATAATCATACTAACTGACCACAAGAACCTCGAGTTCATCCGCAGCGCTAAGAGACTCTCAGCCAGACAGGCCAGATGGAGCCTATTCTTTTCCCGCTTCAACTATCTCATCACCTATCGCCCTGGATCAAAAAACGGCAAGGCTGACGCCCTCTCCAGAATGTTTTCCGAGCCCTCACAGAGTAACAAGGGCCAAAATAACATCTTACCCGAGAGAAGGGTCGTAGGGGCCACCTACTCTAAAGAACTCCTGGGCACAATCAAAGAAGGAGAAAATGACCCCTTCCTCTCCCACCCCACAGGCAATGTCAGCCTTACGTTTAAGAACGGTCATTGGTTTCATCAGGACCTACAACTATATGTACCAGAAATCGCACGGCTCGAAGTGCTCAAACTCAACCATGACTCCAAGGTGGCCGGCCATTTTGGCACAAGAAAGACCCAGGAGCTTCTCTCCCGCTCCTTCTGGTGGCCAACATACAAGGAGGACATCAAGAGGTACATCTCCTCGTGCACGGTCTGTGCCCGCAATAAGACTCCTCGTTCCTCTCCCGTGGGTCTGTTACAACCCCTCCCGATTCCCTCCCGCCCCTGGGGCTCGATCTCCATGGACTTTGTGGTAGACCTTCCTCCTTCAAAAGGGATGAACACCATCCTGGTCGTTGTCGACCGTCTCACCAAGATGGCCCATTTCATCCCCTACAAAGGCCTACCCACAGCCAAACAGACGGCCGATCTTATTCTCAGAGAGGTCTTCAGGCTGCATGGGATCCCGGACGACGTGGTCTCCGACCGAGGCGTACAATTTGCCTCAAAGTTCTGGAAGAACTTCTGCCTGGCGCTCGGGGTTAAAGTGAACCTGTCCTCTGCTTTCCACCCTCAGTCAAACGGGCAGACGGAGAGAACTAATCAGACCCTAGAGCAATACCTACGCTGTTTCAGCTCCCACCTGCAGGATGACTGGCTTGATCATCTCCCCACGGCCGAGTTCACCTACAACAATGCTAAGCACAGCTCAACCAAGCACAGTCCCTTCTTTGCTAACACAGGCTCGCACCCGGTGTTCATTCCCCACCTACCCGTTGCCTCCACCCTCCCAGCAGTGGCCGAACGCCTAACAACCCTACAGGAGGCACAAGAGAACATTATAGACAACCTCCAGCTTGCCCAGAGGCGCTTTAAACAGGGAGCAGACAGACGTCGCCAACCCACCCCGGGCTTCCATGTGGGAGACAAGGTGTGGCTTTCCACCAGGAACCTCAGATTGAAGGTCCCCTCCAAAAAATTTGCCCAAAGATACATGGGTCCGTTCCGGATCACCGCACGAATCAACGAGGTCACGTTCCGGCTCGACCTCCCAGACTCCATTAGGGTGCACCCTGTCTTCCATTGCTCTCTCCTCAAGCCATACGTGGAGAACACCTTCACAGGCCGCCACTCGCCCCCTCCACCACCTGTGATGGTACAGGGTGAAGAAGAATACGTTGTCGCAAAGATTCTCGACTCCAGGATCCACCGGGGAAGACTACAATACCTAATTGGGTGGGAGGGTTACCCTCCCGAGGATAACTCCTGGGAGCGAGAAGAAAATGTCCACGCCCCCAGACTGGTAAAAGAGTTCCACCAACGGCACCCCGGTAAGCCTGCCCCTGCGGTGCCCGGAGGTCACCTTGGAAGGGGGGGAGTACTGTCGGGATTTGAACCCGTGACCAGCCACATCCCAGGCGGTAGCCCTGCTTACTAGGCTACCGTCCTCTCTGGACATTCCTCCCTGAAGCCTATTAGTTAACCTCAGTCTTGCCTAGCCTTGCTCATTACCCTTGATTCCCCACACCTGGTACTTCCCTATATAGTCCAGCCCCTTGCACTCCAGTTTGCTGATTATTGAGCTCCTGAGCCTTGATCAAGCTTCTCCTCATCTGTTGCTCCTGCTACTGCTGGAAGTCCACTGCTGACCAGGAATTGCCTACCGACTACTCTTCTGCCTTATCCCTACCTACTGAACTGCTACCACCGTTGCCATCCGGATTGTCTGACCACGCTTACTGCCGCCTGCCCTGACCCACCGCCTGCCTACCGACTACTCTTCTGCCTTATCCCTACCTACTGAACTGCTACCACCGTTGCCATCCGGATTGTCTGACCACGCTTACTACCTGCCTGCGGTCCTTGCCACTGGGCTCCACTCCTACCTCCAGCCAGCGGTCCTCTGACTCAGGTGAGCCTGTAGGACTGTTACACTGGGACTATTCTGAATAGAAATTATTGACCACAACTTTGTGAACCTGGTTCTTGAGACAGTTTTAAATATAATTAAAAACTATACTTTCTAAAGCTATAGACTTTCATTTACCCATTAAAGGGTTGTCCAATGTTAATAGGAAAATAAACAACCTCAGGGATCAATTTGTAATAACGAATAGATGATTTGCTGTTTAACAGATCTTGTGCCACAGTTTTTCTGGATCTAGCGATGACCACATGTAACTGCTGCAGCCAATCACTGGCCTCTTCAGTGCACCATTGAGGTCAGTCAAGTGTTGTCAGCATTGCAGCCGTTTCAATAGAGCCCGGCAAAGAGAACCAAAGTGGTGGTGTGGGACCTGTCAGGTAAGTAATCATCTACTCTTTATTAGAGCTTGATCCCCTTTAAACCTCTATAAAGGAACAATATCACATGCCCTTGCAAAGTCCAAGAACAATATATCCACAGCCGCCCCTCTGTCCAGGCTTCTACTGACCTCTTCAGAAAAACAAATCGGGTTAGTCTGGCAATTTTGTATTTGGTAAAACCATTCTGGCTATCACTTATGATCATATTCTTACTTAAAGTGGACAGCCCTTCAAAGGGATTGTCACCCTCGGACAATCCCTGTCTATACGGCCGATTAGGACATATAGACATCATAGATAGGGATAAGAACATTCATGTATTACATGGATCTCCGCAGACGATCAGATGCCAGACTATGACAATTAGCCGAAGATGAATATAAACTGTATGAGAATGTCTCCCTAAAGGAACATATATCCTCCTTCTCATAAAACTGAACTGTTGAAAGAAAATGCTGCAAGTAAGGACGTGTCTCTGCCTCTCCTCTGGAACTACATAAAGAACGCATCCTCACCTCCTACAGCTTTCTGCTCAGAGGATTACAACATATTATATACAAAGTGAACAGAATTCCATTTTTTTAACATGCCATACTGTCAGTGTTCTCAACGGTCAGCGCACGTATCCATTGATTTTAGTGTGTTTATTCACACATACTTGTTTTTCAATCCATGGAGACTTGCACTACTTAGCTTGATCAGTTTTGCAGATCCCATGGGTCTGAGAGAAGCATGGACAGAACAGGGATGGTCTCCACCTTCTTTCTGTTTTCATTGATTCACTTTATAGAAAAAAATTTAAAATGTGAAAATAATATTGACCCATGATTAAATACAGAGGCACGTCCTCTGCGGATACAACATTTAGATGAGACACAGTCTGTGTATTTTTGCATCTGTAAAATGGACATGGAGTTTTGAAGTAGTCCTACAACTTTTAGTGAATCTGAACACCTTCTATGCTGCCCCCGTAGACTAGTCATTAAAAGGGAGTCTGTCACCTCGATTTCACCTATTAAACTAATGCCAGCACACTTAAAGGGTTTCTACCACCACATTTTCACCTATTTAGCTGTCAGACACTAGCGATCTGCTAGTGTCTGCTCTACCTAACCATGCTATTGTAATCCCTTTCTCTGCAGCGGTTACCCTAAAAAATGTAGTTTTATTGGTATGCAAATGAGCCTCTAGGTGCTATGGGGGCGTCTTTTCAGCACCTAGAGGCTCCATCCACTCACCATTTCTGCCGCCCAGCGCGCTCCAGCCCGCCCCTCTACTCTAGATTGACAGCCTACTCGCGCCTGCGCCGTGTGCTTCTGTATTTGGCGCAGTGACTGTTGGACTGCTCCCTGCGCCGTAATCGGCGCAGGCGCAGCGAAGATGCCGGCGCAGGGAGACAGTCACTGCGCCTGCCCCGAATACAGAAGCACACGGCACAGGCGCGAGTAGGCTGTCAATCTAAAGGAGAGGGGCGGGCTGGAGCGGGCTGGAGCGCGCTGGGCGGCGGAAATAGTGAGTGGATGGAGCCTCTAGTTGCTGAAAAGACTCCCCAATAGCACCTAGAGGCTCATTTGCATACCAATAAAACTACGTTTTTTAGGGTAACCGCTGCAGAGAAAGGAATTACAATAGCATGGTTAGGTAGAGCAGACACTAGCAGATCGCTATGTCTGACAGCTAATTAGGTCAAAATGTAGAAACCCTTTAAACATGATAGCAAATATACCTTTTCTTCCCTTTTTAGTGTTTCTATACCTCAGAAAAATACATTTGTAAACGAATGAGGCACCAAGTGCCCAGGTGGGTGTTATTCATTTTTTTAAGTGCCCAGGCCCATCGCCCCGAACCAATCCCACCTCCTCCCCCTCACACTCTAATGGTCTTCGCCTCTCTTAAGCCCCTATTAGACCGCACATTTATAGGTAAATTATCGCAAACAGGCATTCATAGGAATGGCTTGTATAATCGAGCAGCCAATGAATGAGCATTTGCTCATTCTACGGCTGATGGGCATCTTTCATCAGACCAAATAATGCCCAAATATTGGCAGCCCTGTGTAATCAGTCGTCTCTTCAGCATTCTGTTGGCATAGGCCTGTGTAATCATTCTGTGTAATGTGTTCTCAACCATCGGCGCTCGCACTGCCTGTACATTAGCCTTAGCAACGTTACTGTTTTACAGATTCAAATATCGCACAGGTATATGCATCCGCTTCCGGATACACCAGCTGGAACGCACGCCACAACATGCGGTAAGCGACTCACCGCTATCTAATTAAGGCTAATGTAAAAGGTATTTAAGGGGACAGTCCTAGACATTCGTTCTGGACTGCATCTATCCAGTGGGCTTATCAAAAAGAAAAGAAAGTGATTGTGCTTGACGGTTACCTAGCCGTTACTTTATCAGTATATACCCCCTGATGAATCTGACAGTATCTACTGTCAGAGGAAACGCGTCGGGATCTAAAAGAAAAAACGACATCTGGCTGTTGGTATTTGGAGGACTCTCCTTCAGGGTGAGAATAATAGGGATAGCCACCGATAAGTGGGGTCGCTCCTTCTGGGGTGATTCTCCCGCAATTAGGCGGGAGACCTCTCCGCTTTCAGGCAGGGCCACACTAGCTGTGTAGGGATACTCCTCCTGTTCCAGTGTCCCAGGACCCAGAGTGCGTGGTATCTAACAATCGTTGACGTTACCTTCCAGCACACCAAGCTACCTCTGGGGATCACATAGAGCCATCTACACGCCTGGATATTCGGAAAGAGGGACCGTCTATCTCCTATGCAACAAACCGTGAGTTACAAATACAGACGCAACTCAACTGCATCCTCATCCAGCATTTAGTACCTCGTATATGTATCTGTATATACAATTTATTACAGCCTGATGCATCATACGCAGTCTATTAATATTGTATATGTGGGACTTATTTTAAATTGAATATTATAAAAGTTAAGTTTTAGTAGGATAATAATTCAGTGAAACAATATATATATTCCTACAACATTCCTAATCTAACCAATTCTGTGAATTCCAGCCTGTGCAATACTATAAATACTCTGGGTATCAGCTTCACAGTATGTTCTGCGCAGGTCAAGTGACCACATTATGTATTGCAATGCGCAGGCTGCTTTTTCCTTTCCCTTTAATAGCTACAGCTTGGTTTCTTTCCTCTTGTAGTAACAGTAGGTGATGGCCAATATACTGTATACACACATGCAACATGCCTGTCCAATGCACCCCCTGCTGGCAGAAACCCATGATCAGCTGCTGTATGCAACATCCTGCTGCTGTCTCGGCTGAGCGTGGAAAGTTGAAGGCACTTAAAATACGCAATATTACAGTAGAGCAGGAATCTCTGCTATAACTTTGGAATGGAAGGAAGGCTCATAAGAAGTAGGGAATGGATCTCCCAAAGCCTTTCCAGAACTGCCCCCTATGGCTATTTGGACTCTAAGCAGTAAGAAAGGAGTTTTCCAAGATATTTTAACTGAGCTGCAATACCAAGCACAATGTACAACACTGTGCTTGGTGAGCTGAGGGAAGGCTGTGGCACTACTTCAAGCGCTGGTGCCTTCTCAAACAGCTAATCAGTGAGGGTCCAGTGAGTCAAACCCCCTCTGATCAGATACTGATGACCTATCCTGAGGATAGGTCAATCATTAAAAAAGTCTTGGAAAACCCCTTTAACAGTAATAAACATTTCTTCTTCTAAATAGTCCACATACAGAATTATGTGATCACTGAATTTACGGAAACCATATTAGCTATTTGTCTGTAATTTACTGTAATATGTTAATACGTTTTCAACAATTAATATCACAAATGCTATTTTTACAGAAATATGTATTAACATGTGCTGTATAGTTATCCAATTTTATTACAGCAGACAAATGTCCAGTGGATATCTTTACAAATGGGATCAGTGGTTTCCATCTTTTACCACGATAATTCCTAAGGGACGTCAAACACATGGAGATGTCTAAAAGTGATTGGTGAGACATCTGACCATATGCTTCCATGAAGAATGGAACGCAATCTGTCCGAGAATCCTGTTCATTTCACTGAAAATTTCTAATGTTTTTGAACACTTTCAATCATTGGGTGCACAGCTCTTATCCCCCATCCCTGATGACGGTATTGCCAGTAAAAGTTATCATATCAGTCTAGTCTAGGGAGGGTTAATAGTAATAATGAAATCTTCAGATCTCACTGTTAGTTCCTATCCATCACTAGCTGCAAGTTACAGAAGAATCTACTGTATAAGTTAATTTTCAAATGTATTGAAAAGAGACAGATAATGTGAAGATTCATTATTGCTGGTGGATGCATTTCAGTAAGGGCTTGTTCACACGAACGTGCCGTGTTTTGTGGTCCGCAAATCGGGAATCCGCAAAACATGGATGCCGACAGTGTGCCTTCCACAATTTGCGGAACAGAATGGACGGCCCATTATAGAAATGCCTATTCTTGTCCGCAAAACGGACAAGAATAGGACATGATCTATAATTTTTGCAGGGCCACGGAAGTCAATGGGTCCGCATCCAAGCCGCAAAAAATGCGGCTCGGATGCGGAACCAAACCACGGTCGTGTGAATGAGCCCTAAGTATCAGAATAGAAAGCGCTGACACCATTCAAACATTGTAGATTTTACAGCAAAATAAAAATGAAGATACTGTATTGAGTAAATTAAATTAAATACAGGAGAATGCATTCCAAACATGCACAATAGCTGAATGCATTATGGAATTATGAAATATTGTTGAATACGTTTTTCAACAATATTACTGTGCTAAAGTGATTATTATACAATGTAGAGAATATACTGATATTGATCAGCCATAACATTTAAATTACCTGCCTAACACTGTGTAGGTTCTCTTTGGGCCACCAAACAGCTGTGGCCCTTGGAGGTGTGAGATGGGGAAACAGCTCTCATTGTCTGAACACTGTTTGTATAGATTAAAGTTAATGATCTGGACTGACATTCTGCTGTTTGGCTACAAGATGCTGCTGTTTCCAAAATACAGCTAACAGGCTGCATATACAGTCCTGATCAAAAGTTTAAGACCACTTGAATAAATGCAACAAAATCATATTTAGCATGGCTGGATTTTAACAAGGTTCCAAGTAGAGCTTCAACATGCAACAAGAAGAAATGAGAGTGAGACAAAACATTTTTTGAGCATTCAATTAATTGAAAATAACGATTAAACTGAAACAGGCTGTTTTTCAGCTGATCCAAATTTTAGGACCACATGCCTTTAAAAGGCCAAATCTGTGCAAAGATGTGGATTCATTGTCATTTTCTGTCAGGTAGTCACACGTTGTGATGGCAAAGGCAAAAAACTCTCCCTTTTTGAACGTGGTCGGGTTGTTGAACTGCATAAGTAGGGTCTCTCACAGTGCGCCATCGCTGCTGAGGTGGGACGCAGTAAGACAGTCATTTGGAATTTCTTAAATGATCCTGAGGGTTATGGAACAAAAAAGTCAAGTGGAAGACCCCAAAAAATTTCATCAGCACTGGGCCGGAGGATCCAATTGGCTGTCCGTCAAGACACTGGACGATCCTCGACCCAAATTAAGGCCCTTACTGGTGCTGACTGCAGCCCCATAACCATCAGACGGCATCTGAGACTGAAATGCTTCAAAAACAAAAAACGTCTTCACAGACCTCGTCTCCTTGAATGCCACAGAACTGCTCGTTTGGACTTTGCAAGAGAGCACCAAACATGGGACATTCAAAGGTGGAAGAAAGTTTTATTCTCTGAGAAAAAATGTAACCTTGATGGTTTGTAACGTTACTAGCATGAGAAGCAGATCCCACCTGAGATGTTTTCTACGCGCCACAGTGGAGGGGGCACCATAATGGTCTGGGGTGCTTTTTCCTTCAGTGGAACAATGGAGCTTCAGGAAGTGCAGGGGCATCAAACGGCCGCTGGCTATGTCCAGATGTTGCAGAGAGCATTACTCATGACTGAGGGCCCTTGTCTGTGTGGTAACGACTGGGTTTTTCAACAGGACAACCCTACAGTACACCATGCCCGCAGGACAAGGGACTTCTTCCATCACTCTTTTGGCCCATCCTGTGTGTTCCCCTGATCTAAATCCAATTGAGAACCTTTTGGGGATGGATGGCAAGGGAAGTTTACAAAAATGGACAACAGTTCCAGACAGTAGATGGCCTTCGTGCGGCCGTCTTCACCACTTGGAGAAATGTTCCCACTCACCTCATGGAAACGCTTGCATCAAGCATGCCGAAACGAGTTTTTGAAGTGATAAACAATAACGGCGGAGCTACTCATTACTGAGTTCATGTTTGGAAGTTGGATTTCTGTTTTGGGGGGGTTTAGTTTTTTTTTGGGAGGTGTGGTCCTAAACTTTTGATCAGCTGAAAAACAGCCTGTTTCAGTTTATTCGTTGCTTTCATTAAATTGAATGCTCAAAAAATGTTTTGTCTCACTCCCATTTCTTCTTGTTGCATGTTAAAGCTCTACTTGGAACCTTGTTAAGATCCAGCCATGCTAAATATGATTTTTTGCCATTTTTCAAGTGGTCTTAAACTTTTGATCAGGACAGTATTTCATGAGAGGTGGCGTTTCAGAGCCTGGAGAAGAAAAGGAAGCAGCCATCTTAGGGTACTTTCACACTAGCGGCAGGATGGATCCAACAGGCTGTTCACCCTGTCGGATCCGTCCTGCCGCTATTTTGCCGTTCCGCCGGTCTGTCCCCATTGACTATAATGGGGACGGGGGCGGAGCTCTGGCGCAGCATGGCAGTTCGCGATGAGAGGCTGCCGGACTAAAAAGTCGGACATGCAGTAATTTTAGTCTGGAGGCCTTTTGCCGTGCACTGCCGTGCTGCGCCGGAGCTCTGCCTCCGTCCCCATTATAGTCAATGGGGACGGAGCGGCGGTCCAGCGGCATGGCGAAATAGCGACAGGACGAATCCGACAGGGTGAACAGCCTGTCGGATACGTCCTGCCGCTAGTGTGAAAGTAGCCTTAGAGGAAGCTGTGACTGAGGAACTGTGTGAGCAGAGAATCTGACGGAATCCAGGTGTGAGAGCGTCCCTCAGTGACCAGAGTGGCTGCTAAGTGAAGCTGATCGTGTTCAAGACCCTGATCCTGTCCAGAGGAACGAGGATTGCTTCCAGGAACACTGATGAGAGCTAAGGAGCAAAGCTACATACACTGCGGTACTGCATGCTTGTTGGAGAGGCATTTGGTTTGTTCAGAGTCACCAGCGGTTTCTTAGCAGACCCGGGTCGTTAAGATCGTGCACGCACCTCATTACAGTGTTGGCGCCTAGAGACTGAGACCAGGCCTGTAGTTAGTTAGTTAGGGTATCTGTTTGTGTCAGGCCGCAAGTGTTACTACTGTTCATTGCAAGGACTCCATAACTTAAAGTGACATTTCACATTGGAGAGCTGATAAAATTCCCACAAACTCAAGCCAGGCTGGCGTTTTGCTCAGAAGGAATACTTAGGCACGTGCTACAGGACTAGTTATGGGAGGGGGAATACTGTAAATCAGTGTAATATTGTAAGCTGTTGTGCTGCACTGCAGGCTAGTCCATACCACACACCCAAAGTTTTTTTAGGGTAATAACAGGTAAGGTTTGGCAGTTTAGTTGTGCATGACAGAAGGTAAATTACTGCACTTTCCTCCTGCATCCATCGGAGGGCACTGTGCTGTGCAGCACAAGGGTCTCAGCCTTCGGGCCTGGTGTATGTAAATCTATTGTATGTTCCCAGCATTTGTGGTTGTGTTTATTGCCACATTTAAGTAAAACTCTGTTTTGGCAAAAGCTGGTTTTTGGGGTTGCTTTCCTCGTTCTTAACTTCACTGTATCCTGGGGAGCCCACCCCGATACACGGCTTACAGAGAGAGCCCCCCCCCCCCCTCATCATTCATAGTTACATAGGCTGAAAGAAAGACACATCTATCAAGTTCAACCTCAACATTTTTTGCATTATCCCGCTGAAAGAGGACTCTTATCATTAAGGAATATCGCTCCCATGAGGAAGTTTATGTGGTCTCAAGGAATGTGGTACATGTTAAACTAACATCTAGACGAATACCAGGACCTAAGGTGTCCTGGCAGAACATTGCCCAGAATATCACATTGCCTTTGTTGGCTTGCCTCATTCTTGTACCATCTACCCAGGTAATCGACAACACAAACACCCCGTCATCCACATGATGTAAAGTCTCTCAGATCCTTATGCTTGCCCATTTTATCTGCTTGCAATTCATCAACTTCAAGAACTAACAGTCCACTTGCTGACTAATATAGTATACTAGCTGAAGGACCCGGCTTCGCACGCGTATATTTAATCTATTTAATTTAATCTTTGTGTGTGTCATTAAGATATTGACAGTATCCACTATAAGAGATATCTGCAGCACCCGCTCCCTTAACAGTGACCTCCACAACCCCCCACCCCTTAACACTGACCCCCCCACAGTGCCCCGTCTCCTTAAAATGGGACATCCACAGCAGCCCACCCCCTTAACTTTGATCTTTACAGCAGCCTGGCTCTTTAACAGTGAGTTCCACAGCACCCCACCCTCTTGACAGTGATCTCTACAGCACCCGCCCCTTAACACTGACCATAGGTTACAGTCCCCTTAACTGACCTCCACCATTCCCGTCCCCCTTAACAGAGACCTCCACAGCGACTGCCCCTTTAACAGTGACTGCCACAGTACCCCGCTCCCTTAACGGTAACCTCCACTGCACCCCGCTCCCTTAACAGTGACCTCACAGTACCCCGCTTCCCCTTAAATAGTGGCCTCCACAGTCCCCTCCTCCCTTAACAGTGACATCCACAGTGGCGTACCCCCTTAACAGTAACATCCACAGCAGCCGCCCCTTTATTAGTGACCTCCACAGCGGCCGCCCCTTTATTAGTGACCTCCACAGTACCCCATCTCGTTAACATTGATTCCCACAAAAACCTGCCACTTTAACATTGACCTCCACAGAGCTCCATTCCCTTAAAATGTGACTTCCACAACACCCCACCCACTTAACAGTGACCTCTACAGCACCCCGCACCTTAACACTGACCTCCATCGTGGATCGTCCCCTTAAAGGGGTTGTCCGGGTTCAGAGCTGAACCCGGACATACCCTCATTTTCACCTAGGCATCCCCCCTGAGGCTAGCATGGGCACGAGCTCTTTTGTTTATCATAACACACTGCCGGGCGGAAGCTTCTGCCCAGCAGTGTGTTCGGTGACGTCACCGGCTCTGATGGGTGGGCTTTAGCACTTCCCTAGCCATTTTACTGGCTAGGGCAGCACTAAAGCCCGCCCATCAGTGCCGGTGACGTCACCGGGCTTCCTGGCAGCCCCATGGAGAGCCCGGTTCATTACCGGAACTTCTAAAAATGCCTTTGCACTGCGTGATTTAGCGCAGGGCAAAGGAGAGCATCGTAGCATGAACTGCTCCGATGCTCTTGTTAGGGAGGCTGCCTGGGTGAAAATGGGGATATGTCCAGGTTCAGCTCTGAACCCGAACAACCCTTTTAACTGTAACCTCCACCATTCCCTGCCCCTCAACAGAGACCTCCACAGTGCCCGCCCCTTTAACAGTGACTTCCACAGCATTCCGCCCCCTTAACAGTGACCTCAACAGTAGCCGTCACTTTATTACTGACCTCCACAGTACCCCATCTCCTTAAAAGTGATTTCCACAACACCCCACCCCCTTAACAGTGGCCTCTACAGCAATCTGCCCCTTAACACTGACCTCCATAGCGGAACGTCCCCTTAACTGTGACCTCCACAGCAGCCTGCCCCTAGGGTAGCCAGAGATCCAGTTTTAGGCCGGGCCTGAAAGGACACAGTGATGTCCCTTTGAACGGCTCACTCCCAGACAGCAGCACTGTGCATGAGCTGCAGTGAGAAAGTCACCCTCCCTCCCACCCCTGCAGCTGACAGAAGTTGAATTTTACCTTCATTTTTTCAATACCCGTCGGCTGTGGAGTGGGAGGGGGCATGGCGTAATCGATTAGGGGCTTGGCTTAGCAGGACCTTGGGATGGGGGTTTTAAGTCTGTCTTTTGAGGGTGGCCTGAATGTTCACCCTACCTGCCCCCTGAACTGTGACCTCCACAGCACTCCACTGGGTTGTTATGGAAACCTGGTGTAAAATTGTGTGTATGTGGAGACTAAGGACCTGCAAGCTTCTATTGGCTGATAAGGGACATGTGACCGTGTGTATGGCAGTTGGGATATGAAGAGAAAAACCTGCAGACTTTTATTGGCTAATGTACGTCATGTGATGTGCAATATTTGCATTTTTTGGGGAATATCTCAGCAACGGTACGTGCTAGAGAGCGGAGACCCGGTCTAAAACCTTCCCGGACACCTGATGTACCTGTGTGCCAAAGTTTGTGATTGTAAATGCGTCGGTTCATTTAGCGGACATACACACATACACTCAGCTTTATATATTAGACATCACCCCTTGACGGGTGCAAATACATTTCATTGGTATGGCTGATCAGTGTATATAATCTATAGAGTTTTCTTATAATACAGCTTGCTGTGAGGGATTGTTCTTTGCCTTAAAGGGGTTTCCCCATCTGGGACGTTTTTGTCATATCGATAGTGTATTCCATAAATGTCTGATAGGTGCGGATACCACCTCTGGGACCTGCTCCTGTCTGAAGCCAGTTGGTGGCAAAAGTCCCATATTGGTGAATGTAGAGTGGCAGCACATGCATGGTTTGCTCTCTGTTCACTTTGGGACAGGTCCCTGAAGTGCATCTATCAGACAATTATCTCATATCCTATTGATATGCCATAAATTTCCCAGATAGGAATACCTTTTTAATGAGTTTAAGCTGTGAGAGAAGGAAAAGCCAACTTCCATTTAATTTTTAGCCAAAGTTTCTGCATAACAGACAGTTTCCAACTTGAGTGTAAATTTCCACCTATAGATGACTTATGTGCCTTAAATATAAGCAAAGTCATTGATGTAAAGCCCTGGCCAGGCTGTCTTAGACTACTTTCACACTCGCATTTGGTGCGGATCCGTCATGGATCTGCACAAACGCTTCCGTTCAGATAATACAACTGCATGCATCCGTTCAGAATGGATCCGTTTGTATTATCTGTAACTTAGCCATTACGGATCCGTCTTGAACACCATTGAAAGTCAGTGGAGGACCGATCCGTTTTCTATTGTACTATATTGTGTCAGTGAAAAGGGATCCGTCCCCATTGACTTACATTGTTTGTCAGGACGGATCCGTTTGCCTCCAGAGAGGAATGGAGGCGGAACGGAGGCAAACTCATGCATTCTGAGCAGATCCTTATCCATTCAAAATGCATTAGGGCAAAACTGATCCGTTTTGGGCCGCTTGTGAGAGTCCTGAAACGGATCTCACAAACGGAAACCAAAACGCCAGTGTGAAAGTAGCCTTACCTACAGGTCAATTCTTTGCCCATTTCAGCAAATGATAAAAGGCAAGGAATAAATAGAAATGTTGAACCTCAATTTGCATTTAAAATTCATAGAACTATTTTACCTCAGCATCATGAACAATATTGCTTTTCATGGGACAGTTTACTGCTACCAGTTAAGATCCTCATTTATGGTATGGGGGTGATGATATAGACTTTTTATTACTAACTATACCCTTGAATTTAGGCATTTTTGCTTGTAAACATCTACAAATACTCAAAGATTTGGTATGGATGGGTTTGCAGTAGTCGACAGGACTTTGTTTCCGTCCTGCATTACGGAAACCAGACAGGTCCGTTATTCTTGCCCATAAACTTCTATTAGGACAGAGCAAAACGGAATGCCTCTTAAAGGGAACCTGTCACCATGGAAATGTGAAGGCTGAAGGCCAGAAGGCTGGGAAATAGACACATGGATGTAAAATGGACATTTTTTTTCTTTACTGTTGTGTGAATGTACTCTAAGGCTATGCAGCTTAAAGGGGCCATCTGCTTCGAATAATCCCTTTTTGCTAGATGGAGTTTTCCAACAATAAACTCTACCCTGGATGCATTGATCAGTGGTGATCTCAATAAAGCGACCAATGAGTGGATTAATAGTGATTAGAGGTGATCTGTAGGGGAACAATTCTCATGCAGCCCCACCACATGGAAAATGAAGCATTACACAGTCCAGGTAATGCACAGACACGTTGGATGCTCAGTAGTGAGTGGCCACTTGGGCTGAAGCTCACAGCTGAGGGTCCTGAATAGGGACTCTCCTGACTGAATTCCTTGTGTTGTTAATATTGTTCAATATACAGAACAGGACTATGATTACTCATATTATTATTAGTCATGCCTTCAGAATATAAGGCATTTACCGAATAGTTTAATCCTCATCTGGCCAACCACTGCCACATCATTGGTAATTATGGCTTTAGAAATGTTCCCTGTGGTGCCTAAAGACTGCATTCTACAATATCTGCAACCTGATGCTAAAGAATATGATTTCAAATGTAAGAATATTTTACAGCTTATGATGAATACAATTTACAGCCTTATTCCAGTTCATTGCTATATGTGTATTCAAATGGATGTGTGATAGAAATACAGAATCTGATCTTCACAGCAAAGGAACCGACTAAGCATTGTGTTTGCCGCCGTAATGCCTTTCTTTATTGTGAAATGTTTGATTAGAATTGTTAGTTGCATTCTTCTTTACAGCAATGAAAGGAACATTTTGAAATGAGCAACACAATGTCAATACCTATGCGTATATTCAAAAAGTTTATTAAAATTTTCCAAATAAATGACTTGTGATTCATTATTATTATTATTATTTATTATTAAAGCGCCATTCATTCCATAGCGCTGTACATATGATGAGCGGTGCACATACATAATACAGACAATTGCACTAATCATAAACAAGACAAGTTACAAACTGGTACAGAAGGAGAGAGGGCCCTGCCCGTGAGGGCTTACAATCTATATGGTATGGGTGAAGGACACAGTAGGTGCGAGTTAAGTTGGTCATGGCGGTATAGAGGCAGCGGGGTCACTGGTTGTAGGCTTGTCTGAAGAGGTGGGTTTTCAGGTTTCTTTTGAAGGATTCCAATGTAGGTGAGAGTCTGATATGTTGGGGTAGCGAGTTCCAGAGTATGGGGGATGCACGGGAGAAATCTTGGAGTCGATTGTGGGAAGAGGCAATAAGAGGAGAGGAGAGAAGGAGGTCTTGTGAGGATCGAAGAGTGCGTGTGGGGATGTATCTGGAAAGTAGCTCAGAGATGTAGGGAGGGGACAGGTTATGGACGGCCTTGTATGTATTTGTTAGTACTTTGAAGTGAATTCGCTGGGCAATGGGGAGCCAGTGAAGGGATTGGCAGAGGGGAGAGGCAGAGGAGTAATAGGGGGAGAGGTGGATTAGTCGGGCAGCAGAGTTGAGGATAGATTGGAGGGGTGCGAGAGTGCTAGATGGAAGGCCACAGAGGAGAATGTTGCAGTAGTCTAGGCGAGAGATAATGAGGGCATGTACAAGAATTTTCACAGATTCAAAGTTAAGGAAAGCACGGATGCGGGAGATGTTTTTGAGTTGGAGGCGGCAGGTGGTGGAAAGAGCTTGGATTTGCGGTCGGAAGGAAAGTGCAGAATCCAAGGTCACTCCAAGGCAGCGGACTTTGTTGACCGGGGAGAGTGTGCAGCCATTGATCATGATAGATAGGTCTGTTGAGGGGGTTGAACAAGATGGGGGAAAGATTATGAATTCTGTCTTATCCATGTTAAGTTTTAGAAAGCGAGAGGCGAAGAAGGATGATATAGAAGATAGACATTGTGGGATTCTTGATAGTAAGGTGGTGATTTCTGGACCAGAGAGGTAGATTTGTGTGTCGTCAGCGTAGGAGTGATACTGAAAGCCATGGGACTCTATGAGCTGTCCCAGGCCAAAGGTGTAGATAGAGAAGAGCAGGGGTCCTAGGACAGAGCCTTGCGGGACACCAACAGAGAGGGAATGAGACGAGGAGGTGGTGCGAGAGTGGGAGACGCTAAACGTCCGGTCTGTGAGGTATGATGTGATCCAGAAGAGGGCCAGGTCGGTGATGCCGAGAGATGAGAGAGTTTGCAACAGAAGGGAGTGGTCAACAGTGTCAAAGGCAGAGGACAGGTCAAGGAGAAGGAGGACAGAGTATTGTTTCTTGGTTTTGGCTGTCAGTAGGTCATTGGTGACTTTAGTAAGGGCAGTCTCGGTTGAGTGGTGGGGTCGGAAGCCAGATTGTAGGCGGTCAAAGAGGGAGCAGGAGGAGAGGTGGGAGGACAGTTCTGAATGGACATGTTGTTCAAGTGGCTTTGAGGCATACGGAAGAAGTGATATGGGGCGATAACTGGACAAGGAAGATGGGTCAAGTGAAGGCTTTTTGAGGATGGGTGTAATGGTAGCATGTTTAAAAGCAGAGGGGAAGACACCAGAGTTTAGTGATAGGTTGAAGAGATGAGTTAGGGCTGGGATAAACACTGTGGTGAGGTTAGGGATGAGGTGGGATGGGATTGGGTCAAGTGCACAGGTGGTCAGATGAGATTTGGAGAGTAGAGTGGAGAGTTTTTCTTCTGTAATGGTGGAGAAGCGGGTTTTGGGAGAAGGGGACCGAGCCGTTGTGTAGAGGGTCTGTGGGGACTGTGTGGTGAAGCTTTCTCTGATGTTGACTATCTTTTGTTTGAAATATTTGGCAAAGTCCTCAGCTGAGAAGAGAGGAGAGGGTGGGGGCGGAGAAGGGAGTTAAAAGTGCTAAAAAGTTGTTTAGGGCTGTGTGACAGGGAAGATATGAGAGATGAGAAGTAGGCCTGTTTTGCATCAGCGAGTGAGGATTTAAATATGAGGAGGGATTGCTTGTATGCGGTGAAATGATCATTTGAATGGGATTTCTTCCATTGCCGCTCAGCAGCCCTGGAAGCTTGTCTGAGTTTTTTGGTCAGGTTGGTGTGCCAGGGTTGTCTGTTGATTTTTCGGGTTTTGTTGTGTGTGAGGGGGGCAACAGTGTCCAGAGCTGTACTTATTGTGGTGTTATATAGGGTGGTAGCAGCTTCTGGGTCTAGGAGGGAACAGATGGTAGAGAGTGGGAGAAGAGAGTCGGAAAGCAAGTGAAAGTCGAGATGTTTAAGGTTCCTGCGGGGGTGTGTTAGTGTGTGGACCGGGGGAGCAGCAGAAGAGACCAGTGAAGAGAAGGTGAGTAGGTTGTGGTCGGATAGGGGGAGAGGCGAATTAGAAAGGTTAGATAGGGAGCAGAGGCGGGTAAAGATCAGATCCAGAGTGTGACCATCTCTGTGGGTGGGAACTGAAGACCACTGTGATAGGCCGAAGGAGGAAGAGAGTGACAGGAGTTTAGAGGCGGCCGAGTGGCATGTGTCAATAGGGATGTTGAAGTCACCCATGATGATAGTGGGGATGTCGGCAGAAAGAAAGTGTAGTAGCCAGGTGTTAAAGTGGTCAAGAAAGATGGTGGCTGGGCCTGGAGGGCGGTAAATGACGGCTACTTGAAGGTTGGAGGGAGAGTAGATGCGAACAGAGTGTACTTCAAATGAGGTGAGCGTAATGGAGGGTGGCAGTGGAATTGGGCTGTAGGAGCAGGTGTCTGATAGGAGGAGACCAACTCCTCCACCATGTTTGCAGCCGGGGCGGGGGGTGTGAGTGAATTGAAATCCACTATAAGAGAGTGCAGCAGGGGAGGAGGTGTCTGAGGGTGTCAGCCATGTTTCAGTGAGACCCAGAAAGGAAAGGTTTTGAGAGATGAACAGTTCATGAATGTATGACAGTTTGTTACAGACAGAGCGCGCGTTCCATAATGCTCCTGCAAGAGGAACCAAAGGAGCAGGGGTCAGAGGAATGGTTATTAGGTTTAAGGGGTTGGAGAAATTTGTAGAAGGAGATTTGTGGTGGGACATGGAGGTGATAGTGGGGATTTGCTGAGGGGGTCCTGGATTTGGAGAGATATCACCAGCAGTAAGGAGAAGCAGAGAAAGTGTTAATAGATGAGAATAAGAGAGGGCATGAGGAGTGTGTGTGTGTTTGGGAAGGAAGTGTTTTATGTTGGCAAACAGGTTTGTGCAAGCGATCAGATGAGAAGGTAAAATGTAAGAAGAGATTAATAGTTCCTTGCTGGGTGAATGGATGTGTGGGTATTTCAGGAGGTGTTGGAAAAGTGGGAAGAGTAAGAGGAAAAATTGAAACATTGTTTGCATTAACTACGTCTAATTACCTGTGATCCCCTTCTGGTCCAATTCTGGTATAATTCAGTCAGTGCACTTAAGAGTGGCACTTGAGAGATGTGGCATTTGGAAAGACCAAGGTCTGGAAGACCAAAGGACTTAGATTTATACCACTCAGTGTTCAATCAGGTGTGACCAAGAGGGGAGGGACATATGGCCTAATCAAGGGGCACCAGATACAGGGGTGAAATAGTCAATGCAAACAAATACTCAATAAATCTAGCAGGGAAGGAGACATTAATGCTTCAGAAAAGACATACCAGGATTTAGAAGGAGAGATGAGAGGGGTGGACAAGATCACAAGATATTCATGAATATGTATCAATCTCAGTAGCAGAAATGCATACCTAAATAACCCTTTTCTCATGACTTCAGTTTGAGTCTTCTCTACCTGCCCCAGGACTTTTGGCGCAAGGCAGCGAAACTCAGACCATACACATGCAATAGCTGTTGGCCAAATGATCGTTTGGCTGACAGCTCTCTCCTAACTCCCTCCCGACCACATACCCATTAGGTTTGGCCGAAGATGTATGTGCTGTCAAAGGGGAAAGTGTAGGATGTCCTGCCCGATCCTTCATTAACTTGAATGGGGCTGAGCTGTGTCTACGCCATGTGACCAATGAACATGACCTCACATGGCCTAGGAAGAGGCCTAAGCACCGCACCCCTGCCGGTCTCATGTTGGTCACCTATCCTGAGGATAGGTCATCAATATGTAAATCCCTGAGAACCCCTTTAATGTGCACATCAAATTAGGCAGCAATTTTACAGTATGTGAACTCACTTTCATGCAGGGGGTTTGGGAGTCTGTATTTCACGTCAGTATTTGCAAGCCAAAACCAGGAATTAAAACTACATATAAAAAAAATCTAATGGAAAGATTCGTCCCTCTTCTGTATTTTGAACCGGAGCGATATATTGAGAAATACCTGAGAGATATACTTAGCTTACGAATACTGATGAAACGTACTGATCAAATACTGACTGTGCGAAAGCGGCCTTAGGGGTTGCCAGTGGCAATGGAAAAACTCTGAAAAAGGAATCATTAGCTAGGTTAGCTCAGTAATGGATTAGTAGGAATATCAGATTAATAGGTCACACAAGAAAGCAGCAGCGGGCTCAGACAGAATCCAAAAATCGTCATGTATTTACAGGGTACCGTAACTATCATTTATCTTACTTATGGCTGCTTTGTTAATTGTTCACCATATTTTTAATTTTGTACTGTATTCCTAAATTTTTACTACTTTAAGTCAGCAAACATACCTTCTCATTTTCCATTGCTAATCTGGGTCCGATGTGTAAACATATTCTTTTGCGCCCGTTGTTAGGAGAAACCCATGTACCACTTTATTTTAGCTGTGTATGGATCTGTTCCTCTTGCTTGCTGTATACGCTCCTGTAAAAGGCAGAAGTTCAGTAATCTCAGTGCATTTACCAGACATCGAGAGCCCTCTTTAGTTATGTGCTGCGATTTCCAGGGAATGATGCTCGCTCCAAATAACAGGAAGTGTTGAATTATGGGTAGTAAGGGCAGCAGAATCACAGCACAAAGTACTGGTATATGCAGCAGTGTGATCCTGCCCACTTTAATGGAGGTGAGACAGGCACTTGTGATGTCCTGGAGGTGTCTTTTGACCTATAGGTGTTTGTTTTTGCAGATGTTGAAATGACATATACACATTAAGGCTACTTTCACACTAGCGTTCGGGTGTCCGCTCGTGCGCACCGTTTGAAGGGGCTCACGAGCGGCCCCGAACGCATCCGTCTGGCCCCAATGCATTCTGAGTGGAGGCGGATCCACTGAGAATGCATCCGCCTGCCAGCGCTCAGCCTCCGCTTCGCTCAGTGAGCGGACACCTGAACGCTGCTTGCAGCGTTCGGGTGTCCGCCTGGCCGTGCGGAGGCGAGCGGATCCGTCCAGACTTACAATGTAAGTCAATGGGGACGGATCCGCTTGAAGATGACACTATATGGCTCAATCTTCAAGCGGATCCGTTCCCCATTGACTTTCAATGTAAAGTCTGAACGGATCCGCTCAGACAACTTTCACACTTAGAAAATTTTCTAAGTTTTAATGCAGACGCATCCGTTCTGAACGGATGCAAACGTCTGCATTATAGGAGCGGATCCGTCTGATGAAACATCAGACGGATCCGCTCCGAACGCTAGTGTGAAAGTAGCCTAATACAAACAGGGAAGCTAGATGCGTGGCAGGACCCAACATGTGTCAATGGAGAATTGAAACTATGCAACAAATTTTGTGATGGCCAGGCAGCCATGCACACTGTGAATGTACCACTCAGCATCCTGTTAGTTTCCTTGTGTGTAAAGTTATTCAAAGCCTCTGTAGTGACACCAAGAAGATAAGTGATATGGTTCCCAGTAGGTTGTGGAAATATGTTGAATGTTTTAAAGGAAGAAACAGAAATTAGCAATGTAATTAGTTGTTGTCTTAAGTTGTGTCTTAGAACATAAGGAATAAAATGCAACAATAGTACCAGCTACAGAAGATCAAAGAAACCTCTCTTCTCCTCAGATGTCTGGACTAGATGTTATCCTTCCTGTCAATGACAATTTTTCTCATGAGACCACTTTGTTTTTACAGCCTGAAATAATCATAATTTTTACTGCACCAACCATTCTAAAGCTGGCCACAATGGATATCTATGGGGTATCTTAACCCCCTTAGTGACCAAGCCTGTTTGGGCCTTAATGACCAAGCCAGATTTTGAAAATCTGAGGTGTCACTTTAGCAGAGAATAACTTTGTAAAGGTTTTGCACATCAAAGTAATTCTGACATTGTTTTCTCGTCACATATTGTACTTTACTTAGGTGGTAACATTTTACCGATATTTGCTGCACTTACAAAAAACTTAAACTTTTTTTTATTTAGGAGATGTACCATTTTAACCACCTCCGGACCGCTGTACGCACAGACGCGTCCTGGAGGTGGTTGATTCATTCCTCCTGGACGCGCCGGCGCGTCCTCTCGCGAGACGCGAGATTTCCTGTGAACGCGCGCACACAGGCGCGCGCGCTCACAGGAACGGAAGGTAAGAGAGTTGATCTCCAGCCTGCCAGCGGCGATCGTTCGCTGGCAGGCTGGAGATGTGTTTTTTTTAACCCCTAACAGGTATATTAGACGCTGTTTTGATAACAGCGTCTAATATACCTGCTACCTGGTCCTCTGGTGGTCCCATTTGTTTGGATCGACCACCAGAGGACACAGGTAGCTCAGTAAAGTCCCACCAAGCACCACTACACTACACTACACCCCCCCCCGTCACTTATTAACCCCTTATTAGCCCCTGATCACCCCTAATCACCCCTGATCACCCCATATAGACTCCCTGATCACCCCCCTGTCATTGATTACCCCCCTGTCATTGATCAACCCCCTGTAAAGCTCCATTCAGATGTCCGCATGATTTTTACGGATCCACTGATAGATGGATCGGATCCGCAAAACGCATCCGGACGTCTGAATGAAGCCTTACAGGGGCATGATCAATGACTGTGGTGATCACCCCATATAGACTCCCTGATCACCCCCCTGTCATTGATCACCCCCCTGTCATTGATTACCCCCCTGTAAAGCTCCATTCAGACGTCCGCATGATTTTTACGGATCCACTGATAGATGGATCGGATCCGCAAAACGCATCCGGACGTCTGAATGAAGCCTTACAGGGGCATGATCAATGACTGTGGTTATCACCCCATATAGACTCCCTGATCACCCCCCTGTCATTGATTACCCCCCTGTAAAGCTCCATTCAGACGTCCGCATGATTTTTACGGATCCACTGATAGATGGATCGGATCCGCAAAACGCATCCGGACGTCTGAATGAAGCCTTACAGGGGCATGATCAATGACTGTGGTGATCACCCCATATAGACTCCCTGATCACCCCCCTGTCATTGATTACCCCCCTGTAAAGCTCCATTCAGACGTCCGCATGATTTTTACGGATCCACTGATAGATGGATCGGATCCGCAAAACGCATCCGGACGTCTGAATGAAGCCTTACAGGGGCATGATCAATGACTGTGGTGATCACCCCATATAGACTCCCTGATCACCCCCCTGTCATTGATTACCCCCCTGTCATTGATCACCCCCCTGTAAAGCTCCATTCAGACGTCCGCATGATTTTTACGGATCCACTGATAGATGGATCGGATCCGCAAAACGCATCCGGACGTCTGAATGAAGCCTTACAGGGGCATGATCAATGACTGTGGTTATCACCCCATATAGACTCCCTGATCACCCCCCTGTCATTGATTACCCCCCTGTAAAGCTCCATTCAGACGTCCGCATGATTTTTACGGATCCACTGATAGATGGATCGGATCCGCAAAACGCATCCGGACGTCTGAATGAAGCCTTACAGGGGCATGATCAATGACTGTGGTGATCACCCCATATAGACTCCCTGATCACCCCCCTGTCATTGATTACCCCCCTGTCATTGATCACCCCCCTGTAAAGCTCCATTCAGACGTCCGCATGATTTTTACGGATCCACTGATAGATGGATCGGATCCGCAAAACGTATCCGGACGTCTGAATGAAGCCTTACACGGGCGTGATCAATGACTGTGGTTATCACCCCATATAGACTCCCTGATCACCCCCCTGTCATTGATCACCACCCCTGTCATTGATCACCCCCCCTGTCATTGATCACCCCCCTGTCATTGATCAACCCCTGTCATTGATCACCCCCCTGTCATTGATCAACCCCCCTGTCATTGATCACCCCCCCTGTCATTGATCACCCCCCTGTCATTGATCACCCCCCTGTCATTGATCACCCCCCTGTCATTGATCACCCCCCTGTCATTGATCACCCCCCTGTCATTGATCAACCCCCCTGTCATTGATCACCCCCCTGTCATTGATCAACCCCCCTGTCATTGATCACCCCCCTGTCATTGATCACCCCCCTGTAAGGCTCCATTCAGACATTTTTTTGGCCCAAGTTAGCGGAATTATTATTTTTTTTTCTTACAAAGTCTCATATTCCACTAACTTGTGACAAAAAATTAAATCTCACATGAACTCACCATACCCCTCACGGAATCCAAATGCGTAAAATTTTTTAGACATTTATATTCCAGACTTCTTCTCACGCTTTAGGGCCCCTAGAATGCCAGGGCAGTATAAATACCCCACATGTGACCCCATTTCGGAAAGAAGACACCCCCAGGTATTCCGTGAGGGGCATATTGAGTCCATGAAAGATTGAAATTTTTGTCCCAAGTTAGCGGAACGGGAGACTTTGTGAGAAAAAAATAAAAAATATCAATTTCCGCTAACTTGTGCCAAAAAAAAAAAATTTCTATGAACTCGCCATGCCCCTCATTGAATGCCTTGGGGTGTCTTCTTTCCAAAATGGGGTCACATGTGGGGTATTTATACTGCCCTGGCATTCTAGGGGCCCCAAAGCGTGAGAAGAAGTCTGGTATCCAAATGTCTAAAAATGCCCTCCTAAAAGGAATTTGGGCCCCTTTGCGCATCTAGGCTGCAAAAAAGTGTCACACATCTGGTATCGCCGTACTCAGGAGAAGTTGGGGAATGTGTTTTGGGGTGTCATTTTACATATACCCATGCTGGGTGAGATAAATATCTTGGTCAAATGCCAACTTTGTATAAAAAAATGGGAAAAGTTGTCTTTTGCCAAGATATTTCTCTCACCCAGCATGGGTATATGTAAAAAGACACCCCAAAACACATTCCCCAACTTCTCCCGAGTACGGAGATACCAGATGTGTGACACTTTTTTGCAGCCTAGGTGGGCAAAGGGGCCCATATTCCAAAGAGCACCTTTCGGATTTCACTGGTCATTTACCTACTTACCACACATTAGGGCCCCTGGAAAATGCCAGGGCAGTATAACTACCCCACAAGTGACCCCATTTTGGAAAGAAGACACCCCAAGGTATTCCGTGAGGGGCATGGCGAGTTCCTAGAATTTTTTATTTTTTGTCACAAGTTAGTGGAAAATGATGATTTTTTTTTTTTTTTTTCATACAAAGTCTCATATTCCACTAACTTGTGACAAAAAATAAAAACTTCCATGAACTCACTATGCCCATCAGCGAATACCTTGGGGTCTATTCTTTCCAAAATGGGGTCACTTGTGGGGTAGGTATAATGCCCTGGTATTTTAGGGGCCCAAATGTGTGGTAAGGAGTTTGAAATCAAATTCTGTAAAAAATGACGAGTGAAATCCGAAAGGTGCTCTTTGGAATATGGGCCCCTTTGCCCACCTAGGCTGCAAAAAAGTGTCACACATCTGGTATCTCCGTACTCAGGAGAAGGTGGGGAATGTGTTTTGGGGTGTCATTTTACATATACCCATGCTGGGTGAGATAAATATCTTGGTCAAATGCCAACTTTGTATAAAAAAATGGGAAAAGTTGTCTTTTGCCAAGATATTTCTCTCACCCAGCATGGGTATATGTAAAAAGACACCCCAAAACACATTCCCCAACTTCTCCTGAGTACGGAGATACCACATGTGTGGCACTTTTTTGCAGCCTAGGTGGGCAAAGGGGCCCATATTCCAAAGAGCACCTTTTGGATTTCACTGGTCATTTACCTACTTACCACACATTAGGGCCCCTGGAAAATGCCAGGGCAGTATAACTACCCCACAAGTGACCCCATTTTGGAAAGAAGACACCCCAAGGTATTCCGTGAGGGGCATGGCGAGTTCCTAGAATTTTTTATTTTTTGTCACAAGTTAGTGGAAAATGATGATTTTTTTTATATATTTTTTTTTTTCATACAAAGTCTCATATTCCACTAACTTGTGACAAAAAATAAAAACTTCCATGAACTCACTATGCCCATCAGCGAATACCTTGGGGTCTCTTCTTTCCAAAATGGGGTCACTTGTGGGGTAGTTATACTGCCCTGGCATTCTAGGGGCCCAAATGTGTGGTAAGGAGTTTGAAATCAATTTCTGTAAAAAATGACGAGTGAAATCCGAAAGGTGCTCTTTGGAATATGGGCCCCTTTGCCCACCTAGGCTGCAAAAAAGTGTCACACATCTGGTATCTCCGTATTCAGGAGAAGTTGGGGAATGTGTTTTGGGGTGTCTTTTTACATATACCCATGCTGGGTGAGAGAAATATCTTGGCAAAAGACAACTTTTCCCATTTTTTTATACAAAGTTGGCATTTGACCAAGATATTTATCTCACCCAGCATGGGTATATGTAAAATGACACCCCAAAACACATTCCCCAACTTCTACTGAATACGGAGATACCAAATGTGTGACACTTTTTTGCAGCCTAGGTGGGCAAAGGGGCCCACATTCCAAAGAGCACCTTTCGGATTTCACTGGTCAGTTTTTACAGAATTTGATTTCAAACTCCTTACCACACATTTGGGCCCCTAGAATGCCAGGGCAGTATAACTACCCCACAAGTGACCCCATTTTGGAAAGAAGAGACCCCAAGGTATTTCGTGATGGGCATAGTGAGTTCATGGAAGTTTTTATTTTTTGTCACAAGTTAGTGGAATATGAGACTTTGTAAGAAAAAAAAAAAAAAAAAAAAATAATCATTTTCCGCTAACTTGTGACAAAAAATAAAAAGTTCTATGAACTCACTATGCCCATCAGCGAATACCTTAGGGTGTGTACTTTCCGAAATGGGGTCATTTGTGGGGTGTTTGTACTGTCTGGGCATTGTAGAACCTCAGGAAACATGACAGGTGCTCAGAAAGTCAGAGCTGCTTCAAAAAGCGGAAATTCACATTTTTGTACCATAGTTTGTAAACGCTATAACTTTTACCCAAACCATTTTTTTTTTACCCAAACATTTTTTTTTTATCAAAGACATGTAGAACAATAAATTTAGAGCAAAATTTATATATGGATGTCATTTTTTTTTGCAAAATTTTACAACTGAAAGTGAAAAATGTCATTTTTTTGCAAAAAAATCGTTAAATTTCGATTAATAACAAAAAAAGTAAAAATGTCAGCAGCAATGAAATACCACCAAATGAAAGCTCTATTAGTGAGAAGAAAAGGAGGTAAAATTCATTTGGGTGGTAAGTTGCATGACCGAGCAATAAGTGGTGAAAGTAGTGTAGGTCAGAAGTGTAAAAAGTGGCCTGGTCTTTCAGGGTGTTTAAGCACTGGGGGCTGAGGTGGTTAACATAAATTAATTTTTTTTTTGAAGTACATATTTTTTCCTGCAGCAAGCCAAGTTTGCAGAGGCTTATAAGTGTCAGAATAATAGAACCCCCCAAAAGTGACCCCATTTAAAAACTAGTCCCCTTAACGTATTCATCTATCAGTGTAGTGAGTTTTTTGACCTCCTAGTCTTTTAAAGAAATTAATGCTAAGAACGTGAAAAGAAATAAAGTTTTCATTTTTTACACAAAAGTGTCAACTTAAAGACAGGTTTTGTTTTTCTACTAAGCGCATGAAAATTAAGAAATACACCCCAAAATGTATCACCCCATTTCTCCTGTCTTCAGAAATACCCCCATTGTGGCCTTAATCTTATGTCTTGTGCGGTGAGCTGGACCGAGGTATGCACTCTGACGCCAAATTATGCAATGGCTAGGTCAGATGTAGGTGATAGTTTATAGTTTAGTTTGTGACGCCAATTGCAGTGTGCGCAGGGTACTAACACAGGGCCCTTTAAGGTGTTGTAACTCACGTACCAGGTTAGGAATGCCAGAGTGGTGTAATGTCTCTGTATGGTAGTGGCAATAGTGTCAACGGTGTCTCCTACCTGGGTATGGCTGGACTCCTGGATCCTGGCTCACCTGCAATAAAATGAGTGTAATGCTAGTAGGAGTAATTGAGGAGCTTGCAGCAGTAATTGAGATCCAGACTTTGGGTAAAGTTCAAACTTGTCTTTACTAGTTGCAGCTTTCATCCAAGTGAGATACAGCATTAGTCTTTGGTCCCAGCAGGTATTGGCAATGTGTGGCAGGAATCTATCTTCTGCTCTATCATGTGCCTGGAGCTTTTGCAGGAAAAGGACGTCTGCTTAGTAGCTCTGTAATGTGGCAGGAATTTATCTTCTGCACTGACTATCTTCTGCTGTCTTGGGGACTGACTAGCTGAGGAGGAATTTGGCTTCTCCTGAGGTCTCTGGATGGTACTCACAGCTATTGTCTCAGGGTATGCTTCTTCCTGTAACTGGAGGTGGCTGCTTGCTTTCTATCAGCTGAGGCTGCAAGGCTCAGGCTGGGGATTATGATCAGTGTCTCAGCCGAGACAAGATCCTGGCTTTGGATCCCTATATCTGGGAGCTCCTACAAGCACAGCCTTCCCCTAGCAGGGGTGGCTGGCATACTAACTCTAACTTCCTTCCCTCCCCATGAGGCAGGATGTGGGAACAGCCACTCTGCTCACAGAGGGGGGAGCTAAACTGGAATGTACTATTGCAGCCTAGGAACACTAAACTGTAACTAAGTCCCTGCTAACACATTGCTGCCACCTGCTGGTGAACATGAAGAATGACAACAATATATATGTTTACAAGGCTTAGAATGCACATTTGTGAGACTATGATGTGAAATTACATTAGATGACAAAGTTAGTGCCCTTAACAGGTTGTAGCGGGGTAAAGGAGTTTCGTAACACAACTCTGGGGTGTTACACTTGACACACGGCAGGGCCCAAACATAAAGGAGCACCCAGTGGCTTTCAGAACTTTCAGTGGCTTTTGCTTGAAAATGTTTTAGGCCCCATTGCACACTTGTAATGGCGTTAAGCTGCCAAAACAATAGAAAAACCCTATAAATGACCCCATTTTGAAAACTACGGGATAAGGTGACAGTTTTATTGATACTATTCTAGGTCACATGTGATTTTTAATCTCTCTATATAGCGTTTTTTGTTAGGCAACGTTACCAAAAAAGGCCGTTCTGGCACAGTTTTTATTTTTTGTTTTTTACAATGTTCATCTGACAGGTTAGATCATGTGCTATTTGTATAGAGCAGGTTGTTATGGATGCGATGATATCAAATTTGTCTATTTTATTTGTTTGTTTAACTTTTACATAATAAAACAATTTTGAAAAAAAATCATGTTTTTGTATCTCCATTTTCTGATTATTTATTTATTTTTATTTTAACTTTTTCCCCACTTTTTTTTACATTTTTGGGACCCAGATCCACTTGGTTCTTGAAGATCCAGTGGGTCTGATGCCTCTAATACACAGCAGTACACTATACAGTGTACTGCAGTGTATTGTGGCTTCACACTTAGCCTGATCAGGCCCCTGATATTAGCAGGAGCCTGATCAGGCTTAGCTACACCATGGCAAGCCGGAAGCCTGGGAAGCCGCGGCATAGAAGGGGTTAAATGGCTGACATCGTTTCAAGCAGAGTGTCAGCTGTATGCTGACACTCTGCTAACCGCACAGTCATCCTGAAACAGATCGGGGCGGAAGGGGGATCCTGAAATTAGGGGGCACAATGAGCGCTGGAGCCTTAAATACATTGGGGGGCCATATTGCCACAGGACCCGATCAGGGCATAATTACTTATTATCTCTCCTCTCCTGAGGAGTTGGCGCATGAGCCGGTCCACCGCCGCCATCTTTCTTGAAGGCAGGGGGGGTGAGGATCGGGACCCAGCTTTCCCTTATGGGGAAGCTGGGGGACCCGATCCCTGCACCAGAGACTTTCTCCCTCCTCTCTTACATGAGAGGAGGGAGAAAGTCCTTCAGCTACTATATAATATTCAGCAATATTAACAATGTGTTCATGTCTATACTGATTATTTCATGTTATATTACTAAAAATCATGCCAATCAAATGCATTGAAAACTCATCAGGTGTGTCTGAGTCACCAAAGTCACCAAACAAACTAACCCTGATGACTTTTGTGATGTAATGTCTCCTCTTACAATGGAATCCTGCTCCTGCATAATTACAGATCTACATACAAACGATTTCCTGGTCTGATATACCTTCAAATGCAAACATTTCAAACTATTAGATTAAGAACATGCCTAAGACCTCTACAAGTCCAAACTCTTGAGGAAAATACCACAACAACACAGACAGACCACGTAGCAAACATTTCTAATAGCTTTTTCGCATGCTGCGTAAAACCACAGTACTTTGGCATAAGTTAGTGTGTTACACCCAATATGTCTTCAGTGTTACAAAGCCAACATCCTGTAGAGAACTCCAGTCAATTAACACATTTTGGATAAAGTTCAAATCATGAGACAGAACTGTTTTATACTTGGACCAATGCTGATTACAGGAATATACAGTATGCTACACTGACCTATAGTTCTGTACACCTATAGCTTATGAGAATATTTCTACTTGACTATATTGCAAAATAAACTGTTCAAGAACCTAAGTAATTTCTGTGAAAGTATCTACTCCACTTGGACATTACAGTACAATACCGGTCAGAAGGAGGGTACACAGATCGCATAGAGCCCAATAACAAAACTTAGTATAGGCCTCCTGCTGCACCCAGTTTTCTAGTTTGAGATTGATACAATCACCCCCAGGCAAAGTGGAGGAAATTTTGATTAAACATTGTAATAAAAAAAGCCACCCTTGACCTCACCCACTTTATCCAACTTCAATATTGGAAAAAGTGGAATACATAAATAAGGCACTCATTTAATACCATATTTCTCCATGTTTCCAGAAAATTATATTGCTTCCTTTCACATAAAATATTACAAAACTGGAAACTTGCAGCCACCACTAGGTGGAGCTAGGTGCATAGAAATGTATACAGTTACCATTGACTGCAATGAAAGTCATAATAAACTCTTTGTACTGAGTACCTTCTAGTGGCAATCGCATGGTCTGCCTACACAGAAGGTACGCTGAGCGGCAGGCTCAGTATAACTTTTAGTTTCACTACATAGAATAGCAATATACAGTACAAAGAAATCCTGTAATAAAGATATACCACACAGAATATTTTTTTTTCAACATGGGCATCTTTTGGCAACATATGTCACTGTATGAATATACAGGGGTGTAACCAAAGGCTCATGGGCCCCAGTGCAAAAGTTCTCCTTGAGCCCCCCTTGGAATTTCTCACCACTGCAGCCCATCCACACCTTTTCAGTAGCATTGCTGGGTCTTCTAGGTGACCCACCAATGCGGCACTAACAGCTAGATTCATTACTAAGGTCTTAAAATATCAAGCACACAAGACCTAAGACATATATTTTGACCCTTTTTCTCCACAGCTCCCTTCCTTGACCGTATGTTTACCCTGGAAACCCCAATGTATACCTTGCTCTATGAAGCTAACCTTGGCAACCACTAGTCTAAAGGTAGAAATGTTCTAAGAAATGAAATAACATGTATGAAACATGACTAGACTGAGTGTGTGGTCCTACAGGTCCAAAACACCTTAGGTCTGCCTTAGTATGTCTAGAGAAGTAAAGCACTGTTCATATCTGTATTGTGGTTTCTATTCATAATGGAAGCAATGGCGCAGTGCCAGATCCTTTGCATGGCAAACAGCAGCAACTCTGATTTAAAATTTGATCCCCTATATTTTGCAGAGGTGTCCATTGTTTTCATTGTAAAAAGATGCTGCATGTATCCCTATTTTTCCTTTCAAATATGATGCAACCTGCACCAAGGGCTCCAAAATAATCATAGTGAGTCAAGCTGCAAGATTTGGGGAGTGATGTTTGAATTAGGCCAGACTGAACACTGCTCCTGTGACACGAACTCAGCATTATAATGATTTATTGGCTGAGCATTGTTCAGCCAAGACAATACTGCTCTCACACTGAGTGTGTTTCCAGGACTGAATACGCTTGTGTGAAACATGTCTTTAAAGGGGTTGTGCAGGCAGTAATTATTGATCTATATAAGGATGAGGAAAATGGTTCTACCGGTTTGTGTTCTGGTCCAAATTTTTCTAAAAGTTTGGAGTCACACAAAACCAATTTTTTTGTGGTTTGTTTTGGGCAAACGAGAGAGAGAGTGAGAGAGAAAGAATACCTAGTACACAAATGTGTGTTTATGAACAATATATATGCGTTGTCTTAGGAATACTCTTTCTCATTATGGAGATCCCCTAGTATACTGCGTACGTATGAGCAGTATTGTATCATCTGGGAAAGATAATCAAATTACCTTTCCTAAACCTATCTGATGGCAGCAGATGTTGGCCATGATAATTAGCATATATGTTCCCCAGAAATCAAGAGGGGCTTTGTCTAGCCTAAAATAGCAAATTTCTCTTGAGACATTCTGGTTCTTTTGTCCTTCTAGAAAAATAACTATCCTGCATATTTCTTGTAGGTTCACATTGCGTCTTATGTGTCCGTTTGACGTAAAAAATTATCCAAAAACGCAGTAAACCAAGTTTTTGTATCCTGCAGAGTCTAATTTTTTTTTACTGTGGAAATCTATGATGAACGGATGCCACTGTATGGTGTCCATTTGAGGAATCAGTTTAACGTATACGTTTTTGTATATGTTAAACAGATGGGAAAAACATGATGTGAACCCAGCCTAAGAGAGATGAAAGCTTTGTGGGGTTTCATAATTCTTTTTTCTCACAATGAATAGTGAAATAGAATTCGTAAACGTGTTATCTGTTTTTGCTATACTGATGATGTAGCCTCAGGTGAATAGGAAAGAGCTGTTCCATTCAGGTGAATAGGGACAGCAGGATTTATAACTACTTGGTACTGCACAGCAATTAGGTAAACAGTAAGGAGAACACAGCATCCATATGAGTGCTGCATTTTCTCATAGCTGATTAACAGAGATGTTTTCCGGCCTTGTAAACATGCTTATGTAGCAAAGCTATGCACTGTGCACTTTTATAGAAGCATCTTGCATAGTAACATTAGAAGGGCTATATATACCGTATTTTTTTGGACTACAAGACAAACCGGACTATAGGACACACCTAGGATTTGGAGAAGGAAAAGAAGAAAAATATATTTCCCTCAGAGCAGACCCCTAAATCAGTTCCCCATTCTTCATCAAACCTCAGATCAGACCCCCCAACCTCCATCAGCCTCAGATCAGCTCCCCAGCCTCCCAGCTTCTTCCGGGTCCTGCTCAATGACCTAACGCCGCACAGCATTAGCTCATAGTGGCACCTATGGTCAGGACGCAGTGCACAGCGAGACCTGGAAGAAGACCAGATAAGGTGAGTACAGCCAGCGCAGCGGTGCCCTCAACTCTCCTTATCTAAGCGGTCAGATAGATAGCTTTGATACTGTTTGCAGACACTGTGCACTTTAATTGATATATCTGTCACGATCAGTGTGGGGGAAATTCCACACTGAACACAGGAGGGAAGGGGAACAGTAACTGAGCCTGGAAACTACGTAAGAAACAGGTCACCCCCTAGACAACCCTAATCCGGGCCCTAATTATCTATCAATATGAATAGACATTGAAGGTAGGAATATTCATATGCAGGATACCTAGGCCTTTATAACCCTATAAGACCCTGGAAAAGGTTAGGACCAGAAACAACCCATTCCTCCCAAGATGGACGAATAGAAGTCTCTGTCTCAGGCTCATATACAAACAACAGGGAATATAACAAACACAAACTAATGCGACACTTAACTTCTGTAGAGACGGAGGAGCAGGAACACCAGAGACAAACTCACACCAGCTCAGCCAAACCCAAATGAAGCTATCTACCGCATAGTCAGAAGGGTGGGGTCAGACTATAAAGGGTAGAAGTGAAGACCACTGAGCAACAGCTGAGAAAAGGGAAGTAGTCATGACCTGTGGCGTAGCTAGAAATGACTGGGCCCAACAGCAAATTTTTGAATGGGGCCCCCCTCCCCCAGTCATTTTTTCACAACCCCTCCCTTTCATGCCGCCCCATTCCTGTGGCTAGTAAAGATCGCTCTCTCAGACCACGGCCGGCAGCTGTTCCATCCGTTTTCTACACTGTCTATACTGTCACTGTATATAATTTCATTGTGTAATACTGTTGAGGGGCCCTGACAAAATATTTTAGTCCTCCTTCTCCTGGATGGGCCCCCTTCTGGGTCAGGGCCCCAAAGCAGCCGCTTCCCCTGCTTCCCCTATAGTTACGCCCCTGGTCATGATCCTATCAACACTGAATCAAGAGAAATCAAGGTGGCTGTTAGATTTCTTCACGCTCAGCCAATCTCCTTGATTTCCTGACATCAGTCACCTGAGGGACCGTGACAATATCTTACCCAGTCATTTCTTATATTCCTTACAAGGATTTTATATATATATATATATATATATATATATTGTGGGGTTTCGCTCTGGTAGACAGGATTAGCGGACGCAGTATAGAGGCAACAACACGTTCTTTGGATCAAACAGTTCAGTGTTTTATTCACACTTTAGGCAAGAGAACACCTTGCGGTGTTGGTGGTAATTCACACCATGCGGCAATGCTGCCTCAAAGAGTCCTTGACCATAGCAGCACCAACCTGCTTTCACGCCAAACAGATAGCAAGCCTTCATCCAGACACAAGGCTCCCAGATCCCAATACAGAGACAAGGCTTCTGAGCCCAGCTGCCTATTTAAGGACAGCCTGGTGCTGCCAAAACCCAGACCAACTCTTAAAATCGGTCCTGTATTTGACATCACCTGGCTGTAAATCAGCCCAGCAGCACATGGTGGGAGGAAAATACCTGTTTTCCCAGACAAAACCTCTCACTGTGTCACATACCCCCCCCCCCCCTTTGTTCAACCCAGAGGTGTACCAGGGACAGGGCATCCGCGTTTCCCTGTAACCGGCCTGCACTTTAAGTTTTGTAGGGAGAGAAACCATTGGGTGACCTGGGAATGTCTGTCCTTGGCCTGGCTCATCCACTTGAGAGGGGAGTGGTCAGTCACCAGGCGGCATTTTTTCCCCAATAAATAATAACGGAGAGACTCTGGTGCCCACTTGATAGCCAGGCACTCTCTCACTATACTATACCGGGTCTCGGCTGGGGTGAGCTTACGGCTGAGGAAAACAACAGGATGCTTCTCCCTGTTGACATGCTGAGACAGTACAGCACCATGGCCTACTTCGGAGGCATCGGTCTATACTATAAACTCCCTTTTGAAGTCGGGCGTCACCAAAACCGGGGACTCGCACAGGGCCGACATCAAAGCGGAGAAAGCCTCCTCCGCCTGATCATCCCAGCAAACCATCATTGATTTGTGTTCCTTCAAGAGACCTGTCAAGGGTGCGGCTAGAGTAGCAAAGTGGGGAACAAACCTCATGTATTAGTCCACCATTCCCAGGAATGACTTTATTTGCTTAGTGGTGACAGGTCGGGGCCAATTTTGTACCGCCTCTATTTTGTTCACTTGGGGTTTGATGACTCTGCGCCCAATGACATACCTGGTCATTACTTAGTCTCTTCTAACCCTATCGCACATTTTTTGGGTTAGAGGTAAGGCCAGCTTTCCGAAGGGAGTCCACTACAGCCTGCACTTTGTGTAGGTGACTTTCCCAGTCGGTACTGTGGATGACAACATCGTCCAGGTAAGTCGAAGTGTACCGACGATGTGGACGAAGCACGATGTCCATTAGTCAGTGAAAAGTTGCGGGGCGCCATGCAGACCAAAGGGTAAGACCTTATATTGATACAGCCCCTCAGGCATGATGAAGGCAGTTTTCTCTTTGGCAGCCTCCGTTAAGGGCACCTGCCAGTACCCTTTCGTGAAGTCCAAAACAGAAAAATACCAGGCTTGTCCTAACCTCTCGATGAGCTCATCCACCCGGGGCATGGGATACGCATCGAATTTGGAAACCTTGTTTAATTTTTGAAAGTCGTTACAAAACCGATATGTCCTGTTTGGCTTAGGTATCAATACTATAGGACTGGCCCACTCACTTTTTGACTCCTCAATAACGTCTAGCTGCAACATTAGCTGCACCTCCTTTTTTCCTGAGGCTCAGTTGCAATGTCATACTGGATTATGGAAGTGCGTCCAGGGAGGTCCGAGAACACATCCGTATTCTGACTAACAAACTCCCTGGCCTCCTGAGTCTGTTTAGAGGAGAGGCTGTCAGCAATTATTACTGTGGCAGCCACCTCTCTTGCATAACATAGAGGGCCGGTACATCTTCTCCTAGAAAACTCGGCTGCGGGCTGTCTTCTTACAGGTTTCCCTATATTTCCACAGTTTGAGTAAATTCACATGGTAAACCTTCTCTGGCTTTTGCTGCCCTGGCTGGTGTACCTTGTAGTTTACATCTCCAATTTTCTCGAGTACCTCGTAGGGCCCCTGTCAGGCTACTTTCACACTAGCATTCAGAGAGGATCCGTCTGGTGTCTGCACAGACGGATCCTCTCCTATAATGCAGACGTTTGGATCCGTTCAGAACGGATCCGTCTGCATTATAGTTTAGTAAAAATTCTAAGTCTGAAAGTTGTTCAGACGGATCCGTCCAGACTTTACATTGAAAGTCAATGGGGGAAGGATCCGTTTGAAAATTGAGCCATATTGTGTCATCTTCAAACAGATCCGTCCCCATTGACTTACATTGTAAGTCTGGACGGATCCGTTTGCCTCCGCACGGCCAGGCGGACACCCGAACGCTGCAAGCAGTGTTCGGGTGTCCGCCTGCTGAGCGGAGCGGAGGCTGAACGCTGCCAGACTGATGCATTCTGAGCGGATCCGCATCCACTCAGAATGCATTGGTAGCTGGACGGATGCGTTCGGGGCCGCTTGTGAGACCCTTCAAACGGAGCTCACAAGCGGAGCTCCGACGCTAGTGTGAAAGTAGCCTCACCTAGCCAGGAACTTACTGTCCACGATCGGCACCAGAATCAAAACCCGATCACCCGGGTTAAAGATCCGGACCCAAGCCTACCGATTATATACCCGACTCTGGGCTCGCTGAGCTGCCTCCATATGCTCCCTAACAAGAGGCAACACTGTCTCTATCCGATCTTGCATATGGGTAGCGTACTCAATGACACTTTTATGTGGAGAGGGTTGTTGTTCTCACGCCTCTTTGGCCACTTCCAAGAGACCGCTAGGGTATCTGCCATATAGGAGTTCAAAGGGCGAGAACCCAGTAGAGGCCTGGGGTACCTCTCGTACTGCAAACAAGAGATAGGGCAGAAGGCGGTCCCACTCCTTCCCATCTTTAGCCACTACCCTTTTCAACATATTTTTTAATGTTTAGTTAAACCTTTCTAACAGACTGTCTGTTTGCGGACGTTCGTAGTTATTTTATGTGCAGCAACTTACAGAGTTCCCTCATCACCTTGGACATAAAAGGGGTCCCTTGGTCGGTCAGAACCTCTTTACGTAGTCCTACTCGGGAAAACATCTCCATTAATTCCTTAGCTATGAGTTTGGCCGAGGTATGTCGCAGTGGCACCGCCTCCGGGTACCGTGTGACGTAGTCTAGAATGACTAAGATGTGTTGATGCCCTCTGGCGGACTTCAGTACTGGGCTTATGAGATCCATAGCTATTCGGTCAAACAGTATTTTGATAATCGGGAGAGGTACTAGGGGACTACGGAAATGTGGCTGGGGGCTAGTTATCTGGCAGGTTGGGCAAGACTTACAAAACACTTCCACTTCTTTGAATATGCTGGGCCAGTAAAACCGCTGTAGAATACGATCCTGAGTTTTCTGAAGCCCCAGGTGACCCCCAAGAACGTGTTGATGGGCTAGATCTAACACAAACTTGCGATAAGCCTTGGGGACCACCAATTGTTCAATAGGTGTACCCCGTAGTGGGTTTACCCGATACAACATATCCTGATGAACCACAAAATGGGGAAACACTGACTGCCCTAGGTTGTTGTGGTTCACCATCTACTATTAACACATTTTCCCAGACACGGGAAAGGGTTGGGTCCCGATGTTGGGCAGTACCAAAATTATCCCTGGAGACATTGAGGTCTGCCAATTCAGGACTCGGCGGCAAGTCATTCACGTCTCCCACCATCACACTTAGTGGGGTTGTCTTCTCTTCCACCGAAGTGGCGGTCACCCCTACCACTGGCCCTTCAGGTTCCCAGAGTTCTGGTCTCCTCCCTGAGCCAGGCCCCTCTGATAGGGTTACGCCTGTCTCATGGGCATCAGTCAGTCTCATAGCAGGCCACAGTGCCGGGAAGCCCGGGAAGTCTCTCCCTATTATGAGTTCATAAGGTAGATTTGTGATGACAGCCACCTCGTGGGTCCATCTACCGGTCACCGTAGTTAGAGACACCAGCGCGGTGGGGTAGTCTTTTAAGTTTCCGTGGATGCACATCACCCTGACTTTCCGGCCATTATACTCAGGGGACCGCACCAGGGCAGCCCTTACTAGGGTCACCAGACTCCCTGAGTCCAGCAGAGCCTCCGCCGGAGTGTCTCCCACTTCTACCTGGCACAAGTGATCTAGAGACTCTGGGGTACCTCTTGCACACAGCCTCCTGTCATATAGCAACTGACAGTAGCCATAGTTAGTGTCCATGGGCTCAACTGGATGGGGACAGTCAGCCCTTACATGGCCAGGCTCCTGACACTGTCGGACTATCGGAGCCAGGTCTGCCATGGGTACATGCCGGGTGGATTTTATCGGCTCAAATCTCCGGGCATGGGATGGAGATTTCCAGAGTTTGCCGCCCCCCTTCCCGACAGAACACTTCTTTAGATTCCTGGTAGCTTCATAGCGTTCCACCAGGTCCACCATCTCCAGGTCATTGCCAGGAGACACCTGACCGATCCAGTGCTGGAGAGGGTATGGCAAAGCCCTCCAGAACAAAATCGGCCAAAAGACGATCCAGCATAGCAGTGGGACTCAGCACATCAGGCTGTAGCCATTTTTGCAAGAGGTGAAGTAAGTTATAATACTGGGGTCTTGCAGGCTCAGCCGGGTTGAACCCCACTGATCTACCCGCTGGACCCAGACCAACACAATCACCCCCAGTCTTGCCAGAATCTCACCCTTGTCTTTCTGGTAGTCGGCTGCTTGATTGTCCGGCAAGTTGAAATACACCCGCTGGCAATCGGATGCCAGGTACGGAGCAACGACCTCAGCCCACTGGTCACGGGATAGCTTTTCCTGATGGCCACTTTCTCATACACCGCCAGGTAGGTTTCAATGTCGTCTGCGGGGGTCATCTTAGGAATTACGGCACTGCAGGGACTGCTTTCCGGCCATTGTGGACGCTCAGGGTTGCTCCTGCTGTCTGCAAAGCCATCACGTGTTGTAGCAGCAACTGGTTAGTCTCCTGCTGCTGCTTATTAGCCTCCCATTGCAGTAGGTTTGTCTCTCACTGCTGCAGATTAGCCTCCATGAGAGCCTTCACAACAGCCTCCTTTTTGTCGTGGGTCACTGGTTGTAATACAGCTGGTTTAATGTACGACATACAACCATGCCTGAAAAATGCAGAAACAAAAAATATCGGCATTCATGCCAACCTCACTGCTCTTGCCCGCATCCTCCACCAATTGTGGGGACTCGCTCTGGTAGACAGGATTAGCGGATGCAGTATAGAGGCAACAGCAATTCTTTGAATCAAACAGTTCAGTGTTTTATTCACACTTTAGGCAAGTGACAAAACAAGCAGTCATATTCAAACAAAAAGTCACCTTGCAGTGTTGGTGGTAATTCACACCATGCAGCAATTCTGCCTCAAAGAGTCCTTGCTGATAGCAGCACCAACCTGTTTTCATGACAAACAGGTAGCAAGCCTTCATCCAGACACAAGGCTCCCAGATCCCAACACAGAGACATGGCTTCTGAGTCCAGCGGCCTATTTAAGGACAGTCAGGTGCTGCCAAACCCAGACTGGCATTTAAAATCCAGTCCAGTATTTGACCTCACCTGGATGTAAATTAGCCCAGCAGCACATGCTGGAAAAAAAAATACCTGTTTTCCTAAACTAAACCTCTCACTGTGTCACTATACATATATACACTCACCTAAAGAATTATTAGGAACACCATACTAATACGGTGTTGGACCCCCTTTTGCCTTCAGAACTGCCTTAATTCTACGTGGAATTGATTCAACAAGGTGCTGATAGCATTCTTTAGAAATGTTGGCCCATATTGATAGGATAGCATCTTGCAGTTGATGGAGATTTGAGGGATGCACATCCAGGGCACGAAGCTCCCGTTCCACCACATCCAAAAGATGCTCTATTAGGTTGAGATCTGTTGACTGTGGGGGCCATTTTAGTACAGTGAACTCATTGTCATGTTCAAGAAACCAATTTGAAATGATTCGAGCTTTGTGACATGGTGCATTATCCTGCTGGAAGTAGCCATCAGAGGATGGATACATGTTCTCATTCTGTTTACGCCAAATTCGGACTCTACCATTTGAATGTCTCAACAGAAATCGAGACTCATCAGACCAGGCAACATTTTTCCAGTCTTCAACAGTCCAATTTTGGTGAGCTCGTGCAAATTGTAGCCGTTTTTTCCTATTTGTAGTGGAGATGAGTGGTACCCAGTGGGGTCTTCTGCTGTTGTAGCCCATCCGCCTCAAGGTTGTGCGTGTTGTGGCTTCACAAATGTTTTGCTGCATACCTCGGTTGTAACGAGTGGTTATTTCAGTCAACGTTGCTCTTCTATCAGCTTGAATCAGTCGGCCCATTCTCCTCTGATCTCTAGCATCCACAAGGCATTTTTGCCCACAGGACTGCCGCATACTGGATGTTTTTCCCTTTTCACACCATTCTTTATAAACCCTAGAAATGGTTGTGCGTGAAAATCCCAGTAACTGAGCAGATTGTGAAATACTCAGACCGGCCCGTCTGGAACCAACAACTATGCCACGCTCAAAATTGCTTAAATCACCTTTCTTTCCCATTCTGACATTCAGTTTGGAGTTCAGGAGATTGTCTTGACCAGGACCACACCCCTAAATGCATTGAAGCAACTGCCATGTGCCATTGGTTGACTAGATAATTTCATTAATGAGAAATAGAACAGGTGTTCCTAATAATTCTTTAGGTGAGTGTATATACATATTGCACATAACTTGTGTAAAGTCCATGGTAAAGTCCTGGAAGGGGTGTATATCCCACCCAGGTTCCTCAACTGGGTGAGGTAAGTAAAATCCAGGAAGATGCCGCTGGCTTCAGCAAACATAGTTGCTGGATCTATTTTTTGTTAAAGTTCAAGGGCTGGATTTTATTTGGACTGGGATGGTAGGTTTGGAAGTGGGACCTCCACAGTCCACCCCCATTCCAGGACATGTTTTCCCCTAGCCTGAGGGATCCCCAGGTATAGTCCAGCTGGGATCGTTAGAGGAAAAGCACATCCCAGGCTGTCAGTGTGAGAAAGAGTTATTCCTGGAAAAAGCCTAGGAAACTGGCTGCCTTGCTGACTAGTGAAGCCTGATTGCCTGAGAGTGACCTGTGCTCAATAGGTGAGCTAGAAACAAATTTGTATTAGCTAGAGCCCAGACAGGCAGCAGTTTATTTTGTTGGGATTATGTTTTGGTAATGATGGAACCTCACCTTACCCAGTGATTTATAACTGAGTTCACCTGTAATTGCCTAAGTGCAATAAAATAAAGCATCGTTTGGACTTTAATCCTGTTGTCTGCGAAATAATCTCTCATCGCCGCCCTGCTTGAGAGAGCGATCCCTTATACTTGATACTGTTTAAATGCACTATGCAATTTAATTAATATACTTTATATGATCATTTTCCACAAGGATTTTGGAACTGATCGTGCCGATATGCATTATTTATTTGAGATGTTACTGTCCCATCCATATATAACATATGTAAATCATGTACCTGATGATATTCATTGGCCAAGATGGCAAAGTCATCTTCATATTATTCATGTATGCATTTAAATATTGCTTGAGGGTATGAATGTGGATATCACTCCTTAAATTTGTAGATACACTCATAACTTCCTTTTGTTAAGGCATCCTTTAACCCCTTAAGGACTCAGCCCTATTTCACCTTAACCGCTTTACGTCCGCCCATAGGATATAAACGTCTTATGGGTGGACGTCTATTTCTGAAAGCACGTTTTAGAACGTCCTTTCAGAAATAGCAACTGCACGCTAATTGTGCAGCTGCTGATCGGGTTGCCCGCTGTCAGTGACAGCAGGGCAACCCTAAGACAAGGCAGGGACAGTGCCCAGGTGTCCCTGCCTTCCAGATCGCTGCAGACACAGCGCTCACCGAGCGCTGTGTCTGCAGAGAAGGAAGCGCTGTGCGCTTCCTGTTTTGGCCCGGCGGTCATGTGACCGCCGTGACCGGAGAGTGCAGGAGCTGTGTGAGGTCTCTCAGAGACCTCGATCAGCCCTGCTCTGAGGCTGTACAGCGCTGGATTGCTGCTGTACAGCCTCTCTAGGGGTGTATTTGTCCTGTAACTGGGGCTACTATGTCAGCACCAGTTACAGGAGAAATCAACAGTGAAAAAATAAATAAAAAGTGAAGCAAATGTCCCCCAGAGGTCTTGTATGACCTTATGGGGGATGAAAAGTGTAAAATAAAAAAAATAAAAATAAAAGGTTGAAAAAAAAAAAAAAAAAAAAAGTTTCACATGTAAAAAAAAAAAGTCCCCAAGTAAGGAATGAAAAAAAAAAGTTAAAAATAGAAAAAATAAAAAAAAGTATACATATTAGGTATTGCCGCGTCCGTAAAAACCAGCTCTATAAAAATATCACATGACCTAACCCCTCGGGTGAACACCGTAAAAAATAAATAAAAAAAAACTGTGTCAAAACAAGCAATTTTTGTCACCTTGCATCACAAAAGGTGCAACACCAAGTGATCAAAGACGCGTATGTCCCACAAAATAGTACCAATAAAACTGTCACCTCATCCCGCAAAAAATGAGCCCCTACATAAGAAAATCTCTCAAAAATAAAAAAAAATATAGCTCTCAGAACATGGACACATTAAAACATAATTTTTTTGTTTCAAAAATGCTATTATTGTGTAAAACTTTAATAAATGAGAAAAAGTATACATATTAGGTATCGCCACGTCCGTAACAATCTGCTCTATAAAAAAGTCACTGGACTGAACCCCTCAGGTGAACGCTGTAAAAATAAATAAATAGAAACTGTGCTAAAACAACCAATTTTTTGGTCACCTTGCCCCATAAAGTGTTATAATGAATGATCAAAAAATCATATGTACCCAAAAATAGTACTAATAAAACTGGCACCTTATCCCCTAGTTTCCAAAATGGGGTCACTTCTTGGGAGTTTCTACTGTAAGGGTGCATCAGGGGGCTTCAAATGGGGCATGGCATCTAAAAACCATGTGGAGTTCCTTTTCTTCTGTGCCCAGCCGTGTGCCCATACAGCAGTTTATGACCACATGTGGGGTGTTTCTGTAAACCGCAGAATCTGGGTAATAAATATTGAGTTTTGTTTGGCTGTTAACCATCGATGTGTTAAAGAAAAAAATTGATTAAAATGGAAAATCTGCCAAAAAAGTGAAATTTTAAAATTTGATCTCCATTTTCCTTTAATTCTTGTGGAACGCCTAAAGGGTTAACAAAGTTTGTAAAATCGGTTTTGAATACCTTGAGGGGTGTAGTTTCTACAATGGGGTCATTTATGGGGGTATCCACTATGTAGGCCCCACAAAGTGACTTCAGACCTGAACTGGTCCTTAAAAAGTGGGTTTTGGCAATTTTCTTAAAAATTTGAAGAATTGCTTCTAAACTTCTAAGCCTTCTAACGTCCTAAAAAAATAAAATGACATTTCCAAAATGATGCCAACATAAAGTAGACATATGGGGAATGTTAAATAATAAATATTTTATGAGGTATCACTTTCTGTTTTAAAAGCAGAGAAATTGAAATTTAGAAAATTGCGAATTTTTTAAATTTTTGGGTAAATTTGGGATTTTTTCATAAATAAAGGTGAAATATTTTGACTCAAATTTATGAGTATCATGAAGTACAATGTGTCACGAGAAAACAATCTCTGAATGACTTGGATAAATAAAGGCGTTCCAAAGTTATTACCACATAAAGTGAGATATGTCCATTTTGCAAAATTTGGCCTGGTCAGGAAGGGGGAAAATGGCCCAGATGGCAGGTGGTTAAGCACTTGGCCATTGTTTGCAAATCTGACCACTGTCACTTTAAGTGCTGATAACTTTAAAACGCTTTTACTTACCCAGGCCGTTCTGAGACAGTTTTTTCGTCACATATTGTACTTCATGACACTGCAAAAATTGGGTCAAAAAAGTTAATTTTTTTGCATAAAAAAATACCAAATTTACCAAAAATTTGGAAAAATTTGCAAATTTCAAAGTTTCAGTTTCTCTACTTCTGTAATACATAGTAATACCCCCAAAAATTGTGATGACTTTACATATGTCTACTTCATGTTTGTATCATTTTGGGAATGTCATTTTATTTTTTGAGGATGTTACATAGCTTAAAAGTTTAGAAGCAAATTTTGAAATTTTTCAGAAATTTTCCAAATCCCACTTTTTATGGACCAGTTCAGGTCTGAAGTCACTTTGTGAGGCTTACGTAATAGAAACCACCCAAAAATTACCCCATTTTAGAAACTACAACCCTCAAGGTATTCAAAACTGATTTTACAAACTTTGTTAACCCTTTAGGTCTTCCACAAGACTTCATGGCAAATGGACATAAAATTTAAGAATTTCGATTTTTTTTTTGGAAAACTTTCCAATATAATCCATTTTTTCAGGAACAAAGCAAGGGTTAACTGCCAAACAAAACTCTATATGGTTGCTCTGATTCTGTAGTTTGCAGAAACACCCCATATGTGGTCGTAAACTACTGTTTGGCCAAACGGGAGGACATAGGAGGGGAATGCAATATGGTTTTTGCAAGGCAGATTTTGCAGGACTGTTTTTTTTTATACCATGTCCCATTTCAAGCCCCCCATTCAGTGGCGCACCTACAGGGGGGGTCCAGCGGGTCTGGACCCCCCCTAGAACAACCAACCGAATTTTTATTTTTTTTAATCCTTCAGGGCCGCACCGCCGATCACCACAGGCGGCGCGGCCCTGGATGTAATTGCGGCCGCGGCGGGGGCCGGGGGGGCAGTGGGAGTACTAGGAGATGAGCGCTTCCATTGTGGAAGCGCTCATCTCCATATCTAATCCATCTGTATCGCCGTCCTTAGGACAGCGATACAGATGCCTGTGCTGTGCTGCGGCAGGGGAGGGAGAGGCGTGTCCCTCCCCTGTTCTTCTGATAGGCCGCAGGCACTAATGCCTGCAGCCTATCAGAGGCCGGCTCAGGCGAGATGACGTCATCATCACGCGCCTGAGCCGGGCAGCACACAGCAGGGACACAGGCCGGAAGAGCCTGCATCGCATCGCTGCTGATGGAGGTAAGTATCAGTGTATTTTTTATTTTATTTTTGTTGTTTTGTTTTTTTTGGAGGGGGGGAGCTGGCACTATGGGGGCACTAAAGGGGAGAACGGCACTATGGGGCATCTGGTGGTACTCTTTTTTTTTTTTTTAGGTGGCACTTCTTACTGGCACATTATGGGGGGGGGGACCATGGGGGAGAGGAGCACTATGGGGGCTCTAAAGGGGCTTTTTTTTTTACACATTATGGGGAGAACGGCACAAGGGGGCATCTGGTGGCACTATAGGGGCATTATTTGGGGGGCACCATGGGGGAGAGGAGCACTATGGGGGCTCTAAAGGGGCTTTTTTTTTACACATTATGGGGGGCACTACAGGGGAGGACGGCACTATGGGGCATCTGGTGGCACTATAGGGGCATTATTTGGGGGCACTATGGGGAAGTGGGGGTACTAAAGGGGCCTTTTTTTCTTATTGGCACATGGGGGCATTATGGCATCTGGTGGCACTAAGGGGCATTTTTCACTGGCACATTATGGGAGGCACTATAGGGGAGGGCGGCACTATGGAGGAGTGGAGCACTATTGGGGCATATGGTGGAACTTTATGGGGCGGCACCATGGGGGAGAGGAGCACTATGGGGGCATCTGGGGGGTCTAAAGGGGCTTTTTTTTTATTGACATATTATGGGGGCACTATAGGGGAGAATGGCACTATGGGGCATCTGGTTGCACTATAGGGGCATTATTTGGGGGCACTAAGGGGAAGTGGGGGCTCTAAAGGGGCCTTTATTCTTATTGGCACATTATGGGGGCATTATGGCATCTGGTGTCACTAAGGGGGCATTTTTTTACTGGCACATTATGGTAGGCACTATAGGGGAGAGCGGCACTATGGGGGAGTGGAGCACTATTGGGGCATATGGTGGCACTTAGAAGGGGCATTTTCTACTGGCATATTATGGGGGACACTATGGGGAAGGGAGAGGAGCACTATGAGGGAATTTACTGGGGCACTATATAGGGGTATTTTATACTGGCATACATTATGGGGACATTAGCTCAACAGCGGGCACTAAGCGGGGGTATTTCATGTACTGTCATATTGTAGGGAGAATTATTAGTACTAGGAGGTATTATGCGGAGCTTTGATAATACTGGGGGGCTATGAGGAACATGATTACTAGTATGGGCACTATAGGGGCGTCATTACTACTAAGTGTGCTCTGGCAGAGAATTATTTCTATTTTGGGGAGCCCTGTTACTTTGGGGGGCACCCTGCCACAGTATCAGCTTAGCACAATAATTTTTGGGGGACATTATCTTTATACTATTAGTGTCTGGGCGCAGTTATTTTTTTAGAGCACTGTGTGCCAATAATTGTTGAGGGGGGGCACTATCTGTGTGGTAGTAGTATTTCCAGGGGGACTGTTTCTGTAGTATAGTATTGGGGGCACAGCGGGCACAGTATTGGGGGTGGCAGGAAAGGGTGTTCAGAAGATGATGGAAATGTGGGAAACTAATGTCTGTTTGTTAATCTCTGCAGAGATGGGAGATGGCTGAAAAATCATCATGGCGGTCTGGTCTGAATGGAGAAGATGAGGAAAGAGAACGTCTACAACAAAGGTGACATCACAGGATGTAAGAAGTATGGGGCGCTATGTAGGAGAGGAGATGCTCCGGCTCCTCCTCCTGCCATTTGCAGAAGGAGGATTCAGAGCTGGGTGAGGACGGTCAAGGGGGGCAGCAGGCCACGGGCGGGTGGCAGATGGTGGGGGGAACCACAGGCCTTGAGCAGGATCTGGGGAGGGAAGAGAGCGGAGGAGCTTCCTGACTGTAGCTTGTTATATAAGCAGGCAGTGCAGCCAGGACAGACCTCCCCTCTCCGTATGATGTGTAGAGACAGGCAACTATAGAATGTCAGCTGTACAGTGTTTGTTGGGAGTGGCCTATTATATGTAGGAGGGGCTTCGCGCGCCGCATTTTTATTTTCCTGCAGCCCTTTTAGAATCGCCAAGTAAAAGAATCAGCACAACACACTACACCCTTTCCCTGCATTTTTAAATATAAAGGGGGCTTTGAAAAATTCAATTAGCATAGCGCACTACACATGCCGCATTTTTTTGCCTTTCGGACCCCCCCTAAAGAAAATTCCTGGGTGCTCCCCTGCCCCCATTGCACCCCTAGAATAGAAATTCCAAAAAAGTGACTCCATCTAAGAAAGTACACCCCTCAAGGTATTCAAAACTGGGTTTACAAACTTTGTTAACCCTTTAGGTGTTCCACAAGAGTTAATGGCAGATGGAGAAACAATTTTGGAATTTCTATTTTTTGGAAAATTTTCCATTTTAACCCTTACTTTATTACTGAAAAAATGGGTTAACAGCCAAACAAAACTCAATATGGGTTGCCATGATTCTGTAGTTTGCAGAAACACCCTGTTGAGGGAAGGGACATATTCAGGTGTGCATGTGTATATGTATATATATATATGTATATGTATATGTATGTATGTGTATATGTATGTATATATGTATATATAGGCCCTTCTTCTGGGCCCGTCCAGTTGTGATGTGTTGCACACATAGAGATGTATGTGTGCCCCCTGGGCGGCATGCATCTCTATGTGTGTAAGCCATATGGGTACATATATATCTATGGATGTGGCCCAGACATCTATGGATGTATATGGGCCCCTATAATATAGGAGGGCTTATTCCTGCCCCTATGTTAATATAATGTCCGTTCATATATGCGTATAGATGTGCCCCAAGCATCTATACGCATATATGCCGGAATCCCGCCGAAGTGCGCCTGCCAGGTGGGTGGAGGAGACCGACAGTTGGACAATTATGTCCAGCGTCGGCCTCTACAAAGGACAGAGGATCAATAAGATCCTCTGCCCTTTGTCACCATCTCCGGCCGCGCCGGAGATGGTGCGCCTAACAGAGACATGGGAACAAAGAGTTCCCATGCCCCTGTGAGTGGCTGACCTCCGGCGCTGTAATTACAGCGCCGGAGGTAAGCGTCCGCTTCACAGGCGGGAGGATCAAAGGATCCCCCCCCTGGAAGCGCGCTCCGAGATCCTCGGGCCGGCGCGGTGACGTCACATCACCACGCCGGCCCACGGGTTGAGGCCGGCGGTGCGCATGCGCACGGCGCCAAGAGGAGGACTGCGAGCGGGCGCCGCGAAGTTTAAATAGACCGGCGGCGCTCCGCTCTGCAGTCGGGTTAGTCCAGCACCACCACCAGCAAGCGAGGCATCCCCTGGACAACGAGCCCCCCTGGACCAACGAGCATCAATCCTAAGTACCCTCCGGACCCCCCCTGCAATATACTCTCTCCCTATATACCCCCTACCACTATATACCCCCTTATTACCATATATATATACCCCCCTATTACTCTCTCTCTCTATATACCCCCTACCACTCTATATATATATCCCACTACTACTATATATATACCCCACTATATACCCCCCTATTACTCTCTCTCCCTATATACCCCCTACCACTATATCCCACTACTACTATATATATACCCCACTATCTCTCTCCCTATATACCCCCTACCACTCTATATATATATATACCCCACTACTATACTCCCCTGGTAACCCTATCCTCCCCTGGTAATCCTATCCTCCCCTGGTAATCCTATCCTCCCCTGGTAATCCTATCCTCCCCTGGTAATCCTATACTCCCCTGGTAACCCTATACTCCCCTGGTATACTCCCCTGGTAATCCTATATACCCCCAATAACCCTTTAATGCTTTGAGGTCGGCTTACACCCGTGTAAGACCACCGTCAACCTTCGTCTATCCCATAGGGACAGTTTATAGTACTAGGTGGGTGGGCTGTTAATATTGAATGTGTGTATCGTATAGTTAGTTTATGGGTGGAATTGGGAACGTGTAGTGTAGTTGAGTACTGTATAATTAGTGCTGTATTGTTAGTGTATTGCGCAGTGTATTGTTAATAAATACTGTTATATTTGTATCTATCTGTGTAACGTGTAGTTATTGGCAATAGTTAGTAAGGCGCATGCAGCTAGTGTAACGATCAGTGTAAGGCATAGTGAAAATATTGTTATTGTTATATAAAGGCATAAATAGGCGGAGTTATCAATAGCTGACTCCTCCTATTTATGAATATTAATTACCGATATTTACATAAATATTGGTGATTAATATCCCCCTTCTACATTGGCGAGCCAGCCCCACTGCTAGGAATTTGTTTTCTGTGTTTGGTTTTGGTGAAAAGAATCGCTTGCGCTGTGAACTAGTCAGGCGGGAGGGACGCGGTCAGTGGATTCTGAGCGTCCATTGCCTGGTAGTTCGTACAGGGAAAGCGGTTTGTTCAATCAGAACCAGACACAGAGCAATCTCTACAGCAGAGAATCTAAAAAAATTTTTCTGTATTAATATTTTCTGATTCCTTTACACGCCCACTGAAGAGAGTACCGTCGTCATTGAAGTCGAACATAAGTCGTCTGGCTGGTCGGGAGAAGGCGTTCCGAATATTGAAGGACCTCCTCCACGCAGCAACACAGCACAACAAACGACACCAATGAAGATGGCCTCTCGTCAAAAAGTAAGTATGAACTTCGCCACACTGCAACACCTCAGCAAACATAGCACATACAACCCCATCATCCCCACCACATACAAATCCACTGAGCTGCTATGGTCCACCTTATTGGACCAGGCATACGCTCATGACAAACTCTACATTAATCGCAGCATGTTTAAAAAAACAAAAAAACGACTCCAAATGTTAGCCAAATTGGTTCACACCTTTGAGGATATCATTTGGAAGCCGGAACATCTGGAAACACTTAACAGCACGTCAAAGGCAGAGGAAGTTTCCAACACTGCAAACTTCCACTGCAATTGTTGTGTTGAGAACATTAAACAATTACACACATTACAAACACAATTACAAGAGAAATCCCAGTGTACGGTCGAGAGGGGCAGGGAGATTTGCGTGTTAGAGTCTAGACTCTCGGACAAGGAGAGTTTCTACTCTGACATGGATAAGGAACTGCTCAGACTGTACACTGAGATAAACCAGTTCAGGAACAATACGGTATCTATGGATAACATGATTGTTCAACTTCGAGAGGACCTGGCTGCAAAAACGCAAACCATTGCGGATTTGCAGCAGGTCATCTCGAATCTGTCACGGCCTGGTGCTAACAGTATGGTGCCCACGAAACAGGTTTGTGTTTCGGAAACGGCACAGGGGGAGATAGCGGCGACAGCGCCAAGATCTTCCACGGATCAAACATCCGATACAGTAGACACTAGGGGACAGGTGGAACGGACGCTACATTTCACCCACACACCCAGGGAGAATAGTAGCAACCGATGCCAGGAACAGGGCAACGATTGGAGAGAGGAAAGTGGTTGGCCATTTACCACTTCCAATCCGCCAACGCGTCCGGAAAGACAGGAAGATTTTTATCCTAACCATTCCAGTATGGAAAGGATAAACTTCCTGTTACGGATCTGCAAGGAGATCCCAACATATGATCCCAGTGTAGATCCGTTTACTTCATGTGATATCTTCGAGGGTCACTGTAACAAGTATTCAGTGGCTCACGAATATCGCATGGAGTTATTCAAGTTATGGTTACCTACACACCTAAACCAAAGGTATGAGGTAACGGGGAGGACGCAACCCATGAATGGACAGTTTTATGACAAGGAGGAACGTCTCTCCATACTCATGAGACTGGCAACGGGCCATTGGGACGTCACTCCGGATATCCTGTCCAAGTTCAAACCCACTATACATGACGAACCTCTGTCTATGTGTAGTCGGTTTGAAGCAATGTACAGAAGGGTTACAAAAGATCACGGTATCGGAATTCCACAGGGTATGATACGTATGTTTGTGGAAAAATTCCCATACCTTGACACTGCAATCCGGTTGAGTGCAGCTAGGGAGCCATCCCTCACGGATGCTGCTATGATTATTGAGCAGTGCAGACAGGATACACTGCTCAATAGGAAATCCGTCAAAGTGACGGAGCGTGCGCCTGTACACGATACATCTCAAGATGAACGGGTACAGCACACAAAAGGTAACTCGGCTATTCGCCCCACAGCCCCGCCATTGGAAAGAATGGGAGGCATTCGATGCTTCCTATGTTTACAATACGGGCACATAAAGAGGAATTGTCCACAATGGTCACGTAACAACCGGACAAATCCTGAGAGAACAGGCAATAATAACGGTTTCAAGATGAAACCTAATTATGCCAAACCAGTGGGGGAATATCTGGGACATTCACAGGTCCAGACACCAAAACGTGTGGCTGTTGTGAATGACCCAGCGCGTTCGGTAATGAGTGTGGAATCCCGGGAATCCACACAAAGGGTCCATAGCAAGAACCCACAAGTGGCAGTATGTACCTCACAGGTACCTACTGGGAGTCTAGTAGAAATTGATTGAAGATCAGGGATCCCTAAAGATCTGGCGCCAATATGTCCCATCATACTGGATTCTTCAGGGAGACCCCACATAAAGGCCAAAATCAAAAATCAGGACGCCGAAATCATGCTTGACACTGGTGCGGAAATTTCCATTACCAATGTCAAACATGATTTACATCCCAACAGCCCTCAGTGTGTGGTGATCGGATTTGATCACCAACAAGGGGGGGTGAGGGCCCACAGAATAGAAGAAGTAATTGTCCAGATTACCAGTCACACGACCCTTAGGATCCCCATGTGGTATTACCCCGGTTCTGACAACATTATTGGAACCGACGTAATGACACAAAATGGGTGGATCTTAGATCTGGCAAATAGTATTGTATGGAAGGGTCCCAGACAATCCAAGGTGTTTGTCATCCAACGCCAGTTTCTGGGACCACCATTGCCAACAATAGATGACTCTACTGAAGTACTTGAACACAAATGGCCTGAGATCTCGCATAATCCAGACCTTGAGCCTATTGTGTATGAGTACCCCGATCTGTGGGCCCAGGGAAAAAAACGATTGTGGCAGACTGATTGGTGTTCAGGTGGACATACAGGGTCCCGACCCTCCACCTCAACGCCAATACCGCTTTCCGCCAGAAGCCACCTATTCAATTTTGGACACCGTCCAAGAATTGAAAACTAGGGGGGTGGTCATAGAGGGCAATTCTAAATGCAACAATGCCCTCTGGCCAGTAAAGAAAAAGGACACCAATGCATGGAGGCTCACCATAGACCTCCGGGTCCTCAACAAATACACCCCAATGTCCGCTCCAGTGGTGGCACAGACTCCCGACATCATTGCCAGAATAAGCGGCAAAAGTCGCATATTCTCAACCATAGATGTTGCCAATGGGTTCTTCTCAATTGAACTCACTGAAAACTGTAGGTACAAATTTGCCTTTACAGTAGGGGACAAACAGTACATGTTTGGTGTACTCCCCCAGGGGTTCCACAGTAGTCCCACATATTTTCACCAGGCATTGGCAGCTGTTCTGAGTGTATTCTCACGGCCAGAATGCCTTCTGCAATACGTGGATGACCTGCTCTTACACACAGAAACCGTAGAAGAACACTTGGTTCTGTTAAAAGAGCTATTGGGACTCCTGGCCAAGTCAGGACTCAAGCTGAGTCCCCACAAGGCAAATTTGGCCAGAACAGAGGTGACTTTCCTTGGAGTCCAAATTTCTTTTGGAGCCAAAGGAATCGTGGCAGCCAGAGTGGAAGCCATGGTAAAATTACCTAGACCGGGCACTCTACAGGATTTGAGAAAATTCCTGGGAGTTGCTAATTTTATGAGGGAGTTCATAGAGGATTTTGCTGCCAAAGCAAAACCCCTCTATGAACTCCTCAGAGGAGAAGACCCCTCAATCAAAGGTTGGTCTGATGCACAGGAAGAGGCCTTTTCTATTTTGAAAAGGGACCTCTCCTCTGCCCCTGTATTGGCCACTCCCCATCCTGAAGGGGAAATAGCCATACAGGCGCATGCAGGGACGGAGTCTATCTCAGCGGTCCTCCTACAGCAGATAGGGTATGACACTAGACCGCTGGGATACTTCTCCAGGTTACTTTCGCCTGTTGAACGAGGGTTCGATGAGTGTGCCAAACAACTGGCAGCCATACACTATGCCGTCAAAACCACTGAGCATATTGTAGGCTTCAGGCCCCTCACTTTACAGACTCCACACTCTCCATTGGCCCTCTTGCTCCGTGATACACTCCCTGGAGTCTCTCAACAGAGATTCGGGAGGTGGATTATGGATCTCAGTGGTCGGAGTCTGCAGGTGAACCACAAAGCCAAGTATGTTCTGTCCCAGTTATTGAACCTAACTGGCACCGAACATGACTGTGGCCAACCAGCGCATATCAACGCGCCACAAATTTTCAGGACCGATAAACATCCAGAAGACAGAGTCATCTTTGTGGATGGCTCTCGATTTTTCATGGATGGGACCTATGTCACAGGTTTTGCCGTGCTGGATGAGACCACAGGTACCCAGAATCTTGTCAAGTTACCAGGTCACATGTCGGCACAGCGGGCGGAACTGGAGGCGGTCAAGGAAGCCTTGCTTCTTCAACCCCCAGGGAAACGAACTATATATAGCGACAGTTCATATGTAGTTCGTTCTCTCACCCTGCACCTGGACACCTGGAAAAGACGAGGATTTGTGGATAGCCAAAACAAACCTCTGGCTCATTTGTCGGTCCTGAAAGAACTTTGGGAATGGGGCATGGCACACACGGCGGAAGCAGCCATCATAAAAATCCCTGCGCATCAGAAAGGGGACGAGCCTTTGACGTTAGGTAACAACAAGGCGGATGAATTGGCCAAACTAGCGGCAGTGTCTGGGATCCTTCAGGAAACAGACACTGAGCCGTTACCGGCCTACCAGATTGCAGTTCGTACCAACCTGAGTAAAGGCCCGGTGTCATTTGAGGAGGAACAAGCAAAAGATCCTCTTCTAATGACACACCTCACATCTCCACAGCATCCCTGGTCAATACAACAGGGGATCCTGTGTTACGATACCGGTACACAGCAACTTCCTCTTCCCGTGGTTCCACAGCATCTGCAAGCAGAGCTAACCAGATTGAACCACCAACTGTTTGGACACCTGGGCCGGGATAAACTCTTGTCTCTCCTGAGAGACAAATTATACTGGCCAGGAATGTCCCACACAGTAGAGGAAGTAACACAACAGTGCCTGGTTTGTGCTCAGGTTAACCCAAGGGCGTCAGCCCTGAAGCCGGTGTTGCAGCGAGTTCCTCCTGCAGATGGTCCGTGGTCCGCACTACAAATAGATTTTATCGGACCTTTACCAACAGGAAGTCGTAACTATCGTTACGCACTGGTGGTAGTGGATGTCTTCTCTAAGTGGGTAGAAGCCATCCCCACGGTTAATGATTCGGCTACAACCACTGCCCGTGTTCTCTGGGAACAGGTTCTGTCACGATGGGGTATCCCCAGATTGATAGAGTCGGACAGAGGGACCCATTTCACGGGTAAGGTAATGAAAGCACTTTGTGGTCTTTTAGATATAAAGCAAAGGTTTCATGTGCCTTACCACCCTCAGTCTGCGGGCATCGTGGAGCGGATGAACCGGACCATAAAAACACGACTTTCTAAAGCACTACTGGAGAAAGGTTCCTCATGGGTAACCTCTCTGCCAGCCGTGCTAATGGGAATCCGAGCTACCGAGGCTACTAGTACCGGTATCACCCCATTTGAACTAATGACCGGACGCAAAATGCCCCTATGCCTACCCAATGAACCCCTAGTGTCAGAACCAGTGAAGAACGCCATCGCCAGAGACCTGTTTCTCCAACAGGTACAACTAAACCTGAAGGAGTTATTGCCTCATGCAGCGATACGGCTACACAGACCGTATCTACAGGGGGAAACGCCAATGCCCTCTGTAGGAGAGCTAGTGATGGTGAAAATCTTCCGTCGGGCCGGCCCCTGGGATGCAAACTGGGAAGGACCCTATCAGGTTCTTGAAGTAATGGGTGACACCATGCTAAAGGTGCAAAGGCCGATGACGACCAAGAAAAAGTCACGTAGGCGACAGGGAGTTTTATGGATCCATATCGACCAGGCCAAGGTCACCCGAGCCTCCCCAACTCAATAACATGAACCCTCACAGAGTTGGGTGACCGGGGGGGGGGGGGGTGTTTTGGTGGGTCGAGGGTGGATCCATGAAACTAATTACATTCACATTGAATTAACAGATCACGGGAGGGAGACTCACCAAGGTTACGACTAGCCTGAAAAGATATACAAATCCTCTGAACATGGCATATCCCCAATTTGTGGCACTGGTGGTAAGCATGATGATGGCAGGTTCAACCTCTTTGGGGGAGGGCCTGGGAGTTAAGATAGATATGGCTGACATATCTATGAATAAACCCGGCCTTTTAATGGTGGAATGTTTGGAGGGCAAAATCCTGAAACCATACGAGAACTTTTCATTTACACCAGGACAGTGGTATCTGTATGGTTTCCAGAGGGAGAGTTTTGCCCAAGGTGTAATTCAACATTATACCCCGGTGGAGAATGTGTCTGCCATACAACATGATTTACATGCACTCTGCCTCAAAGAATTCAGACATTTTCGGGACTCTGACCCTACTCCTATGAGATCCTTAAGATGGGTGTCTAAGGACCCTCACTTACATCCTTACAAACAAGTGGAAGCCAACACTACCACAGTGTTGTGTACCAAGGAGGGGGTTCTGAGTCCCGAGGATGTCACGGGTGCAGAGTATAGTGGCTGGTATATCCTTAAAGCTACCTTCATAAGGAGGGATAGCCAAGATGGGCTGAGGGTAAGGACATATTTTGACAGACCCATTCCGGTAAAGGGCACCCTAAAAGCTTATTGTATGTTAAGAGATTCCCAGATGATTATCACTAGGGAATCCAGTTATGTTCAAGGACATGTGTCCACAGATTACATACGAACCAGTATAGTGATGCTAAAGTTAAACTGCAGTAACTCTGGCCAGGCCCTATGGAATGACCAGAGTGGTCCGGTAAAACTGGAAGGCTTTTACCGAGCCACCGTTTTAAAAGTACGGACAGATGCCAAGGATCCCAGGTATGCTCAGTTAAAGGGATCTCCATCCATACGGTCCTTTATGATCACCATCATGAGAGACAATTGTGTTCAGGAGGTGACTGGATATTATTTCGTCACCTATGCCCACTGGGAAGAAGATACCCAGATGGTAACCTTGGACACTAATCCCTGGAGTTGGGATTTAGTGTGCAATGGGGTGGATACCCCTACAGTGGATGTATGGATGGACGGTACCCCTATGAATGAGGAATACCGGGGTAGGTATGTGTCTTCCGATTGGAAAGACCCCAGTGGCAGGGATATTAACTTTGACATCAATATAGATGGTTCGTTTAGATGGCCTTTTTGCGAGGCAGTAGATGAAGGGTGCTGGACATTTACACAATGGGCCTATCTGTCTAAATCCAAACCCGTAGGAAAACTAGTGCTACAGGTTGGAGAAAATGACCAATGGTATCCGTTCAGAGGTAGAGGGCAAGTTTGTGTAACGGTGGTGAGGATCCCCTATGAAGCAACAGGTCTACAACCTGTAAAAATGCATTTAAACTCTTGCAACGCCCCTATCCATCAATTGGCAGATCCTATAGCTCCTCAACTGTCCTCCCCATGGAAGATCATCACGGGGACAAAATTCGTCCTATTTACTTGGAGAATTTCTGTAGATGACTTCCGAGTCGACCAGTGGGATCACAGATGTGGGGAGTTTGTGAGGAACCAAATTGACATGATAAGAGGTTGGATAGAGGCGGGGCAAGAGGTAAGAAAGGACGATCTCATACACAGAAATCACAGGGGAAGAAGAGACCTGATAGCCATGGGACTAGGCGGAGGTGCATTGGGAGTGGGCGCCCTGAACACTATGGATATGGAAGTCCTGAGAGGTAAACTTGGGGATGTTGCGCGACACGCCGGAGAAGGATTCGAGACCCAGCTTGATGTAAACCACGTCTTAGAGGGTTTGCAACATTCGCACATAGATGCCACTACCTCTCTATCTTCTGCTTTACGAGAGAAGTTTAGAAGGTTAGTTGTGGGTCTCTTGGAAGAACAGGATAGAGCTCAGCTCGCACTGGCGTGTACGCAGGTCCAGAGTGAACTCTCAGGCAACCTTAAACATATTGTATCATCATTGTACGGCGGCCACTTCCCATTTAACCTCCGCCAACGGGTAAGTCCTCTTATATCTCCTTTTGCAGCCAATCACACCAACTGGTGGGTAGTCCAGTGGCACGGCTGTAGGAATCTCACTTGCACTGCTTCGTCATTGGCTCCTGTATCTGGCCATCTTAGACAGGGTTACAGTGCAATTAACTTAGGGATTGTCATAAATAACCAGACGGTGCTTCATCCACAGCTCCCCCCGGGCGTTCTAACCTATGAGAGAGGCCATCCTTATCTGTTAGACACAGAGGGATGTTGGAAGAAAGAGGATGCTATCCTCTGTCAAGGTAGTCAGGATCGGGTGTTAAGACACCAATGTTGGAGCACCGAGGGGTCCTGTGAGATGAAGGCCAGCCCAATACCCTCATCCCTTAAATACTTGGGACAGGGGTATTGGTGCTGGTACCAAAGGCAAAACATGTCTTATACAATCTATGGAACTAACTGCACTGAGAGAGGAGAACTCCTCCCTGGAGCGTATTGCACCCTTAGTCCCGTCCTAGGTTTAGATGTCGCAGAGTTACAAGGAAGGACACCAATCACCCCGGAGAAGAGACTCGACATCCGCCCTGACGTACCCGTGAGACTCCAGAAGATCCCTCTTGGCTTTGGGATAGAACTCAAACATCTCCTGCTAGACTTCAGCCAAGAAGACGAAATAATTAAGAATCTTCGAGAAACAGAGAAACAGGCCACCATCCAACTGATGCACGACAAGAATAAAATAACGGCAATCACAACTGCGTTGGACAAAGACTCCAAGATCTCCTGGTGGGAAAGTCTGTTCGGCTACAGTCCAAAGGCAACATCCTTCTTCAACCTATTGATTCATCCGGTGATAGTTCTTCTGGTTCTGGTAATCGTCATGTACACGGGACTGTGTCTAATCTACAGGAGGGTCAAGAGACTTGCGGACCAGCTAAACCAGAACCAGACAGAACTTCACGAAGTTAATCGTAGGAGGCTCAGGACTTAGCTCCAACAAAGTCCTGAAGCCAGAGATCGCATGGACATACGGTTTCCTATGAAGGTCGGGATGAAAATCCAAAAGCCATCCTGTGACCTCATAGTATTGTGTGTGTATATAAATATTGTGTGGTAGTAGCTTTTCCTATGAGGGTTCAGGATGTACCTCCAAAGCCATCCTGTGACCTCATAGCATTGTGTGTATGTATACACGTATTATAGTAGATTTTCATAGGAGGGTTCGGGGTATAATCATAGGCCACCCTAGGACCTCATCATATCGTGTATAGATTTATATTGATTATTTGCATGTGAGTTCCTCATGTACCCATGGACACTCTGGGTGCAAGTGTGCGACAGTCATGAGACAAAATGGCTGGACGCACACTTGCATCCTATGGTATGAGTCTCTATGGGTACACACTGAATTGAATTGGGCTGTATTGGGAGGGATGCGACATGTTTGTATGAGTGGGGTAGGATAGATTCCCTAGGGTCAGGCCCCTCATCACTAAGGTATTTGCCGCTTCAATATCGACAATGGTGACTTTTTGTAAGGGTTGGACTGAATGATGGTAGTGCGGGGTTCCTTCCCGCAGGTAGGATTTAGGTACTATGACATCACCTCTCACCTGAAAATCTGACCTGCCTTGTAAAAACCTATGCATCTGTCCATGGGAGAACCTCTCCAACAACTGAGTCTTAAATTAAGATGAAAGTCATACTGGTGTTGAAAGGTCAGCCTACGGCCGTCCGTACCCCATAAGGAGGTGCTACATTAATTTCCGGCACCAACATTGGGGGTAACAGACGCCAGAAGAAACACTGGCAAAGAGAGAACACGGTCACTGAGTGGAGTGATTTAAAGACAGTGAGGGTGAAGCCATTCCAGAGTCAGAAATAGACTACATAGGGAGTGGCTGACACCTGAGGATCATAATATAAGAGGCCAAGGAAGTTATCCAAAGAGAAGACGATGTATTCGGTGGGTGGAAGCATTTGGTGAAGGGCAGGTCGGAGATGTTGGTCATTATAGGTGATGTCTAGGTACCTAAGGGTCATATTACTTCAGTCCTTCCTGAATCGTCACCTAGAGGGCGATTGAGAGGAGACTAATACATCCCAACCCTTCCCCCAAAATGCTTATTGTCGTGTTCCCGACAACAGGGGGATTGTTGAGGGAAGGGACATATTCAGGTGTGCATGTGTATATGTATATATATATATATATGTATATGTATATGTATGTATGTGTATATGTATGTATATATGTATATATAGGCCCTTCTTCTGGGCCCGTCCAGTTGTGATGTGTTGCACACATAGAGATGTATGTGTGCCCCCTGGGCGGCATGCATCTCTATGTGTGTAAGCCATATGGGTACATATATATCTATGGATGTGGCCCAGACATCTATGGATGTATATGGGCCCCTATAATATAGGAGGGCTTATTCCTGCCCCTATGTTAATATAATGTCCGTTCATATATGCGTATAGATGTGCCCCAAGCATCTATACGCATATATGCCGGAATCCCGCCGAAGTGCGCCTGCCAGGTGGGTGGAGGAGACCGACAGTTGGACAATTATGTCCAGCGTCGGCCTCTACAAAGGACAGAGGATCAATAAGATCCTCTGCCCTTTGTCACCATCTCCGGCCGCGCCGGAGATGGTGCGCCTAACAGAGACATGGGAACAAAGAGTTCCCATGCCCCTGTGAGTGGCTGACCTCCGGCGCTGTAATTACAGCGCCGGAGGTAAGCGTCCGCTTCACAGGCGGGAGGATCAAAGGATCCCCCCCCTGGAAGCGCGCTCCGAGATCCTCGGGCCGGCGCGGTGACGTCACATCACCACGCCGGCCCACGGGTTGAGGCCGGCGGTGCGCATGCGCACGGCGCCAAGAGGAGGACTGCGAGCGGGCGCCGCGAAGTTTAAATAGACCGGCGGCGCTCCGCTCTGCAGTCGGGTTAGTCCAGCACCACCACCAGCAAGCGAGGCATCCCCTGGACAACGAGCCCCCCTGGACCAACGAGCATCAATCCTAAGTACCCTCCGGACCCCCCCTGCAATATACTCTCTCCCTATATACCCCCTACCACTATATACCCCCTTATTACCATATATATATACCCCCCTATTACTCTCTCTCTCTATATACCCCCTACCACTCTATATATATATCCCACTACTACTATATATATACCCCACTATATACCCCCCTATTACTCTCTCTCCCTATATACCCCCTACCACTATATCCCACTACTACTATATATATACCCCACTATCTCTCTCCCTATATACCCCCTACCACTCTATATATATATATACCCCACTACTATACTCCCCTGGTAACCCTATCCTCCCCTGGTAATCCTATCCTCCCCTGGTAATCCTATCCTCCCCTGGTAATCCTATCCTCCCCTGGTAATCCTATACTCCCCTGGTAACCCTATACTCCCCTGGTATACTCCCCTGGTAATCCTATATACCCCCAATAACCCTTTAATGCTTTGAGGTCGGCTTACACCCGTGTAAGACCACCGTCAACCTTCGTCTATCCCATAGGGACAGTTTATAGTACTAGGTGGGTGGGCTGTTAATATTGAATGTGTGTATCGTATAGTTAGTTTATGGGTGGAATTGGGAACGTGTAGTGTAGTTGAGTACTGTATAATTAGTGCTGTATTGTTAGTGTATTGCGCAGTGTATTGTTAATAAATACTGTTATATTTGTATCTATCTGTGTAACGTGTAGTTATTGGCAATAGTTAGTAAGGCGCATGCAGCTAGTGTAACGATCAGTGTAAGGCATAGTGAAAATATTGTTATTGTTATATAAAGGCATAAATAGGCGGAGTTATCAATAGCTGACTCCTCCTATTTATGAATATTAATTACCGATATTTACATAAATATTGGTGATTAATATCCCCCTTCTACACACCCCATATCTGGTCGTAAACTACTATTTGGCTAAACGGCAGGACATAGAAGAAGGGGAACGCCATATGGTTTTTGGAAGGCAGATTTTGCTGGACTGGTTTATTTACACCATGTACCCTTTCAAGCCCCCTGATGCACCCCTAGAGTAGAAACTCCATAAAAGTGACCCCATCTAGGAAACTACGGGATAAGGTGGTTGTTGTTTTGAGACTATTTTAGGGTAAATATGATTTTTGATTGCTCTATATTACACTTTTTGAGGCAAGGTAACAAAAAATTTTAATTCTAAAATTGTTTCTACATTCGCTATTTAGTTTTGTGGAACACCTAAAGGGTTAACAAAGTTTGTAAAGTAACTTTTGAATACCTTGAGGGGGTGTAGTTTCTTAGATGGGGTTACTTTTTTGGAGTTTCTAGTCTAGGCTACATCAGGGGGGGCTTCTAATGGGACATGGTGTAATTAAACCAGTCCATCAAAATCTGCCTTCCAGAAACCATATGGCGTTCCCTTCGTTCTATGCCCTGCCGTGTGGCTATATAGCCATTTACGACCACATATGGGGTGCTTCTGCAAACTACAGAATCAGGGCAATAAAAATTTAGTTTTGTTTGGCTGTTAACCCTTGCTTTATTACCGGGAAAAAAGGATTCAAATGGAAATTTTGCCCAAAAATTGGTGTTTTGGCACCGTTTTTATTTTATATTTGTAACGCTGTTCATCCGAGGGGTTTGGTCAAATGTTATTTTTATAGGGCAGATTCTTACGGACGCGGTGATACCTAATATGTCTACATTTTATTTAGATTTTACACTATATTATCATTTTAGGAACCAAAAAAAATCATTTTAGTATCTCCTTAGCCTGGGAGCTACAGTTTTTTGTTTTTTTTGTTGGGCGACTATCTAATGTAGGGGCTAATTTTTTGCGGGATGAGATGGCGGTTTTATTGGCACTAATTGGGGGTGCATAAGACATTTTGATCGCTCGCTATTACACTTTTTGTGATGTTAGGTGACAAAAAATGGCTTTTTTTTTTTGCACTTTTTTTTTTTTTTTACCCCGTTCATCCGGGGGGGTTGGGCTAAATGTTATTTTTATAGAAAAGATTTTTACGGACGCGGCGATGCCCAATATGTATGGCTCTCAGACTTTGGAGACACTAAGCAGGCATCCTCAAACTGCGGCCCTCCAGATGTTGTAAAACTACAATTCCCACCATGCCCTGCTGATGGCTGTAGGTTGTCTGGGCATGCTGGGAGTTATAGTTTTACAACATCTGGAGGGCCGCAGTTTGAGGATGCCTGCACTAAAGCTAATATTTGGGGGGGGGGGGTGGAATTGTTTCCGTGTCTCCAAAGTCTGAGAGCCATAGTTTTTTATGTTCTCTAGGGGACTGTTGGGGATTATAAAAATTTAGTACTCCATGGAAGTGTGATACTCCCTAAAGCAATCGATAACTCAGAGGCCCGGATGATCAGGGCAAGTGTCACATTGAGTGGTGGTGTCCTTCCGTATCCCCCCTCCTGCGACACACTCTGTACCTTTTTTGGGTTCGCCCCTTCTTTCCAGTATGGGGGACCACACCTTGAAAATGTTGGCCAGGGACGTTCCGGGCGCCTCCAATTCCCGAGGTACTCCGGCCTGCTCTTTCCCGGTCTGAAAAGATCAGGTCCTTGAGGACTGCCTCATAGAATTGGTGGAATGTCCCTGTGCTGCCAGCGCTTCGGGATAGTACAAAAGCGTTGTACAAGGCAACCTGTACCAAGTAGACCGCAACTTTTTTGTACCATGCCCGGGTTTTGCGCATGGCATTATATGGCTTGAGGACTTGATCAGAGAGATCAACTCCTCCCATATACCGATTGTAGTCGACGATACAATCGGGCTTGAGGACCGTTGCCGCGGTACCTCGCACAGGGACAGGGGTGATACTGTTACCGTGGATTGTGGACAGTACAAGGACATCCCTCTTGTCCTTATACCTGACCAGCAACAGGTGTTTCCACTGGTAAGGGCACAGGTCTCACCCCTGGGGATAGGTACCTGGAGGGGGTAGGTAGGGAGGCAGCGTTGATTTTTCCGCACGGTCCCACAAGCGAACGTGGATCTGGCGGCAAGGGACCTGAACAAGGGAATGCTAGTATAAAAGTTATCCACGTACAAGTGGTAACCCTTATCTAGCAGTGGGTACATAAGGTCCCACACGAGTTTCCCGCTAACACCGAGAGTGGGGGGACATTCTGGGGGTTCAATACGGGAATCTCGCCCCTCGTACACACAAAATTTGTAAATGTACCCTGAGGCATTTTGTACATTTTCACGCCATACCTCGCCCGCTTAGTGGGAATGTATTGGCGGAAACTGAGTCTCCCCTCAACGCAACGAGAGACTCATCAACCGCGACCTCCCTTCCAGGTACATAAGCCTGCGCAAATTTGAATAATGCAGACATTTCCGGATGGCCTCAAACCGGGGACGTGTCATGGCCATACTGTAGAGTGGGGTCTGGTAGAGGATGTCCCCACTCCAGTATTGCCTGACACTGGGTTTTTGCACTAGACCCATGTGCAGCACGAGGCCCCAAAATGTCCTCATCTCGGCTGCACTGACCGGCGTCCAGCCACCGGGTCTAGCCAAAAAGGAGCCCGGGTGCTGAGCAACGAACTGTTGGGAGTACACAAATGGGTCACTGAAAAAAAAAAAAAAAAAGTCCATTTCAGTAAACCCCACTGTGGGAATCTGGATTCCTGGATTGCCAACAAAATCCGGAATCTCGGGCTCAAAATCCACTGGGGGACACCAGCTAAGTTCACCGGCAGGGGGCTCCGGTGGGCTTATTTGGTGAGCCGGGAAACCAGTAAGAGCGGCTCGTACTAGGGTGGGCCACAGGGTCCCTAGCATGTGGGGGGTCCCTGGCTCCGCCTGGCGGCGTCTCCGCCACCTTGAGGGCTCATCATCATCAGATGATGATGAGGAGGATGCGGGTGACAAGAGGAACGTGGGGTCATCCTCATCCTCACTGGGGCTCTCTGAGTCGGAGGCAATCTGCCTCCTCCACCGAGAACATCCGGCGGGCCATGGGTATGTGTGTTTGCGTGTGTATGTGCGTGTGTAAAACTTTATTGTATGTGCTTGTGTGTGGGGGCATGGGTGTTCGCGTACTAAAAAGTAAAAGAAATAAAAATGTGTTAAGAAAAAAATAAAAATTTAGTTCAAACGTGCTGATCAGCGGTACAACGCTGGGGGGGGGCCAAGTGGCAGGGGGGGAATCTAGGGTCTCAAAGCTGGAAAACAGTAAATTTAGATAAAATTTTTTTTTTTTTTTTTTCCCTAACTAACTTTTCTCTTCTATCCCTGCCTAACGGTGCCTCTCCCTCACTGACCTTAACCTACCTGGAGGGTGATGGGTGCAGGAGGGTGATGGGTGCCGATGGGGGGATCGCAGGAGCCTGGTGAGGATGGTGCTGGATGGTGCAGGTGCTGAACAGGAAGAGGAGGGGAGAGAGGAGCACTGGAAGTTTGAATCTCGCGCCTCTCTCCATGCACCAATCAGCACCCTGGACAGCGGCATTCAGCACCACGGCCAGCACCGCCTCTCCCAAATGTTCGTACTGTGATTGGTGGTGTGTAATCACACCACCGATCACAGTCTTTTTCCGGTTCATCGGTTCACCGGAGACCCTAATGGATCGAAAATGCAGCAAACCCCAGGTCTGAATTGACCTGCGATTTTCTGCGATCGCCGATGCTGGGGGGGGGTCACGTGACCCCCCCGGCGTTGTGACAGGATGCCCGCTGAATGATTTCAGCGGACATCCTGTTCGGATTAACCCCCGCCGCGCCGCAATCGCGATTTAAAGTTAGGACGTACCGGTACGCCCTGGGTCCTTAAGGATTCGGGAAACAGGGTGTACCGGTACGCCCTAAGTCCTTAAGGGGTTAAATGTCATAATTATAAAGTACCTGCCAAGTGATAGGTACATTTTAGAGGTTTCTGCAGAAAAACACAATAATGATCATGAAAGGGTTAATACTTGGAAAATACTGTAGGTGACTTCACAGTGAAAGTGAATGAGGCTCATGGGCATATGCAGCGCCATGCTTGATGTGTCTGGAGACCTGCAACCTTACCAGGGAAGGAAGAAAGGGGACAACCGCCGAACCAGCTAGATCAGCCCTATCCACCTAGTCTGCCACATCAGCCCTATCCGCATAGCCAGCCAGAACAGCTCTATCCGCCTGAAGAACTAGATCAGCCCTATCCGCCTAGCCAGCCAGATCAGCCCTATCTGTCTAGCCAAGCAGATTAGTGTTATCCGCCTAGCCTGACAGATCATCCAAATTAACCCTAGAGATCAATGAGGTGACAGATCTCCCTCACATCCAGTGCTAGCTGCTACACTTTTGTATATAAAGGGCACTGTACATGTGCTGAGAATCTGCTAGATAAACACTAACAAGCATTCATAGGAATGCTCTCTAGTGATTATCTGGAGGTGTAAAGTACAGCCGATTACTCAATGAACGAGCGAAATGCTCGCTTGTCAGATAATCGAATAATTTATGCAGGCGCCTAAGGCTACTTTCACACCTGCGTTCAGGTGTCCGCTCGTGAGCTCCGTTTGAAGGGGCTCACAAGCGGCCCTGAACGCAGCCGTCCAGCCCTGATGCATTCTCAATGGAGGCGGATCCACTGAGAATGCATCCGCCTGCCAGCGCTCAGCCTCCGCTCCGCTCAGTGAGCGGACACCTGAACGCTGCTTGCAGCGTTCGGGTGTCCGCCTGTCCGTGCGGAGGCGAGCGGATCCGTCCAGACTTACAATGTAAGTCAATGGGGACGGATCCGCTTGAAGATGACACCATATGGCTCAATCTTCAAGCGGATCCGTCCCCCATTGACTTTAAATGTAAAGTCTGAACGGATCCGCTCAGGCTACTTTCAGACTTAGAAAATTTTCTAAGTTATAATGCAGACGGATCCGTTCTGAACGGATGCGAACGTCTGCATTATAGGAGCGGATCCGTCTGATGAAACATCAGACGGATCCGCTCCGAACGCTAGTGTGAAAGTAGCCTAAATCATCATTTACTGGCAGCAGATCATGTTGTCTCAACACGCTCTTCTGCCGGCAAACAACGAGTCTGAATGGGGATGAGCAAAGGCATTACCAATCACTCCTCACTATACTGTGGAAGAGATCGCTGCATGTAAATGCAGCGGTCTCCTTCACTAACAAGCATGCGATTGCCAGGAAGGAATGCTTCCATCCCGACAAATGGCTGCTGAATTGTCCCATCTAAAGCTACCTTAAGGCCTGGGGAGGTCAAATTTCTCCATAAGAGGATTGCACAGAGGGCCTGCATTGCCCTTACCTTGTTTGTTAGTGTATAACTGGTTACTAATCTGTTTATTTGACTGTTTAACCTCTATACCTAGTTGGTCTCACAACTGTCATCATCATCATTACTGGAGAAGATCCAGCAGTCATGGTCCATATCGGAACCAATGACAAAGTTAGAAGTAGGTGGAGCGTCCTTAAAAATGATTTTAGGAATTTAGGTCACAAGCTTAGGGCAAGGACCTCAAAGGTAGTGTTTTTTCGAAATACTACCTGTACCACGGGCCATACAAGAAAGGCAGCCGGAGATTAGGGAGGTTAATAAGTGGCTCAAGAACTGCTGTAGGAAGGAGGGGTTTGGGTTTCTGGAGAACTAGGCCGACTTCTCTGTCGGCAACAAGCTCTATCGTAGGGATGGGCTGCACCTCAAAGGGGAAGGGGCAGCTGTGTTGGGGGAGAAAGCTAGGAACTGGGTAATTATGTTATAGGATGGGAAGATAGTGCAGATAGAGACGGGGCGAGGTAATTGAACTGGGGAGGAATGGAAGGAGGGACTAGAACAGTTCAGAAGTAAAGGTGTAGGGTAAAAAATATACATAAACCTCTTAATTGTATGTTGTAAGGAATATGGATTAATATTTACTGTCAGCCATGTTCCCACACCAACCATCTGCTGAAAGGTAGCAGAGTTAGTGAGCTCCACATGGGGGCCCTGCTTCAAAGCCAGCCAGATGGCAGAGAGCCTCTAGCAGTCCACCTTTGTTTACATTTCTCATCTCCATTCAGCCAGCCAGGAACCCAGCTAATGGAACAGGAAAAACTTCCCTGCAGGGAGTCTAGGCCAATCTCCAGTTCAATGAACATTATCAGACATCATGGAACTGGTGGTTCATAAGAAATTATGAATCGCCCGTCCATCACAGACATAAACCAAATGCATATTTGTGTTCCTGGGGCCACCATGAACAGGCAGGTGGTCATAGCTTGGTGGTGGGATGCCAGGGAGGGGAGATATACATATCTCCCCACAGAAACCAAATAAGGGTACCACGATTTAACTCTACTGGTAGCCGGAACCCAGGCAGATCTATTGGTCCCAGAACCACCTCCCTGCGAAATTCTGGTCTGCAGCCAGTAGAGGGGGGGTGGACCCCTCCCAGAGGCCGGAAGGGGAGGGCCCGGCTACAGGTTAAAAGGCTTGTGCCAGCAAGTGAGCGTGTCTTTCTCTGAAGGGAGGTCACATAGTGCCATGTGTTTAGAGGGACCTACAACCAGCTGACATCACTGCTTCCCATGTGACCACAGCTAGGAACTCATCACAACCCAAAGGACTCCTATACCTGGTAAAATGACTTTTGTTCTGCTTAACCCTGTTTGGACCACGCCATCTGTATTTGTAACCTCAGACCACTGTATATATAATTTGTGTGTATAGTGTTATTTCTAGTGAGCCCTTAAGGCGATTAAATACATAATTTAATAATTTAATCTTGTGCTGTCTGGTATCTCGATCACGAATCCCCACTTCCATGTTTCGGCCTAGTAATACGCTACCACGGGTTGGTTTTTTACCCTATATAATCCAGTTAGCGGACCGGGCATATATCAAACAAGAAACTGGTGGCAGTCTTCCCGGGCTAAGAACGCGCTGTTTCACTGGGGCAGTGGAAAGGCTCTCTCAGCTTGTTGCCTCTCTGTGCCCATGTGGACAGGAGGAGTCTGTGAAAACGGTACCAAAACTGACCATCAAGCCTTGGTAACCAGTGACCATACCGGGTGTCATGAGCTTGATGTAGTTGACATCAAGCGGGCACGAGGTATGGTATCCCTCACATATGTATACTTAATGCCAGAAGCCTGACTCATAAAACTGGTGAACTGAGAATTAGTGATGTGTGAGGAGGACTATGCCATAGTTGGAATAACTGAGACATGGCTGGATGATAGCTATGACTGGGCAGTTAATGTAGAGGGTTACAGCCCTTTTAGAAAGGATCGCCAAAACCGGAGAGGGGTAGGGGTCTGCCTTTATTTAAAGTCCCGTCTAAAGCCCACTGTCCAAAAATATAGTGAGGGACATGAACATGTGAAGTCACTGTGGGTAGAAATACATGGAGGCAAAAACAATAATAAAATATTAATAGGAGTTTATTATAAACCACTTAATATACTAAAGTCCACAGAAAATCTACTACTAAACAAAATAGACAAGGTAGCAAATCATAATGAGGTGGTTATTATGGGGAACTTTAACTACCCAGACATAGACTGGAAAACTGAAACATGTATATCTCTTAAAGGAAACAGACCATTACCTTTCCCAACTGGTTCAGGACCCGACTAGAGGGACGGCGATACTGGACTTAGCATTAACCAATAGACCTGACAACAGATGTGCAGGTTGGGGGACACCTGAGAAAAAGTGACTATAAAGTAATAACCTTCCAATTGTCATTCAAAAGAGATTTTCTTCAGGGAGGAACAAAAATACCAAACTTCAAAAAAGCTAAATTTAGCCAACTAAAAGAGGCCATAAGCCTAACTAACTGGGACAAAGTTCTCAAAAACAAAGATACAGCCACAAAATGGGATATTTTTACAAGCATCCTAAAATCGAATTGTGAGAGGTACATACCTTATGGGAATAAAACAAGGAACAAGAAAAAGCCAATGGGGATAAATAGAACTGTAAAAAAAGCAATAAATGACAAAAATAAAGCATTTAAATCACTAAAACAGGAGGGTAGCGAGGAAGCACTGAAAAACTATAAGGAAAAAAATGTAATATGTAAAAAACAAATAAAAGCCGCCACCTAGAGACCAAGAGATTAATTGCCAAAGAGAGCAAAACTAACCCTAAAATGTTTTCCAATTATAAAAATGGTAAAAAGTATAAATCTATGAGTAATGAGGGCAGAGTTGCAGAGAGCGATGAGGAGAAAGCAAAGCTATTAAAAAAAAATTTCTCTACTGTATTCACTCAGGAAAATAAACTGTCAGATGAAATGCAAAATGTAAAAAGTAAATTACCCATTACAAGTGCCCTGTCTGACCCAGGAAGAAGTACAGCGGCATCTTAAAAAGATTAAAATAGACAAATCCCCAGGACCAGATGGCATACACCCCAGTATCCAAAGAGAATTAAATAATGTCATAACCAGACCCTTATTTCTCATATTTAAGGACTCTATACTGACAGGGAGTGTTCCACAGGATTGGCGCATAGCAAATGTGGTGCCAATATTTAAAAAGGGTCCAGAAACAGAGCCCAGAAACTATAGGCCAGTAAGTTTAACATCTGTCGTGGGTAAACTGTTTGAAGCTTTTCTAAGAGATGCTATCTTGGAGTACCTCTTGAGGGATCGGTCAAACTAATTTAATCAGTTTCTATGAGGAGGCAAGTTCTAGATTTGACAGTGGCGAATCAATGGGTGTCGTATATCTGGACTTCTCCAAAACATTTGACACTGAACCGCATAAAAGTTTAAAATAAGAATACTTGAACTGGGAGAAAATGTCTGTATGTGGGTAAGTAACTGGCTCAGTGATAGAAAACAGAGGGCGGTTATTAATGGTACACACTCATATTGGATCCCTGTCAGTATTGGGGTACCACAGGGGTCAGTATTGAGCCCTATTCTCTTCAATATATTTATTAATGCTCTTGTAGAAGGCTTGCACAGTAAAATATGAATTTGCAGATGACACTAAACTGTGTAAAGTAATTAACATGGAAGAGAACAGTATACCGCTACAGATGGATCTGGATAGACTGGAGGCTTGGGCAGAGAAGTGGCAGATGAGCTTTAACACTGACAAATGTAAGGTTATGCACATGGGAAGGAATAATGCAAGTCACCAGTACATACTAAATGGTAAAACACTGGGTAACTCTCACATGGAAAAGGACCTAGGAATTTTAATGAACAGCAAACTAAGCAGTAGAAACCAGTGTCAGGCAGCTGCTGCCAAGGCCATAATGGGTTGCATCAAAAGGGGCATAGATGCCCATGATGAGAACATAGTCCTACCATTTTACAAATCACTAGTCAGACCACACATGGAGTACTGTGTACAGTTCTGGGCTCCTGTGAACAAGGCAGACATAGCAGAGCTGGAGAGGGTTCAGAGGAGGGTAACTAAAGTAATAACTGGAATGGGTGGACTACAGTACCCTGAAAGATTATCAAAAATAAGGTTATTCACCTTAGCATAAAAGACGACTGAGGGGAGATCTAATAACTATGTATAAATATATCAAGGGTCAGTACACAGATCTCTCCCATCATCTATTTATTCCTAGGACTGTGACTGTGACGAGAGGACATCCTCTGCGTCTGGAGGAAAGAAGGTTTGTACACAAACAACAGAAAAGGATTATTTACGGTAAGAGCAGTGAGACTATGGAACTCGCTGCCTGAGGAGGTGGTGATGGTGAGTTCACTAAAAGAGTTCAAGAGGGGCCTGGATGTACTTCTGGAGTGTAATAATATTACAGGCTATAGGTATTAGAGATGGGTTGTTAATCCGGGGAGTTATTATGATTGCCTGATTGGAGTCGGGAAGGCATTTCTTTCCCCTTAAGTGGGGAAAATTGGCTTCTACCTCACAGGGATTTTTGTTGCCTTCCTCTGGATCAACTTGCAGGATAACAGGCCGAAGTGGATGGATAGATATCTTTTTTCGGCCTTATAAACTATGTTACTATGTATATCTATAGTGGATGTATATTATGTCGCACTGTAAATGTACAATTTCTGATGAAATATGCTGCTACGTGTTGGCATTAGCCTTCTAAGCCCAAGGGAAGTTAAATCCTCTGACCATGGCTCACTAGAGGTTTCCTCCACGGGGGGGTTTACCTTTCTTGAGTGCTGGGGAGGAGGAGGGGACTCTTCATGAATTGGGGGTGTTCCATTTTCATGCTGGGCAAGGAATTTAAGTTTGATCAGGGGGCTTAAGAACCATGATGGAAGCTAGGATAAATAGTAAATGGAATGTACCCTAGGCAGGTAGAACCAATGTGAGGACGGTGCTTGTGAAAATATTAGCATGCACTAACGATGAAATCCAGCACTCTCCCAAATTGATGCAAAATGTGAAACACAAATTTTATTAGCAAAGTCAGTGTATACACTCACCTAAAGAATTATTAGGAACACCATACTAATACGGTGTTGGACCCCCTTTTGCCTTCAGAACTGCCTTAATTCTACGTGGCATTGATTCAACAAGGTGCTGATAGCATTCTTTAGAAATGTTGGCCCATATTGATAGGATAGCATCTTGCAGTTGATGGAGATTTGAGGGATGCACATCCAGGGCACGAAGCTCCCGTTCCACCACATCCCAAAGATGCTCTATTGGGTTGAGATCTGGTGACTGTGGGGGCCATTTTAGTACAGTGAACTCATTGTCATGTTCAAGAAACCAATTTGAAATGATTCGAGCTTTGTGACATGGTGCATTATCCTGCTGGAAGTAGCCATCAGAGGATGGATACATGTTCTCATTCTGTTTACGCCAAATTCGGACTCTACCATTTTAATGTCTCAACAGAAATCGAGACTCATCAGACCAGGCAACATTTTTCCAGTCTTCAACAGTCCAATTTTGGTGCGCTCGTGCAAATTGTAGCCTCTTTTTCCTATTTGTAGTGGAGATGAGTGGTACCCGGTGGGGTCTTCTGCTGTTGTAGCTCATCCGCCTCAAGGTTCTGCGTGTTGTGGCTTCACAAATGCTTTGCTGCATACCTCGGTTGTAACGAATGGTTATTTCAGTCAACGTTGCTCTTCTATCAGCTTGAATCAGTCGGCCCATTCTCCTCTGACCTCTAGCATCCACAAGGCATTTTTGCCCACAGGACTGCCGCATACTGGATGTTTTTCCCTTTTCACACCATTCTTTGTAAACCCTAGAAATGGTTGTGCGTGAAAATCCCAGTAACTGAGCAGATTGTGAAATACTCAGACCGGCCCGTCTGGCACCAACAACCATGCCACGCTCAAAATTGCTTAAATCACCTTTCTTTCCCATTCTGACATTCAGTTTGGAGTTCAGGAGATTGTCTTGACCAGGACCACACCCCTAAATGCATTGAAGCAACTGCCATGTGATTGGTTGACTAGATAATTGCATTAATGAGAAATAGAACAGGTGTTCCTAATAATTCTTTAGGTGAGTGTACATGAAGTTTCCCAAAAATCCAAATAATGGAGAAGCATATAGGAAATGGGGCATTTGTAAATCTGGACATTTCAGTCCATATGGACCCTACTCAGTGCCGCAGGTGGCTGGAGGTATGGAGCGCTTCCCAGTGCTTTTGTATGCTTAGGAATTCAGCAGAAATTTGGGGTTGCGCTTGCCTGCGAGTGATTGTCACATGCATACTGGGAAATTCGGTGGGCCATGGGGGCTCATACTAAGTTTTGCTATGGAGCCCTATGAGTAGCCCCTGCCTACATTGAAAGAAAAGAGCTGATCTGTTTGAGATATACAGTGTTTGAGAACGTGAAGAGTTTTTAGAACACCATTTAATTCACAGTCTATTTCTTTAATACTAATTTTGGATAACAGATTAGAAGCCACAACTTTCAATATAGAACGCCATTTTTCATTATAGACATATTTGTCAACTACAAGGAAAATCGAGCAAGCCAAGATATAAAAATATCACTTGTTTTATTTTTTCTATATTTATTAGTGATTTTTGGACCAATAAAACAAGTGATATTTTTATATCTTGGCTTGCTCGATTTTCCTTGTTGTGGTTTAACATATATTGTGGAGCAAGGGCTTTTTCAATTTATGTGGGCATATGTAGGTATTAATATTTGCCAACTACCTACTAAATGTAAAACTATTAAAAAGCTATTAATAGCTATTTCTGAGTTTCATCATTATCTGAAATAGGAAAAGGGTTCGGCTACAATGCAGCTAATTAACTAAATGCAATTCATCTGTTGATGTTGATTAAAGGGCATCTATCAGCAGATTTGTACCTATGAAACTGGCTGACCTGTTACATGTGCACTTGGCAGCTGAAGGCATCTGTGTTGGTCCCATGGTCATATGTGTCTGCATTGCTGAGAAAAATAATGTTTTAATATAGGCAATTGAGCTTGGGTGTTGCTGTTGCTCTTAGAGGCTCATTTGCATATATTACAACATAATATTTCTCTGCAATGCAGGCACATATGAACATGAGACCAACACAGATGTCTTCAGCTGCCAAGTGCACATGCAACAGGTCAGCTAGTTTCATAGGTACAAATCTGCTGCCAGATGCCTTTCTTTATTTACAGGAATTTTTTTTACAGGTTTTTACAGGATCAGCCTATTGATGGCCTATCCTTAGGACAAGCGTATAATATTATTTGTTTACCTCAGCTTTCTACCGGCATGACATGCAAGCAGTAATGTGCAGGGTCCTGCAGCTTTGTCCCATTCAAGTAAATACATCAGTTTGGCTGCTACTAAGTAGATGACAGTGGCATGATGATCACAATTGCAAGGTGTGTGACTGCAACCAGCCCTGGAGGGGAAGGGGATCTGCCTAGGCAGAGGCACTGCTTCAGCTTCACAGCAACGACTGTGCAGACTCCACTCCACTCCCAGTCTTTGTGGCACCAAGCGGTACAGTGACCTTGTCATCATCAGCTGCTTCTTCTCCTGCTCAGACGCCTTCTCAGACTCCTTCTTCTCCCCTACATCATGAGACATCCATAATAGAATGTGTGGCCACAACCATCAATTAGCTTTTGTGCAAGCTGAACTTTTGTGAAGCTGCTGTTGGTGCAGTTGCTGCTGTACCACTTAGTTGTACATATGGTGCAGTTCCACACCTTTATCCAAATTTAATACTGTTCTCTATGATGCCACATGTAATATGGGACGCCATGTATTGCTAATGGCTTGATCCCATGTAACAGTACCCTCATCCTGTAAGGGGTAATATATCCGGAGGTGCAACCATACATTTTCCAGGACGGCTACATCGGGGACTAACCAGCCCATATAGATTATAGCACTAGCCCCGTGTCCCCTGATGAATCTGGGGCTATAGAAATAGATGAAACGCGTAGGTACACATATATCTATTTATCTGAGCACTTATGTTTAGGTTTCCTAGCACTCTTTACTATTAGTGGTAGGGCTCTACCCGTCTGCCCTTTCTGCAACATTATATACACACACGGACCATACGGTGAGAAATCGGTGTGGTCACAGATGCTGGAATACAGCAGAATCCCCACTTTTCATCTGTGGGGATGGGAACAACCTGTTTGGGTGTGAGATTCAAGCAAGGCCCTACCTGTACACGCTCTATGGTAAGAAGTGTATACCTTTATGAACGTTGGTTTACCCTTCTTAGGTATAAACACACTTTCATGGTAGGGAATTGTTTGTAGTACTGGCCCACTAAGTGGTGGTGTCTATGAATAGAATTGTGGGCCTTTTTGAATTTTAAGGTATAACATTAAAAGTTACATTTTACCACTGCCCTTTTTATTGTTTTGAACCAGTCAGCAACAAAACCCATCCCAAACCACCAGCAAGTAGCTTTCCGTGAGTTTCGAATGATGATTTTCTTACTGCATTCTGATGAGGCAGAAGTATGAAAAACGATCTTTTATCCTTCATCCGCGCTATTTTTCAGTCAGGCTTGAAGTAAAGGGGGCAGCGGCCTCCTTGCTTCAAGTCAAGGTAATCGTGGCCCCTTCCCTGCCCCTTCGCTATGACTGACAGCGCTTATGCCCAACAGCCGGCTGGCTTTGCCGAACAGCCGGCTGTCAGTCACAGAAGGGACAGGGAAGGGGGCGCGGTAACCTTGACTTGAAGCAAGGAGGCCGCTACCCCCTTGACGTCAAGCTTGACTGGAAAGGAAGATAAAAGATCGCTTTTCATACTTCTGCCTCATCAGAATGCAGTAAGAAAATCATCCTTCGAAACTCACTGCAGGCTACTTGAAGGTACTGCTGGCGGTTTGGGGCTGACAGGTTCCCTTTAAGAAAAGTTGCAAAGTTCAGCGCCTTTGAGTGAATTTTAATCTTCTCTATGGCAGTCGGACTTATGGCCGCCTGTCTGTAAAAGCTGTCTCATTTTCAAAATATCATCCAGTGCTGCTCCTTAACTAAAATTTAATTCATACTTCTGCCCAGCTGTCCATTTTTTTAATTACTTAAAATTATCCTATTTTCTAAATGACTGTGGCCTTTCCCCAGCACATACTGTGTTCCCTGACCCTATGGAAATCTGGGCAGGCAGACTGGCCAGAACTGGCCCAGTTTGCTCTCGTTGTGCCATACCATATAGCTGCTGCTACTCCCTGCTGCTAATCTTCCTACTGCCACTTTCATTACCGCTACACAGCCGCCACTACTACTATTCACCCAACACAGTCACACATACATCTACTTGCTGCTTTATCTGTTCCATGCTGTGCTGCTGCTGCTGCTGCTGCTACTATAGTTGCCACTATTTCCCGTACACACCTTACCCTTTCCACATTCACTCAGTACAGCTGCTTCTCCCACATCATTTTTGGATGCTTGTGCAGGACAAGCCACTGTTTCTCATGACATTAACATGTGTGTATCAACAGGGGCAGGCATCAGCCCCGTTAAGGCATAATTTCTGAACGTTTGATCCCAACCAGCCACAGTTTTTTTCCCGATAACACTGTGTGTGTGTTTAAACACCATTTGCCCCCGATAATGGACAATATTTGGAAGGTTTTTACTATTTAAAAGCATATGCTATTGCTTTCTTTGCAATCAAGAGTTTAAAAAGAGAGGAGAGAAAGAGCAAAAATGTATTTAAAAAAATAGAGACAATATATAAAAAAATCGGAGTCCTGGAAGACTTCCCTGTATCATAAACCAATTTTCAGGCCAATTAGAGGACTTTTGATTGCGGAATCAATTCGGTCACAATTCAATTAAAAAATTTCGACAATTGGACACAAAATTTATTCAAAAAGTGAATTTATTTCCAGTCAGAATCGATTAACTCATCTTTAATTAAACCTACTCTATTTTATTTATTTATTTATTTGATACTTTGGAGGTTATTTATTATACTGAAATATGCCTATATGGGACTTCTCGCCGCTCACACCAGGTCTAAAGTGGCCATGGCGCAGGACGGGACAATGGGTCTCATTTATTATTTTCTACGCCTGTTTTCAGAGTAGAAAATGGTCTAAATATAAGACAACTAGGAAGCTGGCTTACATTTAGAACTGGTGCTGGATGCGCTGAAGTTATGGAGAGGCCTGCGCCTATTCATTACTTTGGAGGATCCTCTGTCAGCTAGAGGGCCTTTATTAAGACCGGCATCTAAAACACCGGTCTTAATAAATATGCCCCTTTATATCCTATTCCAATTTTTTCTGCAAGTACAAAAATAAAATAAAAACTCCAAAAATTGATAGTGGGTCTGAAAAAATTACAGCTGTCACTATATGTATACATTATGCTTACTGTATTTGTAATTTCCTTCCACTACAAAGCACTGAGGGGAAATGGAGTTCTACTAGACTGGGCAGACGATCACACTTTATTGCAAAAACAAATCTCAGGAAATAGATACTGCAGTAGCTGTGCATACTATGAAAAGCGATGTTAGCAGTTTTTACACTTGTAATTTCACTTTACCGAGCAGCAATTCTTCAGAATTTTTTAAAGATGCACATACTATAAGTAACTACAGTATAAATTGTATTATTTATGTTTTTTGTCGGTAAAGCTAGCATTTCTAGTTAATCATGTAAGAAATCATATGACATATTCTTTGCAATGTTTTAACTACACTACAAATATAGTTGTAGGGTTTGGCCACTCTCTCTATATAATATAGACTAATGTATGGATAAAGAGGATACATCCAACTTAATAACATATATTTATCTGCAGGTCTGCATCATGTCCATGAGGATAGGTCATCAGTATACAAGTCTCAGAAAACCTTTTTAAATTAAATGGAACAGTAGGTTAATAAACTCAACACGGAAGATTGAAATAAAATGTATATCTTCATCTGCTTTGTTAGTTGAGACATTTGGCATGGCTTTATTGAGATACACTATAATTGTGATGAAAGATGGCTGAGATGCGACAACCCCTTTAAGTAGTCATTTCCATTTTCATTTATATTACTGTATTTTCCGCTCCATAAGACTTACTTTTTTTGCCCCCAAAAGTGTCGGAAAAATGGCAGTGTGTTTTATGAAGCGAGTACTATTGAGTGCTTCCAGTAAAACCAGGGAGTGGTGACTATAGCAGTCCTGGTGTTGGCTTTACTCACCGCACCCTGGTCTTCTGCTTGCGCCACACTGAGCTGTGTCTGGGACTATGTAGAATGATAGGACGTAGTGTGCGTAAGCAAGTCTTATGACTTGACACAGTACAATGTCAGGTCACAGTGCAGCACTGCAGGAAGAGCATGCTGGATCTCCCAAGTGGCTGGGCCATCCTGAGCGAGTGATGTAAGTTCTTTTGTTTATTTTATGTTGGCTCTCTGACGAAGATTAGGGGTCTGATGAGGATTGGGGTTCTGATCCAAGGTTTGATGAAAAATATATATTTTTTCTTATTTTCCTCCTCTAAAAGGTGTGTCTTAAAAAGCTAAAAATATGGTACTTTTACACAGGGTTTCCAGGAATAATATACGTTGAGAGACTAATGATGGTTCAATCCCAACTAATCAGCAGAATTAACGGGCTTGTTCACAGTTTGCTTAGGTATAGTGGCATTATAATATTTCTAGTACCATACATTGTACTATGCTGACTCCACATGTATAGCAGGCTGGATTTCCAGCCTGCATTTGTGGGAGGGGCATAGGGTATTTAGCCGGCTCACGCCCTCCCTCTGGTGTCGGCATCGCACAGTGCATCTCGTGTTACGGCGACGTCATACGAGTGCGACTTCCGGTTCCGGCTAGACTGACGAGGCAGACGCTGCGGCGGTACGTTCCTCCCGGGCGGCGCTCCTTCTGGGTAAGTTACTCCGGGCTTCGCCGCCGCACTCCATCTCCGGCCGCCCACCTCCGCTTCCCCCACCGACGCGTCTCCTCTGCTGCGCTCCTCTGACTGCGCCATCTAAACTCTGTGCGGCCGCGGCCGTCGCGCCCGGTCTGGTGGGAGCGCGCATCCCTGGCGTGGCCGGCGGGGGAGCGGTGCAGCAGGAGACGGGACACTTGGTGCGGTCCGCTCAGGCAGCGCTGGGGCAAGATTCAGCTGGGGCGCTCCGGAGTTGGCTGCTTCAGGTTCCCCGCGTCCAGTCTCCTCCACAACAAGCCATTGCTCCAACCGTCGCACCGCGGGGGGTCCCGCGCGTCTCCCCTTCCCCCCGGGCTGATTCCTCCTCCTTGTCCAGGCCTTGGGGGAGCAGCAGACAGGGATGCGGGGACGCCACTCCACGACTTCCCCGATGCGTTCCACGGTGGAACGCATCGGCATCCCGCCCATCTCCCGGAGCTCCACCACTTCCCCGGTGCGTTCCACGGTGGAACGCATCGGCATTCCGCACGTCGCTTCAGTCATAAGGAAGCCCCCCTTATTCCCAACCTCCCTGCGCTCCACCGTGGGGCACCCAGGGGGAACCCCTAATCCTGGGCTCCAATATGGAAGGCATACCACGCCCACGCCTGGTGCCCTGACCACTTTTTTCCCCACATGTGTTTTTCAATAAAGTGTTGCATGAAAAGCCCAGAATACGCTTGGGCGGACATGTTGCGGGGATGCCATGGCCGGGCGGCTCGGTCTTGCGGTGCGGGCGGGGCGTTCCGGGAGCAGCCGCATGGGCCGGTTGCTAGGCACGCAGCGGTTTCGCCCCTGAAAAAAAAAAAAAAAAAGGGTTGTGCAGATATGTTCCGTTTTCTCTCACCTGTTTTCTATTGTACCTGGTCGCCATGGTTTTCCTCCTAGGATGTCCAGGTGGTCTTCTCTTCCTGTCTTGTTCTAATATGGTTCTCTCCGTATCCTGTAGCCTGATACCGTCAGGTTCCTTTTCGGGGTCTCGCCCGACACGTCCAGGCTCACTGCCTGTCCAATCAATTGATACTCTCAGGTCCGGTTGCCTCATACGTCCGGGGTTTTTTCTTTCATCATGTACTCCCTCCTGATCCGTTCTAGTGTTTTTTCTGATATGTCCAGGATTGGCTCCACGTCTTCCTGCCTGATACGTTCTGGAGGTTCTCTGTGTCTTCGGCCTGATACGTTCAGGTTTCTTCTTTTTTGCGTGTCTATTTGCCTGATACGTCCAGGTTCCGTTTTCATGTCCGTCTACCTGATACGTTCAGGTTTCCATCTTCGGCACTGTCTGCCTGATACGTTCAAGCTTCTTTTTTCGTGTCTGTTTGCCTGGTACGTCCAGGTTTCCGTTTTCATGTCCGTCTACCTGATACGTTCAGGTCTCTTTTGTTGTGTCTGTTTGCCTGGTACGTCCAGGTTTCCGTTTTCATGTCCGTCTACCTGATACGTTCAGGTTTCCATCTTCGTCACTGTCTGCCTGATACGTTCAGGTTTTCCGTTTTTTCATGTCTGTCTGCCTGATACGTTCGGGTTTTCTGCTTCTGGTTTCTGCCTGTTACGTTCAGGCCCTCGTCATGTCCTCTTGCTGGTCAAGCCTTCATCATGTCCTCCCTCCTGTTACGTTTGGTTGATGTCCCGTCCGGTCGGTCCTGTTGGTGTCTTTTTATCTTTTCAGGGTCGTTTCTTGGGCTCACCTTCTCACTCCACGTCTTTCTTTCCCTCTTACTGTCCTGTCGCATCCTTCTTCTTCTTCCCCAGGTGTACCTATCACGGTCAGTTCAGGTTTCTTTATCTGTCACGCTTGGGGCCCGTTGCTCGCCATTTGCCAGCACGCACGGGTCATGTCTCCTCACTGCTTGCCACACTGGTCAACACCATGCTGGCAGCCAGTTGGGGCCTCGTTTCCAGTCGCGTCTCGGCTCTCGGTTTGTTCAGGGCCCGGCGTGTTCGTTCACTTGTTCACGTCAGGTCCTTTTCCTCACCACCTGACACGCTCAGGCCGCTCGGTTTTTCGTGTTTTCTTTCAGGTTGTCCTCCCATCGCCTGATTTCGTTCAGGATTTCTTGCGTTTTCGGCCTGCCACCTCCAGGGTTCGTTTTTTCCTGTTCATCATCACGTAAGTTTCGTCTTGTCAGCAGATGTTGGGGTACATCTCCCCGCAGGTTCCAGTAAAAATTTTGTATTTTTCCTCACTTACCAATCCCAGATTCGCAGGGTGGGAAGTTCACTCTCTCCGCGGGCTTCCGAGTTTTTGTTCGATTCCAGGTTTCCTAACTTTTTTCCATCCTAAACTTTCTAAGGCTCCAGGTAAGAAAAAAAAAATAAAAAATTAGTTTTGGGGTTGCACGAGGGGTTGTCAATTCACGTCAGATCCTTCCACAGGGTCCGGTCTTCTTCGGGCAACATGTCGCTTGTCTCGGATATTGAGGACTCACTGTCCATCCCTGAGTCAGCGGTCTCGGAAGCAGCCAGCCGCGCATCTTACAGGCATTGGACCATCCCCAGGATGCTCGCGGAACTGAAGAAAAAAGGGATCCGCCATTCGGCATCGGCACGGAAGGCAGAACTGTATCATCTGCTCTTCCCTGAATCCCCCAGGGCTTCTGAACCACCCGGAGCCTCCGAAGATCTGGTCTCCATGTCGACCATCCAGCTCTCCCTGACCCAACTCCATGCGACCATCAACAACATGGCATCTTCGATGTCACACATCGACTCCAGGCTCCAGGCCGTCGAGAGCAAGATGGCTACGCCTCCTCCTCCGCCAGAGGCCGAAGCCGTGCCTTCTACTTCCCAGGCCAACGTCCCAGGTACAGGTCTGGCCTCTCCCGACATCGCCCCAGCGTTCTTCGTTCCAGAAAACATCAGGCGGGATATTCTGGCAGGGAAGGATATCAATTTGGCCGCCATCCTAATCTCCACCCATGATACGGTCGAAAACCGGACAATCGCCTGTGGTGATGTGTCGGTGGTGCTGAGGTCTAGAGACGTCCGCCTCAACAAGAAGCTATCCATCCCCGAGTTCATGCTGACCTTCAGCCTGTACCGGGACATAGTGTGCTCCGTTCATCCCCACCGCAGGGTAGAATTGGACACATACATGTACAAGGTCACCGAGCTGGGTTACAGATATGGCGGTACCGCCTTCTACGAGTACCACCAGTCTTTCTCTGCCAAAGCGGCAGCGGCTTTCCTCCAGCACCAGCATGTCACCAACTGGGCGGTGTTGGACATGGAGATTTTTTGCAGGCACTTCGCCGGGCAAAAATCCCCAGCCTGTGCCGGTTGCCAATCAGTCCTCCATGCTTCTGATTGGTGCCCCCATGTCACCAACCCATCTCCTGCCAGGCCAACGTCCAGCTCAGGGGCGCAGAAACCCAACCCCACCACGGACAAACTCGGCCGTCCCATCACCTTCTTAGGGAAGAATCAGCTATGCAACAACTTCAACTTGGGTTCTTGCAGTTATGATAAATGCAAGGCTTTGCACATCTGCACCATCTGTTTCAGGGCCCATCCTCAGTCCTCCTGTTCCCAACGCACGGCTAAACGCTCATGACTAGGCGGGGTCAACGTTGACCTGTTACTCTCCCTTCTCCAACTACATCATGACCCCAGTTTTGTCCAGTTTCTCTCACAGGGGTTCTCGCAGGGTTTCCATACCGGGCTAGTCACCCTTCCGCAGGTCACTCATGAGTGCCCCAACCTCCTCTCCTCTCTGGCGGATCCCGGGGCGGTGGACGCTCTGCTGGAGGCGGAGTTACAGAAGGGCTTTATGATCGGTCCTTTTGCAGAATCCCCTTTCCCTCTGTACCGGGTCAGCCCCATAGGTCTGGTGTCCAAAAAATCGTCCAATAAAAAAAGATTCATTTATGACTTGTCTGCTCCTCATGCATCCAGCACCCCCAGCCTGAAATCCTTGGTCCCGTCGGACGAGTTCTCTATGCAGTACTCGTCCCTGGACGAGGCCGTGGAGCTCATTTTACAGGTCGGGGCAGGAGCTTGGTTGTCAAAAGCGGACATTGCTGATGCCTTCAAGTTGCTGCCCATCCTGCCTCATCTGTGGAAGTTCTACGGCCTCAAATGGAGGGCAAAATATTACTTTGCCACCCGCTTGACGTTCGGGTCAAAGAGCAGTCCCTGGCTCTTTGACCAGTTCGCCCAAGCACTGCATTGGCTCTTGGTCAATCATGCCCACTGTCCGAGGGTCATCCATTATCTGGATGACTTCTTGCTCATCGAGCAGGCCGAACATGCCCCGGACAGGTTGGACAGCCTCCTCAGCCTGTTCAGCCGCCTCAATGTTCCGGTGGCTTCAGCTAAGGTCGAGGGCCCCTCCAGGGTAATCACCTTTCTGGGCATCACCCTGGACACTATCAGAATGGAGGCCAGCCTCCCCCTGGACAAATTAAACAGGTTAAAGGACTCCGTGGCCAGGCTCGTGGGCACCCGCACGGTGTCAAAGTTGGAACTCCAGTCTTTATTGGGGTCTTTCAACTTTGCCGCCAGGATCATGCCCCAGGGCAGGTCTTTCACCGCCGGCCTACTCAGACTCCTCCCAGCAGCCTCAGATCAGCATGCCCTCATCCACCTCGGGCGTGACGCGCTGGCGGACCTGGCCATGTGGTCCTTGTTTTTGTCCAGCTGGAATGGCATCTCCCTCTTCGTTCCTCAGTGGAATGAGGCCTCTCCCTTGGTATTCTCCGATGCTGCTGCTTCCCTCGGTTTCGGGGCCATCTGCGGGGATCAATGGTTTGCAGGTCCTTGGCCCACGCAGGTCTCCTCAGACCAGGAGGCCGCCAGGTCTTCCCCCCTGCTCGAGGTCTACCCCATCGTCGCAGCCGCTCTCGTCTGGGCTCAGTCATGGAGTAACAGGCCAGTGTGCTTCATGACTGACAACCAGGCGGTTGTTGACATCCTCGCCAGGGGTAGGTCCAGCTCCCCCAAGGTCATGCGTCTGGTTCGCAGGCTCACCTGGCTGTCCCTGCAAAACAACTTCCGCATCATTTGCAGGCACATAGAGGGCAGGAAAAATACCGCAGCTGATGCTCTGTCCCGTTTAAACTTTAATTTGTTTTTCCAGGTCATGCCAGGAGCTCGGAGAGTCGGGATCAACCCTCCGGGGTTCGAAGCCCTGATCATGGACTAGAGGAGTACGTTTCCGCAGCCCACGGTCTCATCCGCGAGTCTCTCTCGGCTAATTCTGCCCGGAACTATTTAACAGGGTGGAACACCTTCAGGCGGTTTGCCCACCTTCACCCCAGGGGGGACAGGGACAGAGTCTCCTTCGTCCTGGCTTTCCTGGCATACTGCCACAAGGAGCTCCATCTGTCCCACAATACCATCAGACTTTATTTAGCGGGCATCCAGCACCACCACATGATCAGTCACCCTAGTCATTCCTCCTTCTTTTCCTCCCAGGCGGTCAAAGCGGTTTTGAGAGGCATTCAGAAGCTCTCTTCCCCTGCCCTTCCCTCCAGACAACCAGTCACAGGGGAATTATTCCAAAAAATTTCTGCCGCCCTAGATGGTAATCCCTTTGGCCCTTTCAGAAGTTCGATCCTCAAAGCCGCTCTCTACCTCAGCTTCTATGGGTTTCTCAGGCCGGGGGAATTCTGCTGCACCTCAGTCCGGAATCCAGGGCCGGTTATCAGCCAGCTCCTCCATAGTTTAGACCACTTCACCTTCTCTCTTCCTTCCTCCAAAACCTCCCAAGTCGGTCCACCGGTACAGATCGAATACTTTAAGTCATTCAATCCTTGGTGCCCAGTGTCCGTGTTCAATCAGCTGCTCTCCACTCTCCATGACAGAACTCCCGATAGCCCCCTACTGCCTTTTCCCGTGCTGTCATTGACGTCCGCGCAGTTCATCAGGCACATTCGTTCCATAGCTTCGGGTCTGGGGTTCCACGCTGCTTCCATTTCCGGACACTCCTTCAGGATCGGGGCCGCATCGGCAGCCTCCAAACATGGCGTCCCCGCTCACGTCATACGGAAGATGGGACGATGGCAATCTTCCTGTTTTTCCCGTTACATCCCTCATCCACGGGCCGAGATTGCCAAAGCTTTTTCCAGTCTGGTTTTGTAAATCTACAAATAATAAACTGCCTAAAATTCATGTTTTGCCCCCTTTTTTGGCTACCCGCGTCACGTGGCTAAAGGCACACCACTAGCCAAGGTTAGGTCCTACCGTGTCCAGTGCACACCCTCTTCCCGACACTTCCCCCGGAGCCTTGACCACAAGTATAGCAGGCTGGATTTCCAGCCTGCATTTGTGGGAGGGGCATAGGGTATTTAGCCGGCTCACGCCCTCCCTCTGGTGTCGGCATCGCACAGTGCCCCACCCGACCCTCCCTCTTTTCCAGCTTCACTCAGCTCAGACTCCCTGGGTTAGCTCCCTTTTTTGGCTACCCGCGTCACGTGGCTAAAGGCACACCACTAGCCAAGGTTAGGTCCTACCGTGTCCAGTGCACACCCTCTTCCCGACACTTCCCCCGGAGGCTTGACCACAAATATATTTTTACATACACAAACAGACTAGTGAAGTTTTTCAGATTTTTTTTTTAGCCTCTTTGCTCTGACAAATGGTGGGAGTTCTTAGGGTTGGACAGTATATTCTAGGGAATAGTAACACATTGAATTAGAGTTAGGTAAAAATTTTCGTTTTCTGAAAATTGGGGCATATGAGACTCTTCCCAAGAAGAGAAGGTGCTACACCACAACAGTATGGCTAAATGTCAGGCTAACAAACTAACAACCTTTTTTTTTTTTACTGTTTTGTTTATGTTAAACATATTTTTAGAATGTTTATGTTTTTACCAATTTTTTATTTCAATAACTATTTTGAAAAGAAAAAATCTAAAAGTGTGCACTTTTCACACTTGCCAAAGGAGCCTCATAGTATACTGACACTATTTTCTAGAGATTAGGCGATGGACAGAGCTGTAACCCTTGCTGCACAATGACCTCTGCAAAGGTCACATTCTGGTCTTTTTATACGTGTCATGTCTATGTGGTTGTAGAAGGCAAATCTCTGATAAAATGTTGCTCACAGAACAGAGCAGCAACTAAAGCAAGATAATCTCCCCACCCCCTATCATGTACAGAAAATAGAATAAAAAATATATAGAGAAAAACTATTATGGTTCAGTATGGTGGTTTTAGTTGATAAACCACTAGGCTAGATTATTTATAATGGTAATATGAAAGTCAAGGACATGGATTCAGCATTTTGGTCCCTTATTTGTATTGTTCTTGACCTCAGAATACTGAAAAGAAGGCTCTGGAAAGAAAACACGTTTTGTGAAAACTGTATTTAAACGAGGCAGAAGGTAACAAGGTTCCTCATTTCATTTCATATTACAGGAAGAAAGTCAAAATAGAGGAACTTGACATATGGGCAACTAATAGAAGTTATTGGCACACAGAAATAGAATGGAATATCAGGAAATCAATATGAAAACTGGGATGAGAAACACCATGCAAATGATTCCCTCATTGGATTTAAGCCCATATCTTCAATGCTGGAGGCAGGAGTACTAACAATTGACCCGCATATTGAAAATGACTTGTGATAGCTTGCATCTAGCAGTAAGTAAAGCACATTTCTTGTTACCTTAGAGTGTCTAAAAGGCAGAAGAGTATCTCCATAGGGAAATAAACAAGAACTTCTGTCCTATGTGTGACTGTGTTATTTCCAATAGATGTTGCTTCAATATCGTAGAGACCAGTGTATCTATGTATAGCCTAAGAGAAATATAGAATATGTGTTAGTACAGGGGTTGTCTAGGAGTTAAAAAATAAAAGTTAGCAAAAAATATCAAAGTTCATAAAGTAAAAATAATAATCAGCTGTTCAATCCCATGACACTTCAGTGCTGCCACTCTCCGCCATCTTTGCTTACTTCACAACAGCAATGACATGCTGTACATGCACATGACCACTGCAGCCAATCACTGGCCTCAGTGGTGATGCTAGCATGTATGGCATGTGACAGCTGAGGCCAGTGATTGGCTAAAACAATCACGTGGATATATTGTCATCACTGCAGGACAAAAATACAGAGACTGGAAGGGTATATAAGAGTGGCATCGTTGGAGAAGCGAAGAATTAAAAACTGTTGGGATTGTTCTTGTATTATTATTGTAACAACTTTTTAGCTCTTTACCATGTTTTTTTTTTTAATTATGGACAACCAATAATGCCCACCTGCCTACTTAAGTCCATTTGTGTATCTATATGATGCAGATCAGGCCCAGACTGGCAATGTGTTGAATCTGCCATTATACAGGTAGCATTACAGTTTGGGCTGTTTAGCTCCACCAGGACCAGGGTGCCTTGCGGTCATTGAGGGAACAATGAATTCAAAGGCATATAAAAAAACATTTCACAGGATAATGTAAAGACAACAGTCCATGACCTCAAGTTAAAGATACGTACAACAAGACAATGACCCAAAGCACAAAAGTAAATCAATTAAAGAATGGTTAAAAATGGTCAAGTCAGAGTTCTGACCATAACCCTATGGAGAAGATGTGGTGTGACCTGAAGAGGGCTGTGCATGCAATGCATCTCTGAAATATTGATGAAAAGAAACACACTTGCAGGGAGGAATGGTCCAAAATTCCTTCTTAACATCATGCAAGTCTTATTTCCAGGTACAGTAAAAGTTAGGAAGTTAGTAAATTCAAAGGTTCACTTACTTTTCCTGCTGCACTGTGGATGTTTACTCGGTGTGCTCCAATAAATGACATGAATAGTACAACTGTTTGTGTGTTATTAGTTTAGTTAGATTCTATTTGTCTATTATTGTGAGCTACATAAGATCAGGAGACAATTTGTTAGTAATCAATACAGAATTCCAGGTCATTCCGAAGAACAGTAGCAGTCAGAGCTCATGTAGTCGGAGATCATGTCATCCTTCAAAGCTAATTTAAATCAAATAATGTGAAGAATGTGCAAAAGGGACCCCACTCAGAATGGCACAATGACAGATTCACCGGAACAGAGGTTTACTCAGATAGATGCAGCGAGCATATCATTACAGTATCTCACAGAAGGCACAAATATGATGGTTACAAAGAGTATGGCAGCATAGAGATGGTGATTACAGACATGTGAGTCACAGAACTTGTCAGTTATCAACAGCAATGGAACAGTCTGTACATGCATTTTGCAAAATAATTCCAGAGGCAGTTAAAGGATTGAACTGAGCATGTATGTCAATCTCAGTGAGCTAGACAAAGAATTTAGAAAAAGGGCAAACAGCAGGTGGCGCTATACAGATACATATTATTAAATAACTCAGTGGCTGTGCTAAATTTTCTAATTACATGCCATTACAAAAGTATTCAGATCCAGGTCTGGTGTTTTTTCCCTTATCTCCTGACATTTTCATAAACCTCCATAGTTGTTTTTTTTAGCAGCTTCAAGAAGAGTTGGTGTTTTTACATGGTGTATTTTTACCAATGCTTTTTGCCCTTATAGCTTTACATGAGAAGTACCATTACAAGGGGGCGCATAATTTTCTCTAAAGAATGCCATGAGTACCAAGATTGCCTTAAAAAAAAAAAACAGGCTGCCAAAACACACTATATGGTAAAAACACCTAAAAAAAAGCTACAAAAAGTCTCTGTTTGAAGGAACCCTTAAAAAAATGATAGGCACAACTCACAAATCCAAAAGCTGAAGACGAAATCAGGTAATTCTGCAAAGATACGTTTTATTTGGTTACCAGGAATCAACTTGGCAGCATGTAATAAAAAAATACTAATATTCCCAAACATACAATTGACATGAAAAAGGCTAGAGATGAGCAAATTTCATAAAATTCATTTTGGGTCTGATTCTATCGATTCGGTCAGAAAATTTGATTCAGGTCCGAATCAATTCTCCCCAAATTGAAAGTGCTTTAACTGTCCTGAAAATTGGTGTATAACACTGTGAGGTCTCCAAGGACTCACATTTAATTTATTTTTGGCAAATGTATTTTCTCTCGATCTCTGTTTCTCCCCTTTCAAGCTCTTTAGGCCAACTGCACATCCTGTGGAATACATGTTTTTGCATGCAGATTCCCATGTGGAAATACTGCAGCATATTACAGTACCAGCAAAGTGTATGAGTTGCGTGCGCAGGTGGCCTTATAGCCTGCCTAGCAGGGTTAGAAAATTATTCTAGTTCATTCTGCCAGAGTCATGGTATTCCTCAAGTGGTTAGTGTGGTTATAGCACCATCTAGCGATGTTAAGTGTTTTGTTTTTCTGTTACAAAGACTACTGCATTGTGGGAGTGAAAAGCATCCTGGGAAAGAGAAGCCTCCAGTCTCCAGGACACATCAGCAGAGCTGTCCTTTTGCATATCTCCTTCTTAAACTTCACCATCCTTTGTTTCAGGGATATTGTATAGGGATATATGCAGAGCTGTTCAGCTAGTTGTAATTGTTATTAAGGGAGTTGTTACCAATGTTAGCTAGCCATGTAATCTTATGTACAGGCAGCCACTTTACCATGTTCTTCAGTGTTAATGCAAATGTTATAGTACATGCTATCTATACTTTATACTTATTATACTTATTTATATTCTTGTAGTTTTACCAAACAATGCTGTTTTGCCAATCAAACAATCATGTTTTACCAATAAATAAGTTAGACTACAAAGAACAGTCCTGTTATTTAGAAGACAGGAATGGTTTATGCTGAATGTCAGACTGCACATTGTGTGAATGTGTAAGAAGACAGAACAGTCTCACTTAAGCAAATGCCAGTTATCATGTGAACAAAGTCAATATGAGTCACTTACTAATATAGTTATTTTCAGTGTTGCCTCCTTTCCTGGCTTGCTTCATTTCTGTGTCGTTTTAACATTGCTCGTTTCTAGGACTTACATCCGCCACTGCATATTAAAGGAAAAAGATGGCCTCTGTGGTGGCCAGGATAACGGGAGTGAATGCACATAAGCACGCATGCACAGCAGCTCCTGTCCTGTCCAACTTGTATCTCAGCTGCGAGTTTGTATAGAACAGCTCCACAGTACGCACAATGGCCTTGGAGCTGTTACAGGTCAAGGGCTTTCTCAACAGCCCTGGCCTGTAATGCAAATTGACACTGCTTCCTGTGAAAGGGATGGGATTACACCATCCCAACACTGCTTGCCTATGGCAGCGACCAGCAGAAGCGCTGAAAGGACAAGGTGAAACAAGCCCTAATGCAAACCATCAGTTACCCTAACATATGTAGCTATGGGTAAATGATTGTTTGGGGGTGTTAACAAGCAGCCTATTTAAACACACATTGTGCCAGATTTATGCTTTTTAAAATTAAAAAAAAGGTCCAAAAAGTGTCCCTTATTGGGGGGCAGGTGTCTGCAAGTGTTTAAATACACAAAGTTGTACTGGAAAAAAAAGTGGCTGGCTCTGAACATATGGTCCGAATAATCTGCCTTACCAGGTGCAGATACCTCCGCGTGTATATACACACATGCTAGTATAAGAAGAAACAGTGGCCTGTACTGAACAAGCGGTCCAAAATTTATGCCTTAAAGCAGGCATCCTCAAACTGTGGCCCCACCAGCTGTTGCAAAACTACAATCCCCAGCATGCCCGAACAGCCTACAGGTATCAGCCTACAGCAGGGCATTGTGGGAGTTGTAGTTTTACAACAGCTGGGGGGCCGCAGTTTGAGGATGCCTGCCTTAAAAGATTTGCCCGATTGTTTAATACTGATAATCTTTCCTCAGAATAGGTCAACAAAATGTGATCAGTGGGGGTCTGAATCCCAGTACCTCTGACGATCAGCTGTTTGAAGAGACTGCGGTGTTCCGTGAGCACCACATCTTCCTAGGCCAGTGATGTCGTGTTTATCAGTCACATAGCCTAGGCGCAGCTCAGTCCAATACAACTGCAGCTTACCAAGCACAGCTCGGTCCATTTGATAGTGGATGTGCTTGGTATTGCAGCTGAGCCCCATTTAATTGAATGGGACTGAGCTGCACCTAGAACATGTCATCATGAACGTGACATCACTGGCCTAGGAAGAGGTTGCAGCATTAATGGAGTGCTGCAGTCTCTTCAGACAGCTGATTGGAGGGTGTTGTGGGAATTGGATTCCCACCAATCGGATAATGATGACCTGTATTTTTTTCTCAAAAACATGTTGCAATTTTTCTGCTTTTCATAAGTGTTCAAATAATTGTACTTTAGTGTGTCAGTAGCAGTGTATATTTTGGTCGCACTCAGGATACATCCAATGGCTTGACCATGCTTATTGCAATATGCACTTAGAAACAGTAGAAAAATTGCAACAGGTTTTTGGGAAATAGAAAAAGGAGTAATTGGATGTCCCTGAGTGCAACAGAAACAATACACTGCTATTGCTGCACTAAAAAACATGCTTATTTACACATTCACAAAAAGTAGAAAAATTGCAACCGATTTTGGGGAAAAACCAAAAAGATCAATTAGACACCCCCTCACTGTTACCAAACTATATTCTGCTATTGATGCACTAAATTATTCTTATTTGTGCACTTATGAATAGTAGAAAATTGAAACATGTTTTTGGAAAGAATACAGGCCCAACTAGACATCCACTAGGGGCAATCACATATACACTGCTATTGACACACTAAAATACACTTATTTGTGCACTTATAAATAGCAGAAAATTGTAACAGGTTTTTGGGAAAAAACAGGCCTAATTGGATGTCTCCTGGATGCGACAAAAATATTGGCTATTATGCGGCTGTTGACGCATTAAAATACGCGTGTTGCACGTGTATAAACTTTAGAAGCTTTGCAACATGTTTTTGGAGAGAAAAGGGCGCAATTTCGCAGTGTATGCACTGAAATATATGCTGCTGGTGATGATATGAAATATGCCTATTACATACTTAGGAACTGTTGAAGTTTTGCAACAAGTTTTTGGACAAAAAAAGGCTGTCTCCTGCTCATAAAAAAACTGTACTGCTTCTTTAAAAGCTCATATTCTGTAGAGCAACACATGAATTTATAAACAGCTCCTCTTCTGGCTGCAGACACACAGTACACTAACTGCCCCTATAAGGTTCCTAATGATGAAATATGACTTTCCAACTAATAATTCAATCCACTAAACTAAATATATCTTCTTCACAATTACTACACTGTCCCTGCAAGACCCTAAAATGGCTGGCTTATGTGTCTTATTGCTCGGTCACAGACATGATCACATCAGAGGCTAAGCTCAGAGTGGCATCTGTGCTTTAGAGTTAACATACAGCCTTAGGGCTCATGAACATGACTGTATGTATTTTGCGTTCCGCAAAAAACGGATCCGCAAAAACTATGGATTATGTCCAAGTGCATTCTGTATTTTGCGAAACGGGACAGCTGCCCCTAATAGAACAGTCCTATACTTGTCCATAATGCGGACAATAATAGGACATGTTCTATATTTTTGCGGAACGGACATCTGGAAACGGAGTAACTTCCGTTTTTTTTTGCGGAGCCATTGAAATGAATGGTTCCACATACGGTCGGCAAAAAAAAACACAGAAAGGACACGGAAAGAAAATACATTTGTGTGCATGAACCCTTATATACCAGCCAATATCCTCCATCCTGATTGGCTGTCGGGCTGAATGCAAAGCACTACGGGCAAGATGGCCAGCTGGGGCCCGACCCAGCATCAAGTGGTCCTCCATCTTTATCTTTCCTGCCCTGTTTCTCTCACTAGCCTACAGAATTTTAAATGCAAAATGTCTTAGAATTTTTATGAAATCTGATTAATTTGGAAATTATTTGCTTATCTCTAGACCTAACACTTTTGATTTTCCAAAGTGTAAATATAAGACTTTATCACCAGAATTAGGACAGATGGTAGAAAGGTTTAAATACACTTTCTATTTTTGTGATGTAACACAAGGATAAAATGCATTTTCCCATTTAGACTGTCATTTTTCACTGGCGGTTTTATAAATTATATAGGCAAAACATCCTCCTCTTACAGTTCTCTCGCATGAAAAACAAATTTTTCTTCAACAAGTCTCACAATTTTCTCCCTCACAATTTATTTTCCTAGTGACATTTCTAGCCAGCCTCTGCTAAGTTTAAAGATAAACCATTTTTGGCTTCCTTATACAAATCAGAAGCGATCTAACATCTTGTGGCAGGTCTGCAGCCAGCTAAGAACAGTTAAAAATAATCCTGGTGCTTATACAAAAAGGACCAGACTAGCAATAATCCAAATACTACATTCTTGCTTTATGCATACAAGGCATGGTAAGCAGAATCCTCCAAATGTTAGATACTACTGTTTGGACATTTTGCGATGTGAAAAACTAGATTCTGCTAGCCTTTGATTTTTATGAAAGTGGCTATTTATGCCAAATGAATCTTACAACAAAATTTCTGCAATGGATAATCTGTTCCATTCATCTGAGTGGAGTAGCTTTGGTAGCAAGTACACGGATTTCTGCAAGAACCATCACCCTGACCCTCAACTACTCACACACAGAAGTCAGCTTTCTGGACACCACCATAAAACTTCAAGATGGCTCAATACAGACATCCCTGTATCGAAAACCTATTGATCGGCCTACATACCTCAAAAGGGACAGCTTCCACCCCAAACATATTAAAAAGTCCATCATCTATAGTCAAGGCATCAGATATAACCAAATCTGTCCCAGCCCATCAAACAGGGATGAGCATTTACAACATCTGAAAAGGAAATTTTTACACCAGGGCTATAATCCTGCTTCAATTGAAGATCAGATCACAAGAGCAACCAAGATCCCCAGAAGTCAACTTCTCCAATACAATGAAAAGAAACAGAACCAGCGCATACCTCTGGTTGTGACCTACAACCCACAACTAGAGGTACTGAGGAAAACTGCCAAAAAATTACATTATGTCCTACGTAAGGATGACCGACTAAAAACTATCTTCCCAGATCCCCCCTTACTAGCTTACCGACAACCTCCAAATCTAAGGAATATTCTGATCAAATCAAGTTCAAGGACATGTACCACAGAAAAAGGAACCCATCCCTGTAATATAAGAAGACGCAAAACCTGTGCCCATATAATGACAACAGATAAGATCTGGATCCCCAACACACAGCAGGACTATAAGATCCCTGGGACATTCACATGCTCTACATCTAATGTTGTTTATCTGATTCTCTGCACTAAATGTCCTTTTGGGGGCCTCTATGTTGGAGAAACAGGACAGAAACTCAATGCAAGGATGAGGTCCCACCACCACACAATTAAAGAGAAGAAGCTACACTTTCCTGTGGCTAAGCATTTCTGTAGCCCAGGACATAATGAAGAACACATGAAAATTCTCATATTAAAAGGTGACTTTAAATCCCAAAGAGCTAGAAGAATTTGGGAATACAAATTTATAACACTGCTTGACACTTTGAAAACTGGATTGAATTTGTCCCCAGGATTTAAGACACACTACAAGATCTAAAGAGTCTTCTATAGACATAGTCTGGGCACCAGGTCTCTGAGATAACATCAATTTAGAGACCATAAAACTTTCATACCCCTTATCTGTAAGATAATTAAGGCTACTTTCACACTAGCGTTCGGAGCGGATCCGTCTGATGTTTCATCAGACGGATCCGCTCCGATAATACAGACGTTCGCATCCGTTCAGAACGGATGCGTCTGCATTAAAACTTAGAAAATTTTCTAAGTGTGAAAGTTGTCTGAGCGGATCCGTTCAGACTTTACATTGAAAGTCAATGGGGGACGGATCCGCTTGAAGATTGAGCCATATAGTGTCATCTTCAAGCGGATCCGTCCCCATTGACTTACATTGTAAGTGTGGATGGATCCACTCGCCTCCGCACGGCCAGGCGGACACCCGAACGCTGCAAGCAGCGTTCAGGTGTCCGCTCACTGAGCGGAGCGGAGGCTGAGCGCTGGCAGGCGGATGCATTCTCAGTGGATCCGCCTCCACTGAGAATGCATTGGGGCCAGACGGATGCGTTCGGGGCCGCTCGTGAGCCCCTTCAAACGGTGCGCACGAGCGGACACCCGAACGCTAGTGTGAAAGTAGCCTAAGGACTCCTTCTCAAGATCTATAATATTCTGTTGTTCTGTTGTTTTTTAAATGTCCATTCATTCCCCCATGTCTCTGTTCTTATTCTATATATATTGCTGTTTCTTCAAATATTCTTGTAGTACGCCTGATGAAGGGACTGGTGATGTCTTGAAAGCTCGCTATGTAACATCATTACTTCTATTTTTGCTAGCCATTAAAAGGTATCAAACCTGCAATGCTCTTATTTTGTTTCTCTTAATGAGAGCACTAAACAAGAATGTGATAGTACGCTGAAATTTCTGCAACAAATCTGCCGCATGTGAATATCCTCAAAAAAAAAGCTAACATTTCCTGTTTGTACTTCTTTTTGCACCTGCTATGAGCAGCCATACATTTGTGCCACTAATTTGCAACATGATAAATAAGGCTAAGGACGGTTTCCCAAGAGTGTATTATGGGTGGTCATATTATAGACTAGTGTCCCAGCATGGCAGCAGGTCTACTGATCCAAACTCACGTCATTATAGATTTGGAACTTTGATGTTTGCTTGGTTTGTGAGTTTTTGATGGTCCTTTTTGGGTCAGTGGTGTCTTTCCTTCAAAATGTGGCATGCTCTATGTATGGCCTTTTTTCTGGTGTTTCTCCTATAGGCTTGGGGCTTTACAAACAGTAAAAATGCATGTAACAGAATTAAACAATTAAAAATGACTTCATAAAAAAATGCAGATTTTTAAAAAGCTGGATTTAAAATGTGTTTTTTTCCATGCATTTTAAAACACCAGAAAAGAATGCTGTGTGAAGGAGTTGTAAGAATAGAATTTGATGGACCTGGTTAGAAAAAGTTCAGAAATAATGGTCTATATCACTAACACAATTAAAATTTTATTTTTCGAGTGCAGTTGATAAAAGATACCCGAACTGATTTATTTGTGAGTGACAAGGAAATTTTTCCATAGTATGGAGCTCACTGTGTAAATGGTATTTGTACCACCAATTAGCATCTCATGTATTGAAGACTCTGCTGCAATGTTGTGCAATCATTTACACAACTTTCTGTGTGTTAACTGTGAATGTTGCAAGATAGCCATTGATTTCACAACTGCTAGGCCTATATTTGGGGAAGTAACTTCCTGAGAATATCACTTGCCCTCTGTTTTAGGCTCCATTCACACGTCCGTATAATGGGTCTGCAGACCCATTCATTTTCTATAGGGACGGAATGGATGCAGAGAGAACACTATGTGCTCTCCGCATCCGCATTTTCGGAGCACGCCCCCGAGATTCCGGTCCGCGGATCTGGAAAAAAATAGAGCATGTCCTATTCTTGTCCGCAATTGCGGACAAGAATAGGCAGTTCTATGGGGGTGTCAGCCGGGTGTATTGCGGATCTGCAATTTGCGGATCTGCAATGCACTACGGACATCTGAATGGACCCTCATCCAAATGTTTTTTTAAGTTTTGAAACTTTTTTTTAACAGACATAACAATGATATGGTAATTAAGAACAAAGGCGAATGAAGTCATCATAAGGTATCCGCTTATGTAGAACCAAGTGGAAAGCCCAAAGCGGTGGTCTGTAAGTAACAGTACAAGCAGTAAAGAAAAGAAGGAAGGAAGATAGAAAAAGAAGAAGAAAAAAAAAAGAACATAAAAGGACAGGTCAAGGGGTGGAAAGGTGGGTAGGAGGCTAACTAACGACTGCAAGTTCCAGTACGTCTCGGACAAACGAAAAGAGTCCCAAGTTCTCAAGAATCGAGAAAAATCTAGAGGGGTAAGAACAATCAGATATAACATGACTTCTTTAAACCATTCATCCAGTGTAGGTGGGATGGGGGATTTCCAGTGTCGTGGGATGACTGCTTTTTCCGCCTGGATTAGGTACTTAAGGAGGGCATTCTTATAGGCAGGGATATTGAGGTCAAACACATACAGTAGAAGAGATTTCGGGGTGTTTGGGATAGGGATGCCAGTCACTTCACAAATTATCTTATGCACAGAATCCCAGAAAAAGCGTAAAGTGGTACAATGCCACCAGGTATGTAGCAGCTTACCCTCCTCTGTGCCACATCTCCAACATCGATCTGAGATCATGCGAAACCCCTTGTGGAGAAGAGCTGGCACTCTATACCAACGGGAAACAATCTTGTAACAGGTTTCTTGAGATTTAGTGGAGATCAATGCTTTATGTGATAGGAGAAAACATTTGTTCCATTGGGAAGGAGTAAGGTGGAGACCCAGGTCATGGTCCCAGGCCTGACAGAAGGGAGGAGGGAAGGAAGAGCGGTAGTGCAAGAGCAATTTGTATATGGATGATATATCTCAAACACCGCTGAGGGAGCCAAGCAAAACTGTTCAAAGGCAGACAGAGCCCGAGAAAAAGAATGGGTATGGTATTCAAAGGAGTGTCGCGCTGAGGGGTTGGTGACACCCAAGAACAAGAGCAAGGATTTCAAGGAGGGTCCTGAGAGGATGTGGCAGATCCTGAGTGGGCGAACCTTTGTGCCCTCAAGAAAAGAAAGAGCTTTTGGGGGGAAACCATTGATTGTCAGTAATTGGGGCAAGGGGACTCTTAGGGTCTATAAGAGACGCATGAGGGCTAATAGATGCGAGTATCGCAAATGTGTGATGGGCAGTGAAGGATAATGTGGGTAAGACACGACGCGGAGGTCTTACCAGCCAGGGGAGTACAGTCAGGGAGCAAGATGAGGAGCCCTGCACAATGCGCACCCAAGATTTAGAGGAGTCAGTGAGCAGCATATCTAAAAGCCTAGCATAAGCAGTAGAGTGACAGTAGGCAGGGCCGGCGCCACCTGTAAGGCGAACTAGGCAGCGGTTTAGAAAATAAGCGTTGCAGCAAGTTTTTTTTTTTTTAAGTACGGCGGGCGGCAGCGGGCCCTCCCCCGCAGCGGGCGGCTGCCGCACTGCCCAGAGAGATGGACTGACAGGAGGGAAGCGCCTCTAATGTAGCGTGGCCGAGCTCTGTTCGGTCCACGGTACAGGAGCATTTGTTTTCTGTACCCGGCTGGACTGACAGAAAGTGCTCACTTAGTGTGCCACGCTACACTAGAGATGGGGGGGGGGGGAATGGAATGAGAGTGACAAGGGAGTGGGGGGGGGAAATGATAAGAGTGACAAGGGAGTGGGGGGGGAATGATGAGAGTGACAAGGGAGGGGGGGGAGAATGAGAGTGACAAGGGAGTGGGGGGGGGGAAATGATGAGAGTGACAAGGGAGGGGGGGGAGGAAATGATAAGAGTGACAAGGGAGTGGGGGGGAATGATGAGAGTGACAAGGGAGGGGGGGAGAATGAGAGTGACAAGGGAGTGGGGGGGAAAAATGAGAGTGACAAGGGAGTGGGGGGGGGAATGAGAGTGACAAAGGAGGGGGGGAATGAGAGTGACAAGGGAGGGGGGGAATGAGAGTGACAAGGGAGGGGGGGGGGGGGGGGAGAGGAGAGTGAAAAGGGAGTCCCCAGAGCCAGACTGCAGCCAGAGACCAGATCATCTTATTGTCCTGGTGGTAAGTAGACTATGCAATATGTTTATTATGTAATTGTTTAGTTATTAATACTACATTGGAAACTAATTTACCTCACATTAAGGCTCCATTCACACGTCCGCAACGTGTTTTGCGGATACACGGAGCCGCGGATCCGCAAAACTCGGAAAGCGGCAATGTGCGTTCCGCATTTTGCGGACCGCACATTGCCGGCACTAATAGAATATGCCTGTTCTTGTCCGCAGTTGCGGACAAGAATAGGACATGTTCTATTTTTTTGCAGAACGGAAGTGCGGACCCGGAAGTGCGGATCCGCAATTCTGTGTCCGGGCAGCACATCATGCTGCCCCAAAGGAATGAATGGGTCCGCAATTCTGTTCCGCAAAATGCAGAACGAAATTGCGGACGTGTGAATGGAGCCTAAAAGGACACTTTAGTCCCAGAACCAGTACAGTTTAATGTAGTGGTACTGGTGTCTATAGCCTGCTCCTGCAGAGAAAAGACACTGTGCAGTACTGGTGTTAAAGGGGCACTACAGTGCCAGGAAAACAAACTCATTTTCCTGGCTCTATATAGTTGTTAGGAGTGGGGCACCCTCGTGTCCCCCTCCCACTGGGCTGAAGGGGTTAAAACCCCTTCAGCCACTTACCCTTCTCCAGGGCCGGCACTGGGAACTCTTCTCCCGATCCTCCTCTCAGCTGCGAATGCGCATGCACACGCATTCAAAACTATGTTCCGCCTCTTCCCACTGTAATTTTCGCAGTGAGAATCGCGGAAGCACCTCTAGCGGCTGTCAGGGAGACAGCTACAAGAAGCTGGATTAACCCTAAGGGAAACATAGCAGTTCTTTTAATTTAAATGCTGAGAAAGGGGTGGAACATGATATGGGCTGATCATCTGATAAGGGGGGGGGGGCAATTTTTATCTTGCCTAGGGCGGCAAAAATCCTTGCACCGGCCCTGACAGTAGGGAAGACAATCTGGGAGACCAACCCCTCCTGCTTCCTTGGAACGAGTCAAGATGTCCCATTTGATTCTCGGTTTGCCAGGAGAGCAGACAAATGTTGTAAAACAGTGACGGATCTGAGTCCAAAAAGCTGCTAGTATGCGGAGGGGGGTGCTTTGCAGGAGGTAAAGTAATTTTGGTAAGAGATTCATCTTCAATATGCAGATTCTGCCAAACCATGAAAAATCCCTTTGAGGCCAAGATTTCAAACCCTTCTGAGATCATTGAAGGGGGTAAAATTGAGTCTAATAAAGTTTGATAGATCACAGGTAATACTGATGCCCAAATAGGTGATCCCGTTCGCTGGCCAAGCAAAGGGAAAGAAGGCTTTGAGCGAGGAGACTAAAGACCTAGGAAGGGAGACATGTTGATCTTAAAATTGGTCCATTCCCAGAAATAATAGATTTCACTCTGCAAGGATGACAGAGAAATGCAGAGTTTGGTTATATAGGGCAGAAGATCATCTGCAAAAGCTGCACATTTGTATTTATGACCTCCAATGCCCATTCCAGAAATATTTAGATTATTACGAATGGAAGACATAAGATGTTTCCTGACTAAAACATAAAGAAATGGGGACAGTGGGCATCCCTGACATGTGCCATTGTGAATGGAGAAGGAGAGAGAGAGCGCACCATTAACTTTAAGGCTATATTCACACTCGCGTTTCACGAGAAACGGATCCGTCAAACAAATGGCAAAACGGAGGCGAACGGAACCCATTAAGGCTACTTTCACACTCGTGTTTGGTGCTGATCCGTCATGGTTCTGCACAAACGCATCCGTTCAGATAATACAACCGCATGCATCCGTTCAGAACGGATCCGTTTGTATTATCTTTAACATAGCCAAAACGGATCCGTCTTGAACACCATTGAAAGACAATGAGGGACGGATCTGTTTTCTATTGTGCCAAATTGTGTCATATCAAACAGATCCATCCACATTGACTTACATTGTGTGTCAGGACGGATCCGTTTGGCTCAGTTTCTTCAGACGGACACGAAAATGACCCTGAACGGATCTCACAAACGGAAACCAAAACGCCAGTGTGAAAGTTGCCTAAGACAGATCCGTTCAAATGGATCCATCTGCAAAGCGGATCCGTTCGTCAGGTTTGTTCCCATTTTCACTTCCGTTTAGCGGATCCGTTTTTCAAGGAGGATGCGTGTCTCAAAGTGTCTACCCACTTTTACAGTGTATTTAAGCAGGGAAACCTCCATTCAGGCTCTTTGTGTTTTGGGACCATGTTGCTTGCACACATACGTCTGCGATTGAGGTTACTAATCCTGAAAGCAAGACGGAGAAGACGTGCCCAGGAAAGAAGCCGACACAAAGGTCCACCCGATTTCTTCAAAACGGATGACCAGAGGCGTTTTTTTCCTGTATTTGGAGCTTCGTGCTCATCCAGTATTTTTTTTCCACTTATATGTGCATGTCTGTCGAGAGTTTTAACCAGCTACTCCAGCGCATTTCAACACGCATCGAAAGACAAGATACCTGCCACAGTAGGGCAATTTTTCCTGCAGAGAGGATAATGGGGACAATAATGTAAGGTTTGTCCTAATGTTTTTTTTGTATAGCTGTATATATATATATATATATATATATATTGAAAAAAATTACCAGCAGCACCACCAAGCCAGAAAACAAGTAAAGAGGGTGCACTGTCCGTGTATGGTAACTGGTGCTTACCCACTGATACGGAACAAAGAAATCGGACTGCACTCCAGTTGAATCTTCAGTGAAAAAAGGTTTATTCACCCATAGGTGGCACAAGCGACGTTTCGGCTCGCATATGAGCCTTTCTCAAGCATTGATAAGATGTGAACAAGTTACATATAAAGGGGTGTCAATCATAACACTTAGTGCTTAAACTTAATTGATACTTAAAGTCATATCTGCAGAAAAATATTACAAATAAAACAACATACTGCCAATTCAATGTGGTTAATAAAGTGAAGGGTACAGTGAGTGCATAAAGTGCATAATGCATCAAAATTACATCTGAATTCATCCAAATCCATAATTGATCACAGCTGTATTCTACTCAGAACGTGATGATTACAGAAATCATAATGATACACATGTGTGGGAGGAGAAAACAAGTTAATTGATACCTGGAATAGTGCTAGCGACCACGCTGTCCATCGCGCTGTACAGCGCGTCCTTGCAATGTCTATGCGCATGTCCCGACCGGCTATTGCGTCATACTCCGGCGCCCTCCATGGGACGCACGTGCGTAGTCCAGTCACATATCAGTGACGTGGGCGACGTATGCTGCAATAGATACACGGAATGACGTGAGCTATCTAGGGAGGAAGCGCATGCGCATAACTGGTCCCCGATATACTAACCACCATATTGGATAAGGGAATACTGCCCTATTGTTGATATATACTATATACTATATAAGTTGCCGTTTTTCGTTCCACATTACGTCACTAAATATATAAGCAGGTCCTTTTCCAAGAAAGAGGCTCAATTCCAATCGTTACCCCAGTCCTGCAAGTACATCAGTACCATCAGTGCTGTGGGTTCCAAACCTGCTGAAATACGTGACCAAGAGGGATTCTCCTCATTTTCATGTATCAGAACATTACCTATTAACAGGTCGGCAGCATAAAAAGGTATAAACATAGATTCCATCCTATTTAAAGATTGGAAAAAGGGGAACAAATGACAGGAAAGTTCCCTCTTCTACACCTTCGGGACATGTGCAAGACACCACAAGAAAACAATATATGAATAAAAAAGAAAAATATTTTTCAACGTAGGCCTCTCATCCACTGTCCAGGTCCATCAACTTTGTAAGATACCTTCTCCAAAAGTATAAGTGTGCCTAAAATGGTGAAATAAAAATATATTAACAGTGATATATAAATATAATTCATTTCACATTTTTCATTTTTTAGTTACTGATTTTTTTAAAGTTACTAATTTTAAAAGAATGTATTATTGCCAATAAATCCGTCTACTGCAAAAGAATTATCTGACGCAAAACCAAAGCATAAAAGGGCAAACCACCCCATTCACAACCCACCAACATATCTATAGTCAATATTTAGTCCATTAGGGTGTAGACTATTTAAGGTCTGTATCCAATACATTTCTCTTTTTTTGAGTAGAGAAATCCGATCCCCACCTCTCCGTGGCATTTGCACCTGATCGATGATCCAGCACCTAAGATCTTTTTCACTGTGCTTTTTTAAGCTAAAATGCCTGGGAACTGGAAGATCTGTGCGTCCCTTTCTAATGGTATAACGGTGGTCATTCAATCTGGTCTTTAAGTCAGTGGAGGTCTCTCCCACATAAAGGAGTTGACATGGGCATGATAAAACGTATATGACGTACGAAGAATCACATGTCAAGCGAAACTTGATTGGATATATCTGTCCTGTCTCAGGGTGTGTGAATACCCTCGACCTACATATTACACGGCAGTTGACACAATGTAGGCATGGATAACATCCAGTGCCAAATGGTGCCAACTTTGTTTGTCTGGAAACTGCTTTGGGTCCCACGTCAGCTCTCACCAGCTGATCTCGGATGTTCTTACACCTACCGTAGGTGTAAGAACATTGTGGGAGGTATTGCATGAGGATTACATCTCACATCCAACTACAGAACAGTGGCTTCAGATAGCAGACAAGTTCCTGGAAACCAGACAATTCCCTAATTGTGTCGAAGCTATGGATGGGAAACATATACGGATCGTAAAACCTTCCGGAAGTGGCTCAGAATTCTTCAATTACAAAAAATATTTCTCTATAATCTTGATGGCCATTGCGGATGCTGATTACTGGTTTGTCGCCATTTACATTGGCGCTTATGGGCAGACAAATGACAGCATGGCCTTCAAAAACAGCAATGGGATGCCTCCTGTATTTAAAGGACTTTGGATTGACACCTCCGAGACCTTTGCCAGGTACGGATGGACCTCCATTGCTATTTGTGGTAGAAAACTAGGAGAACTAAAGCTCATAGACATCCAATTCTGAAAAAAATATATACTTTATTGTTACATAATAAATAGTTAATATATTACCGTTAAAAAGGAAGATAAGGAGCAAAAAACAACATCCTGGCAACACAGATCACTGACTCCAAGTACATAGGTATAAGATCAAGACTACATCAGTAGCATACATAATAATCATTTATAAAAGGTGAGTCCTATTAAATAGCATAAAGAAAAGAAACGAGACACCAGATAGTAATACTGCCCATGATCAGTGGCGCACCTACAGGGGGGGTCCAGCGGGTCTGGACCCCCCCCCAGAACAACCAGCCAATATTATTATTTTCTATCCCTCAGGGCCGCACCGCCGATCACCACAGGCGGCGCGGCCCTGGATGTAATTGCAGAAGCGCTCATCTCCATATCCATCTGTATCGCCGTCCTCAGGACAGCGATACAGATGCCTGTGCTGTGGCAGGAGAGGGAGAGGCGTGTCCCTCCCCTGTTCTTCTGATAGGCCGTAGGCACTAATGCCTGCAGCCTATCAGAGGCCGGCTCAGGCGGCGCGATGATGACGTGATGCCTGAGCCGGGCAGCACACAGCAGGGACACAGGCCGGAAGAGGCCTGCATCGCATCACTGCTGATGGAGGTAAGTATCAGTGTTTTCTTCTTTTTTTTTTTGGAAGGGGGGGAACTGGCACTATGGGGGCATCTGACAATTCTTACAGCCCAATTTTTTTTGGGGGTGGAACTCTGGGGGCATTTCTTACTGGCACATTATGGGGGGCCACCATGGGGGAGAGGAGCACTATGGGGGGCATCTGGGGGCTCTAAAGTTTTTTTTTATTTATTGACACATTATGGGGGGCACTATAGGGGAGAACGGCACTATGGGGCATCTGGTGGCACTATAGGGGCATTATTTGGGGGCACTATGGGGGAAGTGGGGGTTCTAAAGGGGACTTTTTTTCTTATTGGCACATTATGGGGGGCATTATGGCATCTGGTGGCACAAAGGGGGCATTTTTTACTGGCACATTATGGGGGGCACCATGGGGGAGAGGAGCACTATGGGGGCATCTGGGGGGTTTAAAGGGGCTTTTTTTTATTGACACATTATGGGGGGCACTATAGGGGAGAATGGCACTATGGGGCATCTGGTGGCACTATAGGGGCATTATTTGGGGGCACTATGGGGAAGTGGGGGCTCTAAAGGGGCCTTTTTTCTTATTGGCACATTATGGGGGGCATTATGGCATCTGGTGGCACTAAGGGGGCATTTGTTACTGGCACATTATGGGAGGTACTATAGGGGAGAGCGGTACTATGGGGGAGTGGAGCACTATTGGGGCATATGGTGGCACTTAAAAGGGGCATTTTTTACTGGCATATTATGGGGGACACTATGGGGAAGGGCGAGAGGAGCACTATGAGGGCATTTACTGGGGCACTATATAGGGGTATTTTATACTGGCATACATTATGGGGACATTAGCTCAACTGCGGGCACTAAGCGGGGGTATTTCATGTACTGTCATATTATAGGGAGAATTATTACTACTAGGGGGTATTAGCTTTACTACTACTGGGGGGCTATGAGGAACATGATTACTAGTATGGGCACTATAGGGGCATTATCACTACTAAGTGTGCTCTGGCAGAGAATTATTTCTATTGGTGGTATTTTGGGGGGCACTGTTACTTTGGGGGGCACCCTGCCACAGTATCAGCTTAGCACAATAATTTTTGGGGGACATTATCTTTATACTATTAGTGTCTGTGTGCAGTTATTTTTTAGAGCACTGTGTGCCAATAATTGTTGAAGGTGGTATTAGTATTTCCAGGGGGACTGTTTCTGCAGTATAGTATTGGGGGTGGCAGGAAAGGGTGTTCAGAAGATGTGAAGATGATGGAAATGTGGGAAACTAATGTCTGTTTGTTAATCTCTGCAGAGACGGGAGATGGCTGAAAAATCATCATGGCGGTCTGGTCTGAATGGAGAAGATAAAGAAAGAGAACATCTACAACAAAGGTGACATCACTGGATGTAACAGGTATGTGGCGCTATGTAGGAGAGCAAAAAAATTAAGAAGCCGCGGCACTCAGATGGATCAATCCTAATTTCTTTTATTTCACCTCTTGTGGCAACGTTTCGACCGAGTGGTCTTTATCAAGCACAATACAACAGTGGTACAGTGAACATATAAATACCTCCCCTTGGCATCACATTGGCCTCAGTTTAGACATGCCCTTTTAACCCTCTATGTACATTATACCGTTTCAAACATACAATACAAAACACAAGTCCTCATTAATTCAGTTATTCAGGTCTTTGCCTACTGTGTCTCCATGCTGTTTGAGCCCCCCCCCCCCGGACCTACATCGCTGCGGTGTATTAGCACCCTGTATAATTCTTCACCTGGCGTCCCTCAGTTCCAGCTGCGCTTGCGCCGGTATAATCACTTCCGCCCTTCTGATTCACTTCCGCCAGTCCTTCGACGGAGTTCCCGATCACATGACTGGAAGTCTAAGGTGACGTGTTGTCACCTGATCGTAGGTTACTATGTTACCGGACGCCAGGCTCTGATAATATATACAGCTTCTAGAGAGGATCTTTCTGGGACGTAATGCGGGCGATCCAGAGCACACCAGAGCGTAACCATTCATTCCAGCATTTATTTTACCATATTATACATAAAGCACTGTAGTGCGGGAACTACTGCTGTCATTCAGGCACCATTTTTATATTATATTACATTTCTTTTCTGGGTGAACCACATGGTGTTGAATTATTGTTCGGCATATCCACCATTCAATCTATAGCTGGTGTATAGACCATAAGCTCCAGGAGGAGTCAACCCCCAGCCCCCATGGCCATCCAGCCCTGTGGTCACATTCATTCTTACAAGTTCTGGGGAGTGGGGGGCTATACTCCAAAAATTGGATAAGCCTTCTCCCTTACCCCTACTCCTTTTAATTTTTATGGATATACTGCCATTTCATTATCCAGCTCAGTCACCATATCACTCCATTTTCATTATTATTAATCCCTAGACTGACAGCAGCAGATTCCCCACTCACAGTCACCGGTCATTAGATCCATTTTCTCTAGTATACAACTGGATAGCATCACACCACCTTCCAGAAGCGCCCCCAGTGGAATCAATCTCTCCACTAGTAAATATTTTATAGATTCCAGGTACGGTTCTCGCACAGCACGTGCACGGCTGCATCTAAAAGTCAAGATAAAAATAGAAAAATATACATAAAAAATGAGGATACATAAAAGTGAAATGATATGGTACATAGGCAAAGGCGTCAAATTATATAAAAGGAAAACACACATATGGCTTTTGGCCAGGTGTGTAGAATACACATCCTGATTTAGGGTTCAGAAGAGTGAGCCAACCTTAAATTCCCTATTCAGGCCTTTTGGCTCCATGGTCTCTAATTCATAGATCAACCGTAACTCTTTCTATTTTAATAGCTTCTCCCTATCACCACCTCTCCTCAACTTGGGAACACTATCTATTATCCTATATCTAAGTTGGGAAACATTATGCCTATATTTCCAAAAATGCTCCGGTACCGGTAGCTCGACTTCATCCTCACAATCCTGATTTTGCTGACTTTCTTTTTTAGCAAATAGCTTGCGTTTGGTGTACCTGTGCTGGTTTATTCTATTTTTGCATGGTTGTATTGTCTCACCAATATAGAGAAGACCACACGGGCACTGCAAACTATAAATAACAAATTCTGTATTACACGTGTAATGTCCCCTGATGTCATATTTTTTTCCGGTTCTCGGGTGGAAAAAGGAGTCACCCTTGACTAGGCTGCCGCAATTGCAGCAGCCCAAGCAAGGGTAACATCCCCTCTTTCCATTCTCTTTCTTTTTAATTTTTACATCAGCCGACACCAGGCTGTCCCTAAGATTTTTAGGTCTTTTATATGACATTAACGGGGAAGATTGAAATTCTAGTACCTTCAGAAAGGACTGTCCCAATATATGCCAATTCTGCCTTAGTACATTGGAGATCTTATTACTCATCTTTGTGTATGTAGATACAAATGGGATTCGACTAGCTTTTTGCTCCTTACTTTTCTCTGTTATATTCAATAGCTGCTGTCGATCTTGGTTCCTCACTTTTTCAAGATGTCGATCTATCAACTTTTTGGGATATTTCCTGTCCCTAAATCTTTGTCCCATTTTTTGTAGCCTATCCTCTACCATACTCTCATCCGATACTATTCTTCTTGCCCGTAAAAACTGGCTCAAAGGCAATGACTCCACTGTCCTCCTTGGGTGTGTCAAAACAAAGCATGCTATTTTTATCTGTTGGTTTAATGAATAGGTCGGTTTCAAGTTTACCCTCCCTAACATAAACCATCGTGTCTAGGAATTGTAAGGATTCTGTTGAGTATACTATGGTAAATTTTAACTGGTCATGCAACTGATTCACAAAGTTATGAAAACCATGCAAATCTACCTCCGTACCATTCCAGATGAGGAAAATGTCATCTATATACCTCATCCACCCCCTCACATTCGTAAAGAAGGTGGATGGGTATATAGATGACTCCTCTAAGTTAGACATGTACAGTCGTGGCCAAAAGTTTTGAGAATTAGATAAATATTGGAAATTGGAAAAGTTGCTGCTTAAGTTTTTATAATAGCAATTTGCATATACTCCAGAATGTTATGAAGAGTGATCAGATGAATTGCATATTCCTTCTTTGCCATGAAAATTAACTTAATGCCCAAAAAAACTTTCCACTGCATTTCATTGCTGTCATTAAAGGACCTGCTGAGATCATTTCAGTAATCGTCTTGTTAACTCAGGTGAGAATGTTGACGAGCACAAGGCTGGAGATCATTATGTCAGGCTGATTGGGTTAAAATGGCAGACTTGACATGTTAAAAGGGGGGTGATGCTTGAAATCATTGTTCTTCCATTGTTAACCATGGTGACCTGCATAGAAACGCGTGCAGCCATCATTGCGTTGCATAAAAATGGCTTCACAGGCAAGTTTATTGTGGCTACTAAGATTGCACCTCAATCAACAATTTATAGGATCATCAAGAACTTCAAGGAAAGAGGTTCAATTCTTGTTAAGAAGGCTTCAGGGCATCCAAGAAAGTCCGGCAAGCGCCAGGATCGTCTCCTAAAGAGGATTCAGCTGCGGAATTGGAGTGCCACCAGTGCAGAGCTTGCTCAGGAATGGCAGCAGGCAGGTGTAAGCGCATCTGCACGCACAGTGAGGCGAAGACTTTTGGAAGATGGCCTGGTGTCAAGAAGGCCAGCAAAAAAAAGCCACTTCTCTCCAAAAAAAACATCAGGGACAGATTGATCTTCTGCAGAAAGTATGGTGAATGGACTGCTGAGGACTGGGGCAAAGTCATATTCTCTGATGAAGCCTCTTTCCAATTGTTTGTGGCATCTGGAAAAAGGCTTGTCCGGAGAAGAAAAGGTGAGCGCTACCATCAGTCCTCTGTCATGCCAACAGTAAAGCATCCTGAGACCATTCATGTGTGGGGTTGCTTCTCATCCAAGGGAGTTGACTCACTCACAATTTTGCCCAAAAACACAGCTATGAATAAAGAATGGTACCAAAACACCCTCCAACAGCAACTTCTTCCAATAATCCAACAACAGTTTGGTGAAGAACAATGCATTTTCCAGCACGATGGAGCACCGTGCCATAAGGCAAAGTGATAACAAAGTGGCTCGGGGACCAAAACGTTGACATTTTGGGTCCATGGCCTGGAAACTCCCCAGATCTTAATCCTATTGAGAACTTGTGGTCAATCCTCAAGAGGCGGGTGGACAAACAAAAACCCACTAATTCTGACAAACTCCAAGAAGTGATTATGAAAGAATGGGTTGCTATCAGTCAGGAATTGGCCCAGAAGTTGATTGAGAGCATGCCCAGTCGAATTGCAGAGGTCCTGAAAAAGAAGGGCCAACACTGCAAATACTGACTCTTTGCATAAATGTCATGTAATTGTCGATAAAAGCCTTTGAAACGTATGAAGTGCGTGTAATTATATTTCACTACATCACAGAAACAACTGAAACAAAGATCAAAAACTGTTTAGCAGCAAACTTTGTGAAAACTAATATTTGTGTCATTCTCAAAACTTTTGGCCACGACTGTATATATTTGCATATGTCGGGGCCACGTTGGACCCCATCGCGGTGCCCCGACATTGCTCGTAATACACATCTTCAAACAGGAAGTAATTATTGAACAATAAAATTTCAAGAAGGGAGATTAAAAAGGACTTAATTTCAAGTCCAAAATCAGATCTCTCCAAAGCCCACTTCACTGCCTCTAAACCCAGCTCATGATCGATACTGGTATATAGGCTAGTGACATCAAATGATACCAATAGATCTCCCTCTTGAAATTCCAGTGTCGCAAGTTTGGATAAAAAATCTGTAGTGTCCCTGACATAGGATCTGGCCTCCATTGCGTATGATCTAAACATTTTGTCAAGGAATGTAGCGGCATTTGAGAACACAGATCCTATGCCAGACACTATAGGACGTCCTGGGGGGTCCTTTAGCCCTTTATGTATCTTTGGGAGGATATACAAGAGAGGAGTCACCGGGTTCTGTGGAACAAGATAGGTATGTAGATTCGCATCAATAAGATCATTCGCAAAGGCATTATCTGCTATTAATCTAATTTTACGTAAAATGGCCCATTTTGGGTCCTGACTTAGAGGTTTATAAACCCCTCTATCCTTTACCTGTCTCATCACCTCAGCTTTGTACCTATCCGTATCCATCACCACAGTGGATCCTCCCTTGTCCGCCTTTTTGATGGTAATTTCCCTCCTATTTTTTAGTGCCGTCAATGCCACTTTCTCGCCCCTGGTCAGATTGGCGATATTAACACCCACTCTAGTTCTCTTAAGTTTCTCTATCCCCAATCTGACGAGGGAGACAAAGGTCTCAATGGCCTTATTATATATTGGCGGCTGAAAGTCACTATTTAGAAAAAGGCCTACATCCTTAAGCGATAACATTTCTTTTTTTATATTTACAAGCGATAACATTTGTAGGAGAGGAGATGCTCCGGCTCCTCCCCCTGCCATTTGCAGAAGGAGGATTCAGAGTTGGGTGAGGACGGCCAAAGGGGGCAGCAGGCCACGGGCGGGTGGCAGATGGTGAGGGGGGGACAACAAGCCTTGAGCAGGGTCTGAGGAGGGAGGAGAGCGGAGGAGCTTCCTGGCTGTAGCCTGCTGTTTATTGTATAATGTGAAGTAGGCAGTGCAGCCAGGACACGCCCTCCCCTCTCCGTATGATGTGTAGAGACAGACCTCAACTATAGAATTTCAGCTGTACAGTGTTTGTTGGGCATGGCCTATTATATGTAGGAGGGGCTTTTAATAATGGGTGAGCGCCGCATTGTTCTATTCCTACAGAGCTTTTAGAAATGGCCAAGTAAAAGAATCAGCGCAACACACTATGCCCCCCCCCCCCCCCCGCATCTTTAAATATAAAGGGGGCTTTGAAAAATGGGCAGGCAAAAGAATTCGCACAGCGCACTACACATGCCACATTTTTTGCCTTTCGGACCCCCCCTAGACAAAATTCCTTGGTGCTCCCCTGCCCATGATACAAGCAGTACTCAATTGGAGCACTGTATAGTATAACGCATCTTAAAGCTACAGTATATAACATCTGGATCATGCAAATAACGATGACCTAGTGTCCTGACTATATGTGAAAGACACTATGCACTATGTAAGTGCCAAAGACTCACCGGTGAATGTTGGAGACCTGAGTGTCTCGGATGGCGTTACACCAACGCGCGTTTCGGCGTGCCATCTTGGATTATTCCTTGCAAAAACGTTATCTTTTACTGGACTCTACCATGATAATTCTGAACTTACAGACATTCCCTTTCATCTCTTATTTCTATCCAACCAACCTGTTTGACTGACAGGTATATTTTTACCTGTCAGTTTTAATGTATCTTTCTGTGTATAGTTTTAATAATAAAACTAATGATTTAATCGTTCCAGTTTTGCCCTTGTTACCTGATTATTTGGTCTATGCTAAGAACTCTGTCCTCAGAAGAGACATACTACCGCATTGTATAAATTGTTGATTTGTTAGCTAGGTTGCAAATAACCAATTAGCTAGCCGGGGTCTCTTCGCCCCGATTCAATACGAAGAGTGGTGGCAGCAAATTAAGTTGATTTGCCACGCGAAATCTATAATTTTATTTTACCGATTGTACATACAATCATGATTGTATCATGTATGGGCACACCAATCAATCTTAAACATTTACTGTGCTCACAGTGGATTCTCCTCCAGAAGTCTCTAGTGGACAAGACCTGTATGGCAACTGTGGCATAGTACGACGGGATTGGCGGGTGGTTGTCACAGCACTGCTACGCAACTATAAGCTATAAGTCAATGTTGGCATATCCTAGCCATATGCCCCCATCGTCTTTGTTGACCCAGACTACCAAACTAAGCTCATCTGAATCACGCAGGGCAGAGCCATTTTATGAAGATTCAGTGGCATACTTGCGCCCATCACTGAGCCCCGTGGCGTCACCAGCACTGATGGGCCGGCTTTAGTGCTGCCCTACCCTAAAATGTCTAGGGCAGCGCTAAAGCCTGCCCATTAGAGCCGGTAACGTCACAAAACACACTGTTTGGTGGAATTCTTCACCTAGAAGTGTGTTATTGTAAGCCCTTGCCCTGACTGATCCTGCACAGGGCAAGGGAGGACATTGGAGCTTGAAATGCTCCTTTTCTGACATCAGGGCGACTGCCTGGGTGCAATTCTGTGTATGTCCGGCTTCAGCTCTGAAACCCAGACAACACCTTTGACAGCAGCATGTCCCTTGTGTGTCCCTTGTGCTAATCACGCTAGTTATGTGAGAATGTCATCTGGAAATCATTAACTAAAGAGTGAAATTTAAATTTAGCGATCTGTAGTTAATGAATTCGTGATGATGCTGATTCACATGGACCGTTACTCACACAAGGGCATGACATGTTCAGGGTTTAGCCACCTTTGGCACTACTACCGTTTTGAAACTAAAACTCCCAAGGGCATTATAATAAATGCAGAATAGTTAGCCGATGGGAGTTTTATTTTCACAGCAGCTGGGGGGCAGGGTTGGGCTGGGGGGTGGTGCAAAATTTCCCACAACCCGTTCTCAACCATTACCTTGAAGTCATGCAGCTGTTCGGGCGACATTTGTTCAATCACAGGGACTAATGTTAGCGCTCTACATGGTTCACATAGTCTCTGTGACTGCTCCTACTGATCTCTGGCTGCTCAACAGGGCTCTCAAATGTGGTCTGAAACTTAAGAGCCTCTGTTGAGCAGAGGGACCCAGTAGGGGACCGGGACTGTCCTGAGCAGGCGCATGATGGACAGGAGAGCTGGGGGTGGTGGTCGGTTCAGGGTCTGCCTCAAGAGGTGGTTCAGGTGCCCGAGTGCTGCTGGCAGTTCTGTAGGGAAAAAAATAAAAAAAATTAACTAATTGACCTTCAAATACTACATCTAGGTTCTATGCTATGGCTACCTCCGACCGTAGGGGGCTGCCCGAAACAGAGGGGCCGAACGCTCCTCTGTCTCAGACAGCCCCTTGCACTCAGAGGGAGAGGAAAGCAAAAGCGTTTTCTATTTATTTTAGAAAAGAAAAAAAAATACCTTCTTAGCGCCAACGTAGGAACCCCAAGGCCGCACTATACATGTATGGCCTTGAAGTTGCACCGGATCCACTCGGGGCCTGAACCTCCTTGTTATAATCCCTCTTGAAGCGGTACCGGATTCACTGCCACAGAATGACAACCTTGTCAACTGTGAAAAAAAAAAAATAAATATATATATATATATATAAAAATAATATTAGCATGCTGTTAGGTTAACATTATACATGTGGTAAAATAACATATTGCTGTACTTACCACACTGTTTCTGAGCCGCCGCGGAGAGATCACCCCAGCTAGTGAATAAGGATTTACTGATCTCCCTCCAGAGACACCGGGTGAGATGATGGTCGGCATGGTGGCGGTCGGTGTGGTTAAATAAAGCGGGACGAGCCTCCACCAGTTGGATAAGGAGTTCGTTGTCAATGTGAGGGACAACAAACTCATTATGTTCCCCAGTGGAGACTCTGGAACCCTGGAAGAAAAATAAAAAGAACATTTATAGAAAGTACTAAAAACAAATGCAAATTAGAACTACGCATTCGATACTTACACGTCCCCGACCGCCACAGGCTCTCCCACGAACTCTGGAGGAGACTGGGGTATCCTGCCTGGCGGCTCTTGGTGAAGGTTCCTAAAACCATAAAAAAGAATTGTTAAAACATAATTATATTTTTTCAAACAGAATATATATAAATATACTCACTTCATGTCGGCCCTGGTCTGTGCTTTGTCCACCTCCCCTTGTTGACGCCGAGGCCCCAGGTTAGCCGGCCTCAGCAGGTGAGCGGGCTCCAGCTGTTGAGCTGGTTGATGATGAAGACTAGAATAAAACACATACTGATCAATGCAATGAATCTAATTGCAATACAAAATCCAATTGTTGCTTGTTATACTTACCACTTGTTGAATTCTACAGTGCCTTCTGGGTGGCCTCCTGGTATCGCACTGTGATACTTCAGACATTTGCACGAGACATAATCCAAGAGAAAATGTATATTAAACACGCTATATGAACATGTTTAGACCAACATTGACAGAGATATCACATTTATAAAATATTTATTTCGAAAACTTAATTTTGAGTAGTTAAGCTTTGGGCTTGACCACCACAGAAATTATTTTCTTTTTTTTTTTGGTTAAGGAAGATGCTAAAAAAAAAGAAAAATAAATGATTCCCAATATCTTGTTTTTGATGACCCCATTTGGTGCTATCTGCCCCCATTCAGTGCCATCTGCCGCCCCTCATTCCCATCTGCCCCCCTAAGTTCCACCGGCCCCCCTCAGTGCCATCTGCCCCTCCTCAGTGCCATCTGCCCCCACTCAGTGCTATCTGCCCCCCTCAGTGCCATCTGCACCCACCAGTACCATGCCACGCTGAACAGATGGAATTAAAGTTCCATGGCTACTACCCTGTGTAGCGGAGGCAACCGTCCCCTGCTCCTCCTCCTCCTTCAATACGCGCTGAGAAGACAAACAGAGGGTGGTCTGGCTATCACCCAGGGTCATGTCTTCTTCCCCATTTCCAATTCTTCCCCACGAACAGCGTCATCCTTAATTGTGAGCAGCGAGCGTTTGAGTAGACACAGAAGTGGGATGGTTACACTGACAATAGCGTTATCGCCGCTCACCATCTGTGTCGATTCCTAAAAGTTTCTTAACACCTCACAGAGGTCAGACATCCATGCCCACTTCTCGCTTGTGAAGAGCGGAAGCTGACTGGAAAGGCGACGACCGTGCTGCAGCTGGTATTCCACTAATTCCCTCTGCTGCTCACAAAGCCTGGCCAACATGTGGAATGTGGAGTTCCAGCGCGTGTTCACGTCACTCAACAGCCGGTGAGCTGGCAATTTCAAGCGCTGCTGCAGCGTTGAGAGACCAGCTGAAGCTGTTGATGACTTGCGGAAATGTGCACACACACGGCGCACCTTCGCCAGTAGCTCGGGCAAATTGGGGTAGGTTTTCAGAAACCGCTGAACCACTAAGTTAAAGATGTGGGCTAGGCATTGGATGTGTGTGAGCTTGCCGAGCTCCAAAGCCGCTACCAAGTTACGGCCATTATCACACACAACCATGCCTGGTTGCAGGTTGAGTGGCGAGAGCCACAGCTCAGTCTGGTCTCTTATCCCCTGCCACAGCTCTGCGGCGGTGTGCTGTTTATCCCCTAAGCATATCATCTTCAGCACGGCCTGTTGACGCATCCCCACAGCAGTGCTACACTGCTTCCAGCTACCAGCTGATGGCTGACTGGTGCTGCACACGGAGAATTCGGAGGTGGAAGTGGAGGAGGAGGAGCCACTTACATAGGTGCTGGCGGTAACCCTGATGGAAGTAGGGCCCGCAATACTGGGCATCGGTAGCACCTGTGCCATCCCAGGGTACAAGTCGCTCCCAGCCTCCACTACGTTCACCCAATGTGCCGTCAGGGAAATGTAGCGTCCCTGGCCACAAGCACTTGTCCATGTGTCAGTCGTTAGGTGGACCTTAGCAGTAACTGCGTTGGTCAGGGCACGGGTGATGTTAGCAGACACATGCTGGTGTAAGGTGGGGACGGCACACCGAGAAAAATTGTGGCGGCTGGGGACTGAATACCGAGGGACGGCCGCCGACATCAGGCCGTGAAAGGCCTCGGTGTCCACAAGCCTAAATGGCAACATTTCAACCGCCAGTAACTTAGAAAGTTGGGCGGTTAGTGCCATGGCCTGTGGGTGGGTGGGTATTTGCGCTTGCGTTCAAATGCCTGGTGTAAAGACATTTGGACGCTGCGCTGGGACAGGGAAGTGGATGTGGTTGCTGATGGTGCTTGCGACGGTACAGGTGCAGCGCGGGAGGCATCCGGGCCTGCGCCTTCGACAGGCGATTGGTTGTCACCCAACATAGGGGAAGAGGAGGCAGTGGTGTGACCCGCGGACACAGATTGTGGACCCAGGCATTCCTCCCACTTATTGCGGTGCTTGGCTGCCATGTGGCGGATCATGCTGGTGGTGGTGAGGTTGCTACTCTTCACACCTTGGCCTTTTGGTGTGGCACAGGTTGCAAACTACTATTCTTTTGTCATCTGCACTTTGTCCGCAAAAAAGCGCCATACCGCGGAACACCTACCCCTTGGCAAGGGAGATTTCCGCAAGGGGGTGCTCTGTGGAACACTTGCAGGCCTGTTTGGTGTGGCCCGCCTTCTCCCTGTTGCCACCCCACTGCCTCTTCCAGCCTGTTGCGGTGCTGCAGATAGCTCCCCCTCGGGACTGCTGTCCTCGCTCGCGTTTCCGCCTTCCCATGTTGGGTCAGTGACCTCATCGTCCACCAAGTCCTCTTCAACTTCCCCACGCCGATCATCCTCCTCATTTGCTGACCCAACACAACTTCAGTGATTGACAACGGTATATCATCCTCTTCATCAACCTCTGCAGACCGTAATTGTGGTTGACTTGATGGCAACTGTGTCTCGTCATCATCCACCTCCTTAAACACATCATCTTGTGAGTGTGAAGGCTCTAGAGCAGGGATGGCCAACCTGAGGCTCTCCAGCTGTTGCAAAACTACAACTCCCATCATGCCCGGACAGTCTACAGCTATCAGCCTACAGCAGGGCATGGTGGGAGTTGTAGTTTTACAACAGCTGGAGAGCCGCAGGTTGGCCATGCCTGCTCTAGAGGTTGAGAATCAGGGCACAAGATCTCATGTCCCTCTTCAAGAGTGCTTGGGGAGAGGGACAAATTAAGTGATGGGGGTGAAAATAGCTCCTCGGAACATCCGAGTACCGGATCGCTTGTTTGGCCAGACTCTACATGGTGGGAGGAAGGATGATCAGGGTGAGGATTGTGTTGTTGACCAGACTGTTGGCTACTGAGACTGGACTTGGTGGAAGACAGGGTGGTGCTTAACCTAGTGGAAGCATTATCTGCTGCAATCCAACCGACCACCTGGTCGCACTGGTCTGACTTCAAGAGTTTTGTCTTGCGACGCCCTGCAAACTGGGACATGAAGCTAAGTATCGTGGATGACTGTTTTCCTTGTGCTCTGGCAGTAGGCACAGTTGCAACGCGCCCTGAGCCACGGCCTCTGCGTGAACCATCAGAATCACGTCCACTTCCACGTCCCTTAATACTCGCCTTCTTCATATTGACACTGGATGTCACTGATATTTTGATTAAATATAGGCCTTACACACTGTCTAGAAATAAGTGTAGATTTGCTTCTCACTGGTCACAGCAAGCAGAGTTTGTATAATACAGAAACTGACTGTAACTGCTATTTGGATTAAATATAGGCATCACACACTGTCTAGAAATAAGTGTATATTTGCTTCTCACTGGTCACAGCAAGCAGAGTTTGAACAATACAGAAACTGACTGTAACTGCTATTTGGATTAAATATAGGCCTACACACTGTCTAGAAATAAGTGTAGATTTGCTTCTCACTGGTCACAGCAAGCAGAGTTTGAACAATACAGAAACTGACTGTAACTGCAATTTGGATTAAATATAGGCGTCACACACGGCCTAGATATCAGTGCTGATTTGCTTCTTACTGGTCACAGCAAGCAGAGTTTGTATAATACAGAAACTGACTGTAACTGCAATTTGGATTAAATATAGGCGTCACACACGGCCTAGATATCAGTTCTGATTTTCTTCTCACTGGTCACAGCAAGCAGAGTTTGTATAATACAGAAACTGACTGTAACTGCAATTTGGATTAAAGAGGACCTTTCACTAAAATAGAAAATCTAAATTAAGTATACAGACATGTAGAGCGGCGCCCAGGGATCCCCCCGCACTTACTGTTATACCTGGGCGCCGCTCCGTTCTCCCGGTATAGCCTCCGGTATCTTCATATGTTCCGCTCCTCCCAGTTGAGCCTGCCGGCGTCTCCTTCTCCCAGGCTGTAGCGCTGGCCAATCGCAGCGCTCAGCTCATAGCCTGAGAGAAAAAAAAAACTCTCAGGCTATGAGCTGAGCGCTGCGATTGGCCAGCGCTACAGCATGGGAGAAGGAGACGCCGGCAGGCTCAACTGGGAGGAGCGGAACATATGAAGATACCGGAGGCTATACCGGGAGAATGGAGCGGCGCCCAGGTATAACAGTAAGTGCAGGGGGATCCCTGGGCGCCGCTCTCCATGTCTGTATTTTTAGTTTAGATTTTCTATTCTAGTGAAAGGTCCTCTTTAAATATAGGCGTCACACACGGCCTAGATATCAGGGCTGATTTGCTTCTCCCTGACTCGCAATGAGCTGAACCCGCGTGACCGGGTGCTATATAGCACCCGATGACGTGTTCCGGCCAGCCAATCACTGTAATGCCAGTAGAAAACATGTCTAATGGCATTACAGTAATGGCAATACTTACCAGCATGTTTATTGGCTGCTTAGAAGGCGCCAAACGTGTGGGGAGGAGACTTGAGCATGGCGCTCGAGCACATGTGGTACTCGGCCGAGCGCTCGGATCTGCCGAGCATAGCGATGCTCTAGCCGAACTGGTACTTGGCAGAGCATGCTCGCTCATCACTAGTGCCCAACCATTTCTCATCTGAGGGCCGCACTAGACATGGTATAAATTTCGTGGGCCGGGACCAGGTAGCTTTGCCAGAAAGAAATGCAAACACTGTGAGGGGGCACCTGCGAGCATTACTACTGTGAAGGGGCAAATATCTGGGCATTTTTTCTGTGAAGGGGGAGATCTAGGCATTTTTACTGTAAAGGGGGCACATGTGAGCATTACCACTGTAAAGGGGGAACATGTGAGCATTACCCCTGTGAATGGGGCACATCTGGGCATTACCCCTGTGAAGGGGGCACATCTGGGCATTACCCCTGTGAAGCAGGCACATCTGGGCATTACCCATGTGAAGGGGGGCACATCTGGGCATTACCCCTGTGAAGGGGGCACATCTGGGCATTACCCCTGTGAAGGGGGCACATCTGAGCATTGCACTGTGAAGGGGGCACATCTGGGCATTACCACTGTGAAGGGGGCACATCTGGGCATTAGCACTGTGAAGGGGCACATCCAGAACTTCCGTTATTTTCGTTTTTTCTCCTCAGGCAACTGAGCAGAACAACATAAATAAATAGCGGTGGTGTGAACGGGGCCAAAGAGGTGAGTATTTATGTGGGTACCATTACTGATCTGAATAACAGCAGACAATTACAGCCAAGTGATAAAGTCCAGTCCAATATGGCGGATCTTCCTTGTACTTTATCACTTGGCACTCCACACTGCACCACATGCATCACACACACTGCACCCAAAAGGATTGATTTTCACAGGCATTGATAAAGCGAATAGGCGAAACCTGGGCCGGGCGGATCCATGAGTGTGGATGTTTGTTCAAAGCTATTTTATTCATCTCCTTTGTGAGTATAATAAAACTTTTAAAGACTATTTTTCAGGTGGATCTTCACTATGTGCATCAAAATACTAACCCCCGCAGAAGGATCGTTCGTGATAAGGCTATCCCTGCTGGAACTCGGATGTTTGGTTGCATGAGAAGAGCCTGATATTTCCTGACCTCACTCGTTAGTCATTATCTACACTTGGCAGCGCGATCACCTTCATGAAATAAATACTGTTGAATGTGAACTGTGCCCACTTAATACGGAGATCAGCAGCGCCGAAAAGAAACCATCTCTACGTAAAAGAGAACTTTTTTATTTATTTGTATTATTTGTGCGTAGGTTGGGCATCACTGGTCTAGTGTGTGCTGCCCTGACGTTTTCTCTCATAAGCCACATTCAACTAAGCATGAGGTCAATAAGAAGTAGTACAGTGTAAGCGGGTCCTAGGAGACATGATGACATCATCGCGTACCTACTCCTAGACGCAGGCTGCACGTTGACTTCAACGCAAGTGCATGAGAAGCTGGGAACTTATTGATACTTCACTGACAGCGAATGGAAATGAGGTCTTTTCTTTTTCCTTGTCTGTTACAGGGGGGCAGCTTAAGGACTGGGGGCACTACAAGGGGCACTTTAAAGACTGTGGACACTACAGAGAGCCCTAGAAGGATCGGGGGCAATAAAAGGGGCAGTTTAAGGATTGTTGACACTAGAGGGGAGAGTTAAGGACTATTGGCAATAGTGGGAGGCACTATAAGGACTGTTGGCACTACAATGAGACAGTTTAAATGGCTGGGGGCACTATAGGGGAGCACTATAAAGATTGGGGACACTACAGGGGGGCATTTTTCTATGATTTGAGGACACCTATAGCATCCCTCTCGTTATCTATTGATAGTTTTTCTAATGAAAGAGAAGATCTACATCAGAGGAGACGTCACCTGTGAGGCGCTGGATATAATAGCCATGCAGCGCTGCATAGTTCTGTATGTTTGGTATTGTCCATGCAGCAAGTATAGAGCGCGTGGGTGTGAGGAGGTTTTGAGAATTGGGCCCCGGATCTTTTGAGACCCTAGCAATGCCCCTGCTGTAGAGGCTGCCAAGAAGCGATGCACACCAGTGGCAGGGAAAAAAGCTAAAATTCAATCAGGTTCTTAGAATCCTATAAAGTTACAAATAAACTGTAACCCTTGTAATAATAATAAATGGCGAGGCGTTGAGGAACTGCACTGTGGAAGAGACATGTGAGTGCACTTCTTCACCTGTGTATATGAGCCTGTCTACCTTTTTATGAACTCAAACTAAATATTCCTCACACTTTTACTGGATCAAGGTATTCTCTTCATTTTAGATGCTTCCTCTCCTGTGAACACTTATTTTTGTATTTTATTTCTACTTTTGCGAGAACTGTATATTATTTTTATTTATCCGGAAAAGCAATAAAACAGCAGCAATCTCCTAGTGTAACATGTATTACATAATGTACTCCTTTATTACCGTGAAACACATTTTACAAAGAAAATTATTGATCTCAATAAAAGATAGCACTGAGTCTCTGTAAATAACTGCATGGCGGTGTGAAATCACACAATATGAATATATTATATTGAGGAAATAACATAGCTTTTCTGTGGTGACTTCATGTGTCCAGTACCGGAATTCTTGCTGAAATGAATTGCCATCATCAATACAATTGGCTGTAACTAATTCTACTGGGTTTTACATTGTCTTTACTGCCATTTATATTCACACAGATACAGGAAAAACTGTGAAGAAACATTCCCAATTAAAGAGGACCTTTCACCGATCCTGACATTGTGAACTAAGTATCATGACATATACAGCGGCGCCCAGGGATCTCACTGCACTTACTATTATCCCTGGGCATCGCTCTGTTCTCCCGCTATGTCCTCCGGTATGTTCGGGGACTTGGTTATAGTAGGAGGAGACTTAGGGGACTTGGTTATAGTAGGCGGAGTCTGCCCTTGTTCTGCTGGGCGTCTCCTTCTCCTAGGCTGTAGCGCTGGCCAATCGCAGCGCAGAGCTCACAGCCTGGGAGGTTTTTTCTCCCAGGCTGTGAGCTCTGCGCTGCGATTGGCCAGCGCTACAGCCTAGGAGAAGGAGACGCCCAGCAGAACAAGGGCAGACTCCTCCTACTATAACCAAGTCCCCGAATATACCGGAGGACATAACGGGAGAACGGAGCGGCGCCCAGGGATAATAGTAAGTGCAGTGAGATCCCTGGGCGCCGCTGTATATGTCATGATACTTAGTTCACAATGTCAGGATCGGTGAAAGGTCCTCTTTAAGAAGTAGGTATGATGATAAAAAAAATATATCATTAATTCACATATGTGAAAGTGCCAACATTATACACATAGTAAGATTCACATCTATAAGTGATATAGCAAGCCATGGCCGTTAGGGAGGGCCTGTCATCTCTCCTGACATGTCAGTTATGGCAGGCAGGTGACCATCCATAAACAGACATGTCAGAAGGCGTGACAGGTCCTCTTTAATATAGAGTTGGGCCCCCTTTTGCAGCTAGAGCAACCTTCACTTTTTTGTGAAAGCTTTCCGCAATATTACGGAGCGTGTCTGTGGGCATTGGTGCTCATTCAGTCACAATAGCATGTGTGGGCTTAGGTGGGAATGATGGAAAAGAAGGTCTGGCCCACAATTGATGTTTTCACTTATCAATGGAGGCATGTTTTACATTACTCCAGCTGACACTTGGATCCGTGCATGGTAATCTTAGCCTTTTGCGTAGCTGCTCGATCCTAGAAAGTTATTTCATGAAGCTCCTGACATTAACACCGGATCAGGCAGGTTGAAGTCCAACATGGCTAGTCTTGCTTTCCATGAATGTAAATGTTGGGGGGCAGTCAGGTTGCCCTTATACACATTAGACAAACCCTTGGGGAATCGGAGAATATCTAATTGCTTCTTGAAAGGTTATTGTAATGTTTATGGCCAACTTTGAGTTTCTAGATTATGGATAGTAATGATTACAAATATTGTCACCTGCGATATCACGGTATTGTCACATTGTTGAAAAATGCTTGAAGAATAACATCAAAATGATATGTCTTAATATCTGTTAGTAAGGGTGGGTTCACACTACCGATATGGAGTTCGTTATGGCTTGTTATAACGGAACATAATGGAATCCATAGGATGGAATGCAAAACGGAAGCCTTTAAGAATCATTCCGTTTTGCTCCGTCCTAATAGAAGTCTATGGGAAAACATAACGGATCCGTCTGGGCCCCGTTATTGAAGATGGAAAACAAAGTCCTGTTGACAGGACTTTGTTTTCCGTCTTGCATAACGGGAACCAGACGGATCCGTTTTGATTCCCATAGACTTCTATTAGGACGGAGAGCAAACGGAATGACTTTTAAAGTCGTCCGTTTTGCATCCCGTCATAATGCAAGTCTATGGGCAGCAAAAAGGATCTGTCCTTCAGTCTTATGGATTCCGTTATTTTCCGTTATAACCCTGTTAGAATGGAAAGCCATAACGGACTCCATAACGCTAGTGTGAACCCACCCTAATTTGCACATTTTTAGGTAAGTCAATTCTACATTCTGGTGTATCACGCTCCGGAATAATATGAGGAGGTCTATAAGGAAGAAATAGTCACATAAATGTAGAATCAATAATATGAAGAGGTCTATAATAATATGAAGGTCAATAAAATAAAGAGGTCTATAAGGAAGAAATAGTCACATAAATGTAGAATCTTAACAGTTGCAGTTAAAGTTTAACATGAATAAGAGAGGAAATGGTTTTATGATTACACATGTGACCTCGCACTACACACTCTACAATTACGTGTCTCATAAAATGTGTTTGAGGTCAACCGGATTACAAACTTTTCTTCAATAATAATTAACACAAACATATTTGTGAAATTATATTTCATATTTTCCTTTCAATAAGGGCAAATGGAGGTGACTGTGACGTGGCCACATTTTACCATTTGTATTAGCATCCCAGAAACCATAGCGCTTGTGTTTCTACTGAACTTAGACCACCATGGAACCCTATGGTGATCTCATTTGGTTCGCTTGAACTGTGGAGCGACAAGGTGTGAGAGATGCCGAAATGTGGACATGGTACGGCCTTGAGCATCCAGAACAAGACATCATTGAAATCCCTGTCCATTCAATCAACATGGGTAAAACCAAAGAGCTGTAAACTGAAATGAGAAAGAAGGCTGTGACCCCAGACAGATAAGCAAATGGTTGTACAAAAAAAACTATGAAGCACAACGTGAGAGATTTACTGGGCACATGGTGGCAGAAATTTGGCTCAAACTGGCATACATGCTATGAACTACAGTTATTTTGTGTTCTAGATGCTTTTTGTGCCTCATTAGACAGTCATAAAATGCACCAGATTTATTAATGGGCTGCTGCACTGTTATTTTGACTTAAAATATGGGTGTCAAGTAAGTCAATCAAGAGGTGGCATGATGAAAAGAAAATGTCTAACATGCCCAGTAGGATGTGCCACATTTATCACTCAGCATGAACCACAGAAATAAATCTGCCACTGCTTCTGCCTATCTCATCTAGTTTTAAGCCCTCTAAGACAGTACTAATACTGTTGTCAAATTTAGAAATCTACAAACGTATCTTAAAACCTGGTTTAAAAAAAGACAGGGCTGGTTCATTTTTATTTTTATATCAGTCATGGCATAGCCCTTTAAGGCCAATTGTTAGCAGCCAATTTGGGGCATACTAGATTATATTTTTTTTTTTTACATTTTCCAAATAAAACTTAGTCCTAGTATGGACCTGAACCCATGATCCTCTGATTGCCTATATAATACACTGCAATTGATTGGATTTTCCACAGTCTTAAATTAAAAAGTGTCATCACACTATCACAGCTTTTAACAAAAGAATTGGTTGGGAATTTCCCATGCAGAGCAATGCATATGTTCACTTTAAAAACTATTATGTAGAATTCTGCGCGTACATTTCTTTATGAATATATAAGCTACCTCTGAAATGGAGCTGAAAGAGAAATGGTGCAGCATGAGAAAAGACTTGGAGACAAGTGGGGGAAGATCGGATTCCGGAGGAGGTTAGCCTAGAGCGTAGAGGACGGGTACAAAAAATGGAGGAGGAGATGTAGGGTGGTGAAGTACTGTGAAGAGCTTGCAGGGAGTGTGTGCCCCCTTTTATTTGTGGTTGCTGCTTAGCTTCTGGCCTGTCTTATACACAGGAGAGAGGAGATTCCGGCTTTGACCCAGAAGAAGGATCCTCCTATATAGTATATAGTATGCTTCTCCCATTAGGAGAGATGAAACAAGCTGTAGAAAAAGTTATTCAAATTACAGAAGCTCATGGGAGCTATCCTGGAATTTATAAACTGGGGTCATTTGTCATGTCTTCTCCTGGATTACGTTACAACCTTCTGTGTGTCTGGTAGATCATTTTACAGTGGACTACTTTAAATATCTAGGGGTATTAGTGAATAACGATCCACTTCAGTATGCAGAATCCAATGTCATCACAAACAAGAATAAAATATGGAGGCCAGAATAGTACTTCAAAAAATTGTGGAGATGTCACAGGTCATTTTGTGCTGCAAAAATGCCAGATATGGTTTAAAAAAAAAATATCTTGATGGGATAGGGCTATTAGGCAATAAAGAAATGATATCAAATTTCCCAACAGGACATATGATTCAGAAAGTTTGAGAATGGGATACAACTAAAAATGAGTTGCACATACAGGGTTACCAGGGGCAAATCCAATCTGGGGCAATAGACAATATAAACTTAGGGTCACTGGAAAATTCCTGGAAAAAATAGAGGGAACACAGAATTATGCATTTATACCTATTATTCAAGGGAGAGAATTTGAAATTTTTTGAGGAATTAATAGAAGAATACCAGCTGGAAGCTGGAGATGTTTTGAAGTGCAGGTGACACGTGTTCGCAAGTGATTGACTACAGGGAACAAAGGAAAGATGGGGGCATGCTGCATGGGCGCTGTAGTAGGACGCACATTGAAATAGAAATATCAGGTAGGCTAGTAGATGGTGAACACAAACATAAAATGAGCATTTGACACTCAGAAAATAGAAAAAAGTGTTTACAATATTCATATAAAACATTTTTGAAATGGACGGAGCAAACATAGGCCTAGTGACTGATGAACATGATGTCACTGGCCTTGGAAGAGGGCATGGTGCTGCTTCAAACAGCTGATCTGCAGGGGTGCTGGGATTCAGACCCCCACCGATTAGATATTGATGATCTGTCCTGAGAATATGTCATTAATACTTTACTCACGGAAAATCCCTTTAAATACTGAATATTGTCCTTCTGTAGCAGTCAACACAAATGATAAGACCTCCCATATAAATAGGAAATCCACTGTTTGTTTACTGCAGCTGTGAGGGAATGTGTTATCTGTAAGGCAATCATCATCATAACAGTAGACGTAGAATTGGGATAACAACTGTATTGTTCTTTTCATAGGCCTAGAAAAGGTGCTTACAGAACAGCATTGATAAGCGAAATATGTAATTATTTAATTTATTCCTCCACTGTGTCTATCGTCCGATCCCCCCACTGTTTACATCTAACGGTGCATGGGCATGGTCACATGGTCTGCTGCAGCCAATGACTGGCTTTACCGTCAAAGCAACGCCCGATGTAAACACTACAATGACTGGAAGATAGACACAGAGGTAAATTGCGGAGGACCAGAGCGGCATAGAGCAGGTAAGTACACTGACCAAAAATATAAACGCAACACTTTCAGTTTTGCTCCGATTTTGCATGAACATTCATTGCATGGGCAACAGCTCTGGTAGATATTCCTGCAATCAGCATGCCAAATGCACGCTCCCTTAAACGTTGCGACATCTGTGGCATTGTGCTGCGTGATCAAACTGCACATTTCAGAGTGGTCTTTTATTGTGGGAAGTCTAAGGCAGCGGTCCCCAACCGCCGGGCCGCGGCCCAGGACCGGGCCATGGAAGATTGTTAGCCGGGCCGCGGCGATCAGGGCAGTCTTTAACTCTGTACTAATGAAGTGCTTCCATTATGGAAGCGCTTCATTAGTACAGAAGGACCAGGAAGCGGTGAAGGATCTGTACTCACCGCTTCCTGGTCCTCGGCTCGGCTATCGGCTGTGCAGGGCTGCGCACAGCGTGAGGTCGCTCTGTGAAGGGCTAATGGGGGCTTATGGCTGACATGAAGGGCTAATGGGGGCTTATGGCTGACATGAGGGGCTAATGGGGGGCTTATGGCTGACATGAAGGGCTAATGGGGGGCTTATGGCTAACATGAAGGGCTAATGGGGGCTTATGGCTGACATGAGGGGCTAATGGGGGGCTTATGGCTGACATGAAGGGCTAATGGGGGGCTTATGGCTGACATGAAGGGCTAATGGGGGCTTATGGCCGCTATACACAGCCAGCCGACAGCAGAATTAAGAGGATCGCGATGGTGACCAGGAGCAGGAGAGGTAAGTGTTTTTTTTTTTTTTTTTTTTTTTTTTTGCACTGATGGCTGACCTGGGGGACATGGGGCTGACATGGGGGGCTTATGGGCTGGCTGACATGGGGGGCTTATGGGCTGGCTGACATGGGGGGCTTATGGGCTGGCTGACATGAGGAGCTAATGGGGGGGGGTTATGGCTGACATGTGGGGCTAATGGGGGCTTATGGCTGACATGAGGGGCTAATGGGGGGCTTATGGCTGACATGAAGGGCTAATGGGGGCTTATGGCTGACATGGGGGGCTTATGGATGACATGAAGGGCTAATGGGGGGGCTTATGGCTGACATGAAGGGCTAATGGGGGCTTATGGCTGACATGAGGGGCTAATGGGGGCTTATGGCTGACATGAGGAGCTAATGGTGGCTAATGGCTGACACGAAGGGCTAATGGGGGGCTTATGGCTGACATGAAGGGCTAATGGGTGGCTTATGGCTGACATGAAGGGCTAATGGGGGGCTTATGGCTGACATGAGGGGCTAATGGGGGCTTATGGCTGACATGAGGGGCTAATGGCTGACATGAAGGGCTAATGGGGGGCTTATGGCTGACATGAAGGGCTAATGGGGGGCTTATGGCTGACATGAGGGGCTAATGGGTGGCTTATGGCTGACATGAGGGGCTAATGGGGGCTTATGGCTGACATGAAGGGCTAATGGGGGGCTTATGGCTGACATGAAGGGCTAATGGGTGGCTTATGGCTGACATGAAGGGCTAATGGGTGGCTTATGGCTGACATGAAGGGCTAATGGGGGGCTTATGGCTGACATGAGGGGCTAATGGGGGGCTTATGGCTGACATGAAGGGCTAATGGGGGCTTATGGCTGACATGAAGGGCTAATGGGGGCTTATGGCTGACATGAGGGGCTAATGGGGGCTTATGGCTGACATGAGGGGCTAATGGGGGGCTTATGGCTGACATGGGGGGCTTATGGCTGACATGAGAGGCTAATGGGGGGCTTATGGCTGACATGGGGGGGGGTTTATGGCTGACATTGGGGGGGGGTGTATGGCTGACATTGGGGGCTGATAGATGGCTAAAGGTTTAGTGGTTGATCTGAGCCATTGGGGGTCTAATCTGAGGTCTGATTAACATTGGGGGTCTGATTGCTGGTCTGACCTGAGGTGTAATGAAATTTTTTTTTTTCTTATTGTTCTCCTCTAAAACCTAGGTGCATCTTATAGGGCTAATGGGGGCTTATGGCTGACATGAGGAGCTAATAGGGGCTTATGGCTGACATGAGGGGCTAATGGGGGCTTATGACTGACATGAGGGGCTAATGGCTGACATGAAGGGCTAATGGGGGGCTTATGGCTGACATGAAGGGCTAATGGGTGGCTTATGGCTGACATGAATGGCTAATGGGGGGCTTATGGCGGACATGAGGGGCTAATGGGGGCTTATGGCTGACATGAGAGGCTAATGGGGGGCTTATGGCTGACATGAGGGGCTAATGGGGGGCTTATGGCTGACATGAAGGGCTAATGGGTGGCTTATGGCTGACATGAAGGGCTAATGGGTGGCTTATGGCTGACATGAGGGGCTAATGGGGGCTTATGGCTGATATGAAGGGCTAATGGGTGGCTTATGGCTGACATGAAGGGCTAATGGGGGCTTATGGCTGACATGAGGAGCTAATGGTGGCTAATGGCTGACATGAAGGGCTAATGGGGGGCTAATGGCTGACATGAAGGGCTAATGGGGGGCTTATGGCTGACATGAAGGGCTAATGGGTGGCTTATGGCTGACATGAAGGGCTAATGGGGGGCTTATGGCTGACATGAGGGGCTAATGGGGGCTTATGGCTGACATGAGGGGCTAATGGCTGACATGAAGGGCTAATGGGGGGCTTATGGCTGACATGAAGGGCTAATGGGGGGCTTATGGCTGACATGAGGGGCTAATGGGTGGCTTATGGCTGACATGAGGGGCTAATGGGGGCTTATGGCTGACATGAAGGGCTAATGGGGGGCTTATGGCTGACATGAAGGGCTAATGGGTGGCTTATGGCTGACATGAAGGGCTAATGGGGGGCTTATGGCTGACATGAAGGGCTAATGGGGGCTTATGGCTGACATGAGGGGCTAATGGGGGGCTTATGGCTGACATGAGGGGCTAATGGGGGGCTTATGGCTGACATGAAGGGCTAATGGGGGCTTATGGCTGACATGAAGGGCTAATGGGGGCTTATGGCTGACATGAGGGGCTAATGGGGGCTTATGGCTGACATGAGGGGCTAATGGGGGGCTTATGGCTGACATGGGGGGCTTATGGCTGACATGAGAGGCTAATGGGGGGCTTATGGCTGACATGGGGGGGTTTATGGCTGACATTGGGGGGGGGGGTATGGCTGACATTGGGGGCTGATAGATGGCTAAAGGTTTAGTGGTTGATCTGAGCCATTGGGGGTCTAATCTGAGGTCTGATTAACATTGGGGGTCTGATTGCTGATCTGACTTGAGGTGTAATGAAATTTTTTTTTTCTTATTGTTCTCCTCTAAAACCTAGGTGCATCTTATAGGGCTAATGGGGGCTTATGGCTGACATGAGGAGCTAATAGGGGCTTATGGCTGACATGAGGGGCTAATGGGGGCTTATGGCTGACATGAGGGGCTAATGGCTGACATGAAGGGCTAATGGGGGGCTTATGGCTGACATGAAGGGCTAATGGGTGGCTTATGGCTGACATGAAGGGCTAATGGGGGGCTTATGGCTGACATGAGGGCTAATGGGGGCTTATGGCTGACATGAGAGGCTAATGGGGGGCTTATGGCTGACATGAGGGGCTAATGGGGGGCTTATGGCTGACATGAAGGGCTAATGGGTGGCTTATGGCTGACATGAAGGGCTAATGGGTGGCTTATGGCTGACATGAGGGGCTAATGGGGGCTTATGGCTGACATGAAGGGCTAATGGGTGGCTTATGGCTGACATGAAGGGCTAATGGGGGCTTATGGCTGACATGAGGGGCTAATGGGGGGCTTATGGCTGACATGAGGGGCTAATGGGGGGCTTATGGCTGACATGAAGGGCTAATGGGGGCTTATGGCTGACATGAAGGGCTAATGGCTGACATGAAGGGCTAATGGGGGCTTATGGCTGACATGAGGGGCTAATGGGGGCTTATGGCTGACATGAGGAGCTAATGGTGGCTTATGGCTGACATGAAGGGCTAATGGGGGCTTATGGCTGACATGAGGGGCTAATGGCTGACATGAAGGGCTAATGGGGGGCTTATGGCTGACATGAAGGGCTAATGGGGGGCTTATGGCTGACATGAAGGGCTAATGGGGGGCTTATGGCTGACATGAGGGGCTAATGGGGGCTTATGGCTGACATGAAGGGCTAATGGGGGCTTATGGCTGACATGAGGGGCTAATGGGGGGCTTATGGCTGACATGAGGGGCTAATGGGGGGCTTATGGCTGACATGAAGGGCTAATGGGGGCTTATGGCTGACATGAGGGGCTAATGGGGGGCTTATGGCTGACATGAAGGGCTAATGGGGGGCTTATGGCTGACATGAAGGGCTAATGGGGGCTTATGGCTGACATGAGGGGCTAATGGGGGCTTATGGCTGACATGAGGGGCTAATGGGGGGCTTATGGCTGACATGGGGGGCTTATGGCTGACATGAGAGGCTAATGGGGGGCTTATGGCTGACATGGGGGGGGTTTATGGCTGACATTGGGGGGGGGTGTATGGCTGACATTGGGGGCTGATAGATGGCTAAAGGTTTGGTGGTTGATCTGAGCCATTGGGGGTCTAATCTGAGGTCTGATTGCTGGTCTGACCTGAGGTGTAATGAAAATTTTTTTTTTCTTATTGTTCTCCTCTAAAACCTAGGTGCATCTTATAGGGCGAAAAATACGGTACAGTGCAGCAGAGACCAGTGCAGCAGAGACCAGTCCAGCAGAGACCAGTGCAGCAGAGACCAGTGCAGCAGAGACCATAGTCAGTTTATATAGTCATTATATAGTGTTATATATTTTAATATGCACCTTTTGTGTTTTGTTATGCGCGTGAATCAGTCGGTCCCGCCCACCCCTAAGCCCCGCCCCAGAACTCCGCCCCCTTCCCCCCCCCAACCGGTCCCTGGGAAAATTGTCTTGCATGAAACCGGTCCTTGGTGCAAAAAAGGTTAGGGACCACTGGTCTAAGGCACACCTGTGCAATATTCATGATGTCTAATCAGCACCTTGATATGCCACACCTGTGAGGTGGGATGGATTATCTCGGCAAAAGAGAAGTGCTCAATAACACAGATTTAGACAGATTTGTGAACAATATTTGAGAGTAATTGGTCTTTTGTGTATGTAGAAAATGTTTCAGATCTTTGAGTTCAGCTCATGGAAAATGGGAGCAAAACCGAAAGTGTTGTGTTTATATTTTTGGTCAGTGTAAGAATCTTCTGATTCAGGGGGCAGACTGCTGGTATTAGATAAAATCCTCATTCTTAGAGAACCCTTTTAAGTGCTGCAAAGAGATCCAGAAGAATCAATAACGAATAGCTACATTTAGGGTCCATTCACACGTCCGTGAATGTGTCCGAACCCGTTCTGCAATTCTGCGGAACGGGTGCTGACCCATTCATTCTCTATGGGGCAGGAATGGATGCGGACAGCACACAGTGTGCTGTCCGCATCCGCATTTCCGGAGCGTGGCCCCGAACTTCCGGTCCGCGGCTCCGGAAAAAAAATAGAACATGTCCTATTCTTGTCCGCAATTGCGGACAAGAATAGGCAGTTCTAAGGGGGTGCCGGCCGGGTGTATTGCGGATCCGCAATTTGCGAATGTGCAATACACTACGGACGTGTGGACCCTTAGGATAACATTTAAGACTTTAATAAGAACAGTTTCTAGTTTCTAGCAAGTATGGTGTAGAACTAGATTTAGGGAAAGCAGAGACACGGTTGACAGTAGACCAATTGCTCCAGATGAAGGGTACCAGAAAGGTGTCAAGAGAGGGTTTTTTTTTTTTTTTTTCAATAATGGGGTCATAAAGAGAAAAAAGAGAGAGGTTAAATATTTGAGTTAGGCGAGTAATAAAAGCCTAAGGAGGAAGATGACTATAGAATCTGATAATGGAAGTCAGTATTTCTCAAGAAAGAAAATGAGGAAGTTAGGCAGCAGACAAAGGAAGGAACTAGAAGGGTGAGCCGGGGGTGGTAGACAACTGCCGCTCGGAGGGAATATGGGTGAAAGAGTCTGAAGGTGTGGACCTGCCTGTTCGTGGATATGGGAGCATGAGGAAAACGTGGATCAGTTAGAGCAGCAGTGGAAGCTGTAGCCATGTTTCTGTCAAAGCCAGCAGGTTGAGGGAATTTGAAAGGAATACAACATGAATTAAAGAGATTGTCTCACTTCCGCAAATTACATTTATCATGTAGAGAAAGTGAATACAAGGTACTTACTAATGTATTGTGACTGTCCATATGGCCTCCTTTGCTGGTTTGATTCATCTTTCCATCACATTACACTCTGCTCATTTCCACGGTTAGGACCACCGTGGATTCCTGCAGCGGTGGCCATGCTTTCATGCTATAGGAAAAAGGGCCAACCTAAGTGTACTTCCACAGTCCTGGCCACCAGAGAGGCTGGCACATTTTCTAATAGTGGGCAAGCACTGCCCCCGCTGCTGGATTGCAGGGTGGTCTGTAACCATGGAAGTGTATATTGTGATGAAAAATGAATCCAGCCAGAAAAGGAGGAAATATGGACAATCCCAATACATTAGTAAGGGCCTTGTATTAAGTGAGACAACCCCTTTAAGGTGGATTTGTTGCAACCTGACCAAGAGTTCCAGAGCAGCAAGTTAAAGGAGATCGTAGAATACATAGATACAGATATTAATCCGATTTACAAGGGGTTTTTGGATGGCAGGTGAGAAGGTGAAGTAACCAGGGTTAGGAGAGCTGTCTCCGGTGGAAAATAGCAGAAGACCAACTTTTGTGCTGCCCAATGGATTCAGATGGTTTAGGCTACCCTTACAGGATGAGATCCAACAGTTGGGTCAGTATGTGGATCACCATTAATTGCCAGGCCAGACCTGTACTTTCCGTGCCACTCCTGTATACCCTATTTGCTTCAAATAGCAAGTATAGCCATGGGCCGGCAAGTGTTTTCTAGCAATGGGCAGTGAGCCACATGCTGACCTCTCTGCTGGCCCACCTTAAAGGGATTGTCCAGAAAACAGCCTAGTACTCATACCCACCTTACTGATCTCCAATGCTCCCGCTTTACACAGGTGACACATGCAGGTTTGGATTAGCCGAAACAGCATGTTTATTTCAACAGAGAGGGGTGTAAGTGACTGCATCTCATAGGGCTGAAATCCAACATGCCCGATCTTTTGATAATTGGGTTTCTCCCTTAGCCCATACACATCAGAAGGTGGCACATTGCCGTGACAATCGCAGGCGTCAGCCATTTATCTAACGTGCGTGCCCAATGTTACCCTTTGTGGATTACCACATAAACATACAATAGGTAGAACTGCTCCATTCTACACCAATCCTTCTAAATCCTTGATAAAGGTCACCGCCTCGTCTGTAGCTCACAACCCTATGTAAACTCTTTCTCCAGAGGACACCCAAATATAACTAACAGTGAGCACGGTGAGCAAGAAAGCAAGCAGCCGTGACTAGGTGTGTCACAAGTACGCAATAGAATAATAAAGACCTGCCTTAAAGGGAACCTGTCACCGGGATTTTGGGTATAGAGCTGAGGACATGGGTTGCTAGATGGCTGCTAGCACATCCACAATACCCAGTCCCCATAGCTCTGTGTGCTTTTATTGTGTAAAAAAAACGATTTGATACATATGCAAATTAACATCAGAGTCATATCTTACTTGTGTGACCGGAGAAGTCATATTTTCAAGCTCTGACTCATCTCAGGTTAATTTGCATATGTATCAAATCGTTTTTATACACAATAAAAGCACACAGAGCTATGGGGACTGGCTATTGCGGATGTGCTAGCGGCCATCTAGCAACCCATGTCCTCAGCTCTATACCCAAAATCCGGGTGACAGGTTCCCTTCAAGGCCAGATTACGCAGAACACCTCTTGCCCCAGACTGATAAACCGCTGCCAATTTATCAATAGCCGGGAAGACGACGGGGGTTCCACTCTGCTTACAATGTGGCATTGTCCCCAATGTTAAAGGGGGTCGTGTAGTGTAGACCCCTTCACATTGGGACACCTCTACAAGGGGGCGACACGCAGGTCATTTGGGAATGGAAGCAGTGCTGGCACGATAACCCTTCAGATGATCCGCGAGTTACCTCCACCAATGTCATAGTAACATAGTTTATAAGACATTTGTCCATCCAGTTCGGCCTGTTATCCTGCAGGTTGATCCAGAGGAAGGCAATCAGAATAACTCCCTGGATCAACGACCCCTCTCTAGTAATCTGTAATATTATTACGCTCCATCCGGGCCTCTCTGGGGCTCAGTTCACCATCACCGCCTCTTCTGGCCTAGGTCATTAATATCTTTCTTTACCGCCCATCTCCTAAATATCGGTAGGATATGCCCCCAACGTCTGATAGGTGCCGGTCCTATCTCTAGAACGCAGCCCCATAGAAATAAATGCATCCTAGCGCTATCCCCCCAATGTGTGATATGGGCGAACCTCTGGCAAGAAGGCACATGTCTACTAGCGGTTTCTTGCTCACTTTATGGTAAATATGCGTTTTCACGACCTTACTTTATTGGTCAACATTAGCGGCGAAAACCATCGATATCGGACTACGAACACAAAGAATGATAATCGCGGTCGTGATATCACTGAAAAAAGGGATTTTATGTCTCAACGTTGTAGATTGCATTTCGCCTGAGAAATAAAGAAAAAAGCGACAGTGCGCGGAGCAGAGCTACTATACCGCCCTGGTAAACACACCGCAGGAGTGCCCCTCTTTTAGCAGCGGAGTGCTCCTCTACTACAGACTGCTTGGTATTTTTAAAAGTAGCAGTGTAATACACAAACCACTGATGATGTCAGCTTGTTATTGACTTTCCAAGTCTGAATGACTGAGCAAAGGAGAGGGGGTGGGGTGAAATCAATCTATTGCAGGCTGGGTGACCAGCCGTGCAAAAATGAGCTTCAAGGTTGTGGAGGGGGATGGGAGACACCGAGCCTGCATGTTAAAGAGGCTTCTCAAAGCACCCGCTCTCCACAGAGGCCTACAGAGCTGGTTCCTGGATTCCTACAGTCTAGGAGGGAGGCACAGCTGATTTAGGGGAAGGAGTGGAGTCATTTGGCAGCCATTAACTCTTTCCTCACAGGGAAAACACCAGCTCCAACCATATACACTTCTCCGCTGGCTTCCTCGAATAGATCTAGATTTTAAAAGGGTTGTGCCAAGATTTGCAGTTATCCCCCAAACACAGATCACTGGGCCCCCCACCTATTCCGGGAAATGGAGCGGCAGAATGGCTCCATTCATTCTCTATGGGACAGACCCCACCAATCCCGTGGATTACGTGGCACAACCCCTTTAATGATTATTATTTTCTGACAATGTTAAAGGGGTATTCCCATCCTATTAAGTGATGGCTTATCACTAAGGACTCCTGCACACGAACGTGCTACGGCCCGCAATGCACGAACACCCGTCCGTGGGGCAGCCGCAGCGGATCGCGGACCCTTTCACTTGAATGGGTCCGCGATCCGCCCGTTCGGCAAAAAGATAGGACATGTTCTATCTTTTTGCGGGACGAAACCCCACGGAAGCACTCCGTAGCGCTTCCGTTCCGCATCTCTGGATTGATGCGAAATGGCCACGGAGAACGGCGCCCGTGTATTGCGGATCCGCAGCATGGGCACAGGACACCTACGGTGGTGTGCAATAGTGCCTAAGGTAGGCCATCAGTTTATGATGTGACCTCTGGGATCCCCACCGATCCGAAAGAATGAAGGGGTCACGGTGCTGGCGTAGCCGTGCTTTGCCTTCTCCGTTTTTCCTCCATAGCGGCTCTCCCGGCGATGGCGCCAGTCCTGATCATTTGAGGCCACCCGCACACGTTTGCGGAATACGTCCTTTTTTTTCTGCAAGGATTCCAGCGCAGAAAAACCGCAGCCGCAGTATCAGCAAAGCCTATGAGGTTACATAAATCTCATGGACACTTTGCAGATTTTTGCGCGGATTTCATAATCTGCAGCATGTCCATTATAGGCAGAGTTCACCCTTTTCAATGGAAGGGGAAATCCGCACCAAAAACCGCTGTTAGGCCACCTGCATACGGGTGCTGGTGAGCGCACATAGGATCCGCAGCAAATCCGCACCAAAATCTGCAATGTCTAGTTGCGGATTTGACGCGGTTTTCCCGCAGAGCCCACCCTTCTATTGAAGCTAAACCGGCAAACATAATTAACACGCCATTTATTTTCAAATCCGCACGGCAGGTCAATTTCCACACAGACAATTCCGCAAAGTGTACGTGAGATTTGTGTAATCCCATCCACTTTGCTGGTGCTGTAATACACTGCGGTTTTTTCTGCATGAAAAACCGCACCTATTCCACAAGGTGCGCAGGTGGCTTTAGACACTGCGGATATGCTGCAGAAATCTTATGTGCCGTCACACGCACCCGTAGGGGTGCTGCTATTTTAAGCGAAAACTGTGAAGGAGATGCAGCCGTACACAATCGCTGTGGCCCCTTCGTTCTCTCGATCCATGGGGTCCCGACCGGTCACGACGTGATGGCATATAAAAGGAGAATAAGCATTTCCTCATGTAGAACATGTAGTAGCCTCACTGAAATCTGATGAGAAGACGCACAGTTTAGGCCGGGTTCACATCACCGTTTTTGCTTTCCGTTTTTCTGATTCGTAATCAAAACAGAATTTTTTTATTTTTCATTTTGCATCCCATTTTGTCAGTTCCGTCAGAGGTCCGTTATTTTAGACAAGAGAAAGAGTCCTGCAGGCAAAGAGATTTTTTTGAGAATCAGGGACAGGTGACTGAAGCTGCGCATTTTTCATGTGCCACAATTACACAACAATACCGAACGGCCCCTTAATCCCGCCAGCCACAGCGCTCCCATTATACATCCGCCACATCTGTACTCATAACATAGCCACAGTACAGCGCGCCCTAACATAATGGGGGTCATTTACTAACTGTGGTGCACTGGTCTTTGGAGTAAAGAGTCACAAGACCCCGTTTTGTGACTTCTGGAACGTCAGCGGGACAATATTTTGTTGCATGGGTATTGTTAAGCTAGGCTTGGGCATGACGGGGGCCTGGCCATGGGCCCTTTCATAAATGACCCCTAATGAGTCTAGTAGTCCTCATGGGCCGATGATCAGGACTGGACGCATCTATGAACTTTCTTGCACCTGATCGTTGCTGTGCGTAACACTCGTTTGTCAGGGACGGATCAGTTTTTTATTGAGTCAGAGAAAACGGATCCGTCCCCATTGACTTGCATTGGGGGTAATGCCAGATCCATCTTGCTCCGCATCCCATGACAGAAAGCAAACTACAACATGTTGCGGTCTGCTCTCCGGTATGGGAACGCAACTAAACGGAATGAAATGCATTTTGGAGCGTTCCGTTCTGTTCAGTTTTGTCCTCATTGACAATGAATAGGGACAAAACTGAAGCGTTTTGTTCCGGTATTGAGCCCCTATGACGGATCTCAATACCGGAAAACTAAAACGCTAGTGTGAAAGTAGCCTTAGATCAGCCAAATTTATGACGAGGCCTTGTCATAAATTAGTCTAATCCTCTGGGAAAGGGGAAACGTGTAAATGTGCCCCGCTGTATGTACAGATTGGTCATCCCCCTGCTAACCATAATTGCTGCATGTAAATGGTACTTAACGAGCGTCACTCAACATGCTCCATCGTTGGACATGCTGTTAATGGGTGAAAAATCTGCCTGTGTCCCCACTGCACAGCCATTAACAGTGGCTCCATAATGGTAGCAAACTTACAGAAGTGCCGATGAATAGGCCTCATTCAGATGGCCGTATCACACCTCTGCTTTCTGGTTAGTGTTGACCAATGTCTTTGTGAGATGATTATATGGCACTTGCTAATATATCCTTTAAAATTCTGCACCGTTTTCTAGATTTAATAAGGTATGCTCCCATGCCTACAATGTCCACACAGAGGTCCTGTCCATAAAATGGCCTCTGATGGAGGGTCATGTGACCAGGCAGATCACCTCCATGTGATGTCTCCTCCTTACTAATACACTGCCATCTTTAGTGCAGGTACAGTGTGTTTGAAAGGAGGAGACATCACATGGAGGCGATTTGCTGGATCACATGGAGGTTTTTATGCAACATGATCAGGTCTTGATCATAAAAGGGGAGAAAGTATTAGGCCTCATGCACACGACAGTGTTTTTTCACTGTCAGTGATTTGGCTTCAGTGGTCCGTGTCCGATTTTGCTTCAGTTGTGTTTCCTTGTGTCTTCCTTTTTTTTTGTCTGACAGGGGGAAAAAAAAAGGAAGGTTAATGAAAAGTGCAATTTTATTGCACCAAGGTCTTGTAGAATAAAACGGACACGGACGCGGTCACGGATGACATACCAGTTGTGCATCAGTTTTTTTTGACGGACCCATTGACTTGAATGGGTCCGTCCTCCGTTTTCCACTGACAAGAATAGGACAGGTTATATTTTTTTGACGGACTGGAATCACGGACGCGGAGAAAAAACGGAGGACTATCAGTTTTTTTTCACAGCTCCATAGAAATGAATGGGACCTCCGCTAAACTGGGAAAAATGACGGAACAGACGCGGATGCACACAACGGTCGTGTGCATGAGGCCAAAAGGACAGATACAACTTTTCTGTCTTTTTGAATCCACTCCTGGTTTTGGCCTCAAAAACTGCATAAGAAAACTAATGGGGGACATTTATCAAACCTTAGGAATATACAATGTGTAAAATTCAGCCATGAATGGCTCATCTGCATCTGGCTTTAGTTCATGGCGGGAGAACCAAGAGTAAAAAAAACAAAAAAACATAACATAAGGGTAAAGTTCACACAGGCTTTTTTGGAGAAGGTTTTGTGGCAGATTTTCCTGAAGGATTTTCAGCCAAAGCCAGAAGTGGGTCCAGCAGGGAGGAGAAGTCCTTCCTTTACGTTTCTGATCCCTGCAGGAAAATCTGCCTCAAGACTTCCTCCAGAAAGCTCTTTGTGAACCTACCCATGAACATGTCATGTTAAATCTTTATCCCCTGATGAGATCGTCTTGAGAGATTACCAATATAGTTTCAGCCCTAAGCTTAAAGGAGAACTTTAAAGGAGTTGTTTCATAGGATAGGGGTTAAGTGTCCCAACGTGGACTTGCCTGCTGGGGCCCCTGCCAATCACAAGGTGGACTAGGGGGTCAGACATGTTCTCTGACACCCCAATCAGCTCTATGGGACTGTTGGAGATAGTCGAGTGCATGTACCCCGCTATCTCCGACAGTCCCATAGGGGTGAATTGAGCAGCGGACACAGACATGACTGCCGCTCCATTCATCTCTCGGGGAGAGTTAGGAATTCCCCATACACATTCCCGATACGCAGTACATATTGATGACCTATCCTCAGGATAGGCCATCAATATCTAATTGGCGGGGGTCCGACACCGCTGTTTTAAAAGGAGGCGGCGCTAATATGAGCGCTACTGCCTGCCGTCTCGGAGGTGCAGTGTAATTATGAGGACTCGCAGCGGTCACTTGAATGGATTACAGTGCACCACCACTGCAAGGGAGACGATGCACAGTGTAGTAAAGGGGAAGCAGTGCTTGCCTGGAGCTCTGCCTCCTCTTCAAATAGCTGAATGGAGGGAGATAGGTCATCACTTTAGACCTTTAAGGGTCACCGATTGCTGAAATGACGAGTTGATCTGCAGGCTTTTTACATACTGTCACATGAAGAGACAACAATAATTTTGAGGCCTGTATAAAAGATCCGATCAGCTGACAATGATCCATTGCGCTACTCCATCAATCCGCTCTCTACAAGTTTTGCCTACGCAGGGCAGGTATAGCAATGTATTTATGCCGGTTTGTGGTGTTCAGGACCTTCAGCTCTTCTGCCAGTACATACAAACGTGTCTGCGCATGCTTTTCAATGGGATGGGGTCCTAAACCGCGGCCAGCTGAAAGAATTGGGCAGGGAAGAGTCAGGAGACCTCCCCAATGTGTATAGCCTGCTCTTATTACACCACATATGTAAACAGAAATGTACGTTTTTATATAATTTCATATATTTACTGGTAAATTCCTCTACGGTACATATTAAAAATCAACCTTCACATAATAGAATTCACTGAGACCAGGTTAATAATTGTGCAGCTGAAATAAATGTACCTGTTATATCCAACCTTGAATGCACCCTATGAAGATTAGATAACAAAGCCTTAGGCCCCTTTCACGCGGGTGCAGTGCGTGACGTGAGCGCATAGCACCCGCATGGAATCCGGACCCATTCATTCTAATGTTTCTCTGTACATGAGCGGGTTTTTTTTCTCACGCATCAGTTCTGCGCTGCATGAAAAACGCAGCATGTTCTATATTCAGCGTTTTTCACGCAGCCCTGGCCCCATAGAAGTGAATGGGGCTTCAGTGAAAAACGCATTGCATCCGGAAGCGGGTGCGATGCGTTTTTCACTGATGGTTGCTAGGAGATGTTGTTTGTAAACCTTCAGTTTTTTATTACACGCATGAAAAACGCATAAAAAAACCTGAACAACTGAACGCAATTGCAGACAAAACTGACTGAACTTGCTTGCAAAACGGTGCGAGTTTCACTGAACGCACCCGGACCTAATCCGTCACGCTCGTGTGAAAGAGGCCTAATAGAAAAAAAAATTACTGCAGTAAATTAGCATATATCAGCCATGAGTAAATAAAACCTAAAAATTGCACGTGAAAACATAGTTAATGGCCTTAAAAAAACAAACAAAAAACCCCAAAACACCATGTATTGAATGAAGAACAGAAGGCGTGCTGTAGCCTATTCATTGTTATTTATAGATTCTTTTCCAGGAGGTTCTTGGCTTAATTGCTGTCCTTACACATATCAAGTAAGTTCCTCCACTGACAAATAATCGCTCCTTTATACAAAAACAACACATTTAGGGTTACATAGAAAGTCCTATCTTTTCTAACCATTTGTCCGATTTTTGGAGTCCGACATATAGCAATAGTGATAACAATAGCTGCTGTAGAACTTGCAGTTCCACCAGGGTCCTGAAGAAGCTCTGTTTGTCTGGTGGATTAGGTGGAGTTGCTGATTGTCTAGTACAGGTTTGGCCAACCTGCGGCCCTCCAGCTGTTGTAAAACTACAATTTCCACAGGGCCCTGCTGTAGGCTGATAGCTGTAAGCAGTCTAGGCATGCTGGGAGTTGTAGTTTTGCAACAGCTGGAGAGCCGCAGGTTGGCCATTCCTGGTCTAGTCTTTATACCAGCTGTCTGGTAAAGCGTTTTCTGGGTGCATTCTGTTTTATATAGTTTGTACTTTGTTCTATATTCTGGGGTTTGTAGTTCCACAATTGCATCTTGTTCTAGTCTAGTGCGTTTTCTGTGAATTCCGGGATTTGTAGTTCCACAGTCTTTCTTGAGGTGCTGTTGTATAGTCCTGGCTGATTTGTTGACTTAAAGGGGATCTGCAATTTGTTTAAACTGATGATCTATCCTCTGGATTGATTATCAGCATCTGATCGGCCGGGATCCGACACCCGGGACCCCCGTCGATCAGCTGTTTGACCCGTGACCCCCGTCGATCAGCAGTGACGTCACGGCTAGTATCAATGGCCTGGGCGCGGCTAAGCTCTGTTCACTTTAATGGAGCTTAGCTCCGCCCAGGCCAGGGATACTAGTCGTGACGTCACTGGGCCTGCGGTAAACAGTGAGAAGGCCGCGGCGCTGCTGGAGAGCCGCTGACTTCTCAAACAGCTGATCGGCCCGGGTCCCGGACCCCCGCCGATCAGATGCTGATGATCATGAGTTCAAACAAACTGCAGAACCCCTTTAAATTCAGATGTTACCTTTAGTATTGCTCCATTCTGTTCACTGCCATCCACTCCACTGCTTGCTGCCAGAGGTAATACGTGTTTCATCTATGTTGTTTTTGTGACTGTATGGTTATTGTGCAGTTCGGCCCTACTGGAAGTCCTGGTGTGTCTGAGTACCAAGAGCCACTGATAGGACTTGGGAAAGGTGAAATCCACTACTGCGGTCTTACTCACAACTGGCATCATTACAGGCTCAAAAGATACTAGGCCAGTATTATGAATGATGAGTAATAGGGGGCCCTGTTTCAGATCTTGCATTAGGACCAAGTTATTTCAATGGTTGCCGGGGAATAAGCTTTGCAGCTATTGTAAAACCTACTTGCAATTCCAAAGGAGAAAATCCTCAACGTATATGCCCCCAGTGGACATACCCTTAAAGGGGTATTACAGGAGTTTATTATTGATGGTCTATCCTTATGATGGTCCATCAACATGAGATCAGCAGTGGTCTGACATCCTTCTCATTTGTTTAGGAGTAGCTCCAATGCTGCAACTAGTAGACCGAGTTAGTAACAGCAGCACTGCCCCCACTGAAGTGAATGGGAACAGCACTGCATTTACAAGCTCCATCCACTGCAAAATGGATGGATCTGTGTAGTCATCAGTATCTGATCGTTGGGTGTCCGACGCCAGTAGCGCTGCAGCCTTCTCACAGCTTTGCCTAGTCCAGTGATGGCGAACCTTTTACAGACCGAGTGTCCAAACTGCAACCCAAAACCCTCTTATTTATCGCAGAGTGCCAACACGGCCTGAATACTACAATCCTATAATATAGTATATCTTCCATATAGCTTATCATTTAGCTACAACAGCCTGCATTCAATGCTCTGCCTGTGCTGTTCATAGTGTGCCCTGTGCTGATGAGTGGCAGAAACAGATTAAGGCATATTTGTACACCATAGGGTTTTTCCAGGGTGCGGGTGTCCACAGAGAGGGCTCTGAGTGCCGCCTCTGGCACCCGTGCCATAGGTTCACCACCACTGGCCTAGTCTTTGTGACGTCAGGTTTATGTGTCACGTAGCTTAGGAGCAGCTCAACCCCTTATTGAAGTGAATGAGGCTGAGCCGCAATACCAAGCACAGCCGCTATACAATACAATGTAGGGGGCGCTGTGCTTGGTGAGCACGGAGAAGGCTGAGGCGCTCACACAGCTGATTGGCGGCAGACCGGAGGATAGGGCATCAGTTAAAAAATCCTTTAATAGATCCTTTAATAGATCCAATAAGGCTGAGGCTACACAGGATAAGAAATCGCAAATAATGTAAGTTAATAGGGTTGTGTTGTGACAACTGCCGCTGGATTTCTTGTGGGTTGTGGCAACTTGTAGGTCGCAATGCGACTCCATTCACTTTGCGATTAGGCTACGTTCACATCTGCATTTTGCTGGAACCGTCATGGATCAGTAAAAACGCTTCTGTCATAATAATACAACTGCCTGCATCCGTCATGAACGGATCCGGTTGTATTATCTCTAAAATAGCCAAGACGGATCCGTTACTAAAACCATTGTAAGTCAATGAGGGACGGATCTGGTTTTTTTTTTGTGTCCGAGGAAACGGAACCGGCACCGTTGACTTACACTGTGTTTCATGCCGGATCCGTCTTGCTCCGCATCCCATGATGCACTCAAAAATGCTGCTTGCCATGGGAACGCAACCAAATGGAACGGAATGCATTTTGGTACATTCCGTTTAGTTTTGTCCTCATGGATAATGAATGGGGACAAAATGGAAGCGTTTTCCTCCGGTATTGAGATTCTATGACGGATCTCAATATCGGAAAGGAAAACCGGTGATGTGAAAGGATCCTAACTTGGAATGTATGCACTGCAATCTATGGCCGTGCAATGTGTGTCACAGCAGCAGCCACCATGCGGTAATTTAAAGTGTAGGACATGTTCTATCATTTTGCAGAACGGACATACGGATGCGGGGGACACGCAGATCATCCGTGTGCTTTCTGCAAACCATATGTCTGTTTAATACAAACCACAGATCCATGGTAGTCAATGGGTCCCTCCAAAAGAAGCAGACATGGACGGCGTCTGTATTTTGCAGATCTGCGATTTGGGGACCGCAAAAAGGATACGGCCATGTACATGAGGCCTAATGTAGAGAAGTGAGCTTATCTGCTGAGATGATGCAAATAAATGAATCTACAAAGAAAGATCTAAGAACTGACTGGATATAATTCAAGTCCCTGAACCAGAAGAGCAACGTCTGTAAATTATTCATCTTCATACTGAACCAGAGATGGCGGAATCGCTCGCAGTTCAGTTTGCAGGAATTAAAGGACACCTTTGCAGCTCGTTCCTGTCCCTCTCAAAATTCAACTCATCTAAGGGTCCTGCTTTTTTAGCGGAGAAAAAAGTATTTTCTCTCTGCTGCTTTTGAGGGAGGCCCTGAACAGAACCTTAAACGCAGGTGTGAACAAGCCCTAAATACGGTCAGGAGGGCACAGAATGGGGCAGGAGAATGAGCTGTCAGACTGGCACTCTGATGGCTTTCTGCAGCTGCTTTGAACTGTGAAACACAGAAGCTACAGAAGGAAATAGATTTCAATCAAAAATGTGCACTATTACAAACGTTTTGTTTGTTTTTTAAGCCAAAAATATATCTAATTCGGTAATTAAAAAAAAACGACTTACAATATGTGGACACGGAACAGGGAACAGCTGGCTAGGTGTGGTGAATATTTTGCTTCAAAAACTTTTTAAGGCCTCTTTCACACTTGCGTTGTCCGGATCCGGCGTGTACTCCACTTGCCGGAATTACACTCCGGATCCGGAAAAACGCAAGTGTACTGAAAGCATTTGAAGACGGAACCGTCTTCCAAATGCTTTCAGTGTTACTATGGCACCCAGGACGCTATTAAAGTCCTGGTTGCCATAGTAGGAGCGGGGAGCGGCGGGGGAGCGGTATACTTACAGTCCGTGCGGCTCCCGGGGCGCTCCAGAATGACGTCAGAGCGCCCCATGCGCATGGATGACGTGATCCATGCGATCACGTGATCCATGCGCTTGGGGCGCCCTGACGTCACTCTGGAGCGCCCGGGGAGCCGCACGGACGGTAAGTACACTGCTCCCCCGCTCCCCGCTACACTTACCATGGCTGTCAGGACTTTAGCGTCCCGGCAGCCATGGTAACCACTCTGAAAAAGCTAAATGTCGGCTCCGGCAATGCGCCGAAACGACGTTTAGCTTAAGGCCGGATCCGGATCAATGCCTTCCAATGGGCATTAATTCCGGATCCGGCCTTGCGGCAAGTGTTCCGGATTTTTGGCCGGAGCAAAAAGCGCAGCATGCTGCGGTATTTTCTCCGGCCAACAAACGTTCCGTACCGGAACTGAAGACATCCTGAACGGATTACTCTCCATTCAGAATGCATTAGGATAATCCTGATCAGGATTCTTCCGGCATAGAGCCCCGACGACGGAACTCTATGCCGGAAGACAATAACGCAGGTGTGAAAGAGCCCTAATACAGTAAAGTGTTGCATACCAATTTAGTATTTTACTCCATGAATTGCAAACATTGGTATCAGCCTTAAATATCCCCAGCATGCGAGGAATTCTGCCTGGATTGTTGGTGCTACATGTGGATGGAGTCAAGAAAACCTTATCCTCCAGAATCACACTAGGAACTGGCAAATATTTTCGGGGTGGAATCCACACTGGATTTGGATTTGTTTCTCTGGCTTGTGAACACTTGTGTAACTGTGTACATTATATTTCTGGGTGACTTTTCTAGCTCTGTGTTATGACTGTGCCTGTATATGTGTAGCTGTGTGTCCTGTGTCTCTGGCTGTACTTGTGTAGCCGTGTGTCCTGCATCTCTGGCTGTACTTGTGTAGCTGTGTGTCCTGTGTCTCTGGCTGTACTTGTGCAGCCGTGTGTCCTGTGTCTCTGGCTGTACTTGTGTAGCTGTGTGTCCTGTGTCTCTGCCTGTACTTGTGTAGCTGTGCGTCCTGTGTCTCTGGCTGTACTTGTGTAGCTGTGCGTCCTGTGTCTCTGGCTGTACTTGTGTAGCTGTGTGTCCTGTGTCTATGGCTGTACTTGTGTAGCCGTGTGTCCTGTATCTCTGGCTGTACTTGTGTAGCTGTGTGTCCTGTGTCTATGGCTGTACTTGTGTAGCCGTGTGTCCTGTGTCTCTGGCTGTACTTGTGTAGCTGTGCGTCCTGTGTCTCTGGCTGTACTTGTGTAGCTGTGTGTCCTGTGTCTATGGCTGTACTTGTGTAGCCGTGTGTCCTGTGTCTATGGCTGTACTTGTGTAGCTGTGTGTCCTGTGTCTCTGGTTGTACTTGTGTAGCTGTGTGTCCTGTGTCTATGGCTGTACTTGTGTAGCTGTGTGTCCTGCATCTCTGGCTGTACTTGTGTAGCCGTGTGTCCTGTGTCTATGGCTGTACTTGTGTAGCTATGTGTCCTGTGTCTATGGCTGTACTTGTGTAGCCGTGTGTCCTGTGTCTCTAGCTGTACTTGTGTAGCTGTGTGTCCTGTGTCTCTGCCTGTACTTGTGTAGCTGTGTGTCCTGTGTCTCTGGCTGTACTTGTGTAGCCGTGTGTCCTGTGTCTCTGGCTGTACTTGTGCAGCCGTGTGTCCTGTGTCTATGGCTGTACTTGTGTAGCTGTGCGTCCTGTGTCTCTGGCTGTACTTGTGCAGCCGTGTGTCCTGTGTCTATGGCTGTACTTGTGTAGCTGTGCGTCCTGTGTCTCTGGCTGTACTTGTGTAGCCGTGTGTCCTGTGTCTATGGCTGTACTTGTGTAGCTGTGCGTCCTGTGTCTCTGGCTGTACTTTTGTAGCTGTGTGTCCTGTGTCTATGGCTGTACTTGTGTAGCTGTGCGTCCTGTGTCTCTGGTTGTACTTGTGTAGCTATGTGTCCTGTGTCTTTACTTGTGTAGCCATGTGTCCTGTATCTCTGGCTATACTTGTGTAGCTGTGAGTCCTGTGTCTCTGGCTGTACTTGTGTGTCCTGTGTCTATACTTGTGTAGCTGTGCGTCCTGTGTCTCTGGCTGTATTTGTGTAGCCGTGTGTCCTGTGTCTCTGGCTGTACTTGTGTAGCCGTGTGTCCTGTGTCTATGGCTGTACTTGTGTAGCTGTGCGTCCTGTGTCTCTGGCTGTACTTGTGTAGCCGTGCGTCCTGTGTCTCTGGCTGTACTTTTGTAGCCGTGTGTCCTGTGTCTCTGGCTGTACTTGTGTAGCTGTGTGTCTTTACTTGTGTAGCCATGTGTCCTGTATCTCTGGCTATACTTGTGTAGCTGTGAGTCCTGTGTCTATACTTGTGTAGCTGTGCGTCCTGTGTCTCTGGCTGTACTTGTGTAGCTGTGTGTCCTGTGTCTCTGGCTGTACTTGTGTAGCCGTGTGTTTTTGTGTCTATGGCTGTACTTGTGTAGCTGTGCGCCCTGTGTCTGGCTTGTCTGTGTAGCTGTGCGTCCTGTGTCTCTGGCTGTACTTGTGTAGCCGTGGGTCCTGTGTCTATGGCTGTACTTGTGTAGCTGTGCGCCCTGTGTCTCTGGCTGTCTGTGTAGCTGTGCGTCCTGTGTCTCTGGCTGTACTTGTGTGTCCTGTGTCTCTGGCTGTACTTGTGTAGCCGTGTGTCCTGTTTCTATGGCTGTACTTGTGTAGCTGTGCGTCCTGTGTCTCTGGCTGTACTTGTGTAGATGTGTGTCCTGTGTCTCTGGCTGTACTTGTGTGTCCTGTGTCTCTGGCTGTACTTGTGTGTCCTGTGTCTTTACTTGTGTAGCCATGTGTCCTGTATCTCTGGCTATACTTGTGTAGCCATGTGTCCTGTATCTCTGGCTATACTTGTGTAGCTGTGAGTCCTGTGTCTCTGGCTGTACTTGTGTGTCCTGTGTCTATACTTGTGTAGCTGTGCGTCCTGTGTCTCTGGCTGTACTTGTGTAGCCGTGTGTCCTGTGTCTCTGGGTGTACTTGTGTAGCTGTGTGTCCTGTGTCTCTGGCTGTACTTGTGTAGCCATGTGTCTCTGGCTGTACTTGTGTAGCCGTGTGTCTATGGCTGTATTTGTGTAGCTGTGCGTCCTGTGTCTCTGGCTGTACTTGTGTAGCCGTGCGTCCTGTGTCTCTGGCTGTACTTGTGTAGCTGTGTGTCCTGTGTCTATGGCTGTACTTGTGTAGCTGTGCGTCCTGTGTCTATGGCTGTACTTGTGTAGCTGTGCGTCCTGTGTCTATGGCTGTACTTGTGTAGCTGTGCGTCCTGTGTCTATGGCTGTACTTGTGTAGCTGTGTGTCCTGTGTCTATGGCTGTACTTGTGTAGCTGTGCGTCCTGTGTCTATGGCTGTACTTGTGTAGCTGTGTGTCCTGTGTCTATGGCTGTACTTGTGTAGCTGTGTGTCCTGTGTCTATGGCTGTACTTGTGTAGCTGTGTGTCCTGTGTCTATGGCTGTACTTGTGTAGCTGTGCGTCCTGTGTCTATGGCTGTCTGTGTAGCTGTGCGTCCTGTGTCTATGGCTGTACTTGTGTAGCTGTGTGTCCTGTGTCTATGGCTGTACTTGTGTAGCTGTGTGTCCTGTGTCTATGGCTGTACTTGTGTAGCTGTGTGTCCTGTGTCTCTGGCTGTCTGTGTAGCTGTGCGTCCTGTGTCTATGGCTGTACTTGTGTAGCTGTGTGTCCTGTGTCTATGGCTGTACTTGTGTAGCTGTGTGTCCTGTGTCTCTGGCTGTCTGTGTAGCTGTGCGTCCTGTGTCTATGGCTGTACTTGTGTAGCTGTGTGTCCTGTGTCTATGGCTGTACTTGTGTAGCTGTGCGTCCTGTGTCTATGGCTGTACTTGTGTAGCTGTGCGTACTGTGCGTACTGTGCGTACTGTGCGTACTGTGCTGTACAGCTGTTTGTGGGAGGTGTGACAGTGCTGGTGCAGCTGTGTGTTGTATCTCTAGCTATGTTGTACAGCTGTGCTGCAGGGATACCAACGTTTTCCTTTTTTCTGGACAACTCATCCCAATATCGCAGACAGACAACATTTTCTAAGGACAAATTGAAAAACTACGATGAATGATAAATACAGGTCTATAGCTCAGTATACTGATAAGCAGTGATGGCCAGTTCGCCCGCAAACACATGCGGGCTGCCATCTTAACTCACAAGTCTGGCGATGCACAGGTAAGCCCTTACCTGTGCCTGCGCCGGTCTGAAACAAATGCGGTCACCAGGAGCAGGCAGTTCAGAGAACAGCCGCCGGGGGCCTTCATCGGGCTGTTCTCGGAACTGCCTGCTCCCGGTGACCGCATTTGTTTCAGACCCGCTCGTGGCACAGGCACAGGTAAGGGCTTACCTGTGCATTGCCGGACTTGTGAGTTAAGATGGCGGGCGAACACTGCGAACTGGCCATCACTGCTGATAACTCATTACCGGCATTTACTGTGAGCTGTAAAATTATGAGAATTACCACCCAAAAAATTATACTCAAGTACCAATAGCCTCAGAAAAATAATGGACAGATTTTTTTTATTTTTTTCATGGACACCGAAAAAGTCACCTATTTTTACGGACTGTCCAAAATTATCTGAACAGTTGGCAACCCTGCTGTGCTGTTGTAGGCGTTGTACAGCCGTTTGTGGTGTGTGTCTAATGGTGCTCATGTGTGGTGTGCGACTGGCAGTGCTGTAGAGCTGTGTGTGTGTTGCGTCCCTGTCAGTGTGGTAGGGCTGTGTGTGTGTTGCGTCCCTTGTGTGTGTGGTGTGTCCCTGGCAGTGCGGTAGAGCTGTGTGTGTATTGTGTTCCTGGCAGTGCGGTAGAGCTGTGTGTATTGTGTTCCTGGCAGTGCGGTAGAGCTGTGTGTGTGTTGCTTCCATGTGGTAGGGCTGTGTGTGTGTTGCGTCCCTGTCAGTGTGGTAGAGCTGTGTGTGTTGTGTCCCTGGCAGTGCTGTGGAGCTGTGAGTGTTGTGTCTCTGGCAGTGTGGGTGTTGTGTCCCTGTCAGTGTGGTAGTGCTGTGTCCTTGGCAGTGTGGTAGTGCTGTGTGTGTTGTGTCCCTGTCAGTGTGGTAGTGCTGTGTGTGTTGTGTCCCTGTCAGTGTGGTAGTGCTGTGTGTGTTGTGTCCCTGTCAGTGTGGTGGAGCTGTGTGTGTTGTGTCCCTGGCAGTGTGGTGGAGCTGTGTGTGTTGTGTCCCTGGCAGTGTGGTGGAGCTGTGTGTGTTGTGTCCCTGGCAGTGTGGTGGAGCTGTGTGTGTTGTGTCCCTGGCAGTGTGGTGGAGCTGTGTGTGTTGTGTCCCTGGCAGTGTTGTGGAGCTGTGTCCCTGTGTGTTGTGTCCCTGTCAGTGTGGTAGTGCTGTGTGTGTTGTGTCCCTGTCAGTGTGGTAGTGCTGTGTCCCTGGCAGTGTGGTGGAGCTGTGTGTGTTGTGTCCCTGGCAGTGTGGTGGAGCTGTGTGTGTTGTGTCCTTGGCAGTGTTGTGGAGCTGTGTCCCTGTGTGTTGTGTCCCTGTCAGTGTGGTAGTGCTGTGTGTGTTGTGTCCCTGTCAGTGTGGTAGTGCTGTGTCCCTGGCAGTGTGGTGGAGCTGTGTGTGTTGTGTCCCTGGCAGTGTGGTGGAGCTGTGTGTGTTGTGTCCCTGGCAGTGTTGTGGAGCTGTGTGTGTTGTGTCCCTGGCAGTGTGGTGGAGCTGTGTGTGTTGTGTCCCTGGCAGTGTGGTGGAGCTGTGTGTGTTGTGTCCCTGGCAGTGTGGTGGAGCTGTGTGTGTTGTGTCCCTGGCAGTGTTGTGGAGCTGTGTCCCTGTGTGTTGTGTCCCTGTCAGTGTGGTAGTGCTGTGTGTGTTGTGTCCCTGTCAGTGTGGTAGTGCTGTGTCCCTGGCAGTGTGGTGGAGCTGTGTGTGTTGTGTCCCTGGCAGTGTGGTGGAGCTGTGTGTGTTGTGTCCTTGGCAGTGTTGTGGAGCTGTGTCCCTGTGTGTTGTGTCCCTGTCAGTGTGGTAGTGCTGTGTGTGTTGTGTCCCTGTCAGTGTGGTAGTGCTGTGTCCCTGGCAGTGTGGTGGAGCTGTGTGTGTTGTGTCCCTGGCAGTGTGGTGGAGCTGTGTGTGTTGTGTCCCTGGCAGTGTTGTGGAGCTGTGTGTGTTGTGTCCCTGGCAGTGTGGTAGTGCTGTGTGTGTTGTGTCCCTGGCAGTGTGGTGGAGCTGTGTGTGTTGTGTCCCTGGCAGTGTGGTAGTGCTGTGTGTGTTGTGTCCCTGGCAGTGTTGTGGAGCTGTGTGTGTTGTGTCCCTGGCAGTGTTGTGGAGCTGTGTCCCTGTGTGTTGTGTCCCTGTCAGTGTGGTAGTGCTGTGTGTGTTGTGTCCCTGTCAGTGTGGTAGTGCTGTGTCCCTGGCAGTGTTGTGGAGCTGTGTGTGTTGTGTCCCTGGCAGTGTTGTGGAGCTGTGTGTGTTGTGTCCCTGGCAGTGTTGTGGAGCTGTGTCCCTGTGTGTTGTGTCCCTGTCAGTGTGGTAGTGCTGTGTGTGTTGTGTCCCTGTCAGTGTGGTAGTGCTGTGTCCCTGGCAGTGTTGTGGAGCTGTGTGTGTTGTGTCCCTGGCAGTGTGGCATTGCTGTGTGTGTTGTGTCGCTGGGAGTTGCAGGGAGAGGAGGCCTGGGCGCCGCCACTTTCGCCCGGCCGGTCACCTCCCGAGCGTTGAGTGTCTATGAGCCGTTGGCTGCACTGAAACGTTTGGCTCTTTCTCTTAGTAACAGCTTTTTACATTCTGCCTCAATTCCTCTCCAGCCTAATCACTGGTAACTGCCCCCTCCCCCACCCGGTATCTGCTGGATTTACCCCCTCCCCCCGTCCTGCTCTCACCAGGGTAATAACCGCATATTACCGGGCTGCCTGGCGCTGTATCTGCTTGGGGAGGGAGCCGCTTATTTTGCAACACTATCAAGGTAAGTGCCCTTGTCTTGTATCCAGGGGCCGGGGTGCTCCGGGCACGTCGCTCCACAGACTAGCTGGAGGGGGGGATGGGCAGTGACAGCTCGGTCAGGACATGGCGCTGCCAGGGTCCCTGGTGCTGTACGTGGCCCCGGCGGGGTGGGGGAGCTGCGGGGAATCCCTGACTGAGGAGTGGGGGAGGGGTGTTTCTGTTTATCCGCCTTAACCGCTTCGTTGCCGGAGAGGTCCTGCCGCCCATCCCCCACCCCTCGGGCCTTTACGGCACGTGATAGGCTGGTGCTGAGCCGCCCTTCCCCCACTCCCCGCAGTGACCGGTCCGGTGCCCTTTCCCCCAGTGAGGGCCCCGTGCTGTGTGTTACATTGTGTGTGCTCCTACACAAGCAGGAAACACGTGTGGGGGAGGGGAGCTGCTCACTTCAAGGCTCTGACTCTGTCATTTTCCTGGTTTCTTGGAGGATAACATGGCGATTGCTGACCCGACTGCGCCTGACCGTTCCTGTGTCGGAGACTCGAGGTCGTCGCGGTCCGTGGACCACTTGGTGGCATAAATCTAAGATCGTGGACTTAAAGGGGTCCTCCGGATTTTGGGAAAAATACAAGCTTTCCTTTGAGCTTCTGACGAAAGATGGTTTTGTTAACACCCATCTGACGCTCGGGCCCCAACCGGAGGTGTGCGCTTTTCTGCATAGTCGTAAATGCGAGCCAAGCGAGGAAAGAAGTGCACACGTCCGGTTGGGACGCGAGCGCAGCGCGGACGGGTATTAATGAAACCGTCTGTCTTCTGAAGATCCGCGGAATGCTTGCATTTTTCATAATGCCCGGAGATCCCCTTTAATCCCTTCGAGGCACAGCCATTTTTTCACCTTCCTGACACAGCCAAATTTTGCACTTTATGCGAGAATGAGGCACATTTATCAAGCTCGCCTGCTTTTAGGCGTAAAATTGGACGGGCGTATTTAATTTGTCGGTCTTTTGAGTATTTATTAAGTCGCACAGCAGTTGATGAATTGTTAGTCTGGCCTCTGGTGGTTGTTTTTCAGTACGACAGGTTCATATTCGCTTAGACTGGTCTAATTTATTTGCTTATGAAAAAAGTCACATGTGTCCCGGAAAGTGTGACTTTTAATAAAAATAAATAAATCGCATTTTGAAAGCAGACGAAGAAAAGTACGCCAGCCCTAGAGTTGAATAGAAATTGGACTGTTTTAGTGACAAATTCGGGCACAAAAAGGGGCTTCTACATAAATAGGTCGGGGAAAAAGTTGCAATAGTTAGAAAACTTCTGAATTAGTCAAAAAAATTTAAATGGCTGAAGGAAGTGCAAAAGTCTCCAAAACAGGTGCAATTATAATAGTAAATGCAACAAAAAAAAAAACTTCTTTTTTTTTTTTTTTTTTTTTTTTTTTTTTTACTAAAAACAGGCGCAAACATTATAGTAAATGGTCCCCAATAACTTTGAAATGTTTTACTTAGCCAACCGATTCTGAGTACACATCATACTTAATGTTAGTGGTAAGTTTGAGGCGATATGTTTGACCTTTATTAAAAAAAATCCAAAATTTACAGAAAATTTGGAAAAATTCCCTACTTTCTAACTTTTCTGCTTTTAAGGCCTCGTGCACACACCCATATGTATTTTGCAGTCCACAAAATACAGAGACCCTCCATGCTGCATCTGTGTTTTTTCCGCAGACCAACTGACTTCATCCGTGTGCTTTCTGCATCGGTAAAAAAAAGTAGAATATGTCCACAAAGTGCAGACCCCAGACCCCCTGAAGTCAATGGGGCCGCAAAAAAATACGGACGGCACACAGGCCATATCCGTATTTTGCAGATCAGCGATTTGTGGACTCCAAAACAGATAGGATTTCGTACATGAGGCCTAAGACTGGTAGTGATGCGTCATAAAATAGTTAACAGTCACCATATGTCTACTTTATGTTGTCATCGTTTTGTAATTTTATTTTTTAGGACGTTAGAAGACTTAGATTTTATAAGAAATTTTTTACATTTTCAAGAACATTTCCAAAACTCACTTTTTTAAAGACTAGTTCAGTTAAAAAGTCACTTTGCGGGGCTTACATACTAGAAACAACCCATAAATGAGCCCCTGTAAACTGCTGTATGGGCACTCGGCAGGGCACAGAAGGAAAGGAGTTCTATATAGTTTTTAGAGGTCAGATTAAGCTGGAATGGTTTTCAGGAACCATGTCACATTTGAAGAGACCCTGAGGTACTCCTACAGTGGAAATCCACAAAAAGTGACCCAATTTTGGTAACTGTAACCCTCTAGAAATGTAACAGGAGAAAAGGGACCCCACAATTTGTTACATATTTTCTATTAAATGCGACAACACCCCATAAGTGGCCGTAAACTTCTGTATGGAAACGCCAATTTTTTTTTTTTACAGCATTCACCTGATGGGATAGATCATGTGATATTTTTTATAGAGCAGGTTAATACAGCCGCAGCAATACCTAATGTGTATAAAATACATTTGCATATTAAATACAGAGGAGTCGGAGTTACCAAAAACTGAGGAGTCGGACCATTTATCTACCGACTCCACAGCCCTGGTGTATACATTTATTTTTTTTCAGTTTTACATAATAAAAGCATTTAGCAAAAAAAATACGAAAACATGCTTTTGATAAAGACCAGAGTTGGTCGAAACGTCGCTTTGTTATGCTGCTGGTTTAATAAAAAGCCGATTATTCACCAATTGTAGAGTGCTGCGCATTTCTATATATTTTTGATACGTGACGGGACCCTCAGCCAGGATCCCCATCCGCGGGCACCATTACCTTCACTGTTGGTACGTTTTTCCCACATTGGGATCTGGAGTGCTGCTTATCCTTCAGTATTAGTTTTAGGGCTTATGCAAATGACCGTGTGCCGGCCGGGCCTATGCATGGGCACCGACCGCGGGGCCGCCGCATGTGGATCGCGGACCTGTTCACTTGAATGAGGTCTGCGATCCGCATCCGACTGTCCGGGCCGCAAAAAAGTAGTGCATACACTACTTTTTTGTGGTGCGGAGGCACGGACAGAAAACCCATGGAAGCACTCTATTGTGCTTCCGATCCGTGCCTCCGTTCTGCACCGCATCTCGTGGGTCCGCATCCGTGATGTGGGGTGCACACGGCCGGTGCATGAGCACTTACCCAGCCTGGGGGTTGAGCCTCATAGGCTTCTGTAGCTGGCAGGCCCCGAGACTTGTGTAAGGCCTTGGGCTGCAAAGGGAGGGAGCTCCCTTCCTCTATAAACCCCTTAGGCCTCGTGGACACGACCGTATTTTAGGTCCGCGTCTAATCTGCATTTTTTGCAGATCATACATGTCCCATTCACTTCTATGAGTCCGCAGCTGGGCCGCAAATGATAGAATTGTCAGTTTGGCAGACAAGAATAAGCTTTTTGACAGTGGGTCTATTGAAAAGTGCAGATTACACACAGACAGCATCAGTATTTTGCGGATCCGCGGTTTGCGGACCACAAAATGGATATGGTCGTTTCAGGAAGCCTTAGATGGAGAGGTCAGCATTGAGCACGTCATCTAAGAGGTTAAAGGGGCCTTCTCTTTATTTTTCCAAGGCCAGTGACGATACGCTCATATGTCACGTGGCCCAGGAGCAGCTCAGCCCCATAGAGGTGAGGGGGCTCAGTGCGATACCAAGCACAGATACTGATGGCATCTACAGGATAGGTCATCAGCAAAACAAAAATCTTAAAAGAAAACCCATTTAATCTGCCGGCATCGGTGTTCCGCCGATACTATCGATAGTCAGCAACAGCCAGGCCCTTCTGCAGATTGGACAACACGTAAGGCTCATACCAATAAGGGGTTAATAATTTTTATATAGCGGCAGCGTATTTTGCAGGGACATGACAATCGCAGAAAATTCAAAGCTGTTGTATTTTTATTTATTTGTCACAATTTGCATGTGACTGCTGTCATAGACAATACAGGTTGCGTCCGTCTGCGACTTGCCTGCGGTTTTTCTGTGATCACATGACAGCCACAGTCACAACAGCCACTGACTTGTCATCGTGCAGCCCCAGCCTTATTAAAGTGGTTTTATGACGTGTTAAAGGGCATCATTAACCCCCTCCCACCCCCGTCTGTGGCGAACAGGCCATACGTACCCTGTCTCTATCGGGAAATGAATGGGAGCTGTGGAGAGGATAGTGTACCCCAGTGGTTGGACCCCCCCACCAGTCAGTGTTTACTGGGAAACCCCTTTAACATTCACATTTATTTCTTTTTTACCACTAGAACAGTGATGGCGATCCTTCTAGAGACTGAGTGCCCAAACTGCAACCCAAAACCCACTTATTTATCGCAAGGTGCCAACATGGCAATGTAACTGGAATACTACAGTCCTATAATATAGTATATCTTCCTGCATACATTCAATGCGCTGCCTGTGCCATTCATAGTGGCAGGAACAGTCTAAGCCACGTTGGTACACCATAGACTTTTTCCAGGGCGCGAGTAACATAGAAACATAGAAACATAGAATGTGTCGGCAGATAAGAACCATTTGGCCCATCTAGTCTGCCCAATATACTGAATACTATGGATAGCCGCTGGCCCTATCTTATATGAAGGATAGCCTTATCCCTATCCCATGCATGCTTAAAATCCTCCACTGTATTTGCAGCTGCCACTTCTGCAGGAAGGCTATTCCATGCATCCACTACTCTCTCAGTAAAGTAATACTTCCTTATATTACTTTTAAACCTTTGCCCCTCTAATTTACCCACCGAGAGGGCTCTGAGTGCCACCCGTGCCATAGGTTCACCACCACTGCACTAGAGTATATTCACACGCAGCTGTTGAGTTGCGGTTATAACGGAAGAATTGAGTTTTTCCGATGTGGTTTTAATGGCTCCTCCTCTGGGTACGTCCGCACGTGCCAAACGTAGCGGAAAAGTGGGCAGTGCTGTTTGCAAAAACTACATCCGCAGGTCACTTTACGTTGCAAATCCTCAGCTATTCCGTCACATGTAAACCTAACCTTAATGTCTTTTTATGTAGACCAGCGTTTCAGGAGATTATCGGGAAGGAACCAAACATTTCCGATAATTGCCTGATAGTCCGCAGAGATGAGGGTACATTTACATGCAGCAATCACCTCTGCTGTTAGGTGACGAGCAATTTCTTGTTCCCATAGAAAATCGTAGTTTCTGGAAACTGATTTTAGGGCAGGCCGAAAGAACGAGCGTTTCCTCATAGATCTGGCGATCGCGCTGGCACACGTTCAGGTTTTTTAATGGAGTTTTTGAAGCTAAACGCAGGAGTGGATTCTAAAACAAAAAGTTGCGTTTAGGCCTCATTCACATCTTCATCAAGGAGATCCGGCTGCCTGATCGGCACAAATGCAGTCTGTCGGACAGACAAAAAAACGTTGCATTGGTAGTGGCTGCGCAGCCATTAACCAGCATTTCTACAAATGTACTGTATTTTCCTGCGTATAAGACTTTTTAACACATGAAAATCTTCTCAAAAGTCGGGGGTCGTCTTATACGCTGGGTGTCGTCTTATATACCGGTGTATATAGTGTGCTGAAATTTACTTCCTAGCCGGCCTGGAGAAGCTGTCCTTTTCCAGCTTCAGGGACAGGCGCCCTCTAGCAGAGCCACCGGGCGCTACATCCCGGCCAGCCTCTCCCGAATCAGCCCCTCTCCCTGCTCTCAGTGGTTTTCTCATGCCGGCAGTATCACATTGCGTACGATCGTCTTGGAAATAGGAAGGGCTGGGCAGGCAGGGAGAGCTGACCCACCTAATCCAAGCAGGCTTTGTATGCAGTGTGCACAGAAAATACCGGTACATCGCTTGCCGTGATTGTCTGGTTGTTGTATACTGGGTTGGATTGGCGATTCTGAGGGAAGGCAGGGGGAAGCAGGAGCATCTGCACTTCAGCCAATTCTAATGTTGGAACGGCAGACCTCTAATGAAGTTTGGTGTGCATTAGGGCTGCACGATATATTGCAAAAATAATCGAATCGCAATAATCGGCAAATGCGATATGGCGATTCGGCCGACCCGAAAATGCCGCGATTATATATGAAGGGGCCCCTATTAATAAAATGGCCAGCCTCTGTACTCACTTTCACTATGAATGCACGGCAGCGAGCCGGCCGGCCGGCGCGTGACTGACGTCACTTAGTCACGCTCCTGCTTTCTGAATTAAGTGGGAGGAGCGTGACAGTGACGTCAGTCACGCGCCGGCCGGCCCGCTCGCTACCGTGCATTCATAGTGAAAGGGAGTACAGAGGCTGGCCATTTTATCAATAGGAGAGTTATGTGCACAGTTTAGGACACATGAGGGGACACATAGGGCCATGAGGGGGACCAGCATAAGATGCTATATGTGTGTCTTATGCTGGCCCCCCTCATGGCCCTATGTGTCATAGCACACATCCCACGTAACGGCGTCCTCCACAGATCCCCCACGTAACGGCGTCCTCCACAGATCCCCCACGTAACGGCGTCCTCCACAGATCCCCCACGTAACGGCGTCCTCCACAGATCCCCCACGTAACGGCGTCCTCCACAGATCCCCCACGTAACGGCGTCCTCCACAGATCCCCCACGTAACGGCGTCCTCCACAGATCCCCCACGTAACGGCGTCCTCCACAGATCCCCCACGTAACAGCGTCCTCCACAGATCCCCCACGTAACGGCGTCCTCCACAGATCCCCCACGTAACGGCGTCATACCCAGCCACGTCAGCGGCTCATATGGGAAAATCCAAGCAAATAGACCTCTAGCACAATTCCCTTAAAATATCGCATCACATATCGTTATTTTTAGGGCCCTAATCGCATTCGCACAAAATTCCCATATCGTGCAGCCCTAGTGTGCATCTTATCTGTGGTGAAAAAACAGAGTCTATCTGGGGAGCATATACATGTGGTGGTGAAGACAGTACAGCACCAGTATCGGTTCATACAGTACAGCACCAGTATCGGTTCATACAGTACAGCACCAGTATCGGTTCATACAGTACAGCACCAGTATCGGTTCATACAGTACAGCACCAGTATCTTTACATACAGTACAGCACCAGTATCTTTACATACATTACAGCACCAGTATCTTTACATACAGTACAGCACCAGTACATACAGTACAGTATACAAATGGCTAACAGTCAAGACCCCATCATGGCTCTACCAGCAAGAAGAAAGAAATATGAAGCCAGTTTCAAACTTAAAGTTGTAAACTATACCAGGGAACATAATAACTGCGCTGCTGCAAGACAATATGGAGTAACAGAAAAGCTGGTTCGGGACTGGAAAGCAAATGAAAAAGCATTAGAGAATATGCCAAGGGGTAAGTGTGCACTAAGAGGCACCCCACATTGGCCAGAACTCGAAAAACATGTAGCAGACATGGTGAATGAGCATCGCGAAAACAGTTATGTAGTGACACAAAATAAAATACGTTTGTTTGCACTTCAGTGGCCAAATCTAACCCAGATCACAGCAACAGATTTAAGGCCACTGTATCCTGGTGTACTCGATTCTTGGAAAGGCATAATATGGTACTGAGGCAAAAGACGAAAATTGCACAACAATTACTTGATGCCAAAGTAAATAGCGTTGGAGGGGTCGTCTTATACGCTGGAAAATACGGTACATCCCCAATAATTGGTCTGATCATTGGTCTGTGTAAAAGGACCTTTAGGCCTCTTTCACATGAGCGTGACGGATTAGGTCCGGATTAGTTCAGGATGCGTTCAGTGAAACTCGCGTCATTTTGCAAGCAAGTTCAGTCAGTTTTGTCTGCAATGTTGTTCAGTTTTTTCCGCGCGGGTGCAATGCGTTTTGATGCGTTTTTCACTGAAGCCCCATTTACTTCTATGGGGCCAGGGCTGCGTAGAATCTAGAACATGATAACTTTGTTCATCTCCAATTATAACCTTTCCATGGCGCACATTTTATAATCCGCAGCATGCTCTGATTTTTGTTTTGGAATCTTTTTTTTTAGCAGGGTTTTGAAATTTGCATCCACTTGTATTGTACTGTAAGTTGTCGTGGATTGGCGGTGCTAAAATCTGTAGCGTATTAGACTGCGTTTTCACATGGCAGATAATTTCCCTTGGCAGATTTGACCATGAATACAGTTGTGTTAAAAATAATAGCAGTTAGACATCACTTACCTGAGCAATCACTGTTTTTGGTAGAAATGATATTTCTACATGGCAAATAATTTACTAGCAGGTGTAGTAGAGTAATAGAAATCCAACAGTCATGACCTGCATGATTCTGTGTAATTCAATCACTAATTGAAAGGGGCATGGTCAAAATAATAGCAGTGTGGAGTTCAATGAGTGAGGTCATTCATTCTTTGAAAAACAGGTGGCAATTATTGCCCTTATTTAAGGAAGGAAGGCAACAAATGTTGTACATGCTGGTTACAGTGCATTTCTCTCTGAAATTCTGAGGAAGAAGGGGTCGTTCCAGACATTCTTCAGAAGAACAGCGTACCTTGATTAAAAAGTTGATTGGAGAGGGGAAAACATATAAAGAAGTGCAGAAAATGATAGGCTGCTCAGCTAAAATGATCGCAAATGCTTTAAAATGGAAACCAAAACCTGAAAGACGTGGAAGAAATGTTTAAAGTCACCTGTGAGTACTGTTACAATTAGAAGACGCCTATGTGAAGCCAAGCAATCTGCAAGAAGCCCCCGCAAAGTCTCACTGTTGAAAATAAGACGTGCTGAGGAGGTTACAATTTGCCAAAGAGCACATTGACTGGCCTAAAGAGACATTTTGTAATCTGATAAAAGTAAGATTGTTCTTTTTGGGTCTAGTGGCCGGAGACAGTTTGTCAGACGACCCCCGAACACTAAATTCTAGCCACAGTTCACTGTGAAGACAGTGAAGCATGGTGGCACAAGCATCATGATATGGGGATGTTTCTCATACTACGGTGTTGGGCCTATTTATCGCATACCAGGGATCAGTTTAAGGGTCCATTCACACGTCCGTTTTTTCTTTCCTGATCTGTTCCATTTTTTGCGGAACAGATCTGGAACAGATCTGGACCCATTCATTTTCAATGGGTCCTGGAAAAAATCGGACAGCACAATGTGTGCTGTCCGTTTCCGTTGTTCCATTCCGCATGTCCATTTAAATATAAAACATGTCCTATTCTTTTCCGCAAAATTCGGATCCTGGTACAATACAAAGTCAATGGATCCGCAAAAAACGGAAGACATTCGGATGTCATTACGTATGTCATCCGTTTTATGCGGATTCCGTTCCTGGAAACTACATTTTTATTTTTTATTTTTTTCCCAAAGAAATCCAAACAACTTTATTTGCTTATTGAAATTTATACATGTTTTCGTTTTTTGCGGATCCGCAAAAAACGGATGACATACGGATGACATACGGAAACATTTTCAGGAACAACGGATCCGCAAAAAACGGACCGAAAATCAGGATATAGAAAAATACTGACGTGTGAATGTAGCCTAAATACATCAGAATACTTGAAGAGGTCATGCTGTCTTATGCTGAAGAGGAAATGCCCTTGAAATGGGTGTTCCAACAAGACAACGACCCCAAACACACAAGTAAATGTGCAACATCTTGGTTCCAGACCAACAAGATTGACGTTATGGAGTGGCCAGCCCAATCCTCGGATCTTAAGCCAATAGAAAACTTGTGGGGTGACCTAAAAAATGTAGTTTCTGAGGCAAAACCAAGAAATAGAGAAAAACTGTGGAATGTAGTCCAATCATCCTGGGCTGGAGTACCTGTTCACAGAGGCCAGAAGTTGGTTGACTCCATGCAACACAGATGTACAGCAGTTCTCAGAAACAGAGGTTATATAACGAAATAATAGTGAAATGATTCAAAGGAAAGCAAAATCTTCAAACATTTTTCAGTTTATATACAGGGAGTGCAGAATTATTAGGCAAGTTGTATTTTTGAGGATTAATTTTATTATTGAACAACAACCATGTTCTCAATGAACCCAAAAAACTCATTAATATCAAAGCTGAATATTTTTGGAAGTAGTTTTTAGTTTGTTTTTAGTTTTAGTTATTTTAGGGGGATATCTGTGTGTGCAGGTGACTATTACTGTGCATAATTATTAGGCAACTTAACAAAAAACAAATATATACCCATTTCAATTATTTATTTTTACCAGTGAAACCAATATAACATCTCAACATTCACAAATATACATTTCTGACATTCAAAAACAAAACAAAAACAAATCAGTGACCAATATAGCCACCTTTCTTTGCAAGGACACTCAAAAGCCTGCCATCCATGGATTCTGTCAGTGTTTTGATCTGTTCACCATCAACATTGCGTGCAGCAGCAGCAACCACAGCCTCCCAGACACTGTTCAGAGAGGTGTACTGTTTTCCCTCCTTGTAAATCTCACATTTGATGATGGACCACAGGTTCTCAATGGGGTTCAGATCAGGTGAACAAGGAGGCCATGTCATTAGATTTTCTTCTTTTATACCCTTTCTTGCCAGCCACGCTGTGGAGTACTTGGACGCGTGTGATGGAGCATTGTCCTGCATGAAAATCATGTTTTTCTTGAAGGATGCAGACTTCTTCCTGTACCACTGCTTGAAGAAGGTGTCTTCCAGAAACTGGCAGTAGGACTGGGAGTTGAGCTTGACTCCATCCTCAACCCGAAAAGGCCCCACAAGCTCATCTTTGATGATACCAGCCCAAACCAGTACTCCACCTCCACCTTGCTGGCGTCTGAGTCGGACTGGAGCTCTCTGCCCTTTACCAATCCAACCACGGGCCCATTAGACCACACCCCTTCTCATTACAGAGATGCACATCACCTAATATGCTTAATTGGTAGTAGGCTTTCGAGCCTATACAGCTTGGAGTAAGACAACATGCATAAAGAGGATGATGTGGTCAAAATACTCATTTGCCTAATAATTCTGCACGCAGTGTAGTGAATGTTTGAGTTTGTAAAGAAGAATGCTAACGCTGCTATTTTTTGAACAGTCTTCTTTAGAGGAACAACTCAAGTTTGATATATTTGTCTTCATGTTTTGATTTGGAATAGAATGTGCAGTGTTCCCAATGCATTTGTGTGTATGGAACTAAAAGCTATTAGAAGGATTTTGAGCTTTATTCACTTTTTTAAACACACTGCTATTATTTTGAACACAACTGTATGTGTTACATGCAGATCTTGTCTCAAATCTGGCTGTGGATTCCCCACTCGTTTCCCCAAACTGCACAGGAAAGGGTGAAATCCACAGCGTTACCGCACAAGCATGCTGCAGATTTGAGATTCCGTAAAATGCTCTGATATACGTGCAGACAGTTTGGAATGCTTGTGGATCAGGTTCTCATAACCCCATCCATTTATATTCTGTGATATGATGCTCCATACGATACAATCCTTCCTTTTATACATGACACCCCTCCCAGTGCTGGGGACTTGCAGCATAGCGAGACCAGTCCAGGAATGGGGGCATCTATTGCTAAACATTTGGGCAGACATCATTGGGCTACGTCCACACCTGCATTCGGTAAATCTGGTAGTCTGTTACCACTGGAATTACCGTATTTGGCGCAGCCGGACACAGGTGTGGCCTGCCTCATCCCTATCCGCTATAATGGGATCTGTCGGGTGCCCAGCAAGAATGCCGGCTTTCTGACGGAAGCTCTCTGAATATGGTGATTGCGGTAATCGCTGGAACGGACTACCGGATTTACTGAACCCAGAAGTGAACCTAGCCTTAGAATAAAATGAACAAAGTGGACTTAGATCTCCAGATTTTATGTGAGCTCCTGAATATATATTTTTTTCTTTTTGTCTTATTTGAAGAATTCTTCTTCTCCAGTTTGAACCGCTATAAGGCTACCTGCACACGTTGTGGATTCTTGTGTGGAACGGTCACCGCGTAATACCGTACCAGTGCTGTGGAAGGGTGAGATCTGTAGCAACACTGCATCAAATCTGAGATGAAATCCACAAGTAGCACATCCAGATTTAGGTGCGGAAACGCACAGGAATCCACATGGAAATTTGTGTGGCTTTTCAGTTTGTAGACCTGCAGACTTGCGGAAATGTGTTACTTGCAGATTTGAGGCAATGTGGCCACAGATCTCGCTCTCCGATTACAAAGGGTGAAATGACCTCTGCATGGAAATGGTGTGACATTTAGGGTCCATTCACACGTCCGTAGTGTATTGCGGATCCGCAATACACCCGGCCGGCACCCCCATAGAACTGCCTATTCTTGTCCGCAATTGCGGACAAGAATAGGACATGTTCTTTTTTTTTTTTTTCCGGAGCCGCGGACCGGAAGATCGAGGGCGTGCTCCGGAAATGCGGACAGCACACTGTGTGCTGTCCACATCCATTCCATATAGAGAATAAATGGGTCTGCACCCGTTCCGCACACATTCACGGACGTGTGACTGGACCCTATCTGCACACCATCCTTCACCCTTAGGGGGGTGCCTTCACATGCTGTAGATCTAAACATGTATCAGTAGTTCCTAATAAGAATAAGGGCTCATGCACACAAACGTATTTCCTTCCCGTGTCCGTTCTGTTTTTTGTTTTTTGCGGACCGTATGCAGAACCATTCATTTCAAACGGTCTGCAAAAAAAACGGAATTTACTCCGTGTGCATTCCGTTTCCGTATGTCCGCATTTCCATTCCGCAAAAAAAATAGAACATGTCCTAGTATTGTCCGTATTACGGAGAAGGATAATACTGTTCTATGAAGGGCCAGCTGTTCCGTTCTGCAAAATACATACGGTCGTGTGCATGAGCCCTAAAGGAAACTATATGAACCTGACCCAGAAGCTACAGTATTCTGGATGTCAGCCTGATGTCATTTCAGTCCTCTTGTTCTGACCCTGGTGGTTAGTTTCGGCTATGCAGTGACATCCTGGTGACAAGTTTCGGTAACACGTTGACACTTATGTATTAATATGCACAGCTCATAATAGTCATAATCTAGACCCAAATGAGACGTGACTGTAAAGCCAGTGTTTGAGGAGACTGCATTAGGGAGTTTGAAGGGCATTGAATCGATTTTTGTGAGGAGAAACGTGGTTTAGGCGGGCTGAAGTATGTTCTCAGATGGAATCTCTCCTGATCACAAGCCCCCCTTAGCTTGGACAGTCCTCTCCTGTTTGACAGTAGATGAGGGGGCTGCATCCTCTGCACCAGTGGCACCCAGTAGAGCGAGACGTAGCACGAGCATGGGGCCATGGTTATGCAGGTTATACGATCATGAAATCCACTTTTTAAACCCCCCCCCCTTCCTTCCCCCATGCCATGATCATCGGGATCCAAAGACCGTTTCAGTACAGCTGTGGTTTTACTGTATGTCACATAACTGACCCCCAGGTCCCCATCCATGTGCTATGAATACACCTACGATCCTAGGCCGCTGCATCTGTAAGGCGAGAGCTGGCGGCCACGACGGATCCTCTTTTGCACTAGCATTGCACATGTTTATTCAGCGCATGCACAGAAGAGGATCTGTCCCACAGACTGTAATGGGCGTATTGGGAAACAAATCCGCACAAAACTCGGACATGCAGCGGATTTAAAATACTGGTGGAAATGATAGGCCCATGTGTTCAGCTCTATTCATTAATATCGGCAGCGGATTCCAGTACATAAAATCTAGGCCAGCTACAGATGTCCTCAAGAACTAGCCCGCACTAACCTCCTTGGATAGACTTATTCCTCTCCTCTGGTGGCCATTAAGTCACAGCTACTTCCCTGAATTTTCTTCAGTTCAAATTATTGTTTCTACTTAAAGAGGTTCTCTGGGCTTTTAATATTGAGGACCTATCCTCAGGATCTGCGGGGTGCCAGGTGTCGGACCCCTTCTGATCTGATATTGATGACCTATTCTGAGGATAGGTTATCAATATTAAAAACCCGGAGAACCCCTTTAATGAAATTAGTAAAAAGCGGCACCGTATTTTTTCCGCCCTTGTAGAGAAAGTTGTATCACTGTATTAGGCTACATGCACACAAACGTTTGTTTCCTTGTTTGTTCAGTTTTTTTTGCGGATAGGATGCGGACTTATTCATTTCAATGGGTCCGCAAAAAACGCGGACAGCACTCCGCATCAGTATGTCCGTTCCGTTGCCCCGCAAAAAAAATAGTGCATGTCCTATAATTTTCTATTTTGCAGACAAGGATAGGCATTATTACAATGGATCCGCTAAAAAAAAACGGATCCGCTAAAAAACTGGATGCCATACGGAACGTCATCCGTTTTTTTTTGTGGACCGCAAAACACATACGGTCGTGTGCATGTAGCCTTAGGCATGCACAATTTTTTTGGTGGAGCTACGGACATACTGATGTGGACAGCACACCGTGTGCTGTCCGCCTTTTTTGCGGACCCACGAACAACGTTTGTGTGCATGAGGCCTTACTTGTATGTTTTTGCTGGTGAGAACCCGCACAGGTGTGTGGTATAACTCTTATGTCTTCTGTTGGAAATGTATCATTCTTGTTTCAGGTTTAAAATCTCTGTAAGGCCTCATGCACACGACCCTTCAGTTTTATTTTTTTCCGGTCCGCAAACTGCGGATCCGCAAAAAACGGAAGCAGTCCGTGTGCCTTCCGCAATTTACGGAACGGGCGGCCCATTGTAGAAATGCCTATTCTTGTCGGCAAAACGGACAAGAATAGGACATGTTCTATTTTTTTTGCGGGGCTACGTAACGGAGCAACGGATGCGGACAGCACACGGAGTGCTGTCCGCATCTTTTGCAGCCCGATTGAAGTGAATGGGTCTGCATCCGAGCCGCAAAAACTGCGGCTCGGATGCGGACCAAAACAACGGTCGTGTGCATGAGGCCTAAAAGTATCATCATGATAAAGCTCTTTTCACATCTGCATTGCGGCCTCCTAGAAGCCATATTATAGATCCAAATGGCACCTGATGCATAATGGAATAGGGGGTAACTTTCATACTTGGCACAACCCCTTTAAGGGTAGAATTTATCATAAGCCACTGCTTGAAAAGTTGCAAGCATAATCTCAGGAAAAAAAATTAAATGGGGACTTTGGGTTTTTACAGCGCTCGTGGCACTCTTTTAACAAGTGGGTGGAGTTTGGAGCTTAGGGGGTGTGGCTTCCAGCTGCCCAACTGATTTACCATAGTTTATCACAATGGGGCATATATAAGAGCGGAGCTCAGAGGTGGTGTAGATGTGAAGTACTATAAATGTAGATCCAGTATACATGTATGGCTGCAGGAGCGGCACCCAGATTACTGTCATGTCCAGATCATAGGAATTACTTCTTTTTTTTTTATCCAGTTGAAAATCTTTAACGGAGTGCTTGTTTTTCTAGGATTAAGACAAGGATTCATGGGATTAGTCGGAATAGATTTGTTTAGCTTTTTTACTATACTTGAGAAGTTTGTCTCATTCCTGCCTCAAAGAGAAAACGAAAATTTACAAAGCCGTGTGCACAGTGCCCATACTGGAAATGATGGGTGTGCTTGTCACTAAAACAATGAATTCTGTCCAGTGTTTCTTTCTGGTTGCTATCAACTAAAGAAAAGCACAAACTTCTTTAAAGGGACTCTTGGGAATATTGTATGTACCGGTAATTTTTATTAAAAAAAACAAAACGGGTTAGTAGATGGTTTTCTGGATATAATATTTTGAGGTCACTCCATGTATCCTGCTTGCTCTCCTGGTTCTTTAAAGGGATTGTAATGCCCATATACAGTGGATATAAAAAGTCTACACACCCCTGTTAAAATGAGACAAAGCTAAATCATTTCAGAACTTTTTCCACCTTAAGGGTACATGCACACGTCCAGGATTCATGTGCGGAGAATCCGCACTGAAATCCGCAGGTGTTCGCAGGCAAATCTGTGCGGTCAATCCGCATTAATTGGTGCGGATTTGCATACGGATTTGCGTGCGGATTCGGTGCGGATTTTCCGCATGCGGATTTCACTAAGTGAATGAAGAAAATCCGGTCAGGAAAAAAAAAATTAATTGACATGTCGCGGATTTTAAAATCCACACCGCAGGTCAAAATCCGCGCGGAAAAAATCTGCATCGTGTGCATTGAGAATTTGAAATTCTCATAGAATACAATGGACATGACCTACGGTGCGGATTTTCCGCACGCAAATCCGCGCGGAAAATCCGCACGCAATGTGACCTATAAACTGTACCACTCAATTGAAAAACAAACTGAAATCTTTTAGGTGGAGGGAAGAAAAAAAATAAAAATAATATGGTTGCACAAGTGTACACACCCTTAGGCCTCTTTCACACGACCATATGCCTTTTTCAGTGTTTTGTGGGCCGTTTTTTCCGGATCCGTTTTTTGTTTCCATTTCACCGTTCCGTTTTTCCGTACGGCATATACAGTATACAGTAATTACATAGAAAAAATTGGGCTGGGCATAACATTTTCAATAGATGGTTCCGCAAAAACGGAACGGATACGGAAGACATACGGATGCATTTCCGTATGTGTTCCGTTTTTTTTGCGGACCCATTGACTTGAATGGAGCCACGGAACGGGATTTGCGGACAATAATAGGACAAGACTCGAAATGCGGACACACGGAAACGGAATGCTCACGAGTACATTCCGTTTTATTGCGGACCCATTGAAATGAATGGTTCCGTATACGGAACGCAAAAAACGTTTGTGTGAACGAGCCCTTAAACTAAGGCCCCTTTCACACGAGCGTGTATTCCGCGCGGATGCGATGCGGGAGGTGAACGCATTGCACCCACACTGAATCCCGACCCATTCATTTCTATGGGACTGTTCACATGAGCGGTGATTTTCACGCATCACTTATGCGTTGCGTGAAAATCGCAGCATGTTCTATATTCTGCGTTTTTCACGCAACGCAGGCCCCATAAAAGTGAATGGGGTTGCGTGAAAAATTGCAAGCATCCGCAAGCAAGTGCGGATGCGGTGCGATTTTCACGCACGGTTGCTAGGAGACGATCGGGATGGAGACCCGATCATTATTATTTTCCCTTATAACATGGTTATAAGGGAAAATAATAGCACTCTGAATACAGAATGCAAAGTAAAATAGCACTGGAGGGGTTAAAAAAAAATAAAAAAATTTTTAACTCACCTTAATCCACTTGCTCGCGTGGCCCGGCATCTCCTTGTGTCTCCTTTGTTGAAGGACCTGTGGTGATTCACCATGGTAAAAGATCATGTGACGTACCATGTGATGACCGGAGTGATGTCAGGTCCTTGAACTATAATTAATGCTCACCACAGGTCCTTCAACAAAGGAGACACAAGGAGATGCCGGGCTACGCGAGCAAGTGGATTAAGGTGAGTTACATTTTTTTTTTTTTTTAACCCCTCCAGCGCTATTTTACTTTGCATTCTGTATTCAGAATGCTATTATTTTCCCTTATAACCATGTTATAAGGGAAAATAATACAATCCACAGAACACCGATCCCAAGCCCGAACTTCTGTGAAGAAGTTCGGGTTTGGGTACTAAACACGCACAATTTTTCTCACGCGAGTGCAAAACGCATTACAATGTTTTGCACTCGTGCGGAAAAATCGCGGGTGTTCCCGCAACGCACCCGCACATTTTTCCGCAACGCCCGTGTGAAAGAGGCCTTATACTTTGTTGAAGCACCTTTTGATTTTATTACAGCACTCAGTCTTTTTGGGTATGAGTCTATCAGCATGGCACATTTTGACTTGGCAAGATTTGCCCACTCTTCTTTGCAAAAACACTCCAAATCTGTCAGATTGTGAGGGCATCTCCTGTGCACAGCCCTCTTTAGATCACCCCACAGATTTTCATTCCGATTCAGGTCTGGGCTCTGGCTGGGCCATTCCAAAACTTTAATCTTCTTCTGGTGAAGCCATTCCTTTGTTGATTTGGATGTATGCTTTGGGTATATGCCATGCTGAAAGATGAAGTTCCTCTTCATGTTCAGCTTTCTAGCAGAAGCCTGAAGGTTTTGTGCCAATATTGACTGGTATTTGGAACTGTTCATAATTCCCTCTAGCTTAACTAAGGCCCCAGTTCCATCTGAAGAAAAACAGCCCCTTGGCATGATGCTGCCACCACCAAGCTTCACTGTGGGTATGGTGTTCTTTTGGTGATGTGCCGTGTTGTTTTTGCGCCAAACATATCTTTTGGAATTATGGCCAAAAAGTTCAACCTTGGTTTCATCAGACCATAACACCTTTTCCCACATGCTTTTGGGAGACTTTAGATGTGTTTTTGCAAAATGTAGCCTGGCTTGGATGTTTTCCTCAGTAAGAAAAGGCTTTCGTCTTGCCACTCTACCCCATATCCCAGACATATGAAGAATACGGGAGATTGTTGTCACATGTACCACACAGCCAGTACTTGCCAGATATTCCTGCAGCTCCTTTAATGTTGCTGTAGGCCTCTTGGTAGCCTCCCAGACCAGTTTTCATCAATTTTGGAGGGACATCCATTTCTTGGTAATGTCTCTGTTGTGCCAAATCATACATCAGCATGCTGATGAAAGCTGGATGTGCTAAAACGCGTCCATGTATGAATTGGATATAATATGAAGCAATAAAGCCTTGAAGATCATTATAAGCACTTGCTGGGATTTACTTTACTCACGTTGTGGTCTTGTGTCCTCCCTGTGCAGGTGCGCTCTGGGTCCAAGTGCCGGCTATTCTTTGGATTGCTATCCCCAGGTAGGGCATCAATATCTGATCAGCGGGAGTCCGACACCCGGCTCCTCTGCCGATCAGCAGTTTGAAGAGTAGGTGGCGCTCCATGTGAGCAATGCTTTCTCTTAATTTCACTGCCAGTCGTCTCGGATGCCCAGTGTAATGATGAGTACTTGGATTACAATATTCAACCGCTCCACAGGAGAAGACGCAAAGTGTAATGACAGGAAGCAGCACTCGCATGGAGCTCCGCCTCCTCGTCAAACAACTGATCGGCAGGGGTGCCGGGTGTTGGACTCCCACCAATCAGATATTGATGACCTATCCTGACGATAGGTCATCTATATATGGCTGGACGGCCCCTTTAACTCTCACCTTTGTGTAGACTTTTAGCATGGCGGACAGCCTTATTTGACTCTCTCAGACCATTCACTGTGGCCAGAAGGGAAGGGGGATGAGTGACACTCAGAGCATCACACATTAAACTAAGTGTAATGCTGTTCTGTCATACCATACTTACCAACGTTTAGGTTGGTATAATCGAGACTTTCAAAACCTCGGCCCTTGGAATGTCCACTTAAAGGGGTTCTCCAGGAATTAAGAAAATGAAAATACGTAAATATTACTTTATTATAAATATATTCCCTGACACCTTTCATTAGTTATAATGCCTAATTTTTTCTGGGGAGCAATTATTAGGAGAAATAAAATGTCCGCTGTCCTATTAGTACACACAAAACCTGTCCTAATCACACAGCAGGCCAAGTTTCTTCCGAGCACTGAGCTAAAGAGCCGCCTCATCCTCCTCTCTGCTCTGCTTGTCAGGGGTTATGTTCCTGAATAGAGTTGAGCGGACACCTGGATGTTCGGATTCGGCCGAACTTCACAAAAAAGTTTGAGTTCGGGACCCGAACTTGACCCCGAACCCCATTAAAGTCAATGGGGACCCGAACTTTGAAGCACTAAAATGGCTCTAAAAAAGTCATGAAAAGGTCTAGAGGGCTGCAAACGGCAGCAAAATGTGGTTAAGAGCATGGCAAGTGTGGATATGGAAATGACTTAAAATAACATAAAATATGTAAAAATATAAAATAATAATCTTGATCTAGGAGGAGGAGGTCCATATGGAGTGGGAGGTCGAGGAGGCGGTGGATGTGGCGGTGTAGGTGGAAGCGGCGGTGGAGGAGGTAGCCATCACTGGTTTTTGGTTCTGTCTTTTTTATTTTTATTTTTTTGGTTCAAATTTGGGTAGACCCCAAAACATTGGGAAATATAAAAAATAAAACAAAGAGAAAGTGCTCTGGAGTACAACAATGGCTGGGTGAGGCCGGTATACATGTCTATTCTGCACAAGGTACGGACAAGTCCTGTGGGATCCATGCCTGGTTCATTTTAATGAACGTGAGCTTGTCCACATTGGCTGTGGACAGGCGGCTGTACTTGTCTGTGATAACACCCTCCTGCCGTGCTAAACAAACGTTCAACAATACACAGGGCAGGCCAGCACCTCCAAGGCATACAGGGCAAGCTCAGGCCATGTGCCCAATTTGGAGACCTAGAAGTTGAAGGGGGCAGACCCATCAGTCAGTACATGTAGGCGTGTGCACACATACTGCTCCACCATGTCTCATGTCCCCGTGATGTCCATGATCCAATTGGATATCTTCCCTATCAACTTTCGATGTTCTTTTATGCGCCTACCATGGTGATCACGGGTAACGGGGAATCAGGGTTCCATGCCGGAGAGGGAGAGTGAGAAAGGGATACCACATCGAAGGGAGGTCAATGGCTGAAATGTGGGACAAGTTATTAAAGCGGGAGGATCGAATGAAAGGAGGCAACAATAGGACATGTTCTATCTTTCAACTAAACGGAAATACGGAAACGGAATGCATACGGAGTACATTCCGTTTCTTTTTGCGGAACCATTGAAATGAATGGTTCCGTATACGGCAAGAAAAAAACGGGCTCGCAAACGGAAAAAAAAAGAACGGTTGTGTGAAAGAGGCCTTACAGCTACTAGGTTACAAGTCTGTCCACCAGGCAACCGATTGTGAATAATACCAATTTTCCTCCTCGAAGCCATGCTCCAGTGCACTAGTGAAGCCTAACTAATTCATCAGGGGTCACTAGAGTCTGTCCAGTCTTAATAGCCTACTATCAGCTGCATTGAAAGAGTGAGCCTGGCAGAAACCTTTCCTTCCTTCGCTCACTCTGATCTCCGACGCTGCTATTTCATCTTCTAAGGCTGCAGTGGTGACATTCCATTCACTGCTGCAGCCAATCACTGGCCTCCGCTGTCACACGCCGTACACCAATGATTGGTTATCCCGGAATATGAAATGTCACCGCTGCAGTAGGGGGAAGATGATATAGCGGCAGCACTGAATGGGAGCAGGTGTTGGAAGGAATGATACTTTTTTATTATTTTGCCAGGCTTATGGCACTTTTAGTAAAATAAAAAAAACTCAGGCAACCCCATTAAGTTTACAGAGACTGGCATAGACCACTGGACCTGTGGGAATTAAAAGGGGTAATTTATTTATTTAAAGCTTTCCCTTGGTAAGGGCGCTGGATCTTAGGACACTCAGGAAGGTGATTTTAACTTTTTGTTATTATTATTTTCACAGCCTCCTTGCAGGTGGCGCTAGCTTTTAACTCTGATAACCCCTTTAAGGCGTCCATACATATTAGTATTGCTGGCATCATTCTAACCTCTGAGGACTGTCTCCTGACATCGGGAGAGACAAGTATCGGGTACATTGCAGCATTTCCTCTCAAAGATCAGCAGGTGCCTGAGGTTTCTGGCAGCGACTTTCTCCTCTTTCCCTGTGATGGAGGTCATGTTTGGTGGAGTCAGGTGAGACGGCGGTCAGTTGCTGACAGTGAATGGGCACCTTTAGAGATCCTTAGGCCTTTGTTTACGTTCCGTTTTTTGCATTCCGTATACGGAACCATTCATTTCAGTAGGTCCGCAAAAAAAATTGAATCTACTCCGTATGCATTTCGTTTCCGTATTTCCGTTTTTCTGTTCCGTTCGAAGATAGAACAGGTCCTATTGTCCACATAACGGACAAGGATAGTACTGTTCTATCAGGGGCCAGCTGTTCCGTTCAGCAAAAAACGGAATGCACACTGACGTCATCCGTATTTTTTGCGGATCCGGTTTTTACGGACCGCAAAATACTGAAAAAGCCATACGGTCGTGTGCAACCAATCAGTTTGATCCTGAAAAATGAAAGGTGGAATCTGACTGGTTGCTATGGGCAACTAAGCCAGTTTTAATTTACACCAGTGCTGATAAACCTACCCCTGAGGCCTCATGCACACGACCGTATGTATTTTGCGGTCCGCATTCCATATTTTGCGGAACGGAACAGCTGGCCCCTAATAGAACAGTACTATCCTTGTCCGTAATGCGGACAATATTAGGACATGTTCTATTTTTTTGCAGAACGGAAAAACGGACATACGGAAAGCACAGAGCACCTTCTGTTTTCTTTGCGGGCCAATTGAAATGAATGGTCCTGTATACGGGCCGCAAAAAAAATGGAACGGACACGGAAAGAAAATACTTCCATGTGCATTTTTTTTCCGTTCCATTTTTGCGGATTCTGTTTGCGGTCCGTATGTGGAACCATTCATTTCAATGGTTCCGCAAAAAAAAATGAATGTATTCCGTTTCCGTATTTCTGTTCTGCTGAAAGATAGAACTTGTCCTATTCTTGCCCGCAAATAAAATCCGTGGCTCCATTCAAGTCAATGCAAGTGCAATTGCGGACAAGAATAGGCAGATCTATGGTGGTGCCGGCCGGGTGTATTGCGGATCCGCAATACACCACGGACGTGTGAATCGACCCTTAGGCTCCATTCACATGACTGTGGTGCTGCAGACCACACTGCATTTCCGAGATGATGTGTAGTATAATGAAGAGGAAGCAGTGCTCGCATGGAGATCCGATATTGATGACCTATCCATACTGCCCGCACAACCCCTTTTAGGGTCCATTCACACGTCTGCAATTCTGTTCCGCATTTTGCGGAACGGAATTGCGGACCCATTCATTTCTATAGGGCCGCACGATGTGCTGCCCGGATCCGGAAATGCGGACCCGCACTTCCGGGTACGCATTTCCGTTCCCGAAAAAAAATAGAACATGTCTTATTCTTGTCTGCAATTGTGAACAAGATTAGGCATTTTCTATTAAGTGCCAGCGATGTGGGGTCCGCAAAACACACGGATGTGTGAATGGACCCTTAAGTTGCAGTGTTGGCTTTTGCATATAAGGCTACTTTCACACCAGCGTTTTTGCTGGATCCGTCATGGATCAGCAAAAAAATGCTTCCGTCACGATAATACAACCGTCTGCATCCGTTATGAACGGATCCGGTTGTATTATCTCTAAAATAGCCATGACGGATCCTTCTCTAAAACCATTGTAAGTCAATGCGGGACGGATTGACTTACATTGTGTGTCATGACGGATCCGTCTTGCTCCACACTATTGATTTAATAGGACTGGATAGCTCCTTTTTAAAAGGGCATTTTCTGAAATATATTACTCGATATTGCAGATTTGTTATTTTTCATTACACTCTGAAAAGTTCTGCGTCAATCTCCAATAAGCTTCTGAGAAGGTTAGTCCAGAGCCAAATGTACAAGCAAGCTGAGGAGGTCAACCTCAGATGAGTTGTAGCTTTTAACCCCTTAAAGGGAACCTGTCACCAGGATTTTTGGTATAGCGCTGAGGACATGGGTTGTTAGATGGCCGCTAGCACATCCGCAATAGCCAGTCCCCATAGCTCTGTGTGCTTTTATTGTGTAAAAAAACCGATTTGATACATATGCAAATTAACCTGAGATGAGTCAGAGCTTGAAAATATGACTTCTCCGGTCACACAAGTAAGATATGACTCTTATGTTAATTTGCATATGTATCAAATCGTTTTTTTTACACAATAAAAGCACACAGAGCTATGGGGACTGGGTATTGTGGATGTGCTAGCGGCCATCTAGCGACCCATGTCCTCAGCTCTATACACAAAATCCTGGTGACAGGTTCCCTTTAAGGACCAGGCCATTTTTCACCTTAAGGACCAGACTGATTTGTGCAAATCTGACCAGTGTCACTTTATGTGGTGATAACTTTAAAATGCTTTTACTTATCCAGGCCATTCTGAGATTGTTTTCTCGTCACATATTGTACTTCATGACAGTGGTACATTTTAATAAAAATATTTCATTTTTATTTATAAAAAATACGAAATTTATAAAAAAAAAAATAGAAAAATTAGCAACTTTCCAAATTTCAATTTCTCTGCTTTTAAAGGGAACCTGTCATCAACTTTATGTTGCCCATACTGATGGCAGAATAAAGTAGAGACAGGTGAGTTGTTTCCAGCGGTCTGGCATTTAAAAGTTAAAAGTAAGTGGTTGCCGAGAACCAACATCACAATCATTGCAGACTGGGCCTGGAAAAGAGTCACAGCCACCTGAGAAGTGTCATGTTTAGGCCTCATGCACACGACCGTTGTTCTGGTCCGCATCCGAGCCACAGTTTTTGCGGCTCGGGTACGGACTCATTCACTTCAATGGGGCCGCAAAAGATGCGGACAGCACACTGAGTGCTGTCTGCATCCGTTGCTCCGTTCTGTGGCCCCGAAAAAAAATATAACATGTCCTATTTTTGTCCGTTTTGCGGACAAGAATAGGTATTTCTACAATAGGCCGCCTGTTTCATTCTGCAAATTGCAGAAGGCACACGGGCAGCTACCGTGTTTTGCGGATACGCAATTTGCAAACCTCAAAAAACGGTCGTGTGCATGAGGCCTTATTCATAAATTCCTGCTCTCCTGCCCACCTGCTGATGACTGACAGTCTTCTACCTAGTTTTCTCCCTTTGTCTCTAGGAGAGAACTGCCAATCATCAGCAGATGGGCGAGAGTGAAGGAGATTATGAATAACCAGGACTCTTCTCAGGTAGATTTGACTCTTTTCAGGACCTGGGCTGCAATGATGAAGATGCTGGTTCTCAGCAACCACTGACTGTTAGCTCATGAGGGACACACCTCTGAAATCAGCATTTTTGTCACTATTTTATGCTGCCCTCAGTGAGGTCAACATAAAGTTTGATGACAGCTTCCCTGTAAAACAGATAGTGATACCTCATATAATAGTTATTACTTTACATTTCCCATATGTCTACTTCATGTTTGGATCATTTTGGGAATGCCATTTTATTTTTTGGAGACGTTAGAAGGCTTTGAAGTTTAGAAGCAAATCTTGAAATATTTCAGAAAATTTCTAAAACCCACTTTTTAAGGACCAGTTCAGGTCTGAAGTCGCTTTGTGAGGCTTACATAATAGAAACCACCCAAAAATTACCCCATTTTAGAAACTACACCCCTCAAGGTATTAAAAACTGTTCAGTTTTTATCGCGCGGGTGCAATACGTGTTGCACGCGCGTGATAAAAAACTGACTGTGGTACCCAGACCCGAACTTCTTCACTGAAGTTCAGGTTTGGGTTCAAGGTTGTGTAGATGTAATTATTTTCCCTTATAACATGGTTATAAGGGAAAATAATAGCATTCTTTAATACAGAATGCTTAGTAGAAGGTCAATTGAGGGTTAAAAAATAATTGATCCCCCTTCTCCTCTTGATCGCGTAGTTGTCGATCTCCTTACTTCTTTAATCATGAGCTGCCGGCTAAAGGACCTGTGGTGACGTCACATCACATGGTCCATCACCGTGGTGATAGACCATGTGATGTGACGTCACCACAGGTCCTTTAGCCGGCAGCTCATGATTAAAGAAGTAAGGAGATCGACAACTACGCGATCAAGAGGAGAAAGTGAATTAATTATTTTTTATTTTTTAACCCTCAATTGACCTTCTACTAAGCATTCTGTATTAAAGAATGCTATTATTTTCCCTTATAACCATGTTATAAGGGAAAATAATACAGTGAATAGACTGTCATCTTAGCAACCATGCGTGAAAATCGCACCGCATCCGCACTTGCTTGCGATTTTCACTCAGCCCCATTCACTTCTATGGGGCCTGCGTTGCATGATAAACGCACAATATAGAGCATGCTGCGATTTTCACGCAATGCATAAGTGATACGTGAAAATCACCGTTCATGTACACAGCCCCATAGAAATGAATGGGTCCGGATTAAGTGCGGGTGCAATGCGTTCACCTCACGCATTGCACCCGCGTGGAAATCTCGCCCGTGTGAACTCAGCCTTACAGTTTTTGTGAAGCAAGGTAACAAAAAAAATTGTTGTTTTGGCACTGTTTTTATTTTTTGTTATTCACAACGTTCATCTGATAGGTTAGATCATGAGCTATTTTTATAGAGCAGGTTGTAACAGACGCGACAATACCAAATATGACTTTTTTTTGGGTTGTTTATTTCAGTTTTCCATAATAAAGCATTTAAAAAAATATATATATTTTGTGTCTCCATATTCTGAAAGCCATAGTTTTTATTTTTTGGGCGACTGTCTTATGTAGGGGCTCATTTTTTGCGGGATGAGATGACAACGATTGGTACAATTTTGGGGTGCTTATGACTTTTTGATCGCTTGGTATTACACTTTTTGTGATGTAAGGTGACAAAAAAATGGCTTTTTTGACACCGTTTTATTTTTTTACAGTGTTCATCTGAGGGGTTAGGTCACGTGATATTTTTATAGCGCAGACAGTTACGGATGTGGAAATACCTAATATGTATACTTTTTTTATTTAAGTTTTACACTATCTTTTTTGAAACAAACAAAAAAATCATATTTTAGTGTCTCCATATTCTGAGAGCCATATTTTTTTTCAGAGATTGTCTTAGGTAGGGTATCATTTTTTGGGGATGAGGTGACGTTTGATCGGCACTATTTTGGGGTGCGTATGACTTTTTGATCACTTGCTATCAGTGATGGTCAGTTCGCAGTGTTCGCCAGCGAACACATGTGGGCTGCCATCTTTAGTAAGGTAGACTCACCCATCCGGCGATGCACAGGTAAACCCTTACCTGTGCCTGTGCCGGTCTGAAATCAAATGCAGTCACCAGGAGCAGACAGTTCTGAGAACAGTCCGATGAAGGCCCCCGGCGGCTGTTCTCGGAACTGCCTTCTCCCGGTGACTGCATTTGATTTCAGACCGGCTCCAGGCACAGGTAAGGGCTTACCTGTGCATCGCCGGACGGGTGAGTCTACCTTACTAAAGATGGCAGCCTGCATGTGTTCGCTGACGAACACTGCGAACTGACCATCACTGCTTGCTATTAGGCCCCTTTCACACGGGCGAGTATTCCGCGCGGATGCGATGCGCGAGTTGAACGCATTGCACCCGCACTGAATACCGACCCATTCATTTCTATGGGGCTGTTCACATGAAATTTTTCTGAAATTTTCAAAAACCCAATTTTTAGGGACCAGTTCAGGTCTGAAGTCACTTTGCGAGGCTTACATAATAGAAACCACCCCAAAGAAAACTCAATATTTATGGCCCTGATTCTGTAGTTTACAGAAACACCCCATATGTGGTCGTAAACTACTGTACGGGCACACGGCAGGGCGCAGAAGGAAAGGAATGCCATATGGTTTTTGGAAGGCAGATTTTGCTGGACTGTTTTTTTTTTTTGACACCATGTCCCATTTGAAGCCCCCCTGATGCACCCCTAGAGTAGAAACTCCAAAAAAGTGACCCCATTTTAGAAACTACGGGATAGGGTGGAAGTTTTGTTGGTACTAGTTTAGGGTACATATGATTTTTGGTTGCTCTATATTACACTTTTTGTGAGGCAAGATAACAAGAAATAGCTGTTTTGGCAGCGTTTTTATATTTTGTTATTTACAACATTTATCTGACAGGTTAGATCATGTGGTATTTTTATAGACCAGGTTGTCACAGACGCGGCGATACCTAATATGCATACTTTTTTTTTATTTATGTAAGTTTTACACAATGATTTCATTTTTGAAGCAAAAATAATCATGTTTTACTGTTTCCATAGTCTGAGAGCCATAATTTTTTCAGTTTTTGGGCGATTACCTTGGGTAGGGTATGATTTTTGCGGGATGAGATGACTGTTTTATTGGCACTATTTTGGGGTGCGTGTGAATTTTTGATCGCTTGCTATTACACTTTTTGTGATGTAAGGTGACCAAAAATGGTTTATTTAGCACAGTTTTTATTTTCAATCTTTTATGGTGTTCATCTGAAGGGGTTAGGTCATGTGATATTTTTATAGAGCCGGTCGATACGGACGCGGCGATACCTAATATGTATACTTTTTTTTTATTTATGTAAGTTTTACACAATAATATCATTTTTGAAAAAATAAAAATCATGTTTTAGTGTCTCCATAGTCTGAGAGCCATAGTTTTTTTTTCAGTTTTGCGGGATGAGATGACGGTTTGATTGGCACTATTTTGGTGGCAAACGCGTTTTTGATCGCTTGCTGTTGTACTTTTTGTGATGTAAGGTGACAAAAAAATGGTTTATTTAGCACACTTTTTATTTTTTATTTTTTACGGTGTTCATCTGAGGGGTTAGGTCATGTGATATGTTTATAGAGCTGGTCAATACGGACGCGGCGATGCCTAATACGTATACCTTTTCCCCCCCCCTATTTTTTACCAATTTTTTTAACTTTATTTGACGTTTTTGTTTATTTTTACTTGAAACTTTTAATTTTTTGGAGGGAAAACTTTATTTTTTTTAAACTTTTTTTTTTTTCACTTAATTTTTTTGGCCCACTTTGGGACTTGAACTTTTGGGGGTCTAATCCTTTACAATGCATTCCAATACTTCTGTATTGGAATGCATTGGCTGTATGAGTTAGGCCTCATGCACACGACCGTTGTGTGCGTCCGTTTCTTCCATTTTCTGTGATTTTCTGCGGACCCATTGACTTTCAATGGGTCTGTTGAAAACTCGGAAAATGCACCGTTTATCATCCGTGTCCGTGATCGCTGTCCGTCAAAAAAATATGACCTGTCTTATTTTATTGACGGACAGCGGTTCGCGGACCCATTCAAGTCAATGGGTCCGTGAAAAAACACGGAGGCACACAAGATTGTCATCTGTGTCTGTAGACTACTTTCGCACAGACGGATCCGCAGATCCGTCTGCATAAAAGCTTTTTCAGATCTGCGTTTTCACATCGTGAAAACTCAGATCCGACAGTATATTCTAACACAGAGGCTTTCCCATAGTGATGGGGACGCTTCAAGTTAGAATATACTAAGAACTGTGGACATAACTGCCCCCTGCTGCCTGGCAGCACCATATCTCTTACAGGGGGCTGTGATCCGCACAATTAACCCCTCAGGTGCCGCACCTGATGGGGTTAATTGTGCGTATCATAGCCCCCTGTAAGAGATCAGGGGCTGCCAGGTAGCAGGGGCCAGACCCCCCTCCCTCCCCAGTTTTAAATTCATTGGTGGCCAGTGCGGCCCCCCTCCCTCCCCAGTATTATATTCATTGGTGGCCAGTGCGGCCTCCCCTCTCCCTCCCCTAATTAAACTCCCTCCCCCATCATTGGTGGCAGCGGAGAGTTCCGATCGGAGTCCCAGTTTAATCGCTGACAGGTCTGTGCTATAAGCAATGCGCCGCACAGACCTTTCACTTACCAGTAGGAGGAGCGCCCGGCCGGACACAGACAGCGCAGGTAAGTATAATGCTTCTAAAATTGCTAAGTAACCATGGCAGCCAGGACTGCAGTAGCGTCTTGGCTGCCATGGTAACCGATCGGAGCCCCAGCGATTTAAACTGGGACTCCGATCGGAACTCTCCGCTGCCACCAATGATGGGGGGGTGTTTTTAATTGGGGGGAGGGAGAGGGGAGGCCGCACTGGCCATCAATGAATATAATACTGGGGAGGGAGGGAGGGGGGCCGCACTGGCCACCAATGAATATAATACTGGGGAGGGAGGGGGCGCACTGGCCACCAATGAATATAATATTGGGGAGGGAGGGGGGCCGCACTGTGTGTATTACTTATACAGCTTCCGGGGCCTGTGAGATCCAGGGGCTGGATCTCACAGGCTCTTCACCTTCCTTAGACATCGCGCTGCCTTCCATGCCATCGGGTCTCCCCTACAGCCACATGGGGACCCGATGGCACCGCCCGCCGCCGCAATAGGTAAAAACCGCAAACCGCAGGTCTGAATTGACCTGCGGTTTGCGGCGATCGCCGACATGGGGGGTCACGGGACCCCCCCGGGCATTTAGCCGAGGTGCCTGCTCAATGATTTGAGCAGGCACCGGCTTCCGATCACCGCCCGCCGCGCGGCGGTGATCAGAAATACACAGGGCGTACAGGTACACCCTGTGTCCTTAAGTACCAGGACATAAGGGCGTACCTGTACGCCCTGTGTCCTGAAGAGGTTAAAGGATAACTGTCACATTTAGACCCTAATTTCAATTTTCATATATGTAGTTACTAATAACATGATATTCCAGAATCAGTTACTATTAGACTGACTTACCCCATATTTAAGAAGATTCAGCCGTTAGCAACCAGTCTGCATAAAACTGCAATTTCACTATTCAGTTAAGATGGCCGCCACTGCCCTCACCCTGAGGCTAATCCCGCCTGCCCTCACTAGCCAGTAACAATAGCCCCCCAAAAGTGTCAGTAACCAGAGCCCTCCCCCCTAAAGGGTTAATCTCTTACAGCACAATGGGCTCCTCTTACCACATGTTGCTTTCATTTATACACTGAGCAGATGGCAGATCTCCCTTCCCTGTTGTGCGCTGCTTCCACTCTGCATTCTCCAGCTCTGCTGAGTGAGGGAGCGTCTGCCAAGCGCAGGGACAGGGAGAAGTGCACACAGCCCAGGCACTGTTATCAGCTGCTGGGGAGGACCTGGCTTTAATCATTTACTTACAGTCCCTGGCTGTCAGTAATGTGACCTTGCACGTTGCGTGCTCCGTCCTTCAACAGATAGACGGACCATGCCTAGCAACCCTAATTTAAGCACAGGTAAAAATAGGCAGTACAGGGAACAAAAATGTGGCATTAAGGGGTAATTGAATACACAGTGAAAAGTTGAAATAGGGCCACCAAGGAGATATTAATCACCACAATCCAATACTCCCCCCCCCCCCCCCCCCCAAAAAAAAAATACGACAGTTATCCTTTAAGTTTTACACAATAACAGCTTTTTTCAAACAAAAAAAATGATGTTTTAGTGTCTCCATATTCTGAGCCATAGTTTTTTTTTTTTTTTTGGCGATTGTCTCAGGTAGGGGCTAATTTTTTGAGGGATGAGGTAACTGTTAGATTGGTACTATTTTGGTGGGCAAACGCCTTTTTGATCGCTTGCTGTTGTACTTTTAGTGATGTAAGGTGCCAAAAAAATGGTTTATTTAACACAGTTTAAATTTTTTATGGTGTTCATCTGAGGGGTTAGGTCATGTTATATGTTTATAGAGCCGTTCAATACGGATGCAGCGATACCTAATATGTCAACTTTTTTTTTTTCCTGTTTTTCACCAATTTTTTTTTTTTACTTTATTTGGGGAAAATAACGTTTTTGTTTTTTACTTGAAACTTTTATTTTTTTGGGGGGGAAAACTTAATTTTTTCACTTAATTTTTTGTCCCACTTTGGGACTTCAACTTTATGGGGTCTGATCCCCTTTACAATGCATTCCAATACTGTTGGAATGCATTGGCGGTATGAGTAATACTGTGTGCATTACTCATACAGCTTCCTGCCTGTGAGATCCAGGGGGCTGGATCTCACAATCTCACAAGCTCTTCACCGTAAGGCAGCCCCGATGCCTAAGGAAGGCATTGTGCTGCCTTCCCTGCTATCAGGTCCCCGTCACAGCAGCACAGGGACCCAATAGCCACTGCACTCACCCCCCCCCCCCCCCCCCCGAACCACCCGGAAACGCCGCAAACCGCAGGTCTGAATTGACAGAACCCCTCTCGGCATTGTCCCAGGGTGCCTGCTGATTGATTTCAGCAGGCACCCAGTTCCGATCACTGCCCGCCGCGCGGCGGTGATCAGAAATACACATGACGTACCGGTGCGTCATGTGTTCTTAAGTACCCAGACATCATGACGTACGTCATATGTCATACGTCAAATGTCCCTAAGAGGTTAAGGGTCATGCCCATGAGCGTACTTACCCAGTTCCCATATGGCGAACGGTAAATGCCGGGTCCACAATATACGGGCACTGGCCGTGCGCACTCCATATCACAGATGCAGACCCATTGACTTGAATGGGTCCGCATCCGCCAAGTACGACAGAAGATAGGGCTTCACCTATCTTTATGCAGTGCAGAGGCATGGATCGGAAGCCCACAGGAGCACTATGAAGCGCTTCCGTGGACTTCTGATCCGTGCCTCCACACCGCAAAAAGATAAAACGTGTTCTGTGTTTGGCCGTATGTTGTTGATCACGGACCCATTCAAGCGGAGTGCACACAGACAGTGTCTTAGGCATGAGCCCTAAGTGTGAGATTTGTGAGCCGCTCTTGATATCCTCTGCACTGCCGGAGGATGCGCCTGACTTAAGGCACAGGCCTCATCATAAATTAGGAGTATCCTCTGACAGTCCTTGTGCCTAAACAGAGCTGCCATAGATTTCTTGTTTAGTTTGCACCAGAAAACTGTCATGAATGAAGATTAATTTGTTGCGGCTGCTGGCCATGCCCCCTTTCTGAAAAGTAGCGAGGGTGGCGCTGGGAGATGCGACAATTTTTTTTTTAAAGTCACAAAACACATAGTTTGCGACTTTTTAACCGTCACTTTTGCGGTGTATAGGAGATGATGGATCTCCCCCTGACTGCTTTGTGGCATCTATGGTGATATAAGGCCTCTTTCACACGACTGTTGTGTGCACCCGTGGCCGTAGTGCCGTTTTCAGTTTTTTTTCGCGGAACCATTGACTTTCAATGGGTCCGTGGAAAAAACGGAAAATGCACCGTTTTGCATCCGAGATCCGTGTTTCCTGGCCGTGAAAAAAATATGACCTGTCCTATTTTTTTCACGGCCAACGGTTCACGGACCCATTCAAGTCAATGGGTCCGTGAAAGAACACGGATGCACACAAGATTGGCATCCGTGTCCGTGATCCGTGGCCGTAGGTTACTTTTTATACAGACGGATCCGAAGATCCGTCTGCATAAAAGCTTTTTCATAGCTGAGTTTTCACTTCGTGAAAACTCAGAACCGACAGTATATTCTAACACAGAGGCGTCCCCATGGTGATGGGGACGCTTCTAGTTAGAATACACTACAAACTGTGTACAAGACTGCCCCTTGCTGCCTGGCAGCACCCGATCTCTTACAGGGGGCCGTGATCAGCACAATTAACCCCTTCAGGTGCGGCACCTGAAGGGGTTAATTGTACTATCATATCCCCCTGTAAGAGATCAGGGCTGCCAGGCAGCAGGGGGCAGACCCTCCCCCCCTCCCCAGTTTGAATATCATTGGTGGCCAGTGCGGCCCCCCCCCTCCCTCTATTGTAATTATTCGTTGGTGGCAGTGTGCGCCCCCCCTCCTCCCTCCCTCTATTGTAATAATTCGTTGGTGGCACAGTGTGCGCCCCCCATCGGCCCCCCGTCCCTCTATAGCATTAACAACATTGGTGGCCAGTGTGCGGCCTCCCATCTCCCCCCCCCCCCCCCCTTCCCATCATTGGTGGCAGCGGAGTTCCGATCGGAGTCCCAGTTTAATCGCTGGGGCTCCGATCGGTAACCATGGCAACCAGGACGCTACTACAGTCCTGGTTGCCATGGTTACTTAGCAATAGTACAATAGTAGAAGATTCATACTTACCTGCTGGTGGCTGCTGCGATGTTCGTGTCCGGCCGGGAGCTCCACCTACTGGTAAGTGACAGGTCTGTGCGGCGCATTGCTAAATGAACTGTCACTTACCAGTAGGAGGAGCTCCCGGCCGGACACAGACATCGCAGCTCCCAGGTAAGTATGAATCTTTTACTATTGTACTATTGCTAGTAACCCGCTGCCACCAATGATCGGGGGGGGGGGGGGGGAGATGGGAGGCCGCACACTGGCCACCAATGTTGTTAATGCTATAGAGGGAGGGGGGGCCGATGGGGGGCACACACTGTGCCACCAACGAATTATTACAATAGAGGGAGGAAGGGGGGGGGCGCACACTGTGCCACCAACAAATTATTACAATAGAGGGAGGAAGGGGGGGGGCGCACACTGTGCCACCAACGAATTATTACAATAGAGGGAGGAAGGGGGGGGGCGGGGGGGCGCACACTGTGCCACCAACGAATTATTACAATAGAGGGAGGAAGGGGGGGGGGGGCCGCACTGGCCACCAATGATATTCAAACTGGGGAGGGAGGGGGGGGTCTGCCCCCTGCTGCCTGGCAGCCCTGATCTCTTACAGGGGGATATGATAGTACAATTAACCCCTTCAGGTGCGGCACCTGAGGGGTTAATTGTGCTGATCACAGCCCCCTGTAAGAGATCGGATGCTGCTAGGCAGCAGGGGGCAGTCATGTACACAGTTTGTAGTATATTCTAACTTGAAGCGTCCCCATCACCATGGTGATGGGGACGCTTCAAGTTAAAATATACCATCGGATTGGAGAAAACTCAGATCCGATGGTATAAAAGGGACTCCAGACTTTACATTGAAAGTCAATAGGGACGGATCCGTTTGAAATGGCACCATATTGTGTCATCGTCAAACTGATCCGTCCCCATTGACTTGCATTGTAATTCAGGACGGATCCGTTTGGCTCCGCACGGCCAGGCGGACACCAAAACGACTTTTTTTTCATGTCCGTGGATCCTCCAAAAATCAAGGAAGACCCACGGACGAAAAAACTGTCACGGATCACGGAAAAACGGGACCCCGTTTTGCGGACCGTGAAAATATACTGTCGTGTGCAATAAGCCTAATAAGTACTGTGCGACATGTCACTCCTGTGGAGTACTATGTGGACAGCTCAGGGGCTGTAGCTATGAGCCTGATGCCTTCCTTATGTAAGTATTAGCAGTGTAGGACACTTGCCAACCAGGTCAAGGCTAATACTAAAGGGTTTAGCAGTATCATGACCCTTCTATATGAGTCTTCCTATTACTTAGATATTAGCCTCCCCTTTGATCCAGTATGTTTCGGAGCTGGGTACTGGGAATGCTGTGTTCGGACCTGGCTTTTAATGGACTAAAAATAAGCTTGTTTGCAATATACCGTGTATATATATATATATATATATATAATAATTTAATTTCACTACAGGCCGGGGGCAGCTAATCTCAGGGAAAAATGGGACCGACTGCGGCTGGGTTGATTTTTCCATTACCATCCGAGCATACGCTTCATGTTGAGGGGATGAAAGTGCAATGACTTTATAAGCAGACAAGGACTGAAGGCTCCCACATTTTGGGTATTATTGCCACGGCAATATATTAATGGTCAGATAAGAGAATTGATAACAAAGAGTGTATCTCGCTCGCTGTAAGGGCTCATTCAGACGATTGTATGGCTGCCGTGCCTGTGTTGCAGACTGCAAATAACGGTCCACACTATACGGGCACTGGCCGCGTGAACTCCCTGCAAGGTACAGCAAAGGATAGGACATGTCCTATCTTTTGCGATGCGGAGGCATGAACCCAAAAGTCCAAGGAAGGACTTCCGAGTGTTTCGGTGAGCTTGTGATCCGTGCACTCACACCGCAAAAGATAGGACTTGTCTGTGACATGGGCACGACGGCCCTACGTTGTGTGAATGGGCCCTAATACTAAGTTTTCCCTGTATGGCTAGCTGCAGGGTGGTTTCTGAAGCTTTACCTGCAGCAATCAACGGATCACCAGGGTGGCTTTGATGTAAAAAAAAATATATATATCGCTAAGGGTACTTTCACACTTGCGGCAGAGGATTCCGGCAGGCAGTTCCTTCGCATCCAAACGCAAACGGATAGCATTTGTCAGACGGATCCGGACGCGGATCCATCTGACAAATGCATTGAAATACCAGATCCGTCTCTCCGGTGTCATCCGGAAAAACGGAGCCAGTATTAATTTTTTTCACAGATTTAGAGGTCTGCGCATGCGCGGACTGTAAGAACGGATACGTCAATGCGGCACTAATACATTTCAATGGAAATTAATGTCGGATCCGGCATTCCGGCAAGTGTTCAGGATTTTTGGCCGGAGAGAAAAATACAGCATGCTGCGGTATTTTCTCCGGCCAATAAACGTAAGGGGGACTGAACTGATGCATCCTGAGCGGGTTGCTCTCTATTCAGAATGCATTAGGGTAAAACTGATCAGTTTTTTTCCGGTATTGAGCCCCTGTGACATAATACCGGAAAAGAAAACCGCTAGTGTGAAAGTTCCCTTAAAGGGGTTATCCATTTATTTTTCTTTTTTTCCCTTTTAAATCAGATCCCCCCCCACTAATGTGGATTAGAACGCTAGTATACATGATGATGACATTCCCAGGCTATGAGCTGTGCGCTACGATTGGCCTGCGCTGCAGCAAGGGACAACCTTAATACAAAAACTCCGCCCAGTACAACAGAGGGAGCGCAGACACCGGAGCCTATACCGGGCGAACGGAGCGGCGCCCAGACATACTAGTAAGTGCAGGGGGACCCCTGGGCGCCGCTCTGCCCACTGATATAGTTAGTTTTTAGTTTTTAAACTAGTGAAAGGTCCTCTTTAAGGGCTCATGCACACAAATGTATTTTTGCTCCGCATCCGATTCGCATTTTTTGCAGGTCAGATGCGGACCCATTCGCTAAAAAATAGAACATGCCCTATTCTTGTACATTTTATGCACAAGGAAAGGACAGTTCTATAGAGGGCAGGACATTCCGTTCCGCAAAATGCGGAAAACACGGCCAGTATCCGTCTTTTGCAGACTGTAAAAACCAAACGTTCATGTGCGTGAGCCCTTAGAAGGTTGTAAAAAGGTTGTGTGGAGGCGGAGTTGGATTTTTCCACAGATTTCACCAATTGCAATGCAGTGGAAATCATCAGCATAAACTGACATGTTGCAGATTTAATATCCGCAACAGGTCAAGTGAATGGGGGAGATTTATCAAGACTGGTGCAAAGGAAAACAGGCTTATTTGCCCATAGCAACCAATCAGCTTGAACCTTCGATTTTCCAAAGGTGCTATGAAATATGAAAGGAGGAATCTGATTGGTTGCTGTGGGCAAGCACGCCAGTTTTCCTTTGCACCAGTTTTGATAAATCTCCCCCTCTGAGTGGATACATTGCAGACATTTTCTGGAGTGTGTGGACTCTTTAAAATATTGTGGATTTTCCGTACATAAATCTGGAAATCCATAGCATCTCTGCCACGTGTGGCCATACCCTATTCATACACATGTATTCTTGCCATATTATCCATCCGTATTACTTGTGTGGGTCGTAGCCTATGATGCTGTTAGTTTGGGTCAGTTAGACCCACAGTCAGGCAGTGACACACAGTAAGGGTCCATTCACACGTCCATGTGTGTTTTGCGGATCCACGGATCCGCAATACACGGACATCGGCGATGTGCGTTCCGCATTTTGCGGACCGCACATCGCCGGCACTTAATAGAAAATGCCTAATCTTGTCTGCAATTGCGGACAAGAATAGGACATGTTCTATTTTTTTCGGGAACGGAATTGTAGACCTGGATCCATTGTAACAATGCCTAAAACGGACAAGAATAGGACATGTTCTATATTTTTTTTTGATGGGCTACGGAACGGACATTTTTTTTCAGACCCATTGAAATGAATGGGTCCGCATCCTATCCGCAAAAAAAAAACGGAACGGACACGGAAACAAACAACATTCGTGTGCATGTAGCCTAATACGGATAAATCGACGGATAATATGTGTGAATAGCCCCTGACAGCCTGCCGGATCGCTACGCACTTGTGAGTTGCCAGAGGCTGGTAAGGCCCTGTAATGGGGACCGGCGGAGATCCGGCAGCTGGAATTCGTCCAGATCTCTGCAGGTCTCCATTATACTGAATGGGGCCAGATGGAGCTTTACAAACTTCTGGCAATGTCTGAGTGCAATCGCCGCTAGTGTGCAACTAGCCGTACACGGCTTTCTCCTCAGTGTGGTGTGGCTGCCGCTGGCTCTGTGTATGTAGTCAGAGACATGGTTTAACCCTGTATCCTCCTCCTTTAGCTGGGCTGCATAATCCACAGGAAAATCTTACCACCTGACGGATAAATAATATCATGTAGGAAGTAAACGCCATTCGCTTTGGCTTGATTTGCGTTTAGCTGACTACTGGGATGCCTTGCAGATTTATTCACCACAATTGTGAAACGATCCTCCCATTGGATTCTATGGACCGGCGACAAAACGCTGAAGTGATTTGTTCACCTCAGGTCCTGGTCACTGCTGAGCACAAGATTTCAACCTCACGCTGCTGAACTGAAAGTAAAGGGCACACGAGATTTAAATACTGCAGAACATCCACAGCAGACGTTGATCTACAATGTGGATTTCACCCTTTGCAGTGCAGCAGAAAGTTCCTCCTCGTGTCTCTAACTAAAAGGGCATCTGTCAGCAGTTTTGTACCTATGAAACTGGCTGACCTGTTGCATGTACACTTGGCAGCTGAAGGCTCTAGGAGCAACGGGGGAGTTGCTGTTACACCTAGAGTCTCTGCTCTCACTGCAACTGCTGCACTTTGACAGGACCAGGCAGTGTAAATATCATCACACCTGGCTCTGTCAATCAAAGTACAGAGGGCGCAGCAGTTGCAAAGAGAGCAGAGCCTCTAGGTATAACGGCAACGCCCCCATTGATCCTACAGGCTCATTCACATGTATTAAAACATTTTCTCAGCAATGCGGGCACATATGAACATGGGACCAACACAGATGTCTTCAGCTGCCAAGCACTCATGTAACAGGTCAGCCAGTGTTATAGGTACAAAACTGCTGACAGATGCCCTCTAATATTTAGAGAAGCGGGTTATCCCATTAAAAATATATTTATCCTCTATCCACAGGGTAGGCAATAAGTATCTGATCACTAGGGTTCCGACCGCTGGTACCCCCTAGCGAATGGAGATACCAAATTGCATGAGCATGACCACTGCTGTATTCATGTCCATGCCAAGTACAGAGCGAGCAAAGAGCAGTGGTAACCCATTGCATCACCCCTCTATTCACATGGAGTAATTAGTGTTCGCGTCATCCCTTGGGGTTGGACCCCCAACGATCACATACTTATCCTCATATTCCCACGACTCACTCACACGACCGTATCCGTTTTTGTGGTCCTAAAATTGCAGATCCGCAAAAACACAGATACAGGCCATGTGCGTAATTGCGGACAAGAATAGGCATTTCTATCATGGAGAAGGATGTTCCGATCTGCAAAATGCACATGGCCAGTCACGGACGCAAAACACTGACGTGTGAATAAGGCCTAAAAATTACATGACATCCTTCTTTTTTAGCTCCATAAGATTACAGCGATACCAAACTTGTATAGATTTTATTTTGTTTTATTACTTTTTAGAAGAATAAAAACCTTTGCAAAAAACTTTTCTTTAGGGTACTTTCACACTTGATTTGTTGTATTCCGGCAGGCAGTTCCGTCGCCGGAACTGCCTGCCGGATCCGGCAATCTGTATGCAAACGGACACCATTTGTAGACTGGTCCGTCTCACAAATGCATTGCAATACCGGATCCATGTCATCTGGAAAAACGGATTCGGTATTTATCTTTTTCCCATTTTTAAAGGTCTGTGCATGCGCAGACTTCACAACCAGATCCGTTTTTCTGGAACACTTGGGGCCGGATCCAGCATTAATGCATTTCAATAGAAAATAATGCAAGTGTTCCGGAATTTTGGACGGAGAAAATACCGCAGCATGCTGTGGTATTGTCTCAGTCCAAAGACCGTACAGTGACTGAACTGATGCATTCTAAACGGTTTGCTCTCCATTCAGAATGCATTAGGACAGGCATGCTCAACCTGCGGCCCTTAAGCTGTTGTAAAACTACAACTCCCACAATGCCCTGCTGTAGGCTTATAGCTGTAGGCTGTTCGGGCATGCTGGGAGTTGTAGTTTTGCAACAGCTGGAGGGCCGCAGGTTGAGCATACCTGCATTAGGATAAAACTGATCAGTTCTTTTCCGGTATTGAGGCCCTAGGACGGAACTCTATACCGGAAAAGAAAAACGCTAGTGTGAAAGTACCCTAAGGCCTCTTTAACACGAGTGTGTCCGGATGCGTCCCGGTGCATTGCGGCAAACCCGCACGAGTAGGAATGCAATTGCAGTCAGTTTTGACTGCGATTGCGTTCCGATGTTCAGTTTTTATCGCGCGGGTGCAATGTGTTTTGCACGTGCGTGATAAAAAACCGACTGTGGTACCCAGACCCGAACTTCTTCACAGAAGTTCAGGTTTGGGTTAGGTGTGCTGTAGATTGTATTATTTCCCCTTATAGCATGGTTATAAGGGAAAATAATAGCATTCTGAATACAGCATGCTTAGTACAATAGGGCTGGAGGGGTTAAACTCACCTTAATCCACTTGTTCGCGCAGCCCGCATATCTTCTGTCTTCATCTGTGAGCAATAGGACCTTTGATGATGTCACTGCGTTCATCACATGGTCCATCACATATGAGCGTAGTGACGTCATCAAAGGTCCTTTTGCTCACAGCACAGATGAAGACAGAAGGAGATGCCGGGCTGCGCGAGCAAGTGGATTAAAGTGAGTTAAATTATTATTTATTTATTTTTAACCCCTCCAGCGCTATTTTACTATGCATTCTGTATTCAGAATGCTATTATTTTCCCTTATAACCATGTTATAAGGGAAAATAATAATGATCGGGTCTCCATCCCGATCGTCTCCTTAGCAACCGTGCGTGAAAATCGCACCGCATCCACCCTTGCTTGCGGATGCTTGCGATTTTCACGCAGCCCCATTCACTTCTATGGGGCCTGCGTTGCCTGGAAAACGCACAATATAGAACATGCTGCGATTTTCACGCAACGCACAAGTGATGCGTGAAAATCATCGCTCATCTGAACAACACTCTGTGTGCTGTGCGCATCCGTTGCTCCGTTCCTTGACCCCGCAAAAATCAGTTTTGCGGACAAGAATAGGCATCTCTATAATGGGCCTCCTGTTCCGTTCCACAAATTGCGAAAGGCACACGGGCGGCATCCGTTTTTTGCAGATCCGCAATTTGGGGACCGCAATAAACGGCACGGTCATGTGCATGAGCCCTTAGGCCTCATGCACACAAACTTATTTTCTTTCCGTGTCTGTTCCGTTTTTTTGCGGACTGTATACGGAATCATTCATTTCAATGGGTCCGCAAAAAAAGGGAAGGTACTCCGTGTACATTCCGTTTCCGTATTTTCGTTCCGCAAAAAAAAATAGAACATGTCCTATTCTTGTCCGCATTATGGACAAGGATAAGACTGTTCTATTATGGGCCAGCTGTTCCGTTATGCAAAATATGGAATGCACACGGATGTCACCCGTTTTTTTTGCGGACCGCAAAATACATACGGTCATGTGCATGAGGCCTTATTGATGGGGAATGGGGTGTTGATAACATTCACAGAAGTCCATGGTATTCTTCCCCTGGGGACATTTACAGTCACACAGGGAGAAAGAAAGCTCTGTCCCCCAGTAGGCTACATGCACACAACCGTATGTGTTTTGCGGTCCGCAAAAAAAGGATGAAGTTCCGTATTTTTTTGCGGATCCATTGTAATAATGCCTATCCTTGTCCGCAAACTAGAAAAAAATAGGACATGCACAATTTTTTTTGCAGGGCAACGCAACGGACATACTGATGCGGACAGCACACGGTGTGCTGTCTGCATTTTTTGCGGACCCATTGAAATAAATAGGTCCGCACCCTATCCGCAAAAAAAACGGAACGGACAGGGAAACAAACAACGTTCGTGTGCATGTAGCCTTATAGTGTGTCAGCACTCCAATTTTTTAAAGGTGTTTTCTTGGAGTTTTATACTGATGACCTATCCTCAAAATAGTATAGGTAAAAGTTGAAGAGCAGCACCCACGGACCTCAGCGACCACACCGGAATGCACCAGCCCAACCACGACCGCAGATCCTCAGCGGTCCACAGATCAGCAATCAAAACACGGTCACGGCAGCATCTCCGGTTCCATCTTTACTTCATGTACTTAAAAAGGAATGTGTACAAAACAGCAGTAGCAACGTTTCGGCCATCATGTGATCCTCACGTGATCGCTGTGCGATGATGCAACATGATGTATACGGTGCGCGGCTGAGGAGCGGTGCGCAGTGATGAGCTGTTAGACTTGCGCAGTTGGAAGAGAAGAACGCCAGTCTGCAGCCCGGCTCTCTCCATGTGGACACCATGATACGCCATTGCCTTCTCTTAAGGTAGACACAGGTGTCTTTTAATGTATTTGATTGCTACTATGGGAACTGATATGAGGGATTAATGAGCAGGCGTAATTGGGGGTTGTGACACCCACTGGATTGGTTCCCTACCATCAGGGGAGGGACCATGTTTACTATATATAGATTGTTAGAGTCACTTGTGATTAGCTTGAAAAAGGCTACTATGTAGGCGAAACGCTGCCGCTGTTGTGTACACATTCCTTTTTAAGTACATGAGATAAAGGTGGAACCGGAGATGCTGCCGTGACCGTGTTTTGATTGCTATCCTCAAAATAGGTCATCAGTATCTGATCAGTGGGGGTCCGACACATCAGCTGTTTTGGAAGGCACCTCTCTGCTCACCAATCAAAGCGCTTGGTATCGTGCTCAGCCCCATTCACTTCTATAAGGCCACGAGACCAATGAATGTGTCATCACTGGGCTAGGGAAAGCTGAGAGAAGGCTGTGGCACTACTGTGAGCACTGCTGCCTTCTCAAACAGCGGATTGGCAGGGGTCCTGGGTGCCAGACCCCCACTGATCAGATACTGGTGACTAGGGTTGAGCGAATTGGGTTAAAATTTCTGTATCCGAACCTGATTCTTTTAAAAACTAAGTTAAGATTATGGGCTCCGTCCTACTGTAAAATGCATTACTTTTGCGGAGGTCTTTCCGAAGTTTCAGCAAGTATCGCGAGACTTAGGCCTCATGCACACGAACGTATTTTGTTTCCACGTCCGTTCCGTTTTTGTTTTTTTTGCGGATAGGATGCGGACCCGTACATTTCTATGGAGCTGTTAAAAAATGTGGATAGTCAACTGTTTGTTTTCCGCATACGTTGTTCGTGGTTCCATTTCGCAAAGAAAAAAGAGCACGTTCTATTCTTGTCCGTTTTGCAGACAAGGATAGGCATATACAATGGATCCGCCAAAAAAATTAAAAAAAGGCATACAGACGTCATCCTTTTTTTTTTTTTTGCGGATCCGCAATTTGAAGACTCCAAAACACATACAGTCTTGTGCATGTAGCCTTACTTTTTCGCCTCTATCACGTCAATTTGTTTATTCACAGAAATTCCTTTATCAAAATGCTAAGCTGAACTCTGCTTTGAGCCTCATTAACAAAGCAGAGTTCGGCTTCGTATTTTGATGCAGTAATTTATGCGAACAAATGAAGTGACAAAGTAAGTATTGCGATATTTGCTGAAACCTCGGAAAGACCTCCGCGGAGGTAATGCGTTTACATTAGGACGGCGCCCGTATTCTTTACCTCCTTTTTAAAAGAATCCGGATCAGATACAGCAATCCGAACTCAATTCACTCAACCCTACTGATGACCTATCCAGACGATATTTCATCAGTATTAAAGTCTCGAAAACCCCTTTTAAGTTTTAAAACAAGATCAAGGCTCTAGCCATTATAAATCGCGAGTTAGAGCACTTAGAAATCAAGTCGGAAATGAAAGGTGCGAGTATGTGCAGCTTTCAATGAGACCCGTCTCTAAGGGCACACGGTGAGAGCCTTGATCGTGTTTTAAAGCTGAGATTGTTCTCTTTAAAACAAGACCTGGCTTGAGACCAGCCTTCAGTAGTAGCAAGGACGTAGGAAGTACATCCTTTGCTACTGAATTGCCACCCTGCCAGGGCGTATGAGATTCGCCCTTGACAAGGGAAAGGGTTAATGTGTATGGCAAGCTCTCCACTCTACAGATGTCAGGGGAGAGAAGAATTGAGAGAAAATCATATTTTTTTCTATCAAACATAACGTATAGAAGCCGTTGCCTATATCAACTGTTATCATTTTTCAGAGCGCCTTGAGGGAGGGTCTGCTCCAGTATGACGGCTGCTCCTCCATCGCCATACACTATGCCCCTGAGATTGCGCAGAGCCAGCATTGTCATCGTCAAAGTGAAGACAGGACAGCACCACTTGTTAGTCCATTTCTGTGTAAAATGGCGGTGGTGCTCGCAGTGCCAGGCCCCGACCTGAGGGCCCCCTTGGTAGCCCCAAAAATAGATGAAAAACCGCAGCACTCCCAGTCTTGAATCCAATTTTGTGTTTATTAACACCAAAAAAAAAGAAAGAAGCTATTTTAGCTATTTTTTCCGGTGTTCATAAACACAAAATTGGATTCAAGACTGGGAGTGCTGCGGTTTTTCATCTATTTTTTTCTTTTGAGCCAGCACTGTCACCCACAGGTGAACCTCTTTGGAGGTGACCACCCAAAAATGGCATTGAATAGTGGCAAAGGGTGGTCTTCTCAGAGAAGATGGTCCGTATCCAGAATAGTTAGTGGATGAGGGAGGGGTGGTCTCTCCTCAGAGAGGTGCTCACTGTAAGAACGCAGGCGCTTGGTTTGAGCGGGTTCATTGAGGGCACTGTGTAATGACTGTGTGGAGCTGCTGCCCGCCTCCTCCACACACAGCTGTACACTGGGGAGCTATTGTCCCGGCCGGGGTCACGTGGGAAGAACTATTGTGTGTGTGTGTGTATGCGTCAAGGCGCCGACCGCCCTCACGTACAGCCCTGCCCCGCGCTTCACGCTGCGTCTTTACGTCAGCGCTTCATTTCCGGTATCCTCGAGATCCAGGTTACAGTTTTTTTAAGTAACGGAAGTGCCCTTTGACGTCACTTCGCGGAGCGACACCACCTAACCCGGAAGTGCGACGCGTCCCACAGGCGGTTGTTGTTGAACTCTTTAAGGGGGGGTTGGAATACCCCTCCCCCTAGCCCCCTTTGATTTTTTTTTCCTCTCCTCACCGGTTTGCGTCCGTATGACAGGGTCACCGCCTGCTGCTGTCTTGGGGGCAGTGAAAAGGGGCATGTGACCGGAGTGTGGCGCCCACGTGGTTCCTCCATCACCGCGCCAAGTACGTGCCGGGGCCCGGAGGGTGGCCTTTCTTCCTTCTCCCAGGGGGCTGACGCCGCCGTGCCTCCTGTAGCGTGGTGTTCATTGTGATGTGGCGGCGTTTCCTCCTGTCCAGGTGTCATTGTTTACAGGTGTGATGTGATCGTCCTCAGCCGCAGGGACAGGCTTAGCCATGTGATCTGCCCATTAGGCGGTGTAACGTGAGATGTCGGCTCATTGTGGAGGAGCTCAGCTTTCATGACAGGATTTGTAAGGTAGGGGAGAGGCGCCTATCAGGTGCCCTCACACACCCCAGACATTGTCTATTCACAGCAGGCACATGGATTTCTTCAAACCGCCTTCAGATGAGTGAAACTGGTTTTCATTGGCGGAAATGTCTGCAACAATATCTGCCGTGTGTGAAGGCGTCCGTAGAGAGGAACCGCCACCGCTCCTGATTGTAGGCTGTTCTGGGACATCTTGAAGTTTATCAGTAAATTGACAACTGGGCGATACCACTTGGGGGGGTCACTGCAGTCTGACAGTGTCTAATCGGTGCTTGTAGACTGCTGGGACACACTCCTTTATCAAGGGCAATGGTGACGCCCATTTGGTAATGTATTCATGAGCTTCTAAGGGTAGCTTCTCCAGATCTGGCCAAGTTGCTGGATACTGCCAGACCCCATTGACTATAATGGGGGTCTGCTTTTCGTCATAAGAGACAGACAGTTTTCGGCTGGACCAAACCCAACAGATTTTGTCCGGCCGGAAAGCGGCTGTACCCCGTTATAGTTAATGGGGTCTGCCAGTGAACGGTAGTATTCCCCCCCCGCCCCCCCATCCAGGTCAGATCGGTGAATTTCGGCAGGCTGCTTTCCGGGGTAAAAGCCTGCCAGATCTAGTAACTGAAAATGTGAACCTACCCTAAGAGAAATAGAGTGCGGATCAGTAGACTCCAGCTGTTCTGAAACTACAAATCCCAGAATCCTCCTGGCACTGCTGTGGGAGTTAGGCCTCCTGCACACTGGTTACGTTCTGTTTTTTTGCATTCCGTATACGGAACTATTCATTTCAATAGGTCCGCAAAAAAAGGAATGTAGTCCATATGCATTCCATTTCCTTTTAAAGATAGAACATGTCCTATTATTGCCCGCAAATCACGTTTTGTGGCTCCATTCAATCACTGGTGCTGTAAAATAAACGGAACGGATACGGAATGCGTATCCATTCCGTTTTTGTGGAACCATCTATTGAAAATTTTATGCCCAGCCCAATTTTTCTATGTAATTACTGTATACTGTATTATGCCATGCTTCAGTTTCCATTTGCGATCCGCAAAAAAACGGAAACCAAATGGAACAAAAACACTACTGAAACCAAAAAAACGGCTCCGTTTAAAACGGGCCGCAAAACACTGAAAAAGCCATACGGTCGTGTACAGGAGGCCTTACAAGAACGAGTTCTGTATGGATTTTCACAGTGGATAGGAGGAAGTCCCCTGCAGCAAAATCGCACAGAAGGCTACTTTTACATTAGCGTTTTTTGCGGATCAGTCATGGATTTGCAAAAACACTTCCGTTACCGTAATACAACCGCATACATCCGTCATGAGCGGATCCAGTTGTATTATGTCTTCTATAGCCAAGTTTTCCATTGTGCCAGATTGTTTCACAGAAAACGGATCCGTCCCCATTGACTTACGTTGTGTGTCAGGATGGATCCGTTTGGCTCCGCTCCGTCAGACGGACAGCAAAACGCTGCAGGCAGGTGTCCGCCTCCAGAGCGGAATGGAGACTGATCGGAGGCAAACTGATGCATTCTGAGCGGATCCTTTTCCATTCAGAATGCATTGGGGCTAAACTGATCTGTTTTGGACCGCTTGTGAGAGCCCTGAACGGATCTCAGAAATGGAAACCAAAACGCCAATGTGAAAGTACACATAGCTTCTGATGCCAGATCTGCAGGGTAAAAGAATGTCGGTGTGGAAGACCTTTAATAGTGTCGGTCAGTGTCCATGCCGATAGCACCCCCAACACATGCTTGAGCCAGACCCCTGCCTGGGTCAAAACGTAGCTGATGAATACAAGCAGGTGGACGCGGTCGTCATCTCTTCTATTGATGTGTGTCCAGAAGGAGGATTTCTGGATTATCTTGGTCTTTGCATCCGACCAATTTAGAAGGAAGTATGTTGCTGACATTTTGCTATTTAGAGAGGTTGTCCAGTATTTTAAAGGGTTTTTATGACATTTTTCTATTGACCTATCGGCAGTATCTGATCGATGGCGGTCCGGCACCCCGCCGATCAGCTGCGCTTGTGCAAGTGCTGCCTTTTCTTCATTGTTTGGCCTCTTGCACACAAACGTATTTTCTTTCCGTGCCTGTACTTTTTTTTTTTTTTTTGTGCAGACTGTATGCCGAACTATTATTTCAATGGGTCCGCAAAAAACTGAAGTTACTCCTTGTGCATTCCGTTTCCGTATTTCCGTTCCGCAAGAAAATAGAACATGTCCTCTTATTGTCCGCATTACGGACAAGGATAGTACTGTTCTATTAGGGGCCAGCTGTTCTTTTCCGCAAAGTATGGAATGCACACGGACGTCATCCATGTTTTTTGCAGACCACAAAATACATACCGTCGTCAGTGCTCCAGATGGCGACCAAAATGGTCTCCAATGCGACTTAGAATTTACAAATGGCAACAGAACTCTTTTTAATCTGGTCGCCATTTGCGACTACTAGACCCACCGCTGCAACTGCAGTTCAATCATGGGAGACAGGATCATTCACATCAGGAGCCGCTCTGCAGCAATGTTCGCTGTTGCGGGGCTCCTTAGATGTGCCGCAGTATCATCAGCACGAGCTGAGTCTGGCCCTTTTAAGAGGCCGTGACCCTTACTGTGAAAGGAGGCGTGTATTAGTCATGTGACCTTGACCGGCCGTGGTTAACCCCTAGTTGGCTGTGTGACAGAATCACCTGCGTCCTGCTGCTGTAGATGTGTGTGGGACGGGCGGGTAGGTGTTGTGCTGGGGGTACGCTGCGCGTTCACTGTAGTGACGGCTCTGGTTGGGTCTGGAGAGGCCGAGGATGAACAGAAGCTCCTCCCTGTACACAAGAATGGGACGGTATAGGCTGCACTGTGCATGTACAGTGCCTAAGATCTGATTGCTCCATAGCTCCCTGCTGTAGATATATAGTGCCCTATATAATCTACAATGTATTACAGGATGGTCCCAGTAAGCGGACCGAAACGTTGCTACCTGGGTGAATAAAGGATCCCACCACTTTTTCACCAGACGGATGTGCTGCGGTGTGCATATATATATATATATATATATATATATATATATATATTTATATATATATATATATATATATATATTACAGTGTATTGCAGCCTACATGGAGTATACGGTGTATTGCAGCAGGCTACGTGGAGTATACGGTGTATTGCAGCAGGCTACGTGGAGTATACGGTGTATTGCAGCAGCCTACATGGAGTATACGGTGTATTGCAGCAGGCTACGTGGAGTATACGGTGTATTGCAGCATGCTACGTGGAGTATACGGTGTATTGCAGCAGGCTACGTGGAGTATACGGTGTATTGCAGCAGCCTACATGGAGTATACGGTGTATTGCAGCAGGCTACGTGGAGTATACGGTGTATTGCAGCAGCCTACGTGGAGTATACGGTGTATTGCAGCAGGCTACGTGGAGTATACGGTGTATTGCAGCATGCTACGTGGAGTATACGGTGTATTGCAGCAGGCTACGTGGAGTATACGGTGTATTGCAGCAGGCTACGTGGAGTATACGGTGTATTGCAGCAGGCTACATGGAATATATATATATATATATATATATATATATATATATATATATATATATAATATTTAAATTTGGCGACTAAATTTTTCAGTTCAGTAGCCAATGGCTCCTAGGTATTTATTTTAGGGTCCATTCACACGTCCGTAGTGTATTGCGGATTGACCCCATAGAAATGCCTATTCTTGTCCGCAATTGCGTACAAGAATAGGACATGTTCTATTTTTTTTTCTGGATCCACGGTCCGGAAGATCGGCGGCACGCTCCGGAAACGCAGATGCAGACAGCACACTGTGTGCTGTCCGCATCCATTCCGTCCCCATAGAGAATGAATAGGTCCACACCTGTTCCTCAATTTGCGTAATGGATGCGGACCCATTATTATGGACGTTTGAATGGAGCTTTAGTCTGGAGCACTGGTCGTGTGCAAGATGCCTTTACCTGCAGACTGTTGGTATCTTAGCTGTATGCATGCAGATGTAATTACCAGCTGATTGGGGGGGGGGGGTGCTGCCGGGTGCGGGAACCCTTGCCCATCTGATATTGATAACCAGTCCTAAGGATAGGACATCAGTAGTAAAATCCTGGAAAAGCCCTTTAATATTGATGGCCTGTCCTGAGGCTAGGTGGTCGGGGGGGTTGATTATTTCAGCTCTGCCATATCCAGCTCCATCTACTACACAATGGGCAGAGGTTTGTAGTTCTGTCACTGAAGCCATTTCAGCTGTTCAGTGGGGTGTTGGGTCCTCTTCCCCGCCAGTTGCAGATTGATGGCCTGTGTGGAAGATAGACCATCAATATATATAAATCACGCAATCTGTCAAACTGACATTTTAAAGGGATTATCTTTGCACCCCCCCACCAATTTTTTTTTATTAATCATTGAGTGGCTGGACACTGTTTAAAAAATAAAATAAAATCCACCTGTGGAATGCTGCTCTTCACTTCCCTTTTGTTCCAGTCTCTGGAGGACTAAAAGTGACTGCTGCAGCCATCCACTGGCCTCAGTGGTGACTTGTCCCAGAGCACCACGTGACCACAGATGCTCACTTGTCACCTGCCGCCATCATGACCACGGACGGGTAGCTGGGAAACAAAATATTTTGCCAGGTAGTGTCGAGAGTAACGCCTCCATTAATTCGCTGTCATTCTGACACTGCTGGTCCCGCTGCTTTTTTGGTCCTGGCTTGACATTCGGGTAAAGCTATACCAGGGATGCTCAACCTGCGGCTCTCCAGCTGTTGTAGAACTACAACTCCCAGCATGCCTTCTGTAGGCTGTCTGGAAATGATGGGAGTTGTAGTTTTGCAACAGCTGGAGGGCCGTAGGTTGAGCTGCCTGGCTGTTGTCTAGCTGAGGTAGGTTCCCATTAAGGCCAGTGACTGGCTGAACAAGACTTTCCTGACTGTTTTGGTGTGCTGGACCGGGCCAGTATAGAAGCAGCGGAGCGTTGTCAGAATGGCGTTGATGGAGGGGAGTTTGTTTTTAGCATTGTGGTCCTTGGTTTTTGTTTTTCCCCTGTCAGGATTGTTCAATATTCATATAGTGTTCGTATAATGACATTTCTAAAAGTGGATCTTTCTGTTGTGTTTTGACAGGATTCGTGGCCTGCTCCTGTTTTATCCTGGCACTTCCTATAGACCGCTGCATGAGGTAAAAACTTAAATTCTCCCCCCCCCCCTCCTTTCATGAGCAATTAAAGTTTCAAAATTGCGTATGTCATATGGAAATTGTCTTGCTTTTTCTTCTGATGAAATGGCTTTTGGTTCTGTAGCGTCGATTCAAGATTTTCCATTTGTGGGAAAGCCTGTGGGTTGTGTTCACAGCTTTTTCTGCAAATTGCTGCAGTTTAGCAATGAGGTTTTTGGTTGCATGCTCTTCACTAACACATATACAGTCCTCAATGTTGACCTTACAGCACCAGGAAGGACTACCTGTAAGGTTATGCAAATCAAGGAAGTAGTATGTGTTGCTAAGATCTGCAGATGATCAAATATTCAAGCACCTAGCTCCAATCTCTGACATGTGGGAGGGGCAGAAAAGGCTGACTGAAAGCAAGGTTTTTTTGCCACATGAAGCAGAATCCTAGAACCGACAGGCCTTGGTTTATCACTTCGGCAGAGCACTATGTCTAGGCCGAGTTGTCTGCACTGTTCATCATCGTGTGTCCTAGTGGTTGGGAAAACAGTGATGACCCCATTCTATGCTACAAGTAAAATTGGACGTCGCATCCCAAGCCTAGGGCAGCAAACAGTGTCCACACTAACCACTGCATGACGTTGGGCTACGAGCCAGACATCCAGGTACTGATGGTCCTCTGATCTGATGCCATCGCTCTCAGAAGCTATCATGGTGCAAAGCAAGAAGGCAATGGAAGCTGGAATGGAGGTTTATCTTCTCTTTTGTCTCCGATGCAGTGATAACAGGAGATTGGTCTGGATACGACGTGGGCAACGCCATGAAGCGCTCTTCGCAAAGGAACGTCACACCAATCCTACTCCCGAGTTTATGATGTGGGGTTGAATAATGTATGGTAGCCAGACTCCCCTAGTCTTCAAGTACACTAACGGCTCAGTATTACGTTGATTTGGTGGTGGAGCCAGTGGTACTGCTATTTCTCCAGTGCCCAGGAAGAGTTATTTAACCAGGATAACGCCAGGCAGGATTTTGCTTGTGCTACTGTGATCAGCCTGCATGGCCTAAACATGCTACCATAGCCAACAGTGTCTCCCGTAGAGGGCATCTGGGATGTCGTTGGTTAGCAATTGTAAAGGGAGCTGCCAGCTGTGGCTCTTGATGGTTTGTGTGTTCAAGTGCACTCAACATGGCAGAAAATTCCTCTTAAAAGCATTAATAACCTCATTGAGAGCATGCCACGGTGTGTAATTGCGCATTTCTGTGTGGTGTTCATACTCTATACGGAAAAAAAATCAAGATTTTTTTTTTTTTATAATTTGTGTATAATTAACGTGTTTATTAATCCTGCTGTTTCCATAATTCCGCGACTTTTCCTTCCTGGTGTTGCAAGTTCAGTGTTAAGAAGTGTATAACATGGCTGACAAGCGCATTTCGGAGGCACTTAAAATGTCCAGTTTTTATCTGTGCAATAAAAAATAAAAATAATCTTGTGGCGAGCGCGCTTGCTCTCCATTCACTGCTGTGGGATTTCAGAGAAGTAGCTGAGCACAGTTGCTAGGCTATTTTGGAAACAGTATGCAGTGGGGTGTCCTTCACTTTAGGGGCTCGTTCTGGAGATAGGAGCTAGAGGTAGGACCCACACTAATGCAATTTGTTGCCAAATGTTGAGATGGGGTGGGACCCTTTAAATGGGTTTTCCAGGTTACATCAACATCCTTGAACATAATCCTGTATGAAGGTAGATGTCATTTTGTGATGTATTTCTTTTACCCTTCTTGCTCACATCTTCCGTGTCCTTGCAGCTCTTTTTTGTATTTCCTGTAGTAGTGTTTCCATGGGCGGGGCAGTGATAGGTTAATGTCTGTATAACTAGCTCATGGGAGGAGCTATAAGCTAGCTAGGCATTAGGGGCGGGGCTGCCGATGTGGCAGAGAAAGAGGTGCATCATGGGTTTGGATGAATACAACAGGAAGGGCTACCTACAGGATGTAAGCAATCCAGAGTGATTGGTTTACATGGTGAAAATGGGTCAGGAGGGTCCAAATTGAGAAAGAAAAGGCATGGAGAAGATGTACATGTGCAGATATGGTATAAACCACAATATTCCCTGAAAACCCCAAAAGGAATTTTGGACCTAAAAATGACATAATGATTCCCTTTAGTACCAACCTGTGTCTTGTTCGAGGTCCTTCAGAATGTGCAGCTAAAGCTGTCCATGTACATACCACAAAGGTCTCCTTTAGATGGGCTTGGCAGATAATCTGATGTGTTTATGGAGGGAACTGGGAGGACATGTTGGAACTTGCCGGAGCTTTTGTTCCCAGGAGATAAACCACTGCCAGGCGCCTGCCTCTCTCATCACTCTTCTCACTTTTGAAAGGAGTTTGCATGCACTGCTAAACTGGGTTTGGAGTTGGCGACGTTGGATGGCTGTGTTGTTCAGCTGTTTCTTGGATGTACTGCCAGCTGAGGGCTGTATCTACACACGTTTTTAGCCATTATTTCCCTGTTCAGACCTTAAGACCCCTTGACGTGTTCATCCCTATACAGAGGCAATGATGTTATAGAGCTGGCGGAGCCGATCGATATGTAGTTTTGTGGGAAAAGATTCAATAAAGCTTGTAACTTATTAATTTATATTTCTGCTCCTTCTGACCTCAGATGTACAGGAGGAAGTGTTGCCAGTGATTCATTCCCTGTGTAAAGCCTTAAAGCTGTATTACTTAGCCCTATGTGGCAGACTATTGTTGTCATAGAAGCGTTGCCTCCCTGCAATCGCCTACTCGCTGGTGGAGGAGACTTCTGCTATTACATGCAGCGATCTCCTCCGCAGTATTGGGAGGAGCGATTGTTATGCCCTCGCTCGCCCCCATGCTGTATAGTGGTTTGCCGGCGGCAGATCGTGGTGTCTATCTGCAAATTATAACTTTTTAACATGTCCAAAGATTTGGGTTGCCTGATGATCAAGTGTTTGCTCGTTCATTGGGTAATCGGCGGCTTATCTGCGGAAAAATCAGGCAGTGTAATACAGGCTTTATTCACATGTCAGTGTTTGGTCAGTGATTTCCATCAGTGATTGTGAGCCAAAACCAGGTTTGGAGGCCCCCACATAGATAAGGTATAAGAGAAACATCTGCACCTGTTCTGTGTATGGACCCACTCTTGGGTTTGGCTCAAAATCACTGATGGAAATAACTGACCGAACACTGACTGTCAGTATGTATATTGTACAGAGATAGCGGTCAGTCACTGATGTACACAGAGAAGTTAAGAAAAAGCAGAGGTATAAATGTATGTAACATGTTTTACAGACTCCTTTTCCCACACAGCTATATATGAAACTGCTTAGCTCCTCCTGCTTTATCACATGCTGTCTGCAGATTGCATTGCAACCTGCCCATATGGTTGGGGCCTTTCTGTAGTGCTTCTCAATACAGTGTATACAGAATCTGTACACCGTAGTAAGGTATGCAGTGTATGGGTTCTGTGTACTACAGCTATTGCCGGACCTCGTACTGCTAAGCCAGACCTAGCAGCGGAGCGCAGTGACGTGCAGTGCTCCTGCCTGTCCTCGCTTCACAGATGTCCCTTATCCGATCTACTATACAGACCTCATCCTCAACGATGTAAGGAATAATGTTAGTATAGCGCCATCTGCTGTTTCTGTTGGACAGCATTTGTGTCCACCTCAGAGCTGCTTCGGTCTGCTCTTTTGGATATGTGGAGGGAACCCTGATGTGGTGAGCCGGCTACTTCTGAAACTGCTATGGCTTCTCAGATGCAGAGTAACTCGCGGTTTGACTCTGACTTACACATTACTGAGGTGGATACAGCATATTCACTTTCGGGAACACATCGGGAACACTTGTTCAAGGTTTTTTTTTGTGATGGGAAGCTTGTCAAATAAATTGCTGTATTTTCCGAACCATAAGATTCCCGACGTGTGAATGAGGCTTAAAAGTTCATTTAGTTAGGCTACTTTCACACTAGCGTTCGGGGCTCCGCTTGTGAGCTCCGTTTGAAGGCTCTCACAAGCGGCCCCGAACGGATCCATCCAGCCCTAATGCATTCTGAGTGGACGCGGATCCGCTCAGAATGCATCAGTCTGGCTCCGTTTGTCCTCCGCTCCGCTCAGCAGGCGGACACCTGAACGCAGCTTGCAGCGTTTGGGTGTCCGCCTGGCCGTCCGGAGGCAAACGGATCCGTCCAGACTTACAATGTAAGTCAATGGGGACGGATCCGTTTGAATTTGACACTATATGGCTCAATTTTCAAACGGATCCGTCCCCCATTGACTTTCAATGCAAAGTCAAAACGGATCCGTTTGCATTACCATGAACAAAAAAAAAATAAAAAATATAAATATTATATATATATATATATATATATATATATATATATATATATATATAATATTTTTTTTTTTTTTTTGTTCATGGTAATGCAAACGGATCCGTTCTGAACGTATCTAAGCGTTTGCATATAGGTGCGGATCCGTCTGTGCAGATACCAGACGGATCCGACCTAAAAGCAGGTGTGAAAGTAGCCTTATTTTGTTTCATCTGAGGTCTAATTTGGAATGGGTGCTGGTGATTAATATTTTTTGTGGTGCGGGAAATACGAGAACCGGCATAAGGCTACATGCACACAAAGGTTTTTTGTTTCCGTGTCCGTTCCGGATGCGGACCCATTCATTTCACACCGCAAAAAAAAATATAGAACATGTCCTATTCTTGTCTGTTTTAGACATTGTTACAATGGATCCGCAAAAAAACAAAAACGGATGGCATACGGATGTCATTTATTTATTTTTTATTTATTTTTTGCGGATTCTCAATCTGCAGACCGCAAAACACATACGGTCATGTGCATGTAGCCTAAGTCCACTAGCTCGTTATTTTCCATGATTTGCTTTGGGGGGGAGGGGCTCAAGCAGAGGGAAAACTGCTTACAAAATGTTCCATGGGATCATATTCATAAGAGCAAGCTAGGACACTGCTGAAATCAAAATGTGATGTTTGTAGAATTCTTCAACTTTATACTGTGGGAACAACCCCACCACCCTCCAGTAAACCATCAGACGACCCATGCTCTGTATTGTAATGCATCCATAAGGCTCCAAAGTTCTTAAAACAGTATGGCGGTGTTCTACAGGGAGTGCAGAATTATTAGGCAAGTTGTATTTTTGAGGATTAATTTTATTATTGAACAACAACCATGTTCTCAATGAACCCAAAAAACTCATTAATATCAAAGCTGAATATTTTTGGAAGTAGTTTTTAGTTTGTTTTTAGTTTTAGCTATTTTAGGGGGATGTCTGTGTGTGCAGGTGACTATTACTGTGCATAATTATTAGGCAACTTAACAAAAAACAAATATATACCCATTTCAATTATTTATTTTTACCAGTGAAACCAATATAACATCTCAACATTCACAAATATACATTTCTGACATTCAAAAACAAAACAAAAACAAATCAGTGACCAATATAGCCACCTTTCTTTGCAAGGACACTCAAAAGCCTGCCATCCATGGATTCTGTCAGTGTTTTGATCTGTTCACCATCAACATTGCGTGCAGCAGCAGCAACCACAGCCTCCCAGACACTGTTCAGAGAGGTGTACTGTTTTCCCTCCTTGTAAATCTCACATTTGATGATGGACCACAGGTTCTCAATGGGGTTCAGATCAGGTGAACAAGGAGGCCATGTCATTAGATTTTCTTCTTTTATACCCTTTCTTGCCAGCCACGCTGTGGAGTACTTGGACGCGTGTGATGGAGCATTGTCCTGCATGAAAATCATGTTTTTCTTGAAGGATGCAGACTTCTTCCTGTACCACTGCTTGAAGAAGGTGTCTTCCAGAAACTGGCAGTAGGACTGGGAGTTGAGCTTGACTCCATCCTCAACCCGAAAAGGCCCCACAAGCTCATCTTTGATGATACCAGCCCAAACCAGTACTCCACCTCCACCTTGCTGGCGTCTGAGTCGGACTGGAGCTCTCTGCCCTTTACCAATCCAACCACGGGCCCATCCATCTGGCCCATCAAGACTCACTCTCATTTCATCAGTCCATAAAACCTTAGAAAAATCAGTCTTGAGATATTTCTTGGCCCAGTCTTGACGTTTCAGCTTGTGTGTCTTGTTCAGTGGTGGTCGTCTTTCAGCCTTTCTTACCTTGGCCATGTCTCTGAGTATTGCACACCTTGTGCTTTTGGGCACTCCAGTGATGTTACAGCTCTGAAATATGGCCAAACTGGTGGCAAGTGGCATCTTGGCAGCTGCATGCTTGACTTTTCTCAGTTCATGGGCAGTTATTTTGCGCCTTGGTTTTTCCACACGCTTCTTGCGACCCTGTTGACTATTTTGAATGAAACGCTTGATTGTTCGATGATCACGCTTCAGAAGCTTTGCAATTTTAAGAGTGCTGCATCCCTCTGCAAGATATCTCACTATTTTTGACTTTTCTGAGCCTGTCAAGTCCTTCTTTTGACCCATTTTGCCAAAGGAAAGGAAGTTGCCTAATAATTATGCACACCTAATATAGGGTGTTGATGTCATTAGACCACACCCCTTCTCATTACAGAGATGCACATCACCTAATATGCTTAATTGGTAGTAGGCTTTCGAGCCTATACAGCTTGGAGTAAGACAACATGCATAAAGAGGATGATGTGGTCAAAATACTCATTTGCCTAATAATTCTGCACTCCCTGTAGATTATTCATTTCGTTTGCTGGCTTACTGCAGTTTAGAGAGAGTGACATTGGAATATGTTTCACTTCAGGTGTCCATACATTTTAGTAGTTCAGTTCCCTTTAATTTTTCTTGGTCGTTTTGTCTCACTAGTTGGCAGATGTGTCCTCGATCATAAAGCAGGCACTGTACTTTCAACATACTTTGCATAAATCAATAGTGCAAGCGGAAAAAAACCCCGACCTAATTATCGAAAAATGTCTTTATTCATGAGCCACTTCTCCCCCTGCCTCCTTAACTGATAATTCACTTATGTTTTTCTTCCAAAATCTGTCTTGGGCTACTTTCACACTAGCGTTTTGGCTTTCCGTTTGCGAGATCCGTTCAGGGCTCTCAGACGTGGTCCAAAACGGATCAGTTTTGCCCTAATGCATTCGGAATGGAAAATGATCCGCTTAGAATGCATCAGTAAGCCTCCGATCAGTCTCCATTCCGCTCTGGAGGCAGACACCTGCCTGCAGCGTTTTGCGGTCCGCCTGACTTAGCGGAGCCAAATGGATCCGTCCTGACACACAACGTAAGTCAATGGGGACGGATCCGTTTTCTCTGACACAATAGAAACGTATCCGTCCCCGATTAACTTTCAATGGTGTTCATGACAGATCCGTTATGGCTATAGAAGACATAATACAACCGGATCCATTTATAATGGATGCATGCTGTTCCGCAAAAAACGCTAATGTGAAAGTAGCCTTAGATGGTTGTCGGCTATTAAAAAAATAAAAAAAAATCTTACACAAGCCCTCCAATTAGGGCTGCAGTAAACGATTATTTTAGAAATAGAGTATTCTATCGATTATTTTTACGATTAATCGAGTACTCTAATAAGAAAAAATTGACTGTTTTCATTTTTAAAAACTCATCAGACCCCCTGCCATCAGTCCCCAACACCCTTCGTTCCCCCCTGTGCGATCAGCCCGAGTGCATCAGTTTCCCCCAGTGCCATCAGTATACCGGTACATTCACAAGAACACAACTGGTCCGCAAACAAACAGGGATATAGGCTGTGTCCGTTCTGCATTGTGCGGAACGGACACGTCAGTCTTATGATAGAAATGCCTATTCTTGTCCGCAATTTCGAAAAAGAATAGGACATGCTCTATATTTCTGTCAGGGCCATGTAACAGAACTATGGATGTGGACAGCACACGGCCCCATTAAAATGAATGGGTCCGCACCTGTTCCACAGTTAGTGGACCCATAAATCCAGTGGTGTGACTGTACCCTAATACTGTGCGATCCTGTGAGAGGAGGGGAGGTCAGCACGGGACCTGTCATGGACACGCGCTCACTGGTGGTTGTCTGGCCTTATATGCTGCCAACAGAGATGCAGGGTCACTAGAGTCTGCTGCCCTCAGGGCACACCATAATACTGGGCATCTCTACAACTACTGACCAGAAACAATAGGGCACTAAGGACAGCGCGTTCTATGCCAGTGGGGAATTTTAGTTGTGAAGAGTACCACATGCAAGGCTGTACTTGTCATACACACAGGTCGCCATCTTGCTTGTCATCTCTAGAAGACCAGCCTAGCAGCCTGTGACTTGCAAGCAGAGCGCATAGGTCCAGACACCACGCATCAGCCTGAGCACCGGTCTCCTCCACAGGATGGTGCCACCTTCCTTCACTACACATACATGCCAGCTAGTGGCCCCGCTGGTACATTACAACCAGACCTAACCAGCCATGAACAGCAACATCCCATTCACATTGTCATATATGAACGCACTAGTCACCTGGTGGCATTTCTTCTTAAGCTGAGACGCGTCTAACCAGACCCCGCACTCCTCTGGCTGCGGCAGGGCATGTTTTCTGCTCTTCATCTCGGGCACGGGCAGCAATAGAGGAGGAACACTGTGCTGGTGTCTCTGGCTGCCTAATAGACTGGCTGTGAGATGCAGTTTCCAATTTCCCGCGTCCTTGCTGTGAGCCTGAGGTGTCCTGCGCACTGCCTGCACTGTGCGGACTACAGACTAATGGTCTGTGTAACTGCTTGCTCTCCGGTACTGAACATTGTACTTGAAGGCGAGAGTGAGACCCTGCCATGATTGGAGTACACAAGCAGTCAAAGGACATTGCAGGTGACCACTGTCCTGTGCCGCCCTTTCCCTTCTTTGGGTCGCTGGTCCAGTCCACTGCTTGTTCACATACTGGAATGGGGCTATACTAGTATGTAGCACATGACTGCTGCAGTCAATCACTGCCATAAGCAGTCTAACACTGAGGACAATGGCTGCAGAAGTCAAGTATATTAAACAGAAATCCACATATGTCTCAGAAGCGTGTATATTTCCCACACAGGCCAAATGGCAAAAGAGATTTTGTGTATAGCTGAGGACATGGGTTGCTAGATGGCCCCTACAGGGCTCCAGATGGCGACCAAAATGGTCGCCAATGCGACTTCGAATTTGCAAATGGCGACAAGACTTTTTAGTCTTGTCGCCATTTGCGACTAGACCCGCTGCCGCAGCTCTGCAGTTGAATACAGCAGCAGGGCACAGGAGATGATAGTTCTCTGCCCTGCCGCCGATGTTCTTCTCAGCAGCGCAGTGGAGAAGGAGTCTCCCTCCCCCCTGTGCTGCCGCCGCCTAAGGGTGAATAGGACAAGGGTTCCAGCCCCTAAGGGGGCTAATAGTAAGCGAAACAAAACACAAACACTAAGGCCCCTTTCACACGGGCGCGTTTTCCACACGGGTGCAATGCGTGAGTTGAACGCATTTATTTCTATGGGGCTGTGCACATGAGCGGTGATTTTCACGCATCACTTGTGCGTTGCGTGAAAATCGCAGCTAGCTCTATTTTGTGCGTTTTTCACGCAACGCAAGCCCCATAGAAGTGAATGGGTCTGCGTGAAAATCACAGCAAGTGCGGATACGGTGCGATTTTCACGCACGGTTGCTAGGAGACGATCGGGATGGGGGACCCGATCTTTATTATTTTCCCTTATAACATGGTTATAAGGGAAAATAATAGCATTCTGAATACAGCATGCATAGTACAATAGGGCTGGAGGGGTTAAAAAAATAAAATAAAATAATAATTTAACTCCCCTTAATACACTTGTTCGCACAGCCGGCATCTCTTCTGTCTTCATCTGTGTGGAATAGGACCTTTGATGACGTCACATGATCCATCACCCTATTGTACTAAGCATTCTGTATTCAGAATGCTATTATTTTCCCTTTATAACCATGTTATAAGGGAAAATAATACAATCTACACAACTTTGAACCCAAACCTGAACTTCTGTGAAGAAGTTCGGGTCTGGGTACCACATTCAGTTTTTTATCAAGTGCGTGCAAAACGCATTGCACCCGCGCGATAACAACTGAACGCAATCAAAACTGACTGCAATTGCGTACCTACTCGCACGGGTTTGCTGCAACGCATCCGGACCTTATCCGGACACGCTCGTGTGAAAGGCCTAAGGCTTCTTTCACACTTGCGGCAGTGTGATCCGGCAAGCAGTTCTGTCGTCGGAACTGCCTGCCGGATCCGCCGATCTGGATGTGACTGAAAGCATCCGGATGCGGATCAATCTCACAAATGCATTGCAAGAACGAATCCATCTCTCCGCTTGTCATGCGGACAGACGGATCCGTCTTGTATCTTTTTACACATTTTTACCAGTCTGCGCATATGGATCCAGCATTCCGGTATTTTGAATGCTGGATCTGGCACTAATACATTCCTATGGGGAAAAGTGGCAAGTCTTCAGTTTTTTTTCGCCGGAGATAAAACCATAGCATGCTACGGTTTTATCTTTGCCTGATCAATCAAAATGACTGAACTGAAGACATCCTGATGCATCCTGAACGGATTGCTCTCCATTCAGAATGCATGGGGATATGCCTGATCAGTTCAAATATCTCCTATGCGGTGAGTGCCGTAACAGAAATAAATAAATAAAAACCATGCGATTCGCCATTTTTTTGTCACCTTGTCACCCCAAAAAATAGGATAGGACTGTTCTATTATGGGCCGAACGTTTCATAAAATGCGAAATGCACGCGGCTTTTTTTGGTGTTTTTTTTTTTTTTTTTGCGTGGTATTGAATATCGCAATACTTTTTTAATGGCGACGAAAGCGAATCAAAAGCCGATCTGATCGGCGTAGCGTACTTGTCACGATACCAAAATTTTGATTCGGCTTCGATTTGGCGACTAAAAATTTTATTTGGCTCCTAAATTTTTCAGTTCAGGAGCCAATGGCTACTAGGTATTTTTTTTTAGTCTGGAGCACTGCCCTAGCACATCCGCAATACCCAGCCCCATAGCTCTCTGTGCTTTTATAGTGTAAAAAAACTGATTTGATGCAGATGCAAATTAACCTGAGATGTGTCCTGTCCCGGTGACAGGTTCCCTTTAATATAATTCAGTGGGCTCTTTTGCTATGCAGAGGTTAAGTGTCATATACCAGCGCAGCAGTAAGAGGATTGGACCAGTGCTGCAGAGAACCGTGCTGGAGAAAGTGGGGAGTATAAGATCAATTTTTATTTTAAGCTATTGCAGGGGTTGTTCATCTCACCCCAGTTCTGGATTTACAGCTATCACTGCTCACTGTGTAATGTCCTCCATGCTGCTGGTTCTGAGGTTATGCTACAGATAGAGGAGCAGGAACTCCTCATTTGTGTGTTGTGTATGGGCGACATCATAGCAGCTAGTCTCCAGCCACCAGCTTGCAGGAAACTGCTAATGAGAGAGCCCGCAGAGGAGTAAATGTAGAATACAAGTCACATTCTGGCTAGATGTAGTGTCTTTCCTCATGCACCCACAACTTATTCTGAAAAGTGAACTGAAATGACAGGTGTAAGTATATTTTTCCAAATGCCTCCACAGCGGCACAGATTCATAGGAGGATACCCCGCCTCCCCTAGGGACAGGAAACGTGGAGATCTTTAAATAGCCCCCCCCCCCTTCCCCCTCTTACCTGCTCCAGTTGTTTCCTGTCCCTCTGGGATGTGTGGAGATCCTCCTGTAAAGGGCACACACCGGCAGGAGTTTTCTTAGACACCCAGCTGAAGTTTCCAAGGAGCGTTTCTTAATATGCTGGTCGGAGAACAGGCCGCGGTGCGGCCCTTCCTGCTTCTCTGGCATAAGTCCTCCGGTGGAGGCAGCATCCGTGCACGTCATTGCGATAGGACGGGCGGGTCACGTGATCGCAGACGAGATCTCGGTGGGCTCGAGATCTCAGGAGCAGCTGTAAATGGCATACTTTCCCTAGGCAACGAGCGCTTTAAAAAAAGAGAGGGAAGAAACATTTCCCAGCGTCTTTCCGGAGAGAAAGAAGCACTTGGAAGATGTCTACTCCAGGTGACTCAGACAGCGTCCGGAGGTCTGCAGACCCGACCAAAAGCCCTCAGCCCGGTAAGCTCTCCTCCCTGGAGGAATTTTTCAGCTGTGTTTCACTTGGAAGTGGTTGGGAAATTTCTGTTTTAAAAGTCGGGTGAGGGGATATACATATTTCTTTTATGGCTAAAGCCTTCTTCCTTCTCTAAATATTTTTTTATATATTCCCCCAGGTCAGGGATGCGCAAAAATCGTCTGAAACTTCTGAGCGTACCAAAAAATTTTCAATTTGCAAAAAGGGACTGCCTTCCGGTCATAAAAAACCCCCTCTGTGGAAAATGTGTGGAAAAAATTGTATCAGAAGAATCTCCTTCCCTTCTGGATAATATTAGAAACATTATCAAAGAGGAAGTGAGCAGTGCTGTGGACTGTAAATTGGCATCCACATCTCAAAAACCTTCCATGTCAGCAATGTCTGCCCCTTCTGAAATAGATCTGCAGGAGGAAGATTTTGAAGAAAGGCAGTTCCTTTCCGGATCTGACTCTAATTTCTCGGAAGACGAGTCTGGTCGTCCCATTTGCTCCATTGAAGAGACAGATTCTCTTTTGAAAACCATAAGGGCGACCTTAAAGAGGACCTTTCATCTGGCAAAAAATTCTGAACTAAGTGTCATGATCTGTACTTACTATTATCCCTGGGTGCCGCTCTGTTCTCCCGCTATGTCCTCCGGTATGTTCGGTCACTTGGTTATAGTAGGCGGAGACTTAGGGAACTTGGTTATAGTAGGAGACTGCCCTTGTTCTCCTGGGAGTCTCCTTCTCCTAGGCTGTAGCGCTGGTCAATCGCAGCGCAGAGCTCACAGCCTGGGAGGTTTTTTCTCCCAGGCTGTGAGCTCTGCGCTGCGATTGACCAGTGCTACAGCCTAGGAGAAGGAGACTCCCAGGAGAACAAGGGCAGTCTCCTCCTACTATAACCAAGTTCCCTAAGTCTCCACCTACTATAACCAAGTGACCGAACATACCGGAGGACATAGCGGGAGAACGGAGCGGCATCCAGCGATAATAAGTGCAGTGAGATCCCTGGGCGCCGCTGTATATATCATGATACTTAGTTCACAATTTTTTGCCAGATGAAAGGTCCTCTTTAAATCTGGAAGACTCTAAACAACCAAAATTCGTACAGGACCTTATGTTTAGAGGCTTGGGGGGGGGGGGGGGGGGGGAAAGGGTTTTCCCCCTGCATTCTAATATTATCAGACATATTAATGAAGAATGGACTGACCCAGAGAAAAAGCCTGGGGTCTCCAGGATTTTTAAAAGAAAGTATCCGTTTTCCGAAGAGGATACTACCCTTTGGGATAAATGTCCTAAAGTTGATGCTCCGGTAGCAAAAATAACAAAAAAATCTGCTCTTCTTTTGGAGGATGTAGGTCTTCTAAAAGACCCTGTGGACATAAAAAGTGAAGCTATTTTAAAAAGATCTTGGGAAGCTTCTATGGTGTAGCAGCCACTTATACTGCCAGGTCCATGGCCATTTGGATTAACCAGATGGAGGAGCATTTAGTGGCAGGTACCCCAAGAGAAGATATTATTGCTTCCTTACCCATGTTTAAACGGGCAGCAGATTTTCTGGCAGATGCCTTTGTAGATGCTGTAAAATTGGCGGCCAGATCTGCAGCCCTCTCTAATGCCACTAGAAGAGCACTGTGGCTGAGGTCATGATCAGGGGATTCAGCCTCTAAAAACAGATTATGCGGTATCCCCTGTGAAGGAGACAGTCTTCGGGTCCGTACTCAATGATATCCTTGAAAAAGCCGCAAATAGGAAAAAAGGTCAGAACCCAAAAATTTTCGGCAAAGACGAAATTTCGTCTCTTCCACAAGGGGCAGGTAGGACCAGGAAAAAAAGATTTTTTTTTAGGAAGATGGCAGACAAGTAGAGGTAGGAGTAGAGGTTTTATCTTTAACCCAGCAATTTCCTCTCAAAAACCTAGCAATCAATGACTAGTACAGTAGGAGGAAGGCTAAATAATTTTTTTTACATCCTGGGAAAAAAAATCTCAAAATCCCCGGGGTATTAGATTATTGTCAGGTCTAAAAATGGATTTTTCCTCCCCTCCTCAAGATATTTTTTGCATTACCAAGGAGCTAAAAAAAAAGATGTCAGTACTCAAATCAACTGATTCTGCTTCAGAAAAAAGCAATCGTTCCTATTCCACCTGGAGAAGAAGAGACGGGCTTTTATTCCCTAATTTTCCTAGTGAGAAAAACAAATGGCTCTCATAGAGCCATTATAAATTTAAAAGGTCTAAATCGTCAGGTCCAGTACAAGCGTTTCAAAATGGAAGCAATAAAATCTACAATAAATCTTCTCGGGGAAAGACGTTTATATGGCAACCTTGCATCTGACCGATGCATATTATCATATCCCTATATGCAGCGGTCATCACAAATATCTAAGGTTTGTGGTTCAGTTGGGGAAAAAGGTATTCCATAACTTATTTTCAATTCCTGGTCCTTCCCTTTGGCCTAACGTCAGCCCCCAGAGGTAGTAGCAAGTCTACATCAGAAAGGGATACTTGCTATCCCTTATCTGGACGATTTCCTCATTGCCGCAGATTGAAAAGAAAAATTGAAGAATCACTTGAATATAGTACAGCAGGATCTAAAAGACCTAGGCTGGATTGTAAATCTAGAAAAATCAGCTCTTCATCACGAAAAGAGGAAGGTTTTTCTTGGCATGTTGTTGGACTTACATCTTAGGCTACTTTCACACTAGCGTTCTGCTGTCTGCTCGTGAGCTCCGTTTGAAGGGGCTCACGAGCGGAGCAGAACGCTTCCGTCCAGCCCTGATGCAGTCTGAATGGATGCGGATCCGCTCAGACTGCATCAGTCTGGCGGCGTTCAGCCTCCGCTCCGCTCGCCTCCGCACGGCCAGGCGGACAGCTGAACGCTGCTTGCAGCGTTCGGGTGTCCGCCTGGCCGTGCGGAGGCGAGCGGATCCGTCCACACTTACAATGTAAGTCAATGGGGACGGATCCGCTTGAAGATGACACAATGTGGCTCAATCTTCAAGCGGATCCGTTCCCCATTGACTTTCAATGTAAAGTCTGAACGGATCCGCTCAGGCTACTTTCACACTTAGAAAATTTTCTAAGTTTTATTGCAGACGGATCCGTTCTGAACGGATGCGAACGTCTGCATTATCGGAGCGGATCCGTCTGATGAAACATCAGACGGATCCGCTCCGAACGCTAGTGTGAAAGTAGCCTAATGAAGACTTTCCTACCAGTAGAAAAGCTATCAAAAATCAACCAGGAATTTTCTGTGTGTCTGAGCAGGAGAAGAGTGGCTAATCGGGTAGTGATGAAGGTGCTGGGCCTTATGTCCTCTTAAATCCCTGCAGTAAGATGGGCACAAGCACACTCTCGGGTCCTACAACCGTTCATGTTAAAAAAACTGGGACAAAAGCATATTCTTGTCAGAAAAGAAAGTGAGAGTCCCTCAGCAGGTAAGACTTCTTAATATGGTGGCTAGACAAAAGAAATCTATGCGGCGGAGTATCAGGTCGACAAATAGACCCTATAACAATAACAGATGCCAGCAGATCCGGTTGGAGGGGCTCATTCAGACCTGTCTGTAGTACAGGAGACGTGGTGTCAAAATCTAAGCCTATCCTCCTCAAATCTAAGGGAGTTATCAGCAGTGTGGGAAGCTCTGAAAGCTCTTCATTTGAAAGTAAAAGGAAGAATATAAAAATCCTATCAAACAACATAACTACGGTCACCTACCTGAACAAAAAGTGCATCCTTAGCAAAGGTATCAAGAAAAATCTTTCAGTGGGCAGAAAGGAATATACAGTATTACAGCAGTCCATTTAAAGGGAAAAGACAACAGGATCACAGATTTTCTAAGCAGAGATAACTTGAAAGAAGAATAGAGTTTAAATGGACAGGATTTTCTTCAGATAAAAAGAAGTGGTCGATACCACCCCTAGACCTGTTTGTGACCCAGCAGATCAAACAAACGGAGAAATTTTGTTCCCTATCCTACAAAGATCGCCCTTTGTTCGTGGACGCACTCCCCCTTCCTTGGCCGAACGAGATCCTGTACGCATTCCCCCTGTTTGACCTAATACCTAAAATTCTGTCAAAAGTGTTACAAATATAAGTCCAAACTAATCCTAGTCGCTCCATATTGGCCAAAAAGATCTTGGTTTCCCCTACTATTGAACATGTCAGCAGGGGATTATTGGATTCTGCCGCCTCTTCCAGACCTTCTTTATCAGGGTCCAGTCTTACACCCCACGTTGGCACAACTACGTCTGGCAGCTTGGAACCTGAGCGGGAATTGTTAAGGAAAAAATGTCTTTCGGAGGCTGTTGTCTCAAAGTTTCACTGTCTGCAAGAAGTTTTGTTTCCATCATTCTGATCTCCAGCAGGTTGTCCGGAAGAGAGGCGTTCGCAGATGTGTGTTAGCTTACCTTAAAGCAACAGACACTTTCAGGAAGATAGACAGACTCTTTATTCAGTTTGCTGGGCCAAATAGAGGACAAGCGGCAAGCAAGACAACCATCGAAAGATGGATCAGATTGGCAATCCTTTTTTGCTACAACTTCAAAAATGTCATTCCTCCAAAGGGACTATAAGCTCATTCAACTGGATCAGTCGCAGCTTCCTGGGCAGAGTAGGCGGACGTCTCTCTGGATAAATATGCCAGGCAGCCACCTAGTCTTCGCCTTCTTTTTTTTTCGACATTATCAATTAGATGTGTTTAAAAAATAGGGACTTATCGTTTTCTCGCAGAGTGTTATCTACAGTGGTCCCACCCAAAATATTTAATTTCTGTTATTCCTCCTATGAATCCGTGCCGCCGTGGAGGCGTTTGAAAAAATTACAATGACTTACCGGTAATTGGTTTTTCCTCTAGCCTTCACAGTGCACGGGAAATCCCCCCCCCCCCCCCCCACATTTATGTAATAATTTGATGCCGTATTCTGGTGTTTTGTTTGTTAATTGAAAAATAGATCAATAGCATTTATGCTTCATCCATTTCAGAGTTTCTCAGTTATTTACTAGAGCAGGTAAGGGGAGGGGGCTATTTAAAGATCTCCACGTTGTTTCTTGTCCCTAGGGGAGGTGGGGTATCCTCCTGTGAATCCGTGCCACTTTGGAGGCTAGAGGAAAAACCAATTACCGGTAAGTCATTGTAATCTTTCTGGCCCTGGAGAGGTTTAAGCAAAAGTAAAATGGACATAACTGTGCAAAAGACCAGCGAAGAGACTCCAGATACCACAGCATATTGTTTGTTACCACTTAAAGGGGTTATCCAAACCCTATAATGTCCTCTCTAATGCCTGGGCCCTTCACACAGGTTGTACTTACCTTTCTCCCCAGCACCCTGCATCTCCCCGTCGCGCGGATCAAAACATCTGGCAACATCCCTGTCGCGGCCAGCTATTGGCTGCCCCCTAACTTCCCTTGGCCGGATGTTTTGATCCCTACGACGGGAAGATGCACTGTTGGCCGTGCGTGCGTCAGAAGTGACACGGGTGCCAGGAATCAAGGTAAGTACATCCTGTGTGAGGGCCCTGGGTTGGATTACCCCTTTAAAGGGAACCTGTCACCTGCAAAACGCATATTAAACCGACCACACTACCTTACAGTATTCCCCAGTGTGTTGCTAATCATGTTTTTCTTTCCTCTTTGTGTTTCTTCATACTTGTTAAAAACAATGTTTTAATGTCTGTTGGCGCTGTCTCCGAGCCAGGCTTAAAATCAAGGGGGCAGCGGCCTCCTTGCTTCAAGTAAAGCTAAGCCCGCCCCTTACCCCTCCTCTCTACAATTAGATGGACATGCTGCCGTGAAGCCGGGATTGCGCTCTTCTAGCGCATGCGCGGTACGCTGCCTGTTACAGCGCGATTCTCACTCACCCACCTGCATTTTGCTGACTGCGGATGCGGCGGACAGTTCGATCGCACGCCCGGCCGTCACGCTGTAACAGGCAGCGTACCGTGCATGCGCTAGAAGAGCGTGATCACGGCAGCATGTCCATCTAATTGTAGAGAGGAGGGGTATGAGGCGGGCTTAGCTTTACTTGAAACAAGGAGGCCGCTACCCCCTTGACTTCAAGCCTGAATCGGAGACAGCGCCAACCGACATTAAAGGGAACCGGTCACCTGGAAAAGACAATTTACACTAATCACAGTATCTTAAAGTATCTCTCATAGTGTGCCCAAAGATGTATTCATATCTTCTTTCTGCGTTGTGCTGTCTCATAAAATCGACTTATAAAACTGTGTGTGTCACCTTTTTGAAGTCGTGCTGAAGTCACGGGGGCAGCGGCCTCCTTCACTCAACCGTCGGATAAGCCCGCCCCTATGCCGCTCCTCTGCATATTGATGGACATTTTTCCCTGTAGCCGTGACCGCGCGCTTCTCGCTCATGCGTCGTACGGGTCCTGCCAGAGCATGATCCCGGCTACGGCTCCCTGGCATCTGCATGTTCACTGCGCTGCAGTGCAAGCAGACAGTGAATCGCGCTCTCGCCGCAGGGGAGAAGTGATGAGCGCGCTGTACAGTGAACAAGAAGATGCCAGGGAGGGAGGGAGCCGTAGCCGGGATCATGCTGTGGCAAGACACAATGCGCGAGAAGAGCGTGGTCACGGCTACAGGGAAAAATATCCATCAATATGCGGAGGAGCGGCATAGGGGCGGGCTTATCCGACGGTTGAGTGAAGGAGGCCGCTGCCCCCGTGACTCCAGCACGACTTCAAAAAGGTGACAAACACAGTTTTATAAGTCGATTTTATGAGTCAGCACAACGCAGAAAGGAGATATGAATACATCTTTGCGCACACTATGAGAGATACTTTAAGGTACTGTGATTAGTGTAAATTGTCTTTTCCAAGTGACAGGTTCCCTTTAAAACAGCGTTTTTAACGAGTATGAAGAAACACAGAGGAAAGAAAAACATGATTAGCAACACACTGGGGGATACTGTAAGGTACTGTGGTCGGTTTAATATGCGTTTTGCAGGTGACAGGTTCCCTTTAAAGCTTACTATCCACCTTGCCTATTTTATTGTGGTATTTTCACACACATTTAGCTTGGCATCTCTCCTTCACAATATAAGTGACTTTAATTTATTTATTTTTTATTGTTGCAGTAGCTCTGGTTTTTACTATATTGGCACATAAAATCTTTTTATACTTAGCCTGAGTCAGAGTTGGTGATTGTATCGTGGTACAGCATGAGCTTCCCCCGCCGTAGTCCTTGTGTACACATTTGCATGCTGCGGGGAGAATGCCAGCTGGTCAGTGAACCGATTCTAGGAACACAGGAACCTTTCTGTGAAGGCAGTGTACATCCAGCAAACCCAGTTCTGTGCGTGGCTGTTAATTAACAGCGTCTAACGCAGCACAGGATAGAAGTACAGTAGACTATGGGAGTCCTATAATCTCTCCATGTTTGCATCATGCAAGAACCCCCCATATGAGAGACCATAATCTCTGAGCCGTCCCCCACTGGGGCGTGTTTCCCTCAGTGTGTCTAAAATAGTAGTTTATTGGTAGTTTCTTCTCACTCCTTTGTTCATATTTTCAGTTCTGCACCGTGGCTTCCATTTGTAACCGGTGCAATGACAGATCTGCTTATTGGACTCTAAATATGGGGTGTGTTGACCTCCGTCGTGGTGTGACTCATGGAGATGCATCGCATCTGGTGTAATTTGCGTGACAGAAGCCTCGGACGCAAATGTGCACAGAGCCGAATGGCAATGGAAATCTCCTCTCTTCACCTTGTACTCCCCTGTCAATGTGAAAGGACCGATCTGCAGGGTAAAGGCCTTTTACACAGACCGCTTGTTGCGCAGTGTAAAGTTGCGCTGTTTGTCTCTACATCTTTTATTGAGGCGGGAAAACATTGTCTGAGGCAGAGTTTAGATAAACGCAAGAGCGATCTTTCGCTTAGACTCGTCCCGATGATTGCCAAGTGAAAATAGTAGTAATAAGCACTGATTGACTTCATATTAGGGATCGACCGATATAGATTTTTTAGGGCCGATACCGATGATAATTTGTGAACTTTCAGGCTGATAGCCGATAATTTATACCAATATTCTGGGAATTTTCATTTAAAAAAAAAAAAAAATTCCCTACACAAATCTGCTGAAAATTAATGTTTATTGTTAACGTGTATTTTTTATTTTTTTTGTAAATCTTTCTTTTTCATTTATACTTAATATATTTTTATTTTTTGGCTGCCATGGTAACCGATCGGAGCCCCAGGCTTACACTGCTGGGGCTCCGATCGGAGGAGCAGGGGAGAGGGGATCCTGTGGCCACTGCCACCAATGATTAATACTGGGGGGGCGCACTGCGCCACCAGTGAAGATAAATCTTTCATTAATTCATATACAGGAGGCGGGAGCTGGCTGCAGAATCACATAGCCGGCTCCCGACCTATATGAGCGGTAGCTGCGATCCGCGGCACCTAAGGGGTTAACTACCGCAGATCGCAGCTACCGCTCATAGAGGTCGGGAGCCGGCTATGTGATTCTGCAGCCAGCTCCCGCCTCCTGTATATGAATTAATGAAAGACTTATCTTCATTGGTGGAGCGGTGGCCACAGCTCCTCCCCTTCTTTTGTCCCCTCTCCTCTAATTGGCGGCAGCATCATCACTGGGGGAGGGAGACACTGCTTCCTTCTCCCCTGTGCTGCTGAGGGAACACAGAGAGCGCGGACAGCAGCGCGTTCTGTGTTCCCAATACGTTATCGGTATATCTGCAAAATAGATGCCGATACCAATAACGTTCAAAATCCTGAATATCGGCCGATAATATCGGTAAAACCGATAATCTGTCGATCCCTACTTCATATATCATTGATCCCCACTCCTTGCAGGCAATTACAGGGCTATTCTAGTTGTTGAGTTATCCCTTATCCACAGAATAGAGGATACCTTTTAGATCTGTGAGAGTCCTGCCTCTGCAAACAGGTACCGCATACCCCAAGAGGAGCAGAGCGGTAGTATGAGCCTTCATCTCTACGGGAGTTCCTGCGACAGCCAGGTACAGCACTCTGCTATATCCCTAACATCCATAAAGATGAATGGAGCATCAGTTTGCTTGCCTGACCCGCTGCTGCATTCATTTTAGTGTTCTCTGAGGGGTATGTGGCCCCTGTTTTCCTGATCTGTAAGGGTCCCAGAGGTTGGACCCTACTAATCTAGTAGTTATTCCCCTATCCTGTGGATAAAGGATGACAACCGGAACACTCCCGTTTCACACGAGCGAGTCCATTGCGGGAATAACGCTTCCTGTGTGAGTGTGATCCTCCGCTCTGGACTTGCAGGAGCGCACGGCATTATCATGATTTATAATGCTGTGTGTCTCTGCTTGACCTTATTTCTACAGAATCATACTGACAGCTTTATGTCACTAGGATTGTGTGGGAAAAAGGCCAAGCAGAGACACATTGCATTACAAATCATGATAATGTCGTGAGCTCCTGCAAGTCCAGAGCGGAGGATCACACTCGCACACGGAGCGTGATTCCCGCAATGGACTCGCTCGTGTAAAACAGCCCTTAATCTGCCCGTGTCAAAGGACCTTAACGAGGTTATCCGACCCCCTAAAATGCCTAGACCCCTCATACTGGTTATACGTGCCCGGCACCCATGTTGCTTCTGATGCCCGTACGGCGATGTGGGCCGCGAAAGGGACGATCCTCCATGGCATTGCGGATGATGCTAGGGAGGCTAGTTCCTATCGCGGCCTGCTATTGGCTAGGAAATGGGGGGGGGGGGGGGGAAATCATGCTAGTAAATACTTTTTTACTTATGAAATTCCAAAAGGAAAAGATGGATTGCACCTCCACTTGACATGTAGTGATCTTTTGCTTCCCAGAATAATTAATTGAATATTTATACAAGGACACTTGTATACACCTGGATCAAAATTTACAAGCCCGCCCTGAAGAGAGTCCCTACTTATAATTTGGCACTGCTGTCTGGGTACAACCACACGGTCAGGTTTGTGCATGCAGTTTTGGAAGCCAAAATCCAGAGTGGATCGTAAAAGGAGAGAAAGTATAAAGAACAGATATAAGGTCGTTTCCACGTGGTCTCAGAACCATCTGTTCATAGAAACATAGAATGTGTCGGCAGATAAGAACCATTTGGCCCATCTAGTCTGCCCAATATACTAAATACTATGGATAGCCCCTGGCCCTATCTTATATGAAGGATGGCCTTATGCCTATCCCATGCATGCTTAAACTCCTCCACTGTATTTGCAGCTGCCACTTCTGCAGGAAGGCTATTCCATGCATCCACTACTCTCTCAGTAAAGTAATACTTCCTGATATTACTTTTAAACCTTTGACCCTCCAATTTAAAACTATGTCCTCTTGTAGCAGTTTTTCTTCTTTTAAATATTCTTTCCTCTTTGACCTTGTTGATTCCCTTTATGTATTTAAAAGTTTCTATCATATCCCCTCTGTCTCATCTTTCTTCCAAGCTATACATGTTAAGGTCCTTTAATCTTTCCTGGTAAGTTTTATCCTGCAATCCATGTACCAGTTTAGTAGCTCTTCTCTGAACTCTCTCCAAAGTATCAATATCCTTCTGGAGATATGGTCTCCAGTACTGAGCACAATACTCCAAATGAGATCTCACTAGTGCTCTGTAGAGCGGCATGAGCACCTCCCTCTTTCTACTGGTAATTCCTCTCCATATACACCCAAGCATTCTGCTAGCATTTCCTGGTGCTCTGTGACATTGTCTGCCTACCTTTTAAGTCTTCTGAAATAATGATCCCTAAATCCCTTTCCTCAGATACTGAGGTTAGGACTGTATCACTGATTTTATATTCTGCTCTTGGGTTTTTACGTCCCAGGTGCATTATCTTGCACTTATCAACATTAAATTTTAGTTGCCAGATTTTTTACCATTCCTCTAGTTTTCCTAAGTCTTTTTCCATTTGGTGTATTCCTCCAGGAACATCAACCCTGTTACAAATCTTTGTGTCATCAGCAAAAAGACACACCTTACCATTGAGGCCTTCTGCAATTTCGCTGACAAAGATATTAAACAATATAGGTCCCAGAACAGATCCCTGAGGTACCCCACTGGTAACAAGACCTTGGTCTGAATATACTCCATTGACTACAACCCTCTGTTGCCTGTCCCTCAGCCACTGCCTAATCCATTCAACAATATGGGAGTCCAAGCCCAATGACTGCACTTTATTGATAAGCCTTCTATGTGGGACAGTATCAAAAGCCTTACTAAAGTCTAGATAAGCGATGTCTACTGCACCTCCTCCATCTATTATTTTAGTCACCCAATCAAAAAAATCAATAAGATTAGTTTGACATGATCTCCCTGAAGTAAACCCATGCTGTTTTTCATCTTTCAATCCATGGGATTTTAGATGTTCCACAATCCTCTCCTTAAGTATGGTTATCATTAATTTCCCCATTATTGAGGTCAGGCTTACTGGCCTATAGTTGCCCGATTCCTCCCTACTACCTTTCTTGTGAATGGGCACAACATTTGCTAATTTCCAATCTTCTGGGACGACTCCTGTTGCCAGTGATTGGTTAAATAAATCTGTTAATGGTTTTGCTAGTTCACCGCTGAGCTCTTTTAATAGCTTTGGGTGTATCCCATCAGGCCCCTGTGACTTATTTGTATTAATTTTAGACAGTTGACTTAGAACCTCTTCCTCTGTAAAGACACATGCGTCAAAAGATTCATTAGTGTTCTTTCCCAACTGAGGTCCTTCTCCTTCATTTTTCTTTGTAAAAACTGAACAGAAGTATTCATTGAGGCAGTCAGCTAGTTCTTTATCTTCTTCCATATACCTTCCTTTAGTTTTTAATTTGGTAATTCCTTGTTTAGTTTCCTTTTTTCATTTATGTATCTGAAGAATGCCTTATCGCCTTTTTTCCCTGACTGAGCTAATTTCTCTTCTGCCTGTGCTTTAGAAGCTCTTATAACTTGTTTGGCCTCTCTCTGCCTAATCTTATAAATTTGTCTGTCATCCTCTTTTTTTTTTTTTTTTTTATAATTCCTAAATGCTATCTTTTTGTTTTTAATGATTTTGGCCACTTCTGCTGAGTACCACAGTGGTTTCTTCCTTTTTTTGCTTTTACTGACAAGCCTAATGCAATCTTCTGTTGCCTTCAATAATGCACCTTTTAAGTAGTCCCATTTCTTCTGGACTCCAATGAAACTGTTCAAGTCTGATAGGGACTCGTATACCACTAATCTAATTTTAGAAAAGTCAGTTTTTCTAAAATCTAAAACTTTTGTTTTTGTGTGGTGTGACTCAGTCTCTGTACTTATAGTAAACCACACTGACTGATCACTAGATCCCAAGCTTTCCCCTACAGTAATATCAGATACCAAATTCCCATTTGTGAATACTAAATCTAAAATGGCCTCCTTCCGGGTTGGCTCCTCCACTACTTGCTGTAGAGATAATCCCAGTAGGGAATTTAGAATATCTGTACTCTTGGCAGAACTAGCTATTTTGGTTTTCCAGTTTACATCTGGAAGATTAAAGTCTCCCATAATGATAACTTCCCCCGTCAATGTCATTTTAGCTATTTCCTCAACTAGTAGATCATCTAATTCTTTGACTTGGGTAGGTGGTCTATATATAACACCTACACGAGTTACCTTATGATTATCAAGCTGCAAGGTAACCCAAACTGACTCTAAATTGTTCTCGCTAACTTGTATCAAATTAGATTTTATGCTATCTTTCACATACAGGGCCACCCCTCCCCCTTCTTGCCTTCTCTGTCTTTCCTGTATAGAGAGAACTCTGGTATTGATATATCCCAGTCATTACTCCCCTTGAACCACGTCTCAGTAACAGCCACTACATCTATATTCTCAGATGCCATTATAGCCTCAAGCTCATTGATCTTATTCCCTAGACTGCGAGCATTTGTAGACAAGACTCTGAGCTTGTCATTTCTTAACCTTTGTGCTACTGGCCTCTTCTGGCATTGTTCCGGGGGGTAGTCGGACTGCTGGATTATCACTCTTTTGCCCCCCCTTTCCTAGTTTAAATGCTTCTTAGCAAATACTTGGAACTGTTCACCGAGGACATTCGTTCCCTTGAGAGAAAGATGCAAACCATCTTTCTTGTACAGTTCTTTTCCATTCCAACAAGAGCTATCATGAGACACAAAGCCAAACCCTTGGTTCAGACACCATTCACCAAGCCATACATTGAATTCCTTAATGCGCATCTTCCTGTCATGCTGAAGGTTATGCACAGGCAAAACTGCAGAGAATGAAACAGTTGATGCAACCTCCCGTATATCCTTTCCAAGTGTATGAAAAGCTTCTTTCACCTTTGAAACCTCATTGCAAGCCAGATCGTTTGTCCCAAGATGGAGAATAACATCCACTTCCACATGGTGCAGTACTGCGTGGCTGCTTTTGCAAGGCTGTGCCTGTTGGTTGGTGGAGCCCAGTGCCACAGGGGGTTAGCTTGACAGCAGGGGTGCTGTTGGACTACTGGGTCATGCGTCCGGTGGGTCATGTGTTGCGCTGGCCATGTTGTGCGGTGTCAAATTAGAAGTAGGTACCCACTAAAGAGGCCAACTTGACATGGTAAGTGGGTTTATGCATTTTGATTAAAACATATACTATTTGGCTCGTATATAGATTATTGCGTCTTATACAATGAATTATGCCCAGAACCCATACCTATATACATAGCACGTGGATGTGTGATCCCTTAGTTGTTTTTTTTCCCCTCTTGGATAACCTTTCATCTATACTGAGACACTGTAACAAACTATGGGGTCAGCTCGTATGAGCTTGTCTAGGTTCCTTACAATGGCAGCAGACACTTAGCTGTTGGGAGGACATGGCGGTTCATGGCACATAACTTGACATGCTCCCGCTTTAATACTGCACCACATGCCAGGTTATGTGTGGGTTTCGTTGTAGACCTTTTCTGCTGTGTGTACAGGAGGTTAGTTAAATGCTCATCCTCTGAAACGCTGTGCATTTTCCGCTCTCAATTCTTCTGTGGGAGGTGCACAATGTATGTACACCTCTGTGTGTTTTCCATGTCCGTATGTCCACATGGCCGTTCTGCAAAAAATGTCCTATTGTCCGTGTTATAGACAAGGATGGAATTATTTTAATAGGGGCTGGCCGTTCTGTTCTTGCGGAATGAACGCACGCAGCCAGTATCCATGTTTTGCGTATCCACACTTTGCTGGCCGCAAAACATCCAATGGTCATGTGCATGAGCCCTTATAGTGTTAGTGCTGCATTTGCATAACCCTGGTGAAACCCATTTAAAGGATTGGCCCATCTGGATATTTGTTAGATCAATAGGATATGCCATAAATGTCTGATAAGTGTGGGTGCTACCCCTGGGACCCATTCCTGTTTCAGGGACGCAATGAATGAAGAGCAATACTGTTCATGAGTGGTGTCCTCTCTGTTCACTGCTGTGGGACTTCAGAAAACTGGAGTGAATGGAGAAAGCTGCGCATGTGCTGCCTGCTCTTCGTTCTTGAGATAGGAATGGGTCCCAGTGGGGGCACCCGCAATTATCAGATGATGGCATATCCTACTGATACGCCATAAATGTCGTGGTGGGAAAGCACTTGGGTACCATGATAGTATTCTGGTTCTGTTCAGAGTGTCTCCTCTGGAGGTATGTATCTAGGTTGGAGGTGGCCATCGGTCCAGGGCCTGTTTCCTGTGTGATTTTGTGTTTTTAGTAAATGTTTGACTCCTTTCAAGAAGTTGCTGCAGTTCCTGTATGATCTCCTTCGGTTCTGGAGTAGTATGAAGCATGAATGCAGAACTGGAGGCTTGCACGGTTGTCATGGCAATTGCTTCAGTACTTGGAGACGACCTTTTAGATACCTTCTCTATTTGTATCCACATCAAGCGTATGATTTAAATCTAGTCAGACTAAATTGGCACCATGAATTAAATGTAAGGATGGCTGTATTGGAAAATCTTCCTCCTCGGCTGAGATGTTTAAAGCGTGTGAGCTTAGCGAGTTCATCCTGAAGTGCTGAATGGGGCGGATGGAGGCAAGCAGGTGCACAAGTACCAGAAATCCACAACAGGCCTCGTCTGACTAAAATGTCACATAGTTAAAATTTTCAGCCAAATCAATGGCAATTTTTGTGTATTGAAAATCACTACCAGAAACCTAGTGTGACGAGGCTGTTCTGCTGTGCATGAATTTGGACCTTGCAAACCTGCTGACGGCACAAGGTGGGGCTGGAGAGAGTACATGGTGGGGCACAGGAGTAGTGTGAATAGGAAGTGTAATTCTGCTAGGTTGTGCTCCAGCAGGTGGTTCTTCACAGCCCCTCCCCTCTAGGGCAGCTGCAGTGGCCTTCTGGTTGGCTGTTACGGCTGTCACTCACAGCAGAGGGGGAGGGGTTGTGAAGCAGACAACTGCAGAAGCAGCACCTGGCAGTAAAAGTTGACAGGATGACATCAGCTCTGGAGGCTCCGTTTTGCATCTGTACTGTGGATTCTGAAAGAAATATCTACCACCGCATGCACAGTGTGGCAGACTTACAGAAGCCTGATGGGACCCCTATTATAGTCATCAGGGTCTGTCATCACATTGTGGCCCCACATGGTGTTCAGTGTATTGCAGTCTGCATTTCCATCAGCCGGAGTGCTGCTCATCATGCATTCTGTCATCACTGGAGATCCTCGTATCACCGCAGTGTAGCGAACACAGGAGAATAGACCTCTTCCCTGAAGAAAGCTAGGTCCGTTAGCTGCTCTGTACAGAACACGGGATCACGGGAGTGACTGAGCTTGGTGTAGATTGCTAAATACACATTGAACACCAGGTGGTGCAATTTTGCTTCCCCCTCCCCCTCTTCCCAACAGCATGTGCATAGTTGAGTCACATTATTATGATCACCAGCTAATATCCAGAGTAACTGCCGTGTACGGCACGGACAGCAGCAAGACGAGCTGAGAGTGACTCAATAAGGTCCTGGTAGGGTGTCACAGGTATCTGAAACCATGCTGACTGCAGTTCTTCTCACAGCTGCTGGAGGGTGCGTAGGTGAAGATCCACAGAGCAAACCCGGCGATCGAGGTGGTCAGACAGACGCTCAATGGTGTTCAAGTCTGGGGAATTAGGGGCCAGGGTAGTACTTGGAAGTCTTGGTCATGTTCTTCAAACCAATGTTGAATTTTTCTAGCCATGTGACATGTAAGATTGTCTTGCTGGAAGACGGGTGTATGTGATGTGCAAGGGATAGATTCATCCTAGTCTGTTGAGCGTGCCTTCCACATGGATGAGTGGGGCCCAGAGAATGCCACAGACCATAACCCTGCCGCCACCAGCTTGTGTTCCTCCAGCAGTGGTCACAGGATGTTCTCTGATATTTCTTGCCTGACATTCCAACGTCCATCTGTTCGATGAGGCAGAAAACGTGACTCGGCACAGAAGAAAAGCCTCAGCGGTGGTCCAATTTTGATACTGCTGCAAAAATTAAAGCGTTTTCTGCCAATGCAACCTTGTTAGCAGAAGGGCAATGACCATCCGTTTGCTTCAGAGCCCCATACATAGTAGGGTTTGCTGAAAGTCTGGTAGCCCCCTGTTTCATTTTGTTGGCGAGCTGCCGCACTATAGCGTCATCGGTGTGCACCTTCATAGCTGATGTCCACCTCCTACGTCAATGGCACATGGTGCTCCACAGTTTCCATGTCTGTTATTCACAATGGTGGCAGCTCTCCACTCACAGGTCTTTCACCACAGAGGCGAGTGAACACAAACCGAGCCGTTTTGGAAATACTGAAAGCCAATAATCATCCCTTTTGCAAATCTGATAAACCCCTCTTTTCATGGCAGTAATGAGGATATGTTCGCAGATAGCCTATCACATACCTTATATACCAACCAAGCCGCGACACGTGACTTCCTTCATGAGCTAAGTGCTGCTGACGAGGAAAGTAGGAAGCCGTCATAATGATGTGACTCGACTGTGTAAATGGCAAATATGCTTAATATGCTCTGATCATTAAAATTACCTGTAATGGTGGGATTATACCTTAAAGGGTTTCTGTCACCAGAATTAACCTTATTAAACTGGCTGACATTAGCGATGTGCTAATGTCAGCAGACCCTAACTCTCCTAATTTTAAGCTTATGCATGCCCCCGTTACTGCACAATTTTAACTTTGATAAGCTAATTAGCCTCTGGGGGGGGAGGGGGGGGGGCACGTTGCTCCTGCTCCTAGAGGCACCATTCGCCCTCCTCAAGTCATGCGCTGCCGTCCTTGATTGACAGGGCCAGGCAGCGTTTGTCTCCTCCTGCCGGCCCTGTGTGCTGGGACTGCGCAGGCGCAAGATTTATCCAGCACACAGGGCTGGCAGGAGACTACTAACACTGGCCCTGTCAATTAAGGACGGAAGGGCGTGACTTGAGGAGGGCGAACGGAGCCTCTAGGAGCAGGAGCCCCCCTCCTGACTTCTAGAGGGTAATTAGCATATCAAAGTTAAAATTGTGCAGTAACGGGGGCATGCATAAGCTTAAAATTAGAAGAGTTAGGGTCTGCTGACATTAGCACATCGCTAATGTCAGCCAGTTTAATAGGGTTAATTCTGGTGACAGAAACCCTTTAAATAAAACTACTGTATGTATGCTGGTAAAATGCTGCCACTTTACTGATTGAATGGGTTGGACAGAGCTGTAACGTCAACTGCCGGACGGCTCGCATGGAAGACCCCACAGCTATTTCTGCAATGATACTGAGTACATTGACTCCTAGGGAGCCACTTACAGAAGATGTCACCAGCGAGATGCTTCTTTTTCCGGGATATACCTTTTCCCATACCCATTCAGTAGTAGTCGGCCAAACGATTGGTTGAGAGCTGTCTCTCCTGACTCCTCGTACACCTCCAGTTCAGGCGAATGTATGTGTTGTAATGGGGAGAGAACAGAGAACCACTGCAGGACATATCTATCTGGTGGCGACTTATGTCCTGTGAGAGCAAATAAATCAAGTGGTAATATGCAGTTTGCCTGATCCTTCTTGCCCCAGAATCAGGAACACTGCATACACGTTACACTAGGGGTCAGCAACCTCCGGCACTCCAGCTGTTCTGAAACTACAACTCCCGGAATCCTCTTTTCACTTCTGTCGGACTTACAAGAACAGCTTTGCAAGTGATCATGTTGGGAGTTGTAGTTTCACAGCAGCTGGAGTTCCAAAGGTTGCTGACCCCTGCTTTAGACTGTCGGCTGAACCCGCTGTTCTGGTCAGGTTCGGCTAATGCGTATGTGGGCCCTAAGTTTCCATACACAGCTGGTTTCCTGAAAGGTGTTATCCAACGCCTATAATGTCCCCCAAAATAACCAGGCCCCTCCTCTAGAGCATACTTGCCCTGCTCCACGACACCCACATCGCTCCTGATCCCCGCATGGCCGCCACTGCATATCCCAGTCATTTGGATCAAAACATCTAGGGGAGGGGGCAGCCAATAGCAGGCCGTGATGGGAACGAGGCTCAACCCCCGTTGCAGCCTGCTATTGGCTGCATACCCCACCCCTGTCTCTGGATATTTTGATCTGCCTGACGGGGAGCTACAGTGGCGGCCGTGCAGGCATCAGAAGCGACGTAGGGTAAGTATAACCTGTATGTCGCGCCTGGGAGTTTTGTGGGGCATTATAGGGGTTGGATAACCCCTTTAAGAAGAGCCAGTACTTGCCTTAAGCTTCATCCCAGGAGTCCCACTCTGCGAGATGGCGTCCTGCTCCGTACTGATGAGGGGAAAACACTCCAACACTGGGTAATTGGTTTGATTACCTTCCTTGTCATGTTACAAGGATTGTTAAAAGGTTGGACATTGACTTGTAGGGAGCCACTTCCAAAAGTTGGCACTAGCGAGACCATTCTTTTATGGGACATATGGCAGTATATACTTTGTATATTAGAAACTTTTTAAGTTGTATAAAGCTTTTTCTTTGTGTTTTCCAGGTAGCTCTCATTTACTTTCTACATCCATTGTTATTGAGGATTGGGATATTACCTGTTTTCTCTGGTGAGTCGATGGATCTTTATTCACAGTTAAGGCTATCTTCACATTTCTGGTTCCGTCATTGTCATTCTGCCTGTGATAATGAGCTGACTGCTGGCAAGAGATCTCTACCGAAAAGGACATGTCAGCCTATTATGAGACCCAGTGGATGGAGGGAAGACTTCAGGGATATGTTTAATATAGCCAGTAACATGGAAAATAATGGTAAACATCACACTGGGAGGCTATCGTTGGGGTATTGCCCCCCCAATGGTGCGGTCCCTTATTTTTCCGACTCCCATCAATAGAAAAGCCTGTCCAGAATAGGATATTTTGTATTCTAATTTGTGGAAAGGTCACACAAATCCACAAAATATATGGATGTGTGCATGACCCCATAGAAAGGATTGGGTAGGTGTTCTGAAAAATATCAGTGTGCATGAGACCTAAATGCAGAGATCAGGTTGAGTTCATTGGATGTTTTTGCGGCATGCTGCAGACTTTGTGAGATTAGACCATTACTGAAGTGGTCACCCGTTCATGGGAAGGAGAAAAAAGATGTTGGTACTGTCTGTAAGGCTTTGGTCACATGCGAATCATAGCTGTGTTTCTCCAAGGTTCATAATGGTTGTGATCTGTCAGAAGGTTCAGGTAGATTACTTTTTAGGCTACTTTCACACTGGCGTTTTGGTTTCGGTTTGTGAGATCCGTTCAGGGCTCTCAAATGTGGTCCAAAACGGATCAGTTTTGCCGTAATGCATTCTGAACGGAAAAGGATCCGCTCAGAATGCATCAGTTTGGCTCCGTTCCGCTTTGGAGGCGGACACCTGCTAGCAACGTTTTAGTGTCCGTCTGACGAAACTGAGCCACACGGATCCGTGCTGGCACATAATGTAAGTCAATGGGGACGGATCCGTTTTCTATGACACAATCTGACACAATAGAAAACTGATCCGTCCTCCGTTGACTTTTAATGGTGTTCAAGACGGATCCGTCATGGCTATAGAAGACATAATACAAACGGATCCGTTCTGGACGGATGCATGCGGTTGTTTTATCTGAACGGAAGCGTTTGTGCAGTAGCTTAAATTGCTAGATTTTTTTTATTTTTTTTTCACTTTGTCCAACCTTCTATTCTGATCATTAAAGGGAATGTGTCACAGGATTATTTTTTCTGCCAGTCAGATCCAGATAGCAACACACAATATTTTTTTTCCCAGTGATTTTATTTTCTGATTACAGATTTTTATTTTATTTTTTTGCTTCCTGAACATGATTATAGGGGCTGCCATCTTGTCTGTGCCGTTTGTAACAGTGTTTAGAGAATGACTTTACAGTGATCTGGAGGGGACTTCATTGACTTCTATGGTAGAGTTTTCTAGGCATGCTCTGTGACCTCTGTCAGAGAGTAGATACGCCGCGACTTCACCTATTGGGAATGGTGGATCCTGTCTTATTACAGACAGGATTAGAAGGTAAAGATAAGCGGATAACTACAGTAAAGTGAACTGAACAGACCAAGAAGTGATACCTTAGGCCAGTACAAAAATTGCAGGATTTTAGGATTTTGTTATATAGATATTGACCTTAAAAAGAATCGCTGAAAATTTTAACATAAAAACGTGATTTAAATAGGTCAATTTCTGATGACCCATTCCCTTTAAAACGTAAAGGGAGCCCGACAGATACACTAACACATGTGAGGATAAAGCCTAGTTTGTTTGATTATGTCAGGCATGCTCAACCTACGGCCCTCCAGCTGTTGTAAAACTACAACTCCCACAATGCCCCGCTGTAGGCTGTCCGGGCATGCTGGGAGTTGTAGTTTTGCAACAGCTGGAGGGCTGCAGGTTGAGCATGCCTGGATTATAGCATTGCCTCTGTTCATTTTATTCTGTGCAGTCCCAAGTAAAACTTGTACTGAAAATACTATTTGCCTTTCTTCTGCTCTTAGGAAGTAACTGCAGTTTGCTGTGACCTCATGGTTTAAGTGGGCATAAAGATGAGTATAAGCAGTGATGAGGTCAATTTCCTGGTATACAGATACTTGCAAGAATCGGGTGAGTAACTGTTCACCATAAAAGTTGATATGGATTTGACCCTTTGCATACAATCTCATTGAGCTCCTATTTTACTGCATTGGCTATATCTAATGGTGTTTTAGTGAATGCAAGTTTGTGAACTCTTGCATTTTGCAGTTTAAAAAAGAAAAAAAGAAAAGCTGACCCTTCACACTTAAAAGGGTTATCTGGGATTTTCATATTGATGGCCTCTCCTCAGGAGGGGATCTGATTCCCAGCACCACCGCCGATCGGCTGTTTAATGAAGCTGCGGTGCTCACAGGAACTTCGGTGAGTGCTGTGACCTGCTCACCAAGCACAGCGCCATTCATTGGATAGTGGTTGTTCTTGGTATCGCAGCTCAGACCCATTCACTTGAATGCGACTGAGCTTGCGTCTAGACCACATGACCTATATATGGTGGCGTCACTTACCTAGGAAGTGCTCACAGAGGACCACAGTCTTTTTAAACAGCTGATGGGTGAGGGTGCTTATATTGATGACCTATCCTGAGGATCAATAAATGAATAATGGATGGATTGGCACTCAACCATAGGTGACTCGCATGAATACACGTAGATTTATTATGGTATTAAAAACTATGTATAAAACAGCTGATTGGTGCAGCTAAAATATTACACCCTAAAAACATACGGATAGAACCATAAAAACACGCATGGATGTACCCGAATATAGAGAGGTATGTGAACCACAGTCACTCCACATATGTTCCGTGTTTTCACAAAGTCGCGTTTTCAGCATGGAGTTACAGCCTATGGTGCAATGGTGTGCGATCTTGGCCTCTCACGCTGTGCCTCGGCGTCTCACGCTATGTTTGTTGTTGGCGGTTCACGTGACTCTCCTCACAACTCGCGGGAAAATTCTAATTCTTGTCAATATTCGATTTTTATGTATCCGATTTTTTGCAATATGCTGAAGCTCTTCAGACTTATTTTTGCATATATTCGCTCAGTCCCCCTTCAGTGGCTGAAGAAGGGGAAAGTATTCCCCGAAATGCGTCTGAGAACTGGAAGACTATATTCAATGTCTGAATATATGCAAAAAAAAGTCGGAAGCGCTTCAGCATATTGCGAAAAATCGGATACATAAAAATTGAATATTGATGAGAATTTGAATTTTCCCGCGAGCTGTGAGGAGAGTCACGTGAACCGCCAACAACAAACATAGCGTGAGAGGCCAAGATCGCACACCATTGCACCATAGGCTGTAACTCCGTGCTGAAAACGCGACTTTCCAGGACGTCCCTCCATGACAGTACCCACTGGAGGATGTCCTATTGGATATCTGTAGGGACAGGAAGCGTGAAAAGGTTAAAAGGCCCCTCCCCTACCCTCCCACCAGTGTTCTTCCTGTCCCTACGGGGATAGGAGCTGTGAGAAGGGATCTCTGCTACTTGTAGGGATCAGTACTAGGCCAGGCTGGTCGGGGGGCTCATGCCTCTCCTCTTCAGCCTCCGTTTGCGGCCTAAAGCCAGCACCCCTCCGGGAAGGGGTCCCCTAGCTTTCCGGGTACCTTTTTTTCTGACGCCGCGGTACCAGGACGCTGTTGCGGCTTCTCCGATGGAGCTCTGCGCACAGCAGCGGCTCAGTCCTCCTCCGATGATGCGTTCCACGTCACTTCCTGTGCGACCCGGAAGTGACGTGGCCAGGATACCGGCGCGCATTCAGGCTGGAGCCTCAGCCGGAGGCTTCACATGAGGGGTCGACTCCTCTTAGGATGAGTCCCCCGGAAGAGGAGGCGGATCCGGCGGCGATGAGGGATGGGCCAGTAAGGTAAGATCCTTTAAAAAACGCTGTGATGTGTGCTCCAGGCAGGTACATCATGGAGGCCCAAGGGTTGAGCAGGCTAGATGCGGTAGCTGACCCCCTCATCCAGACTACTGTAAGTAGTATCCGGCTGGTTAGGTCAATAAATCCTTTAGACCAGTTTTTATATCTCCTTCTCCCCCTATTAAGGTGGAAAAGGAGACGGGACACAAACCACATGGAGACTCCAGGAAAAAAGCTAGGAAATGTGCTATGTGCACTAAAAAGCTTTGAGTCGTATAAGAAGGCCCTCTGCACGGATTGCTTGGCAAAAATCCTGAAGGAGGAGCAACCATCTTTTCTGGAATTGCTGAGATCCATTGTCAGAGAGGAAGTTCAGGCGGCAGGAATGAGTCAGCCCCCTTCCCTTCCAGTTCCCTCTTCCCCTCCGTCCAAGCGTGCCAGAGTACATGTGGTATCGGAGTCGGAGGAGGAAACCGGGTATCCTTCGGACGAAATGGAGGAGGAGATCCCCCCTTCCGTGTCAGAGGAACCCAAGAGATATCTGTTTTCCTCAGAACATCTGGACTCGCTCCTTACAGCAGTGAGGCAAACCATGGCTGTTGAGGAGGAGGAGCCGAAGCGTTCTGTACAGGACGAGATGTTCGGCGGTTTAAGGGCCAGGAAAAGAAAGCTTTTCCCGGTAAATTCGTACTTACAGGACCTTATCAAAGATGAGTGGGAAGAGGGCGATAAAAAGCTCTATATACCCAGAGAGTTTAAAAGCAGGATGGCTTTTAACCCGGAGGAAACAAAACTTTGGGATGAAGTTCCAAAAGTCGACATCCAGGTCGCCAAAGTGGTGAAGAAGACGTCCATACCATTCGAGGATTCCTCACAGTTAAAGGACCCCATGGATCGGAAGATGGATGCTCTTCTGAAAAAAGCCTGGGAATCTTCAGCGGCTACTATTAATGCTAATATTGCAGCAACTTCGGTTGCTCGCGCCATGTGCCTATGGCTTGAGCAACTGGAAGAACATCTCAAAATGAAAACTTCCAGGGAGGAAATACTCGAGTCCTTACCTTTACTAAAAATTGCAACATCCTTCATGGCAGACGCTTCGGCAGAGTCGATTCGTTTCTCAGCCAGGAATGACGCCCTTACAAATACTGCAAGACGGGCCCTCTGGCTCAAATCCTGGACAGGAGACATTGCATCAAAAAATAAACTATGTGCAATCCCCTTTACTGGAGCATACCTTTTTGGCAAGGTCCTAGATTCCATCTTGGAAAGTGCAGCGGACAAAAAGAAGGGGTTTCCAGAAGAAAAGGCAAAGAAACCAGTACAGCCCTTTCGTAAGACCTCTAGGCACTTCACATCCTCAGAGAGAGGAAAAGGTAAAACGGGTAGATGGAGCTACCCTAAAGGAGGGAGAGGTAGAGGGTTCCTCTTCAATCCTAACTCAGGCCCAAGCAAACAATGACATCAGGCCAGTAGGGGGCAGGCTCCACCTGTTTTGGGAATCCTGGACTCGGGTTACCCAAAATCAGTGGATCCTCAATTCCATCCGAGAAGGGGTAAAATTAGAATTTCGCGGTCCTCCCCCGGAAAGATTCCTAATCACCAAATTCCATTCAAGGGAGCAACAAGATCAGTTAGGTCTGGACTTGCAGAAGCTTCTAAGATTAAATGCTATAGTCCAGGTTCCGGAAGATCAAAAATACTTGGGACACTATTCAAGCCTTTTTCTAATAAAAAAGCCGGATGGTTCTTACAGGACAATTATCAACCTGAAATTCTTGAACAAGTCAATAACCTATCACAAGTTCAAGATGGAATCCATAAGATCAGCAATCCTGTTAATTTCAGTTGGAGATCTACTATGTACCATGGACCTGAAGGATGCGTATTATCACATCCCGATTCATCCTTTACACCAGAAATATCTCAGGTTTGCAGTCATCCAGGAGGGGACTCTCCTTCATTACCAATTCCAGTGTCTCCCCTTTGGTATTTCGTCGGCCCCTCGCATCTTTACAAAGATCATCACAGAGGTAGTGGCGTATCTGAGAGTACAGCAGATAAAGATTGTTCCATACCTCGACGATTTTCTCCTAATAGCAGACACCAAACTGAACCTCGAGAGCAGCATCCATCAGACCCTAGCTCTTTTCAAGGATCTCGGCTGGATAATAAATTACCCCAAATCCGACCTAAGACCAAGCACCAGAAAACAATTCCTGGGAGTTCTCTTGGACTCAAGAAATCAATTTTCCTTCCTTCCAGAGTCCAAGCAGGAGATCATAAAGGGGAAGATAGTGGCGTTCCAAAAAAGGAGGGTCCATACTCTAAGAGAGGCTATGAAAATTCTGGGCCTGATGACATCATGTATATCAGTAATCCCGTGGGCTCCGTTTCATTCCAGGATCCTACAGGCCGCAATCCTGTCATCATGGAACAGGGATCATCATTCCCTAGACACAAGGATAGCGCTTACAAAGCGGTGTCTAAAATCCCTTTCGTGGTGGATCAACCCCGAAAATCTAAGGAAGGGGGTAGCCTGGAACCCGTCTCCTTCCATTGTCATCACCACGGATGCAAGCCAGTGGGGCTGGGGTGCCCATCTGAAGGGTCATGTCTTCCAGGGTCGATGGTCCAGCCTGGACAGCCACAGGTCCTCAAATTACAGGGAATTGAAGGCTGTATGGAAGACCCTAGAATCGGTCGATTTCATTCTCTCCAACCACCACATCAAAATCCTGTCAGACAACATGACTACGGTGTGTTACCTGAAGAGGCAAGGGGGAACCAGGAACCCTCATCTTCAGGTTCTGTCAGAAAAGATTTTTCACTGGGCAGAGAGGAAGATCCTCTCTGTGACGGCCGTTCACCTGAAGGGGGCAGACAACTCAGCAGCAGACTTTCTAAGCAGACACTGTCTCGACGCAGGCGAATGGTGCCTAAACCGGGAGGTCTTCCTTCAGATCTGCCACCAGTGGGGGTTCCCACAGATAGACCTATTTGCTTCCAGGAGGAACACCCAAGTAAATCAGTTCTTCTCTCTGAACCCCAGAGACAATCCACTAGGGGTAGACGCCTTATCCCAGGTTTGGGACATAAACCTGGCATATGCCTTCCCTCCCTTTCCCTTGATTCCTTTGGTCCTGAAGAAGCTAAAGGCTTGCTCAGCGACCCTTATTCTGATAGCCCCGGCCTGGCCGAAGAGAGCCTGGTTCCCGCTGCTAAAGGATTTACTCATAGACGATCCAATAACCCTTCCAGGAAGGAAGGACCTTCTCGTACAGGGGCCCCTGGAACACCCGAACCTCGAGAAACTGAAACTAACAGCCTGCATCCTGAAAGGCAAATCCTCAGAAGTAAAGGCCTATCAGATAAGGTAATTTCATCCTTGCAGCAGAGCCGCAAACCTGTAACCTCAGCCATATACTTAAAGATATGGAGGAGGTTTACATCATGGCTCTCAGATTCTCATCCAGGGATCTCGGTCCCATCCATAGGCTGCATCCTGGACTTCTTACAGGCAGGGTTCGATTTGGGTCTGAAACCCAGTACCCTTAAAGTCCAAATTTCGGCTTTGAGTAGTTTCCTGGATACCCCTCTGGCAGACCACAGGTGGATTAGAAGATTTGTTAAATCAATCTCCAGGTTGAGACCTACTATTAGGCAGACGGTCCCCCCATGGGACTTAAATATAGTCTTAGACGGTCTTTGTGGTTCTCCCTTTGAGCCTATTGACCAGTTATCAGATAAATTACTTTCCCTAAAAACTGTCTTTCTTCTAGCCATTACCACAGCTCGTAGAATTGGGGAGATTCAAGCCCTCTCCATTAGGGAACCATTCTTGAAAATTCTGGATGACAGTCATTTTTAAAATTAGATCAGTCCTTTTTACCAAAAGTAGTATCTCCATTTCACAGGAACCAGGAAATAATCCTTCCCTCCTTTTGTGCCTCCCCCAAGAATACGAAGGAGGAAAGATTCCACTGCCTGGACGTAAGAAGATCCATTCCCGCTTGCCTTCAGAGGACGGCGCCATGGAGAAAATCTCAGAGCCTCTTTGTTTCGTTTGGGGGAAGGAACAGAGGCAGCAAGGCCTCGAAACAGACTCTAGCCCGTTGGATCAGAGACTTGATTCGAGAGGTTTACATACAAAAAGGTCTTACTTGCCCTTTATCCATAAAAGCCCACTCCACCAGAGCAGTGGCATCGTCATGGGCAGAAAAAGCGGATGCTTCGGTGGAGTAGATTTGCAGGGCCGCTACCTGGTCCAGTTTCTCTACATTTGTTAAGCATTATAGACTTGATTCTCTGGCCAACCAGGACCTAGCGTTCGGTCGTAAGGTCCTTCAGGCTGTGGTCCCCCCCTAGTTATTTAGCTGGTAGTTCTCCAGTGGGTACTGTCATGGAGGGACGTCCTGGAAACTAAAGTTTAGTCTTACCGGTAAACGGTTTTCCAGAAGTCCGACATGACAGTACCCGTTATTCCCCCCCCCCATATTTCTTTTCGATTATTGCCAGGGTCCCTAATTACATTTCCAATGTGAGATTAACATGGAAGTTCAATAAATGGTTTGGATCCTATCTGGTGTAGTAATTGGAAAGAACACTGGTGGGAGGGTAGGGGAGGGGCCTTTTAACCTTTTCACGCTTCCTGTCCCTACAGATATCCAATAGGACATCCTCCAGTGGGTACTGTCATGTCGGACTTCTGGAAAACCGTTTACCGGTAAGACTAAACTTTAGTTTCCAATTCGACAAGATCGATCCCAGCAAAGGCGACATACAGGGTCAGGTGGGCCCACAGTAGTGGGACGCCACAACGGGCTGACTGACTGAACTGTAAGTAACCATTCAAGCGGGTAGTGATCCATTTAAGTTATATGTAAATATCAATATCCAAATTGAAAGCCTAAGCCACAGCTTTGTTCTACATATGAGCCCCATATAGCAGAATTGCCTGACATGAACTGTGTACAACCGATCCCACTATAATATCCTGGTTTACATATGAACTTTCTACAACTGGATCTACTGAAATACCTATACATGGGACTTTTGTGAAAACACGGAACATATGTGGAGTGACTTTGTGGTTCACATACCTTTTCTATATTCGGGTACATCCATGCGTGTTTTTATGGTTCTATCCTTTTTGTTTTTAGTGTGTAATATTTTAGTTATATTTTAGCTGCACCAATCAGCTGTTTTATACATAGTTTTTATTACCATAATAAATCTACGTGTATCCATGTGAGTCACCTATGGTTGAGTGCCAATCCATCCATTATTCCTTTATTGTACTACTTATCATTGGAAGGGTGATTCAATTGGACTAGAGCACCTACCTTGGTATATGGTAGAGTGAGCCATTGCATTGTACCAGCATTTTATCCGGAGGATCAGCCATAAATATCAAAATCCCCAAAACCCTTTCTAAAGGCTCATGCACACAAGCGTGATGGCTCAGGCCCCATTCTGCGGACTGCGAATAGCTGTCCGCAATGCAATGTCTTCGGCCGTGTGCACTCTATTTTCGGATGCAGACCCTTTGACTTGAATAGGTTTGGAGTCTGCAAGTTACAGCCAAAGATAGAACATGTTCTGTATTTTTGCGGTGCGGTGGCACCGACCCGACAGCCCACAGAAGTGCTTCCATATTGCGGACTGTAAATGGACAGTCCACTATGCGAGCACTGAGTCAGTATGCTTGTGTGCATGAGCCCTAATTGGGATTACTGCAGGAACTTGGTAAGGCTAGGTTCACATCTGCATCACGGATTCCATTACAAAACCGAAAACAATGGCATGGCTGCACTTGTTTTGGTCTTCCCAGAACAGAACTAAGAAAAACTGAAAAAATGTTGCAGATGTGAAACCTTGTCATTCTTGATTAGTTTTCCGTTCTTCCGTATAACAAGTATGTCCAGTTACTACGGAAATACTTCTGTACCAATAGAAGCCTCACGCTTTGGAAATATTAATATGCAGTTAGACCAGGGCTTGACAAATTTCCTTGAAATCTAGGAGCCAGCTAAAAAAGTTAGGAGCCAGGCAGAGCCGCGTCATAAAGCCCCTAGTAGGTGCCCCCCCCCCCCACACTTCTCCATAGAGCCCCATCCCCGGACCCTTTTGACTATAATGGGGACGGGGGTGGAGCTCCGGCGCAGTTTGCGGTGAGAGGCCGCCGGACTAAAAAGTTGGACATGCAGTACTTTTAGTCCGGCGGCCTTTCACCATGCACTGCCGTGCTGCGCCAGAGCTCTGCCCCCATTATAGTCAATGGGGACGGAGCGGTGGTCCGGCGAAACAGCGGAAGAACGGATCCGACAGGGTGAACAGCCTGCCTGATCCGTCCTGCCGCAAGTGTGAAAGTACCCTTATTTCTATAGCTACTGAATGAGACAGAAGAAGGGATGCCTTTAACATATAGATCTCCTTGAGAAGCCAATTTGATCCTAAAGGGTTAATTCAAACTGTAATCTAAACTGTGTCATCTGTCACTTCTCTCATCTCTGCTCCTGTCCCTTAATCTTATCACTGCTGCAAAATCATCAGCCACAGCCTCAGTGTAACCTGTTCTAGAGTCTGACTGACTGCTCTTTTAACTCATATAATCGAATGAGTCTCTAACTAATCGCATCTTTAGATTCTTAACCTGAGACTCATTCGATTCATTTCTATTCTAACTCCCTGCACTACTCAGACGGCTCAGAGCTGCTAGTCCTTGCCTCAGCTCTGATTGGTTGGTGGGCGGGGAGGGGAGGGGCTGGCAGAAGCAGCTTCCACTCTAGGATCAGATTACACTCCTCCCGAGTCCCTCCCCTCCCTGCTGCCAGCGTCTCTGCTATTGTGTGCTGTGACGGAGCTGTTTTTCAAACTGTGCTGCCTCCGGACAGAACGGCAGCTCCGCACCCATCGCACGGGCACCTTTGAAAACGGGCTGACAAATACCCAAGCGCCAGGACTAAATTCCCGGTCGCCATGGCGACCTGGCGCCTGGGATTTGTCGAGCCCTGAGTTAGACTATTTGAATACAGTCTGCAGTGCTGTCAATTCTCTAATGTGATCTCCACTCCAATGTGGTGGTCGGGGTGCTCGTGAGAGATAAGTATTTTGAGAGTAGGAACATCCACAGCGCTCCGGTCAAAAGGGAAGTGGTGTTCACATTACTTATTATTCCATACAGTGTTATTCATATCCAGGAGTAGACCAAATGTATTAGCCACATTGTATTCCCCGGACGTTTCGGTCTGAATTAGACCTTTATCAGCGGGATCACATTGGTGGCAGGAGGGTAGGCGCAATCCTGGATCGATTGATTGCTGTCCATTCGACAGACCCTATTGTCAGTGGAATCAGTCAAGGTTGATAGAAGCCATGTCTGTAGTGTGAACAGAGCCATAATTATATGATGCCTGAAGTATAAATAAAGTGAGAACCACTGCTGTCATTGCAGGTTGGATCATGAGCCAAGGAATGATTCATGTCTATAGTGTGTTTTTGCTAATATATATTTGTCTACATTGTTTATAGGATTCTCCCATTCCGCTTTTACATTTGGTATAGAAAGCCATATCAGCCAGTCCAATATCAACGGTGCCCTGGTGCCACCTGCTGCTTTAATCTCTATTATTCAGAAAGGATTGCAGTATGTGGAAGCAGAAGTTAGCATTAATGAGGTAAGCTTTCTTTAAAAGGGTTGTCCCAACACTAATGTAAAAAATGAAAATCAGACATCATATGGTACAGGACAACCTCTATCTAACAAAACCCTGTACCTCACATGGATCCAGAGATCTCCCCATTCATTGCTCTGCTAGATTTATATTAAGATGGCGCTCAAGGGGAGTGTCTTTTCTGCTGCAGCCCAGGGGGCGTGTCTCAGCTCTCCCTATCACAGCTCAGGAGGAAACGGAGCATGTGCGGCCTTCTCAGTGAGCAGGTCAAAGAAATAAGAAAAAAAAGTTTACGCTATACAGATACATTTTATTGAGGAACTTGGTGGTTATGCTAAATTTTTAATTACGTGTAATGACAAAATTATTCAGATCCATGTGCTGGTTTGAAAGCTGTAGAATATTTTTCGTGGAACAACCCCTTTTTAAAGGGGTTTTCTGGGATTTTGATACTGATGACCTATCCTCAGAATAGGTCATCAGTATCTGATCGGTGAGGGTCCGACACCTGGAATCCCCGCTGATCTGTCTGTGCGACTGTGATTGGTATCGTGCTCAGCCCCATTAAAGCTGAGCTGCAAAACCAAGCACAGCAGCTATACAATGTACGGTGCTGGGTTTGTTAAGCACGGAGAAGGTCACGGCACTCACAGGAGCACCCGTGCTTTCTCAAACAGCCGATTGGTGGGGGTCCCAGGTGTCAGACCCCCATCAATCAGATACTGATGACCTGGGGAAAGCACATAAGTGTGAAAATCCCGGAAAACCTCTTTAAATCCTCATCTAATATAATTTCAGTTGATGCTTTTGTGTCCTTTCACTTTTGAGTATTTAGCGATACCTTTTTTAATTGGTGCACAACTGGGACCTGTATTGCAGACAAGAATAGTCAATTATAGTAATGGGAGTGAGAAAAGTGTGGATACACGGAAGGTGTCCATATTTTGCAGATCTGTGTTTTGCGGACTGCAATAAAGTCAGTCGTGTGCTTGAGGCCTTAGGAAAGATTTTCATGTATACATCAATCATTGCATAACCCTTTTATTCATAATACCTATCCTTGAAATACTGTGCCTTTCTGAACAATGAATGGTCATCCGTGTTTAAAGGGGTTGTGCAGAGATTTATATTGGTGACCTATCCTCAGGATAATTCATCAATCTCTGACGGTGGGGGGCTCTCACCCGGGGCCCCCGCTTATCAGCTCTTTGGCGAGAAGGTGGAGCTCCTTGCAAGCGCTGCTTCCTGGTCTTTGCACTTTGCGTCGTCGACTGTGAAGCGGTGGCCCAGTGTGATTACAAGTGTAATCCATTTAAGTGAACTGCAGTGTAATGAAGAGGAAGTAGCGCGCACATGGAGTGCCTCTTCTTCAAACTGCCTATCGGCAGGGGTGACGGGTGCCATACCCCGCCAATCTGATATTGATGACCTACCCTGAAGAAAGGTCATCAATATAAATCGCTGCACAACCCCTTTAAGTCCTGGAGAACCCCATTAATTTTACAAGATGGATTTAGCTAGATAAACTGACACATTGCAGCTGGGATCAAGAGGCAGCCAGGGCTTCAGTGATCATCTGACTTGGGAGTCATTGATCGCTTCCTGGAATCTGTGATTCAGGAAATCTCTTGGAATTGGGATTTCCTGGCTCCATCTGATCAGATACCAGAGGCACAGGAACTGAATGCTTATAAGGCCTCTTGCACACGAACGTATTTTCTTTCAGTGTCCGTCGCTTTTTAAAAAAAAAATATTTTTTTTTTCTGTTCTGCGAAATACGGAATGCACACAGATGTCATCCGTATTTTTTGCGGACCGCAAAATACATACTGTTGTGTGCAGGAGGCCTAAACCAGCATTTTTGAATAGAAACTTTACTTTCCAGCCTTTTAGAAACGCTATGCCTTATTAATGCGAGCTAGCACGGAGTTCTGGCCAAAAGAGGATCTTACTAAAATTTTATTTTGGTTGAATTAAACGGTGTGTAATATTTTTCGACTCCTTATAACTGTTCCTCTCTTCTTCAGGATGGCACACTCTTTGATGGCAGGCCAATTGAATCTCTCTCCCTGATTGACGCGGTTATGCCTGATGTTGTACAGACAAGGCAGCAAGCATATAGAGACAAACTTGCACAACAGCAAGCTGCGGCAGCTGCTGCGGCCGCTGCGGCGGCTGCTGCGACAGCGAATAACCAGCAAGCATCTACGAAGAATGGTGAAAATGCAGCGAATGGAGAGGAGAATGGAGGACATGCACTGGCAAGTAGGTGTATTCCAAAAATGGGTCATGCAGCTATGGCTGCCTTGATTCTCTGCATGCGACAAATGCATATTGTCTTTTATTATGCCCTTTCATGTCTTAAAGGAACAACATTGGTTAGCTGCGGAAAACTGGCTAAGCAATCTGAGACATGGCATGAAAATGTGAGGCTAGGATACAGTGTATTTTGAGGGGGAAAATTGAGAAGGGTCATTATCTATTATATGAATGCTTTCTACACTGCTTCTTGGTGAAGTGTATACTTTAGTTCAGTTGTTTGCAGTCCTGTGCCTACTACAATTTTGCTGTAACTTGTGTATGACTGGACAGCTGCTATCATATAAGGGTGCATTCACACAAACGTGGTTTGGTTCCACATCCGATCCGCATTTTTTGCGGCTCGGATGCGGACCCATTCACTTCAGTGGGGCTGCAAAAGATGCGGACAGCACCCCGTTGCTCCCTTTCGTGGCCCTGCAAAAACTATAGATCATGTCCTATTCTTGTCCGTTTTGCGGACAAGAATTAGTATTTCTATAAAGGGCCGCCCGTTGCGGAAGGCACAAGGGCATCTGTGTTTTGCGGACCACAAAACACGGCACGTTTGACCTAAGACTGACTGACTTAGAGACCTAAGACTGACTGTTTAGCAGGCCACTGAATACTTTCCTATGCTTTTAAAAGGGTTGTGTCCTCTCAGGTATTGGTGGCATAGGATATGCCACCAATGTCAGATAGGTGGGAGTCCCACCTCTGCTGCCTTTACATTCACCTCTGTGGGACTGCTGGAAATTGCCAAGCCAGCACTTGTCTATTTTTTATTTATTTTTTTGGAACTCCCGTATTAGTGAATGGAGGGATGCTGTGCTTGCACGGTGCGCACTCCTTCCATTCTGGAGATAGGATCCTGTCCTGCACCTATCTGACATTGGTGGTACATCCTAGCAATGTGCCACCAATGTCTGAGATGAGACAACCCATTTAAAGAGACAAAGCAGTTACACTAGGTTGCAGTCTGCAATCTGTGTTCAGTCGTTCATTTTCAGACCACCTAATGTTCTGATTGCCACTTTATCTATTTCAGACTTTTCTCATGTACTGTAGATGAATCTCTCCCAGTAATACATGCTGGATCTGTGTGTCCAGAATGCTGCGGTCTTCCCCTGCATTCTGCCTCTTCATCTCCTCCTCCCTCTTCTCACACAGCTGTCCATGCACAACCTCCTGCTGCTGTCCATAGCACAAGATAATGGAGGAGGGAGAGAGCCCTCAGAACTGCAGCAGTGCTATGGCTGATTTGTCAGGTTCACAGAATAGGTGATGAATTTAGGCTACTTTCATGCCTACGCTTTCCATTACCGCTATTGAGATCCGTCATAATAGGTCTCAATAGGTGGGGAAAACGCTTCAGGTTTGTCCCCATTCATTGTCAATGGGGACAAAACTGAACGAAACTGAATGCACCAGAAAGCATTCTGTTCAGTTTGGTTGCGTCCCCATCACGGACAGAATAACAATGCAAGCAGCGTTTTTCTGTCCACGATGTGGTGCGGACCAAGACGGATCCGTCCTTAAACACAGTGCAAGTCAATGGTGGCGGATCCGTTTTCTCTGACACAATAGAAAACGGATCTGTTCCCCATTGACTTTCAATGGAGTTCGTGACGGATGCAGACGGGTGTATTATCATGACAGAAGCGTTTTTGCTGATTCATGACTGATCCAGCAAAAACGCTGGTGTGAAAGTAGCCTTACACACACTACGGGGGCAAAATGGCGGGAAATCTTTAATGAAGGCTATTTAGAAAGTTTCTTCATTTTGCATTTAGGAAGCAAATGAACAATAAATGCATTCAAAGTATGATGTGGTTTATTTTTATGCAAACATATAGGAATGCATTACCCCTAACAGCTGTGCTCGGTCTGGGAAACGTAGTCCGTGTGTCGGCCGCATCTCCTAGACCCGAGCTGACTGCATCCTAATATTTTTGATACAGTGAGTTCCCATCTGTTCAGGGGTCTATTGTATTGTACTCGCAGTCCGTTCTGATCTGAAACGAACATATGAGACTCATTACATGCAAAGCGAGATATTTCAAGCCTTTATTTGTTATAATTTGGATAATTATGGCTTACAGCTTATGAAACCCCAAAGTCACAATTTTGAGGTCCCCTTTGCTCAGGGGGTATGGATTAATTAGCTGACTAGAGTGTGATACTTTGAGCCTAGAATATTGAACCTTTTCACAAAATTCAAATTTTAAGCTGCATTCCTTTTAATTTGTATTACTGAAATAAATGGACTGTTGCACAATGTTCTCATTTTTTGAGGTTCACCTGTATATCTGTGTCATGGGCAGTAGTGTCTTCTATGACAGCCTTACACAACATAGGAGTAAAAGTAAGTGATCTGGCGTTGTGTAGTAGTGTCCGAAGTGCTCTTAGTAGATTCAGTATAGGCAGTCCGCTTCCTTTCCCTGAGTCATATCCTGGATTCCAGAGAAGTCATTCACTTCTCTTTCGTCGTTCCTACGCCCAGTAATAGTGTGGTGTACAGAAAGCTTTAGGCGCATTTGGGACTCCTCCCGATACACTGGGATATATGCGGGATTGGAAGACTGAGTGGTCCAGGTAAGTGGTGAAGGTGACTGTACACCGGTATGTTCATTGTACTTGACCTCCTCGAAGGTGCTTAGTTTCTCTAATGTATTCGCCTATACTCCTGTAGTGGTTATCCTTTTGAGGATTGGTCCTCAACTTGTGCCTCTCCACTCCCCGAGACCACCGCTCACGTCATGTTGAAAGTTGCATTTCAGGAATATTGTGGAGAAACATATAGCTATCCGAGTCTCTTCAAAGTTAGCCTGCCTAATGGAGCATTTGCCATATAAATCTATTGGAAGCAAAACTTTCAGGCTGATGCGTAGCCAAGCCAGTTTGATGCTTCTAGATATTTATCATTGCTAAGGGGACAAGATCAGAGATCTGTTGTAGCATTACCTTTATCATTCTAGGCGGGAGGGGTAGTCTGATGTTAGAAGTTATCACCCATAGGGATAACTATTAGATTAGTGGAGGTCCTACCGTTGGGTCCCCCACTGATCATGAGAACGAGGCCCTTAATGGCGGAATGCATGTGGCCGGTATCCGTATTTTGAGGACTGCAAAGCAGACACTTACGTGATCAATGTATAGTGTGTATTGGTAAGGAGTGCCACTAGAGTTTTGTGGAAGAGTAGATTTTTACTGGTATGGAGGGTTAATGGTAGAGCTGTGGTTTCATATAAATTCTGATGTGGTCAAAAGATGTTGGCATATTCACCTCTATGGGGGCGTTATTGCAGAGGTTTACTCACTTACAATTGAGATGCTAGAAAGACATTTGTGTGTCTGCAAAACGAATCGGTACCTTGCAGACATAGTGATAGCACAGTGCCACCTAGTGGCCAGATAATGAAGTGATTTATCAGTCTGTACTACAAAGTAAGTAGTATACAAAAAGTTAGACCCAAGGAAGAATTTCTGTTTTCTTTTTGCATAAGCCCCAGGAGCAGATGTGTAAGAGCATATATAGTTACTTTGAGTCCTTCATTAGGTGAGAAAGCAAGACTGTAGCCCACCTAGCAGCAGAATGCCGCATTTGTGTGCTCCATCAACTGCAATGAAATAATGGAGCTTTCTCCACCACCATTCTCCTGCTTTCTGCTTGTACATCTACTGGTTAACATGCTGTAAAATGTCAGTATTGTGCAATTTTGGGTACGCAGTGCAGATTAACTTTATCTTAAAGGGGTTATCCAATTTCAAGAACCCCCCCCCCCCCCCCCCCCACACACACACACACACACACACACATGTGCTAGGCCCCTCACCGGTAATATACTTATTCCCCTCCCAGTGTCGCTCCTGGTCCCCCTCATCGCCGCTGCTGATTCTCCCTGTACACAGATGAAAACATATGGTGTCGGTGGGGCAGCAGCCAATGGCAGGCGGGAACGAGCCTCCCTAGCGTCACCTGCAATGCTAAGGCTTGTCCCCGCCTGCCATTGACTGCTCCCCCTGACACTGGATGCTTTCATCTGTATATTACCGGTGAGGGGAACAGCACATGTGGAGTGTTTTCTTGAAATTGGTTAACCCCTTTAATCCTATTCATTGATTTGTGTCTCTTATACCCAGGTTCACAATCTAGCGCCATGCTTTAAAGAGATTTCCTCCCGTAAAATTTGACAAACATTAAAGGGGTTGTCTCACTTCAGCAAATTACATTTATCATGTAAGTTATTACAAGCCATTTACTAATGTATTGTGAATGTCCATATTGCCTCCTTTGCTGGCTGGATTCATTTTCCATCACATTATACACTGCTCCTATCCAGGGGTTACCATCACCTGTAAACCAGCAGCGGTGGCTGTGCTTGCACATTCTGGTGGCCAGGAGTGCGCATAGCCTGGCACTTTTTCCTATAGTGTCCAAGCATGACCACCAAGCTGGATTGCAAGGTGGTCGTAACCATGGAAACGAACAGTGTGTAAGGAGATGGAAAAATTGCGAGCCAGCAAAGGAGGCAATAGGGAGAATCATAATACATTAGTAAGTGGCTTGTAGTAGCTTTCTCTACATGATACATGCCTTTTGCTGAAGTGAGACAACCCTTTTAACATTTTGATTGGCGAGCCGTGGATGCTTCAACCTTTTGTCTTTTACATTTCTATACTTGTAAAAGTTTGTGACATGGGATAGTTATGCAGCATCTTAACCACCTTGCGTTTGAATGCAGTTTCCTGCTTTTTCTTGCAGATAACCACACTGACATGATGGAAGTTGATGGAGATGTAGAAATCCCATCCAGCAAGGCAGTGGTTTTACGGGGTCATGAGTCAGAAGTGTTTATTTGTGCCTGGAACCCAGTTAGTGATCTGCTTGCCTCAGGGTATGTTTCTAAATGTGTTTCTGTACAGAAGTGTCATTTTGGTTTGGGTTATTTTTAATATTGTGTAGGGAAAGGGATGTTAAACGTTTTTGTAAAACTCTTAATATTGGGGAAAGGTGTGAGAAACTGCTGCAGCAGAAGGGTACTTTCACACTAGTGTTTTTCTTTTCCAGCACGGAGTTCCATCCCAGGGGCTCAATACCGGAAAAGAACTGATCGGTTTCATCCCCATGCATTCTGAATGGAGAGAAATCCGTTCAGGATGCATCAGGATGTTTTCAGTTCAGTCACTGAACGGCGTTTTGGACGGAGGAAATTTATATCCGTCAAATTCCGGTTTAGCTGCCGAAATGCCAGATCTGGCATCAATGCCGGATTTTTCCTTCCGGTTTGTGCATGCGCATTCATTTGTAAGACTGATCCACATCCGTATCAGTCTACAAATGCTGTCCGTTTGCATGCAGATTGCCGGATCACTCTGCCACAAGTGTGAAAGTAGCCGAAATCCTCAACTTAAGGGTTTTACCTTACTCTCAAAATGACAAGCATTAAAGATGATCTTTCATGTTTTTTTATTTTTATTAATTGAGATAAATGCCTTTTATTTGCGGGGTATCCCCCGCTGATGCTGCCACCCTGCCTGATTTTTTAAAAAAAATATCGCTCCTATGTCCCCCGTAGTTTTCGCACTCAATATGCCAATACTGAGCATCGGTACAGGGAGGAGGAGGAATGATATTTTAAAATATCAGGCAGGGTAGCCGCATCGGGGGGGGGGGGGGGGTCCCTCTTTAAAGCCATATTAACGCAGCTTACGATGACAGTCAACACATGGCTGGACCTGTCCGACTCAATTTTCACAATTCTGTGAGTTTCAGGATTGTGAAACTCGAGTTGTGCGACACCAGCCCCACATGTCGGCGTGAGCTGCATTTTCATGGTTTTAATAGCAGAATGAAAGTCAATGATCTTTCTTTTTACCATGTTACCTCACAGGTCCGGAGATTCAACAGCTAGGATATGGAATCTTAGTGAAAACAGCTCTAGTGGTTCAACACAGCTGGTCCTCAGACACTGTATACGAGAAGGGGGACAAGATGTTCCGAGCAACAAGGATGTTACCTCTTTAGATTGGAATGTAAGTATAGTCTTTTTAATAGCAGAAGTTTTAAAAATTGGCTTGGAAGTTATACGCACTTTTGGGCAGCCTTGGGTAATTTGTAGCCGTGTGGTACCATTTTAACACCTCTGTACATTTAAATATTCATGCATGTCCAAATGCAGAGCTCGTTAGGACACTTTTACATAAATGAGCATCTTGATATTCATTAGACCATGCCAGCGTGACGCTGTTTTTCCCCTTTCACCTCCAGAGAAAAATCAATAACAATAAAAACTATAACTCATCCCCCACCACCACAAAAATAAATAAAATAAAACGTACATCACCTCATAGGCTAGTTTCATACCTCCGATATGAGATCGGGCAGACAAGGCCGGGAATCGGCTGGACACAAACTACAGCATGCAGCAATTTTGTCTGTTTGATTCTCCATATTGTCTGCTGGAATGAGGCCAGATCTCCGCCTGACTCAATTATGCTTAATGGGGCTGGCGGCATTCCATCTGCATCTGGCAGTGTCCGATCCGGGGAATTTCGGCAGGCTGTTATCTGCTGGAACAACCTACCAGAATTCACACCAGAGGTGGATCATTCAGCAAATGACATTTATCATGTAGAGAAAGTTAATACAAGGCACTTACTAATGTATCGTTATTGTCCATATCGGGTCCTTTGCTGGCTTGATAAATTTTTCCATCACTTTACACACTGGTCGTTTCCATGGTTACAACAACCCTGCAATCCCAGCAGCAGTGGCTGTGCTTGCACACTATAGGAAAAAGCACTGGTGGTAGGGACTAGGGATGAGTGAATCATCCAAAGTCAATTCGCATAAAACTTAATTTTAATACTGTACAGAGCGAGCACGCTGTACAGTATTAGAATGTATTTGCTCCGATGAGCCGACATGATTACTTCGCGAAGTCTCGCGAGACTTCGCATAATAACTTCAGAAATTGATTTAGACTGTAAAAAACATTTCCTGAAATCTGGTTCGGTTCCAAGATACCACTTGGAACCAAATTCGATTTTGGGAAATTATTATTATTATTTTTTTTTACGGTCTAAATCAATTTCTGAAGTTATAACTTCGGCTCATCGGAGCCAATACATTCTAATACTGTACGGAGCGCATCTAAAGTCGATTCGCTAATCCCGTCGGAGCGAGCGCATGCACAGCAACCCGCATCCCGACCACCTCGTATCTTTGCTGCAGCGGCAGTCATAACTCTGGATATGAGCAGTGTATAATGTGATGGAAAAATAAATCAAGCCAGCAAAGGAGACAATATGGATAATCATAATACATTAGTAAGTTCCTTGTATTAACTTTCTCTACATGATAAATACCATTTGCCGCAGTGAGACAACCCCTTTAAGGGTACCTGCACCACGGGAGAGGGGGGTGGGGGAAGAGCCATACAGATTTCTGTGCCTTTCTGCACCAAAGCCAAATGCCATGTTGGCAGATTGTCTAGATAATTGATAATTTTTTACTCTGATTTTAGGGGATATATATTTGCTGTAGTTCTTTATGTATTCACTTGTGTGTTTTCACTTATAGAGTGAAGGAACACTTCTAGCCACTGGGTCTTATGATGGCTTTGCCAGAATATGGACAAAAGACGGTAAGCTGTTCATTAACGTCTACTTCAATTAGTTAACATGCCTAAATCCTGAAATGTTAAGATTAGTAGTTTTCAAACATGTATTTTCTAAGACATGGAGCTGCCCTATGTCTATTGTCTGTAGCATGGCGTTGCCAGTATTATTCACTTTTAACTTGTAGGAAACCTCGCAAGCACCCTGGGGCAACATAAAGGACCCATATTTGCATTGAAATGGAACAAGAAAGGAAATTTTATTTTAAGTGCAGGAGTTGACAAGGTAAGAGTTTCCATATCACTAATTGGTGTTAAATTTACCAACCAGATTTTGTAGAGTAAAAATGTATTGAACAAATTGCGGTAAGTATTATAGTGACATGAATCAAATAATTAAACCAGTGTTCATGGGGCTAAGAGGGAATACACATCACATGCAAAAAAGAAACTTGTCGGCAAGTCAATTTCCATAAGTTAGTAATGGCTTGCATCATGAGGGCCATTCTTGGTTTCTGTTTTTTTTTGGGGGGCCCTGATGGTGTTGGGAAACATGGTTCTGTGTTCAAGTTCAGGTCTTCTCTGCTTTGGAGAAGCGCCACCACGGGTATTTAACCACTTCCTGACTGCCCATAGGATATAAACGTCCTATGGATGGTTGTTTCTCTCTAAATGGGTGTTCTAAAACGTCCATTCAGAGATGGCAGCTGCACGCTAATTGTGAAGCTGCCGAGCGGGGGGCCCGCTATCAGTGAGAGCAGGGCAACCCAGAGAGAAGGCAGGGATAGTTCCCAGGTCTCCCTGCCTTCTAGATCACTGTATGCACAGCGCTCAGCGCTTCCTGTCCCGGCCCGGTGGTCATGTGACCGATGGGGTCGGGAGAGTGCAGGAGCCGTTGGGTCTTTCACAGACCTCGATCTGAGGCTGCACTGAGGCTGTACAGCATAGTATAGTGCTGTACAGCCTCTCTGGGGGTGTATTTCCACTGTAACTGGTTACAGGAGAAATCAATAGTGGGGAAAAAAATAGTGAAGTTAAATGTCCCCCAGAGGTCTTGCATGACCTTATGGGGGACGCAAAGTGTAAAATAACGTGTTTTAATAAAAAAAGATTTCCCCTGTAAAAAAAAAAAATATATATTTTTCCCAATTAAGTAATAAAAAAATTATAATTTAAAACTAAAAATAAATAAATTGGACATATTTGGTATTGCCGTGTCCGTAACAACCTGCTATATAAATATATCACATGACTTAACCTCTCAGGTGAACACTGTAAAAATAAATAAATAAAAACTGTGCTAAAACTAATTTTTGGTCACATTGCTGCATGAAGTATAATAATGATCCAAAAATGCTACCAATAAAAACATCAACTCTTCCTGCAAAAAATGATCCCCTGCACAAGACGATTGGCAGAAAAATGTAAAAAAAATATAGCGTTCAGAAAATGGAGACACAAAAACATAATAAAAAATAAATAAAAATGCATTTTGAAACAAACAAAGTAGACATATTTGATATCATTGCGTCCGTAACAACCCGCTCTGTAAAAAATAAAAACTGTGCCAAAACAGCCATTTTTTGGTTACCTTGCCTCACAAAAAATGTAATATAGAGCAATTTAAAAATCATATGTACCCCCAAAATAGTACTAACAAAACTGGCACCTTATCCCCTAGTTTCCGAAATGGGGTCAACTTTTGGCAGTTTCTACTGTAGGGGTGCATCAGGGGGGCTAAAAATGGGACATGGCATCTAAAAACCAGTTCAGCAAAATCTGCCTTCCAAAAACCATCCTTTTCTTCTGCGCCCTGCCATGTGCCCTTACATCAGTTTACGACCACGTGTGGGGTGTTTAGGTAAACCGCAGAATCAGGGTAATAAATATTAGGTTTTGTTTGGCTGTTAAACCTCGATGTGTTAAATAAAAAAATGGATTTGGGCTACTTTCACACTGGCGTCTTGGTTTCAGTTTGTGAGATCCGTTCAGGGCTCACGCAAGCGGTCCAAAACGGACCAGTTTTTCCCTAATGCATTCTGAATGGACAAGGATCCATTCAGAATGCCTCAGTTTGCCTCGTCCATAAAAAGGCGGACACCAAAACGCTGCTTTCACTGACACGTTGCAAAACGGATCCGCCCCCCACCCCCAATTGACTTTCAATGGTTGTCAAGACGGATCCATTTTGGCAATGTTAAAGGGGTTATCCCATCTTAGACAATGGGGGCATATGCTAGGTGCGGGTCCCACCTCTGGGACCTGCACCTACAAGGAGCACGGAGCTGGGGAGAGTTGTGGCTGGAGGACCCTGGGTTTCCCGGGGTCCGTCCACCACCAGACGCAGCTCCCCGCCTCTCCTATTGAAGTGAATGGGAGCGCATGCGCGGTCACCGCTCCCATTCATTTCTATGGGGCCGACGGAAATAGCCGAGCCAGCGCTCGGCTATTTTCGGCGGCTCCATAGAAATGAATGGAGGGTGGCTGCGCAGTGCGCCCTCCTCCACTTTCTCCGCTCCGTTCTCCTGGTAGGTGCGGGTCCCAGCGGTGGGACCCGCACCTATCAGACAATGAGGGCATATCCTAGCGATATGCCCCCATTGTCTAAGATGGGATAACCCCTTTAAAGATAATAGAAATGGATCTGTTCTGAAGGGATGCATGTAGTTGTATTATCGGTGTGGATCTGTCTGTGCAGATCCATAACAGATTCGCACCAAATGTGAGTGTGAAAGTAGCCAAATGGAAAATATGCCAAAAAAGTAAAATTTAGAAATTTCATCTCCATTTACCTTTAATTCTTGTGGAACACCTAAAGGGTTAAAAAAAAGTTAGCAAAATCAGTTTTGAATAACTTGCGGGGTGTAATTTCTACAACGGGGTGATTTATGGGGGGTATCCACTATGTAAGCCCCACAAAGTGACTTCAGACCTGAACTGGTCCTTAACCACTTCCCGCCACGCTAACGCCGAAAGGCGTCATTTCTGCGGCGCTCCCAGGTCACACTAACGCCAATAGGCGTCATCTCGCGTGAGCCGAGATTTCCTGTGAACGCGCGCACACAGGCGCGCGCGCTCACAGGAACGGAAGGTAAGAGAGTTGATCTCCAGCCTGCCAGCGGCGATCGTTCGCTGGCAGGCTGGAGATGTGTTTTTTTTAACCCCTAACAGGTATATTAGACGCTGTTTTGATAACAGCGTCTAATATACCTGCTACCTGGTCCTCTGGTGGTCCCCTTTGTTTGGATCGACCACCAGAGGACACAGGTAGCTCAGTAAAGTAGCACCAAGCACCACTACACTACACTACACCCCCCCCCCCCGTCACTTATTAACCCCTTATTAGCCCCTGATCACCCCATATAGACTCCCTGATTACCCCCCTGTCATTGATTACCCCCCTGTCATTGATTACCCCCCTGTAAAGCTCCATTCAGACGTCCGCATGATTTTTACGGATCCACTGATAGATGGATCGGATCCGCAAAACGCATCCGGACGTCTGAATGAAGCCTTACAGGGGCGTGATCAATGACTGTGGTGATCACCCCATATAGACTCCCTGATCACCCCCCTGTCATTGATTACACCCCTGTCATTGATCACCCCCCTGTAAAGCTCCATTCAGACGTCCGCATGATTTTTACGGATGCACTGATAGATGGATCCGATCCGCAAAACGCATCCGGACGTCTGAATGAAGCCTTACAGGGGCATGATCAATGACTGTGGTGATCACCCCATATAGACTCCCTGATCACCCCCCTGTAAAGCTCCATTCAGATGTCCGCATGATTTTTACGGATGCACTGATAGATGGATCCGATCCGCAAAACGCATCCGGACGTCTGAATGAAGCCTTACAGGGGCATGATCAATGACTGTGGTGATCACCCCATATAGACTCCCTGATCACCCCCCTGTAAAGCTCCATTCAGATGTCCGCATGATTTTTACGGATGCACTGATAGATGGATCGGATCCGCAAAACGCATCCGGACGTCTGAATGAAGCCTTACAGGGGCATGATCAATGACTGTGGTGATTACCCCCCTGTAAAGCTCCATTCAGATGTCCGCATGATTTTTACGGATGCACTGATAGATGGATCGGATCCGCAAAACGCATCCGGACGTCTGAATGAAGCCTTACAGGGGCGTGATCAATGACTGTGGTGATCACCCCATATAGACTCCCTGATCACCCCCCCTGTCATTGATTACCCCCCTGTCATTGATTACCCCCCTGTAAAGCTCCATTCAGACGTCCGCATGATTTTTACGGATGCACTGATAGATGGATCGGATCCGCAAAACGCATCCGGACGTCTGAATGAAGCCTTACAGGGGCGTGATCAATGACTGTGGTGATCACCCCATATAGACTCCCTGATCACCCCCCTGTAAAGCTCCATTCAGATGTCCGCATGATTTTTACGGATGCACTGATAGATGGATCCGATCCGCAAAACGCATCCGGACGTCTGAATGAAGCCTTACAGGGGCATGATCAATGACTGTGGTGATCACCCCATATAGACTCCCTGATCACCCCCCTGTAAAGCTCCATTCAGATGTCCGCATGATTTTTACGGATGCACTGATAGATGGATCGGATCCGCAAAACGCATCCGGACGTCTGAATGAAGCCTTACAGGGGCATGATCAATGACTGTGGTGATTACCCCCCTGTAAAGCTCCATTCAGATGTCCGCATGATTTTTACGGATGCACTGATAGATGGATCGGATCCGCAAAACGCATCCGGACGTCTGAATGAAGCCTTACAGGGGCGTGATCAATGACTGTGGTGATCACCCCATATAGACTCCCTGATCACCCCCCCTGTCATTGATTACCCCCCTGTCATTGATTACCCCCCTGTAAAGCTCCATTCAGACGTCCGCATGATTTTTACGGATGCACTGATAGATGGATCGGATCCGCAAAACGCATCCGGACGTCTGAATGAAGCCTTACAGGGGCGTGATCAATGACTGTGGTGATCACCCCATATAGACTCCCTGATCACCCCCCTGTCATTGATCACCCCCCCTGTCATTGATCACCCCCCTGTCATTGATCACCCCCCTGTCATTGATCACCCCCCTGTCATTGATCACCCCCCTGTAAGGCTCCATTCAGACATTTTTTTGGCCCAAGTTAGCGGAATTATTATTATTTTTTTCTTACAAAGTCTCATATTCCACTAACTTGTGTCAAAAAATAAAATCTCACATGAACTCACCATACCCCTCACGGAAACCAAATGCGTAAAATTTTTTAGACATTTATATTCCAGACTTCTTCTCACGCTTTAGGGCCCCTAGAATGCCAGGGCAGTATAAATACCCCACATGTGACCCCATTTCGGAAAGAAGACACCCCCAGGTATTCCGTGAGGGGCATATTGAGTCCATGAAAGATTGAAATTTTTGTCCCAAGTTAGCGGAACGGGAGACTTTGTGAGAAAAAAATTAAAAATATCAATTTCCGCTAACTTGTGCCAAAAAAAAAAAATTTCTATGAACTCGCCATGCCCCTCATTGAATACCTTGGGGTGTCTTCTTTCCAAAATGGGGTCACATGTGGGGTATTTATACTGCCCTGGCATTCTAGGGGCCCCAAAGCGTGAGAAGAAGTCTGGTATCCAAATGTCTAAAAATGCCCTCCTAAAAGGAATTTGGGCACCTTTGCGCATCTAGGCTGCAAAAAAGTGTCACACATCTGGTATCGCCGTACTCAGGAGAAGTTGGGGAATGTGTTTTGGGGTGTCATTTTACATATACCCATGCTGGGTGAGAGAAATATCTTGGTCAAATGCCAACTTTGTATAAAAAAATGGGAAAAGTTGTCTTTTGCCAAGATATTTCTCTCACCCAGCATGGGTATATGTAAAATGACACCCCAAAACACATTCCCCAACTTCTCCTGAATACGGCGATACCACATGTGTGACACTTTTTTGCAGCCTAGGTGGGCAAAGGGGCCCACATTCCAAAGAGCACCTTTAGGATTTCACAGGTCATTTACCTACTTACCACACATTAGTGCCCCTGGAAAATGCCAGGGCAGTATAACTACCCAACAAGTGACCCCATTTTGGAAAGAAGACACCCCAAGGTATTCCGTGAGGGGCATGGCGAGTTCCTAGAATTTTTTATTTTTTGTCACAAGTTAGTGGAAAATGATGATTTTTTTTTTTTTTTTTTTTTTCATACAAAGTCTCATATTCCACTAACTTGTGACAAAAAATAAAAACTTCCATGAACTCACTATGCCCATCAGCGAATACCTTGGGGTCTCTTCTTTCCAAAATGGGGTCACTTGTGGGGTAGTTATACTGCCCTGGCATTCTAGGGGCCCAAATGTGTGGTAAGGAGTTTGAAATCAAATTCTGTAAAAAATGACCTGTGAAATCCGAAAGGTGCTCTTTGGAATATGGGCCCCTTTGCCCACCTAGGCTGCAAAAACGTGTCACACATCTGGTATCCCCGTACTCAGGAGAAGGTGGGGAATGTGTTTTGGGGTGTCATTTTACATATACCCATGCTGGGTGAGAGAAATATCTTGGCAAAAGACAACTTTTCCCATTTTTTTTATACAAAGTTGGCATTTGACCAAGATATTTATCTCACCCAGCATGGGTATATGTAAAAAGACACCCCAAAACACATTCCTCAACTTCTCCTGAATACAGAGATACCAGATGTGTGACACGTTTTTGCAGCCTAGGTGGGCAAAGGGGCCCATATTCCAAAGAGCACCTTTCGGATTTCACTGGTCATTTTTTGCAGAATTTGATTTCAAACTCCTTACCACACATTCGGGCCCCTAGAATGCCAGGGCAGTATAACTACCCCACAAGTGACCCCATTTTGGAAAGAAGAGACCCCAAGGTATTCGCTGATGGGCATAGTGAGTTCATGGAAGTTTTTATTTTTTGTCACAAGTTAGTGGAATATGAGACTTTGTATGAAAAAAAAAAAAAAAAAAAAAATCATCATTTTCCACTAACTTGTGACAAAAAATAAAAAATTCTAGGAACTTGCCATGCCCCTCACGGAATACCTTGGGGTGTCTTCTTTCCAAAATGGGGTCACTTGTGGGGTAGTTATACTGCCCTGGCATTCTAGGGGCCCGAATGTGTGGTAAGGAGTTTGAAATCAAATTCTGTAACAAATGACCTGTGAAATCCGAAAGGTGCTCTTTGGAATATGGGCCCCTTTGCCCACCTAGGCTGCAAAAAAGTGTCACACATCTGGTATTGCCGTACTCAGGAGAAGGTGGGGAATGTGTTTTGGGGTGTCATTTTACATATACCCATGCTGGGTGAGAGAAATATCTTGGCAAAAGACAACTTTTCCCATTTTTTTATACAAAGTTGGCATTTGACCAAGATATTTATCCCACCCAGCATGGGTATATGTAAAAAGACACCCCAAAACACATTCCTCAACTTCTCCTGAATACAGAGATACCAGATGTGTGACACTTTTTTGCAGCCTAGGTGGGCAAAGGGGCCCATATTCCAAAGAGCACCTTTCGGATTTCACAGGTCATTTTTTACAGAATTTGATTTCAAACTCCTTACCACACATTTGGGCCCCTAGAATGCCAGGGCAGTATAACTACCCCACAAGTGACCCCATTTTGGAAAGAAGAGACCCCAAGGTATTTCGTGATGGGCATAGTGAGTTCATAGAAGTTTTTATTTTTTGTCACAAGTTAGTGGAATATGAGACTTTGTAAGAAAAAAAAAAAAAAAAAAAAAATCATCATTTTCCGCTAACTTGTGACAAAAAATAAAAAGTTCTATGAACTCACTATGCCCATCAGCGAATACCTTAGGGTGTGTACTTTCCGAAATGGGGTCATTTGTGGGGTGTTTGTACTGTCTGGCCATTGTAGAACCTCAGGAAACATGACAGGTGCTCAGAAAGTCAGAGCTGCTTCAAAAAGCGGAAATTCACATTTTTGTACCATAGTTTGTAAACGCTATAACTTTTACCCAAACCATTTTTTTTTTTTACCCAAACATTTTTTTTTTATCAAAGACATGTAGAACTATAAATTTAGAGCAAAATTTCTATATGGATCTCGTTTTTTTTTGCAAAATTTTACAACTGAAAGTGAAAAATGTCATTTTTTTGCAAAAAAAATCGTTAAATTTCGATTAATAACAAAAAAAGTAAAAATGTCAGCAGCAATGAAATACCACCAAATGAAAGCTCTATTAGTGAGAAGAAAAGGAGGTAAAATTCATTTGGGTGGTAAGTTGCATGACCGAGCAATAAACGGTGAAAGTAGTGTAGTGCCGATTTGTAAAAAAGGGCCTGGTCTTTAGGGGGGTATAAACCTGTGGTCCTTAAGTGGTTAAAAAGTGGGTTTTGGAAATTTTCTTAAAATTTTTAAGAATTGCTTCTAAAATTCTAAGCTTTCGAACATCTTAAAAAAATAAAATGACATTTCCAAAATGATGCCAACATAAAGTAGACATATGGGGAATGTTATGTAATAAATATTTTATGAGGTTTCACTTTGTTTTAAAAGAGAAAATTTTGAAAATTGCAAATTTTTCTAAATGTTTTGTAAATTTTTTCATAAATAAAAGTGAAATATATTGACTCAAATTTATGACTGTCATGAAGTACAATGTGGCACGAAAAGACAATCTCAGAATTGCTTGGATAAATAAAAGCGTTCCAAAGTTAATACCACATAAAGTGACAAATGTCGGATTTGCTTAATTTGGCCTGGGCAGGAAGGGGGCAAATGGCCTGGTCTGGAAGTGGTTAAACGGTGTTCTAGTTTCATGATATTGATGTCCTATCCTCAAGTAGGTATCCAGTATCAGATTGTCGAGGGTCAGCCTCCCGGCACCCCTGCTGATCAGCTGTTTGAAGGGGCTACATCCTCTTCAGTGTTTGCCTGCACGCGGTCTATATTGTAGCGGCAGTGTAGTGTAATTACAGCTTAAATGGGAGAGGAATCTGTAATTACCACAGCTACACACTAGATGGCATGCTGGTAAACATTAGCCCCTTCAAACGGCTGATCGGCAGGGTTTACTCTCACCTATCTTATATGCTGAGGATAGGTCATCAATATCATAACACAGAGATACCCCATTTAAGCATTGAAATTAATGTGCAGTGCAGGCAAATGTGCCCCAAAGAGAGAGTGAGAGTCTGTGAAAGACCAGTAGGCTCGATGCATTACACTTTGCAGTGGTCCGCAATGAAGGGCACGGTTCCAAGCTAGAACTAGTAAGGTCAGTCCATTGATTCTTACCACATCGTGCCACAGTTTCCATATAGAATTAGACAGCTTAGTAATGCTGTAAATCCATTACTTGTCTGGCATTATTCTATTTTACAGCCTGTATAGCAGTCACTATATGCCAGCATTCCCACTGGTTGGCTGTCTGCACAGAACATAACCTGGTGACCACACAGTAATGTGACGTATGGAAGGCTCACTGTCGTACCGCATTACAGGAGCTCAGGTAAAGGGTTTCTGTCATCAGAAAAATCGTTATGTATCTGGCTGACATTAGCGATGTGCTAATGTCAGCAGACCATAACTGTATGACATATCTCCCTGCCTGCCGCCGTTAGTGCTAAATGACTTCTGTAATATGCTAGTGGGGCCTTGCTGCAGCACCTAGAGGCTCCGTCCTCTCACTGTTTGGCACGCCCTTGTAAAGGGGATTGACATCCTCGTTCTCCTCCGTGCCCCGCAAATCCCTCGCCTGCGCCGTCCATTTTAGTATCAGGCGCAGTGAGTGAAGGACGGCAGCAGGCGAGCGTCCTTCACTCACTGCACCTAATACTAAAATGGATGGCGCGCGATTTGCGGGGCACAGAGGAGACCGAGGATGTCAATCCCCTTTACAAGGGCGTGCCAAACGGTGAGAGGACGGAGTCTTTTGCATATTTTTCTGATGACAGAAACCCTTTAAGATGTTTGTTGCAAATCTTAACCATTCTCCAATAATTTCCGGCATAATTATGAATTCAGCTTTGGCCTGAAATGATGCCCAGCACAAAATGAATGATTCAGCATGGTTAGAAAGGTGCTCAGCTTATCTAGGTCACAATTCTGTCCGTTCAATAGTGTGAGTTGCATCTTGAGAAATAAATGATTTGCTGGTAAGGTGAAGTATAAGAATATTCTATGATAGGGTTACTATTTACCTGCTCCTGTGTTTTTCTTCACAGACGACGATAATCTGGGATGCACACACAGGGGAAGCAAAGCAGCAGTTCCCTTTCCATTCCGGTAAGTACCTGATGATCCTATAGCCTTGAGAGGGGGTCACGAAGACGAAATGTACAACTACCTGCTGTCCATAGAAGTAGCTCTTTGTAGCCTGACGGTGCGGATCCTTCTAGTGCATGAGACAGGACTTCTCTACTTGTGTATGAAGTCATCTTTAGAATTGTTGGCGATGACTTTCTGCAGATATTGTGACCACTGAAAGTGCTCCTGTTTTGTGTTACAGCACCAGCATTGGATGTGGACTGGCAAAGTAACAATACATTTGCATCATGCAGTACAGACATGTGTATCCATGTCTGCAAACTGGGACAAGACAGGCCGATAAAAACATTCCAGGGACACACAGTAAGTGTTACACCATGGCCACCATCTTGGCACAAAATGTCTGGGTGTATTATAGCAGAACTCGTCTGGCTCCATCGCATGGCAGACACATCCGCTGCATGATGGAGTCCGTTTAGTTCCACCAAAGTGTATGTTTTCAGTAGTATGCACTGCCCCCCTCCCCCCTTCAAATATGACAAAAGTGGAACCCGCTGGTGCAGGTTTGTAAATGGCATAAAGCCTTTTAAGTTGGAAATAAAAAGCAGTGTCCCCCATGCCTATTAGTAATAGGTGTGTTGTAGCAGACCCATCATTTCAGCTGATTTGAATGGCCGGTATGTAATCCTGCACTGCTGTAGGGTAAACGTCTTAATGTTTTCAAGATCTCTTCTTGCGGTCAGTGAATAAGAACATTCTTGTGTACATCCAGAGACTGAAAGCTTACTAAGCGCACAATATGCTTGGCTCATTGTTTTTTATTATTTCCATTGTGACTTCACTTTCTAGAATGAAGTGAATGCAATAAAGTGGGATCCCACTGGTAATCTTCTGGCATCTTGTTCTGATGACATGACATTAAAGGTAAGTCTGCAGACAGTGTGTGTGTGTATATATTATGTCAGCCACAGAGTATGAAAGTATTCATTGCTCGCATTGACTGTGAGCCTTGACTGCGTATACTTGAATATTCTCATTCAGACGAGCTGTACGTCGTTCAATTTTATTCAACTATATTGTCATCATTTTAAATTGTAGATCTGGAGTATGAAGCAAGACAACTGTGTTCATGACTTACAAGCACACAACAAAGAGATTTACACCATCAAATGGAGCCCCACTGGGCCCGGAACAAACAACCCAAATGCTAATCTAATGTTGGCAAGGTAAAATTTTATTCCTGCGGGTCTATAGATTTTCATACATATTTTACACTATAAACACGCTGTCTTTCTCTACCTTTTTACAGTGCGTCATTTGATTCTACAGTTAGGTTGTGGGATGTAGACAGAGGAATCTGCATTCACACCCTAACTAAACATCAGGAACCTGTGTACAGTGTAGCCTTTAGTCCGGATGGCCGGTACCTGGCCAGTGGTTCCTTTGACAAATGTGTACACATCTGGAACACACAGGTAGGACTTAAAATATATGTAGTTTTCTACTGCTGATCTACAAGACTCATCCACTGACCTCTCAAAGGTTTTTTACTTTTGAGAAAATGTCTTGATTTCTGTAGTCAGTTTTTTTTTCCACATACAATGTATGTAGTACAGTGATAGTCACATATAGAGGTCTAAATCCCGTTAATGCATTGTACTCAATAATGATGTAGTATGGAGTAAGCTCCCTCTATTGGCCAATTCAGGCATTTGTAGAGAAGGATTTGGGTGTATTTGTAGATCATAGATGTGGTCACAGCAGGAACAGTGGAAAGTTTTAAGGCTTAAAATTAAATAATATTAAAGGGGTTTTCCAAGACTTGGATGACCTATCCTTGTGATAGGTCATCAGTATCTGATCAGTGGGGGTTTGACCGCCGGGACCCCCACCGATCAGCTGTTTGAGAAGGCGACCTTCTTGCTGCTTTCCCTAGGTTGAGTGATGACACATTCATTGGTCACATGGGCTAGGCACAGCCCAGCTCCCTAGAGGTGAATAGGGCTGAGCTGCGATTCCAAGCACAACCTCTATACAATGTACGGCGTTGGAGAAGGCTGCATGCCGGTACCTTCTCAAACAGCTGATCAGCGAGGGTTCCCGGGGGTCAGACCCCCACAGATCAGATACTGATGGCCTATCCAGCGGATAGCAAAAGTTACCCTACCACTGAGCACCAGTAAACCCTAATACTTATGACCTATCCTCTGGATAAAGTCTCAGAAAACCCTTTTAAAAATGTGTAAAAGTCTGGGTCTTGCTCCCTTTTCTAAAATTCACATCCGACCTTCCCTTGGTTGAACTTGATGGACTTATGTCTTTTTTTTTCAACCATATTAACTATGAGCCACAGAGCCCACACAAAACAGCAGGGAGCAGGTAAGTATTTTTCTGTTCACTGGTCGTGGTGGTGGGGTAATGAAAAAAATAAAAAATGGCCTGAGTATTACACTTCTGGTCCACTGGGGAGCCGCGCTGCTGGAATGCAGTGGCTTTCAATAGGTGAGGGCCCTCACTCTCCCAGTGCGCATTAATTATTTTTTTTGCTTTAGACAAACCCTTTAATACTAGCAGCTAAGATAAGCTGGATCTTCCACTGATCTACACATACATATCTGTGGTCCACTTAAAGGGGTTCTCCAGGAATTAAGAAAATGAAAATACTGAACTGTTACTTGATTATTAATATATTCCTAAATACCTTTCATTTAGTTAGAATGGCTTGTTTTGTCTGGGGAGCAATCATTAGCAGAAATAAGATGGCCGCCGTCCTATTAGTACACACAAAACCTGTCCTAACCACACAGGAGGACAAGTTACTTCACAACACTGAGGTAAAGAGCTGCCTCATCCTTTTCTCTGCTCTGCTTGTCAGGGATTATGATTAGTGTTGAGCGAAGTCGCTTTGGTCCAAACTTTGTTTGAAAGCTGTAAGGAAATTAGTCTCCGTGCAGTATTCAAATGTACGGGCTCCGCCGAGGTGAAATTCATTATGGCCCCTGATGATTGCTTCCTAGACGAAATGAGCCATTATGACTAATGAAAGGTATCAGGGAATATATTTATAATAAAGTAATATTTAAGTATTTTTTTTTTTTTCTTAATTCCCAGAGAACCCCTCAAAAGGGCTGCCAGCAACCAGGCCTAGAATGAGAGCAGGACTGGTTGCATTTACTTGCAGAGCTGCCTAGGGTGGTGAAGCAGACAGGCCCTACTACACACACTACAATAGACGGTAATGATGTGATCCTGCTTACGATATGAAAATTCACCAACATGTAGTGTATGCAGGTGCCGAAGCCTAGTGTGCAGTGAGGCCCCGTCCCTTCACTCCCCAGCCAGCTCTGCAAGTGGAGGCAACCAGTCCTCATATTGGACAGGTTGATGGCAGCCATTTGAAATCATTTCTGGAGAACCCCTTTAAGTGTTCCAGTAGTAAGCAGTACACAATACATGTTGCAGCAGACACAGGTCGGACTGTCAGAAGGTTAAATCTATTTGTTCTGTCAGTAAACATCTAAAATGTTTTTAAAATTGTAAATGTTTTTTTTCTCCTCTTTTTCCTGCCTTTTTAATAGACGGGTGCATTAGTTCACAGTTATCGGGGAACAGGGGGTATATTCGAAGTATGTTGGAATGCAGCAGGAGACAAAGTTGGGGCAAGTGCATCAGATGGTTCAGTAAGTATCCAGGTGTCCCAGTTGTTTGGTACTGTATTCTCAGGATCTGTCAAAATACTGATGCCTTCCAATAGAGTGGGAGGAAATTGGCAGAAATGTAACGACTGAGTACATGTGTAAATATAGGATGATATGGTGTATGGTAGGCTCTGTACTGAGAAATGTTATTATTATTAATGGGGGGGGGGGGGGGTCAAATATTAGAAAAACATGGATGCATTATTTCAAAGATGGCCCCACACCGACTTGGTATTGCATCTCAGCTCCTTTGAAGTGAGTGGGACTGAACTGTAGTACCAGACCTAACCTGTGAACCTGTGGACAGGTGTGGTGCTGTTCATTGCAGAAAGCAGCCAACTTTCTCTAAGGGCTTGTTCACGTGACCGTATGTCTTTTTCAGTGTTTTGCGGGCCGTTTTTTTTTTTTTTTTTTTCTCTCCTCCGTATGGCATATACAGTATACAGTAATTACATAGAAATAATTGGGATGGGCATAACATTTTCAATAGATGGTTCTGCAAGAACGGAAGGGATACGAAGACATACGGAGTACAATGCCGTATGTGTTCCTTTTTTTTTTTTTTTTTGCCGGACCCATTGACTTGAATGGAGCCATGGAACGTGATTTGCGGGCAATAATAGGACATGTTCTATCTTTCAACGGAACCGAAAAATGGAAATAGAATGCATACAGAGTACATTCAGTTTTTTTTTTGCAGAACCATTGAAATGGATGGTTCCATATCCGGCCTGTATACGGAACACAAAAAACTGTCGTGTGAACGAGCCCTAATCCTGGAGAACCCTTTTAAGCTATGTGGATTTAGGCTGTTTTTCCCCTAAAAAAAATGGTGTAATTGTTTATGGGTTGTCTAACATCCTCACCACTGACTGAGGCAGCAGCAAGTTGGAATACCTAAGACAAGCAGGCTTTATTTTTAGTTATTTTTTGTTAATACAGGCCAATCTGTTTAACATGTCGGTTTATTTGCATATTGTTCCTTTACTAATATAATTGTATTGTTTTTAACAGGTTTGTGTATTAGACCTACGAAAATAGCGCTACTGGTTGGAAGCCATGGACCGACTATGAATGTGTACATAGCCAAAATGACTGTCCCTGACCCATGTACTGCTATAGTCCCATTTAACCATGGCCAGTCCACTACAGCCAAACTGAAATGAATCCTATACATAGATATTTAAAATTAAAAATTGAAAACCAATCCCTGCAAAATATTGCACCTCAAAGAGGACAAAATTCTTGTCACATCTGGTGAATTTGTGTGTGCTGGAAACTGCTTTCTTCACAACGTCTGAAGAGGAGGCCGCAAGCAGCGGACAAGCACGCGTAGAGAACTTAAATGTACCAAATTTGGAAGATGGTCAATATGCATTCAACATGTTTTATTTTTCCCATCCTCGGTGTATTGTTTGTGTTTTTTATTTTTTCTGAACAGTTTGCCTATACAGAGAACACAGGACGTTAAATCAAGCAATAGTTTGCTCTTGGCTTTGAGACCTTATGTCTGGTGCATACAAAGAAATATCTGATGGCTGCATAAAATCACCCTTATTCCTGTCTGTAGTTTATGTTCCTCTACTTCTGCTTTGTCTACAGTAATTCAGTTTCCTCGCAGGTATAGGTTGATGGGCATGACTTGGTACACACTTCTGATAAATGTGTGGCATAAAAAATGCCTGCAACACATAAAAAGATGTCACACTTGATTCAGAGAGGCCAGCTTACAGGTAAATTTCTTTATGGTGACGTGGCTGAATGCTTACTTGGGACATAATTGTGCCAAAACCCAAGGGCACAAATAATAAAGATCAGACAGCGGACACAATTTGTGTCGGTTTCCTTAGACCATAAATCTGTTATGGTTTCGTTGTGCACTATTGTGATAGGAGCAAAGCACCCCACCCTTCTCATTTTTTCCTATTTTTGTATTTTTACGTATCCCACTTTAGTAAATATATGTCATTCATTAAGTTTTCTTTAGACCGGGATCATTTTAAAGAAAACTGGGAATACCTGCATAAACTGTTACAGTGTGATGGGGATCGTCCGATTCCAGTGTTAAGGGCATATTAATTCGTCAAAATAGCAACCATACCTGTGTACATTAATCATTACCGAGGACCAGTCATCTCTTCTGACATGTCTGTTTTAGTAACTACTTGCGTCCCCCATGTAATAACAGTCCTGAATCATCTAATCTTATAATGGTGCTGTGCCATTCCTTTTTATCCCCAGTAGACGTTTATGAATGAGTCGGCAAATAGGTGTTACCAGTTGGGGGCGTCACTGCACAGTTTGACGTTGTCCAGCCAGTTCTGCCAGTGGCACACTATGCAGGGACACCTCTCCAGTTGGTAACACCTAGTTGGCAATTCATGCATAAGCTTCTAGCAGGAATAACTGAGGGATGGCACTAAATAGAGTAAAAAGATGCTCCAGAATCTTTATTGCCTGGGAAATGCATGAATTACTAAAACAGACGTGTCCGGAGGGTAGAAGATCCTCTCTAACATAGGAGGAGGAGCGAAAATTTCATCGCATTCACTTAGACTTGTTTTAGGCCTTACTTGTCACGCAGGTTTAAGGCTTCAGGCTCTGCAAATAATTTACACCTTATGTTTAGTTAATAAATCTACAAAACCATACATGTTCCTTGCTGCTATTAAAATAGTAACACCGCCTGCTTCCCCCATTTATATTTTATAATGATTTTCATATGTAAAAATATATATTAGAAAGTTAAAAAAAAATAAAAATCCTTGCCACCTCTTGAATTTAAAAAAGCATAGTTGAGCTATGTGCCCTGTTTTCAGAAATGTTCTGGTGGTTGGGCTGTTAATGTTCTAACGCATTACTGTAAATCGACTGAGCATGATGATTTGTCACAAGCCTTTTATCTGAATTTTTTTTTAAATTAAAAGTTTTGAAAATATAACCACTTACGGACCATAAAGATCTGTATGACTGGAGCAATTGTAGAGCAATGTACTGCAGAGGAGGACACAAGCGCTGTGAGTATGCACGCCGCTTTCTCATCGTCCCCGTAGATCCGTGGTACTGTCCATTTCATTATCCTTTTGGAAAATCTTAAAAGATGAGGGGTTTGCTGCTTTTATTTTCCCATGGGCTCTGTCCTGCATTATCACGGACATTCATAAAAAAAACTGTGGGAGGTGTGTGTACAAGCCGGTTTGCTTTTCTTCTTTTAAACTGCAGTAGAAAAAGAACGTTTTCTATAGTTAACCACACTTTGCATTACACAAGGTTTTTCGGAAAAAAATAATGGCTGCCATGCAACTGTTGGCATGGACATGCATGCGAAAGATAGCCTAGTTTGTGCTGAAAACTGCCACTTCATGTAGTGATCCTTGGTTCTCCGTTAAGTTTCACATCATTTTCCTCTTCCATATCCTTTTTTTCATAGCAAAAATGTTAGATTTCAGCTGTAAGAACTTTGTACCTAATAAGTAGAATTTGAAAAGGAAAAATTTTTAAGTATTACGCGCTACCTCTATATTTAGTATATTTTAGCAAGATTTTCTCTATATTAAAATTGTATTGGAGTGGTTTTTCTTATTAGGTAAGGTTGAAATATGGGTTGAACATTTTGCTAATGGTCATAGTTATATTTTTTTAACTCGGATTTTCACGCTCGAGCCTGTTCTGTTCTAAATCTGGTCCAAATGCAGCTAGGACATACTCTTTTGGGGTCATTTATCAAACTGATGTAAGGTAGAACTGGCTTAGGTCTCTTGAACACGAATGCAATGCAAGAACACAGTCCGTGGGGCAGCCGCAACGGATCGCGGACCCATTCACTTTAATGGGTCCGTGATCCGGCTGTTCTGCAAAAAGATAAAACATGTCCTATCTTTTTGCGGAACAGATGTACGGGACGAAACCCCACGGAAGCACTCCATAGTTCTTCAGTAGGGTTCCGTTCCGTGCTACCATTCCGCATCTCCGGATTTGCGGACCCATTGAAGTGAATGGGTCCGCATTCGTGATGCGGAATGCACATGGAACGGTGCCTGTGTATTGCGGATCCGCAAATGTGGTCCGCACAGAGCGCGCACGTTCGTGTGAAAGAGGCCTTAGTTGCCCATAGCAACCAATCGGATTCCACCTTTTTCCAAAGGAGCTATCAAAAATGAAAGGTGGTATCTGGTTGCTATGGGCAACTAGGCCAGTTCTACTTTACATCCGTTTGATAATTGACCCCATTTGTTTTTATATTTTACAAGTTCAGTTTTTTGGCTTTGTGGCTAATCTCAAATTCATATAAAACTCCCAACTTTTATATTCAATAATTTCAGTGTTCCGGTTTCTTTCCTCCGTCCCCCTCCTCCAAATGCACTTTGGCTGATGTCTATGAAACTGGTGCAGTAATGATGGCTAAGCAAGTGCTCAGGACTAGGTACAAATGTTTTAATGTTCAGTTGGTGTATGTTGGGATCACTGAAATTTAAAGAGCACCTGTCTGCTGCACTATGCTGCCCTCGCTCTGAGGTCTGCTGATTGCAGCGGTCTGTCAGTGCTCTGACAGTCGGTATTTTTCTAATACAGACCTACCGAACCCTGCAGCGCACACCGCCTCTGCGAGATGAGTGTTTGCTGCCCCCGCCTCCGAGCAATGATTGAGAGGTGTCTTTCCTATGCACAACAGGAAATAAACCTGTTAATCCTTGTCCAGAGAGCAGGGACAGTGAGCAGCATCAGACTCCTCTTCCTCGCAGTGCTAGCGTGACCTGAAGGGTTTGGTGGATCAGCACTATAAGGGTGTGACTTTATTTTTGTGCAAGTCTATGGGAAAAACAACTCTACGTAAGGTGCAGAATCGCATAAACAGTTGATACGCTGCAGATTTTAAATGGTATGTCAGCAGATTTGTAGCTATGACACTGGCTGACCTGTTACATGTGCAACTGTGTTGGTCCCACATTCATATGTGTCTGCGTTGCTAGAAAAACGTTGTTTGTTATATGCAAATGAGACTCTAGGAGCAACGGGGGCGTTGCCATTACACCTAGAGGCTCAGTTCTCTGCAAGTGCTGCACCCTCTGCACTTTGACAGGGCCAGGTAGGCATGATGATGTTTTCATTGCCTGACCTTGACAAAGTGGAGAGGGTGCAGCAATTGCAGAGAGAGCAGAGCCTCTAGGTGTAATGGCAATGCCCCCGATACTCGTAGAGTATCATTTGCATATATAAAAACTTCATTTTTCTTAGCAATTCAGGAACATCAAACCAAGACGATGTCTTCCGATGCCAAGCGCACATGCAACAGGTTCAGCCGGTTTCATAGGCACAAATCTGCTGACGGAGGCATTTTAAAATCCACACAACAGGTCAATTTCTGCACCTAAGGGGAAAAAAAGCTAAATGTACATGAGACTTATCAAATCTCATTCATTTTGCTGGTAAACCGCAGTTAATCCGCATCGCGTGCGGTACCCTAATAGTACCGACTGCCATCACAGCGGTGACAGACTGCTGAAATCAGTGGGTCTGTCACTAGAATGTGCTGCTGCAACATAGTGCAGCTGAAAAGTTCCTGTTTTTTTTGTTTTTTGTTTTTTTAAATATATATTTAAGGGAGAGTTAAAGTAGTATACACACCTAATTACAACGGTTTCATGCAATCTGTATTATACCAGTAGTGTAAAATAAATAAATGCAGACCAAATGTTTTTAGAAAAAAGAATATGGACACCCTGAATAGTTCAGCTACATCACAAATAGATTTTTGCTTTTATATTGGCACTTCAGCTGTCTGTAGTATGAATGACTCCACTTTATATATTCTTTTCTCGCCACACCCCTTAATTAGGACTTAATCCCATGTCCTCATTGTTAACCCTCTACAGTGGTGCTTTTAAGTTTGCAAGTGAGGCACATAAAATGGTTTACTTTTTCACAGTCTGTTGCAGCATACCAATTCCTGTGCAGCCATCAATGGATAACTAGTTTTACAGATATGATGTACATTAGTAAGGTAATGATGCAAAGGTATTAGCGTACTGGTGAAACAAAGCCTTGAATTTTCTCTGTATACTTGTACTGATTTTCCTGTTAGTTAACCTGCAAATTCTTTAGGTCTAATTCTGTGAGCCTGTGAATCAGAATAAGACCACAGCACTCATCCACTAGCGGCTTTTATAGGTGCACGTCCCAGGTTGATTCCTTCCACCACAGAAATCTGTATATATCCTGTCTATTAAGTTTAATGATTTCCAAAACTCTGCTTTTATTCATTCAAATTTCAACACCAGTGGAACATTTATTACAAAGTTTCGGGCCCAATTTTGGTGCCCTTCTTCAGGCTGTGTCTGAGGGAGTTTGGAATCCGAACTCCCTCAGACACAGCCTGAAGAAGGGCACCAAAATTGGGCCCGAAACGTTGTAATAAATGTTCCACTGGTGTTGAAATTTGAATGAATAAAAGCAGAGTTTTGGAAATCATTCCTTTGGTGTGCTGTCTCAAACTTAATAGACAGGATAACTCTGTGAGCCTATCCGCAGCACTGGAGTCACGAGTCTGCATCCTCTTTTGTGCTATCCAACTAACAAATGTCATGAACCAGCCCACTGCAGTTTTTTGTACATGTTAAATACTTTTATTGTTTGGGTTTTTCATGATAATGTGTCTAACCGATGACTTTGGTGTTCTGTACTGTCCTGGACCATTTTAATTACACTTTGATGTTATTTGGTTCCACATCATAAGTTTTCCCTGGTTCCCATCCTGATTTAACCCTGTTTGACACCATTTTTTTTTAATTTTTTTTTTTCCATTTACCTTTTGCATTGTATTGCTCTGACAAATGTAATTTGAATCAGATCTGAAAGAGGTCCAGAATAAAATATATTTTGATATTAAGGTTGTGTAGTTTTATTTCCTTTTTGAAACAGAGATTATAGATGGAAACAGTAATGCTTAGTCAGGGAAATCCCATTCAGAAGTCTACAGAATCAAAACCCATTTACAGATCGCTGTGAATATTTGCTTAAAATTTGACTAGGATCAAGGAAAATGTGCATAAAATTGTAATTTAAAAAAACACCATAAATGCACACTATTTATCACAGATTTTGATGCAGACTTTTTTTCTTTTAACAACCTTATTGAAGTCTATCACTCTACATAAGGTGCAGAATTGCAGAACTGACATGCTGTGGATTTTAAAATTCGGACAGCAGGTCAATTTGCGCACACAAAATATGCAGTGTGTACATGAGATTAGGGGAATCTCACTCAGTTTTCACACAGTTTTTTTCTGCATGGAAATACTGCACATAATCCTCAACATGTGCAGGTACCCTAACAGTATGTTCACGTGGCAAAAACTGCCTGTTTCTGCTGTGATTGTTCACTTTAAATGCTGCAGACCCACTCACGCTAACAGCTCCATTGAATGTAGTAAAACCGCAAGTGGACACTGCAATTTTGAAACTGCCAGCCTGTGAACTGCGGGGATGTCTCCCATTGAAAATGGGAGTCACCATGCGGCCTTTGAAGGAATTTTGGATTAGTGTCCGTGCATGTTCCCAAAGGGTGCCGTCACATGTGGCAGAATTTGCTGACTTTCTGCAACAGAAAATATGAATGGGGCTTGCAGAAATCTGCGTGCTTGTTGCCAAAACGACCCCCTTTCAAATGAGTGGAGCTGATTTTTAGTTGCAGAAATTTTGTGGAAGAAAATCATCCTTAAATATCTACATAAGGAACACACTTTATTGACAAGGGGCGATGGTAACCAGGGCTGTGGAGTCGGAGGCCATTTTGGGTACCTGGAGTCGGCAAAAAATGAACCGACTCCTACTAGATTTAAATTGGAATAAAAAAAAAAGCAAGTTTAAATGTCCCAATTCACAAAAAGTTATCAATTGCCATATTTTTCGCCCTATAAGACGCACCTGCCCATAAGACGCACCTAGGTTTTTGAGGAGGAAAATAAGAGAATTTTTTTTTTTTAACCAAAAGGTGTGCTTTTGGTGGGGTTTGAACTAATGGTGGTCTGTGGGTGGCACTGTTATGGGGGCATCATTGTGGGGGCATCTGTGGATGACACATATTTAGCATCTTATCTTATGTGTCATCCACAGATTCCTCCCCCCCCCCCCCCCCCCCCAATAACAGTGTCCCTGTGTAGTGGATTTCAAATCCCGCACCTGCGCCTTACGTGTCTTCGTTCGGCGCAGGCGCTCTGAGAGAAGGATGCTCGCTTCCTCAGCACTCCCTCAGTTCGCCTGTGCCGATGACGTCTCCTTTAAACCCGAAAGAGAAGACGTCATTGGCGCACTGAGGAAGCGAGCGTCCTTCTTTCAGAGCGCCTGCGCCGAATGAAGACACGTAAGGCGCAGGTGTGGGATTTGAAATGCAGACAGGGCCAGCCGGAGGAGGAGAGCGCTCTCTGGCCCTGTCAATCAACTGGAGGAGGGGGCGTTTTTTAAAAAGGAGGATGCGGCGGCTACCAGCAAGTAGACGCCCTACTTGCTGGTAGTGAAGTCATTTGCATATTTTAACCACCTCCGGACCGCTGTACGCACAGACGCGTCCTGGAGGTGGTTGATTCATTCCGAGTGGACGCGCCGGCGCGTCCTCTCGCGAGATGCGAGATTTCCTGTGAACGCGCGCACACAGGCGCGCGCGTTCACAGGATCGGAAGGTAAGCGAGTGGATCTCCAGCCTGCCAGCGGCGATCGTTCGCTGGCAGGCTGGAGATGTGATTTTTTTTTTTTTTAACCCCTAACAGGTATATTAGACGCTGTTATGATAACAGCGTCTAATATACCTGCTACCTGGTCCTCTGGTGGTCCCATTTGTTTGGATCGACCACCATAGGACACAGGCAGCTCAGTAATATGTTGCACCACTACACTACACCCCCCCCCTGTCACTTATTAACCCCTTATTCACCCTTGATCACCCTATATAGACTCCCTGATCACCCCCCTGTCATTGATAACCCCCTGTATGGCTCCATTCAGAGGTCCGTATGAATTTTACGGATCCACTGATAGATGGATCGGATCCGCAAAACACATACGGACGTCTGAATGGAGCCTTACAGGGGCGTGATCAATGACTGTGGTGATCACCCCATATAGACTCCCTCATCACCCCCCTGTCATTGATTACCCCCCTGTCATTGATCACACCCCTGTAAAGCTCCATTCAGACGTCCGCATGATTTTTACGGATCCACTGATAGATGGATCGGATCCGCAAAACTCATACGGACGTCTCCCTGGAGCCTTCCAGGGGGGGTGATCACCCCATATAGACTCTCTGATCACCCCCCCTGGGGTGTCTTCTTTCCAAAATGGGGTCACATGTGGAGTATTTATACTGCCCTGGCATTCTAGGGGTCCTAAAGCGTGAGAAAAAGTCTGGGATCCAAATATCTAAAAATGCCCTCATAAAATGAATGTGGGCCCCTTTGCGCATCTAGGCTGCAAAAAAGTGTCACACATGTGGTATCGCCGTATTCAGGAGAAGTTGGGGAATGTGTTTTGGGGTGTCATTTTACATATACTCATGCTGGGTGAGAGAAATATCTTGGCAAAAGACAACTTTTCCCATTTTTTTATACAAAGTTGGCATTTGGCCGATATTTATCTCACCCAGCATGGGTATATGTAAAATGACACCCCAAAACACATTCCCCAACTTCTCCTGAATACGGAGATAGCAGATGTGTGACACTTTTTTGCAGCCTAGGTGGGCAAAGGGGCCCATATTCCAAAGAGCACCTTTCGGATTTCACTGGTCATTTTTTACAGAATTTGATTTCAAACTCCTTACCACACATTTGGGCCCCTAGAATGCCAGGGCAGTATAACTACCCCACAAGTGACCCCATTTTGGAAAGAAGACACCCCAAGGTATTCGCTGATGGGCATAGTGAGTTCATGGAAGTTTTTATTTTTTGTCACAAGTTAGTGGAATATGAGACTTTGTAAGAGGAAATAAAAAATCATCATTTTTCCGCTAACTTGTGACAAAAAATAAAAAGTTCTATGAACTCACTATGCCCATCAGCGAATACCTTAGGGTGTCTACTTTCCGAAATGGGGTAATTTGTGGGGTGTTTGTACTGTCTGGCCATTGTAGAACCTCAGGAAACATGACAGGTGCTCAGAAAGTCAGAGCTGCTTCAAAAAGCGGAAATTCACATTTTTGTACCATAGTTTGTAAACGCTATAACTTTTACCCAAACCATTTTTTTTTTTTACCCAAACCTTTTTTTTTTTTTATCAAAGACATGTAGAACAATAAATTTAGAGCAAAATTTATATATGGATCTCGTTTTTTTTTGCAAAAGTTTACAACTGAAATTGAAAAATGTCATTTTTTTTGCAAAAAAATCGTTAAATTTCGATTAATAACAAAAAAAGTTAAAATGTCAGCAGCAATGAAATACCACCAAATGAAAGCTCTATTAGTGAGAAGAAAAGGAGGTAAAATTCATTTGGGTGGTAAGTTGCATGACCGAGCAATAAACGGTGAAAGTAGTGTAGGTCAGTAGTGTAAAAAGTGGCCTGGTCTTTCAGGGTGTTTAAGCCATGGGGGCTGAGGTGGTTAAAAGCTTTTTTTTTTTTTTTTTTTTTTTTTTAAATATAAAACGAAGCCACAGAACTAGTCGTCCAATAAGGATTTTAATATGCCCAAAAATGAAAAATTAGTTTTGGGGGGTGACAGAAGCCCTTTAAGGAGCGGCAATACTTATACTTTGCATTGTGTTGTGTTCTGCTGTTACAGGGAACGCAACGCCCATGGTTAACTTAGCCTCTCACTAATAACTGATGAAGTAAATGTTTTTTGCAGGACTAGAGACACTTGTATAAGTGAAGGGAATGGATAGTCAATAGCTCAAGACTGAAGCTGTAAACCAATTGCAAAACTGCTGTCATTCAGCTAAGGCTATAAAAACTTGTAAACTCAGATTGTTAGCTTAAACTTTAAACATGACTATGGGATTCTACTAGGGAAATCATGTTTTAAAATAAATGCCCCTTCCTGAACCCCCCCCCCCCCCCGCCGCCCTGTCCTATCTTCAGCAGAAGATCCGCACACAAAGGAGAAGGCAGCAGGTTCCTAGCCAGTAGTTCTGTGGTAATGACATGTATGTTGCCTTTTTTCCTTCAAGGAATGTATAAAATACATTCACATATTAAATACCGAGGATTTTCGAGGCGTAGCGGTATGATGTAGTGGAGTAGCTACGTGGGCGTACCGCACGTCCGTATGGGTACCGCCCCTCCACCCACCTGCCTCGTCCCGGCGTCTCGGCACCCCCACTGCCTTGCTCTCTCCAGCGCGGTCCATATTGGCGCTGTTAACTGCTGCCACGATACCGGGCTGTGTGCAGTGTGAGGGGACCGAGCGACCGAGTAAAGACCAAGGCGCACATCAGCCATGTTGCTGGGTAAAAGTCCTGTTGTGTCCTGCAAAAGTTCTGCTACGGATTGAGGCGAGAACTCCGTGCTGACGCGGGCTACTACTGCCGGAACCTGTTACCTGCTGGACCCTGTAACCCTACTACACATCCAATTGCCCCCCGGAAAAGTGCCTGATATTTGGTTATATCCAGGTGAACATAAGACACTGTGGAAAGCCGTGACCGCATATTATAGGACCGCTGATTGCGGATTGTTGAATACTGGGAACGTATGCTGGCGGTTACACACTCCCCCCCCCCTGGCCGGCTGGCTGAAAATTGGTGAGACCGTTCCTGTCTTAGTCTACCCACTGTCACCCCTCCCCATTAACTGAGTCTGTTATACTAACCTTGTGTGAAAGGAGGGTCGCTGACCGACTGACCCGGTGTGGGCGCAGGCTATTACACCCGCTGGGGCTACGGCTCCGGTGTGCCTTGTTGAAATGGCTACGCGGGACTGCTCTATACCACCCCCAGTGAAGTGGATAGCCGAAAAGTGAGGGTTGGAGTCCCCGGTACAGGGGTGCGAGCTAGCTGGTGTTACGGGGCTCTCTTATTCCTCAACCGCCTCGTCCTCTCACGGCTAAGTCCACATATATTCGTCACGTAATGAAAAATTAACCACACTTCCACGGTTGTTGGGGTTTGGAGCTTCATGGGACCATTGTCTGTTATTACCCGCATATCAAGCCAACGGGGGCTCTTTTAAGCAGAAGGGCATAAGATTGGCGGGACTGCCCCTGCGACAATCCGTGTTGTGAACTACATCAAACTATATTGTCACTTTAAGGGAGGACATAACTTGCTGATTCAAATTTGGGATCCAAATTGTCAAAATGTCAAATCGGGGGTTTTAAATTGGTACAGTAGTGGTGTATGGGGAGAGCGGCGAAGAGGACCCCCACCTGATTACCGACCCTACCTGTATCATTGCCGTGAACAAATGCCCAACCTCTGTCAGTACCTTGCTCCGCACGTTTTTGCTGGGCAGGGCCCTGACATTTATTGATTTTATGTTATATTCATATTTGTCTTTACTTTGGATTTCGCATGTGTTTTAGTCCGCTAGGTTCTGGTCCGGTCAGGAGGAGAGGGGATCCTTAGCATAGGCCGGCGCAGGTATACCCCTCCTAGACCGGTCTGGAAAAACTAAGGCCGGGTGTATATATAACTCAATTTTTTCAATTGATTATAATATTAGTTGGACAACTAGTGGTCGACCCGGGTGCTGGGCTATTTGTGTCGGGGGGCGATATTGTGACTTAGGCCGCCCTTGGGGTACTCTATCTCCCTTAATTCCTTTCCCATTGGTTATATACGGCCTGCCTCTGCAGGCTAGATTTGAGACAATATGCCTCCCAAATATAATAGGAGATCTGTGGGCATGGGATCCCCTAAGGCGGGCGATGGAAATAGCCCACAGGCGAGAATGGATAAATATCTGAAATCGCCCCCACCCAAACAGAGGAGGGAAAAAAATGCCAGAGCCGGCGGAAGTGCAGGTGGACCCGCCGGCGCAGATAGAACAGCACATGGTACCCGACAGGGGTAGATTTGACATCATAGACAATAAGTTGGCGGACATACTGTCGATTGTTCAGACCACCAACCAATCAGTCTCAGATATTTCTACCACGGTAAAGACATTACAAGCGGAGCTAACTCTTATTAGAGACGACATGAACAAAATTAGGGCCTGCATTACGCATGTAGAAACTGGGCTATCGGAGGTTCAAACAGAACAGCGACAGATGATTACAAAAATAGACGAATTGGATAAAGAAAATAAACGGATTAATGCGAGATTAACAGATATGGAGGATAGAGCACGTCGCAACAACCTGAGAATGGTGGGCTTCCCTGAGGGTGTAGAGGGGGGTAACCCCGTGGAGTTTATGCAAAAATGGCTGACCGACACGTTGGGAACTCATGGGGACACCCCCGCGCTCTGTGTGGAGAGAGCGCAAGGAATCCCTGTTAACCACTTGCCATCTGGGCCATTTGCCCCCTTCCTGACCAGGCCAAATTTTGCAAAACTGACATATCTCACTTTATGTGGTAATAACTTTGGAACGCCTTTATTTATCCAAGTCATTCAGAGATTGTTTTCTCGTGACACATTGTACTTCATGATAGTCATAAATTTGAGTCAAAATATTTCACCTTTATTTATGAAAAAATCCCAAATTTACCCAAAAATTTGAAAAATTTGCAATTTTCTAAATTTCAATTTCTCTGCTTTTAAAACAGAAAGTGATACCTCATAAAATATTTATTATTTAACATTCCCCATATGTCTACTTTATGTTGGCATCATTTTGGAAATGACATTTTATTTTTTTAGGACGTTAGAAGGCTTAGAAGTTTAGAAGCAATTCTTCAAATTTTTAAGAAAATTGCCAAAACCCACTTTTTAAGGACCAGTTCAGGTATGAAGTCACTTTGTGGGGCCTACATAGTGGATACCCCCATAAATGACCCCATTGTAGAAACTACACCCCTCAAGGTATTCAAAACCGATTTTACAAACTTTGTTAACCCTTTAGGCATTCCACAAGAATTAAAGGAAAATGGAGATCAAATGTTTAAATTTCACTTTTTTGGCAGATTTTCCATTTTAATCAATTTTATTCTTTAACACATCGATGGTTAACAGCCAAGCAAAACTCAATATTTATTACCCAGATTCTGCTGTTTACAGAAATACCCCACATGTGGTCATAAACTGCTGTATGGGCACACGGCAGGGCGCAGAAGAAAAGGAACTCCACATAGTTTTTAGATGCCATGTCCCATTTGAAGCCCCCTGATGCACCCTTACAGTAGAAACTCCCAAGAAGTGACCCCATTTTGGAAACTAGGGGATAAGGTGCCAGTTTTATTAGTACTATTTTTGGGTACATATGATTTTTTGATCATTCATTATAACACTTTATGGGGCAAGGTGACCAAGAAATTGGTTGTTTTAGCACAGTTTCTATTTATTTATTTTTACAGCGTTCACCTGAGGGGTTCAGTCAAGTGACATTTTTATAGAGCAGATTGTTACGGACGTGGCGATACCTAATATGTATACTTTTTCTCATTTATTAAAATTTTACACAATAATAGCATTTTTGAAACAAAAAAATTATGTTTTAATGTGTCCATGTTCTGAGAGCTATAGTTTTTTTATTTTTTGAGAGATTTTCTTATGTAGGGGCTCATTTTTTGCGGGATGAGGTGACGGTTTTATTGGTACTATTTTGTGGGACATACGCGTTTTTGATCACTTGGTGTTGCACCTTTTGTGATGCAAGGTGACAAAAATTGCTTGTTTTGACACTTTTTTTTTTTTTTTTTTTTACGGTGTTCACCCGAGGGGTTAGGTCATGTGATATTTTTATAGAGCTGGTTTTTACAGACGCGGCAATACCTAATATGTTTACTTTTTTTTATTTGTTTCACTTTAACACAATAATAGCATTTTTGAAACCAAAAAAATGATGTTTTAGTGTCTCCATGTTCTAAGAGCTATAGTTTTTTTATTTTTTGAGAGATTTTCTTATGTAGGGGCTCATTTTTTGCGGGATGAGGTGACTGTTTTATTGGTACTATTTTGTGGGACATACGCGTTTTTGATCACTTGGTGTTGCACCTTTTGTGATGCAAGGTGACAAAAATTGCTTGTTTTGACACAGTTTTTTTTTGTTTTTTTTTTTACGGTGTTCACCCGAGGGGTTAGGTCATGTGATATTTTTATAGAGCTGGTTTTTACGGACGCGGCAATACCAAATATGTCTATTTTATTTTATTTTTTCTATTTTTACATTTTTTTTTTTATTCCTTACTTGGGAACTTTTTTTTTACATGTGAAACTTTTTTTTATTTTATTTTTTCAACCCTTTATTTATTTTATTTTATTTTACACTTTTCGTCCCCCATAAGGTCATACAAGACCTCTGGGGGACATTTACTTCACTTTTTCTTTTTTTTTTTCACTGTTGACTTCTCCTGTAACTGGGGCTGACATAGTAGCCCCAGTTACAGGACAAATGCACCCCTAGAGAGGCTGTACAGCAGCAATCCAGCGCTGTACAGTCTCAGAGCAGGGCTGATCGAGGTCTCTGAGAGACCTCACACAGCTCCTGCACACTCCGGTCACGGCGGTCACATGACCGCCGGGCCGGAACAGGAAGCGCACAGCGCTTCCTGCTCTGCACACACAGCGCTCGGTGAGCGCTGTGTCTGCAGCGATCGTGAAGGCAGGGACACCTGGGCACTGTCCCTGCCTCCTCTCTGGGTTGCCCTGCTGTCACTGACAGCGGGCAACCCGATCAGCAGCTGCACGATTAGCGTGCAGCTGCTATTTCTGAAAAGACGTTCTGGAACGTCCGTTCAGAAATAGACGTCCACCCACAGGACGTTTATATCCTATGGGCGGACGTAAAGCGGTTAAAAAAAACCCGCCGGGTGGCCCCCCTCGATCCCTCTTAATTAGAATACTATCCTCCAGTGACAGAGACTGGGTGCTTCGGCGCAAGAGGGAATTAAAAGAGATTGCCCTCAATGGGCATTGGATACAGATATACCCTGACTTTTCTAGGGACACTCAAAATAAGCGCAGGGAATATCTTGACATTAAGAAAAGATTACGAGATGGCAATATTAAATACTCTATGTTATACCCCGCTAAGCTAAGAGTGGTCTACAGGGACACTGTAATGTTTTTCCTTCACCCAGAGAAACCCTAGAATGGTTAGACACGGTTAGGGATTAGATATCAAGATGTTGGTTGATGTGGTGGGAGGTTGACCCGACGCAGGGGGTGGGGGGATATTGGGGGGGGGGGGGGGGGGCCATGGACGGATGGGCGAAATGTAAGAGGTTGACAACGATGCTTTGCATCAGTGAACCAGTATGGGGGATACGATGGGGTGGGGGGCGTGTGAGGTGGGGTGCGGGTGTTAGGAGGGGGTGGGATCTGGCCTGGTTGCGGCTGCCTTTGGGGGGCGATGGACGACTCCCTTATAGCTCCATAACATGACGAATAACAAAGTTATGATATGAAACGTGCGTGGATTGGGAGATAGAACAAAACGGGTGGTGGTCTTCGACCTGATTATTCGACATCTCCCAGCAATAGTTGCGTTACTGGAAACACATGCTACACCAGAGATTCCAGAATATCTAATAAAGACATGGGCGGGGCATCAGTTCCACTCCGGTTTTTCGTCATACTCTCGAGGGATCAGTGTATACGTACATCAAAGCATTGATTTTATCCTACTGGATCAGTCGATTGATAGAGATGGGAAATACATCTTCCTCCACGCTCAATGGAATGGCAGAAAGTGCGTTCTAGCTTTTCTGTATATCCCCCCACCATTTGCTATGACAGTCCTAAACCAGTTGACGGTTTTTATGCATAATAGAGAGCGGTCCCCGGTATTAATATGTGGCGACTTTAACTGCGTACTGGACCCTGCGTTGGATAGAATCTCAACTGCGGGGAAAAGTGGGCAGGGAAAGCACGTCCTACTCCGAGGGTTCTGTGAGGAGATAGGACTAACAGATGTTTGGCGATGGCTCTACGGTAACAAACAGGTGTTTTCTTGCTTCAGTAAAACATATAGTGCTATGTCCAGGATTGATATTGCCTTGGCCAATGGTGAGATGCTCGACTCCATCTTAAAAATGACATATGAGATCCACGGCATCTCTGATCACTCACGATTTTACTGGTGATGAAGATTGGGCAACAATCTGGGACTACCAGACCGTTCAGATTGAACGAGCACTGGCTAACCATATTAAATGACTCCGCAGGGATCGACAAAGAACTCATACAATTCTGGCAAGAGAACATTGGCACAACACATATCCACTTCGTGTGGGATGCCATGAAGGCGTTTATTCGTGGGTTATATTTCTGCAGAATTAAAAAGAAAAAAAATGAATTTTTTAAAGAGCAAAAAAATTTGGAAGCAAATATTGCATATTTGGAGGGTAGGATTCGAATAAATAACGACGCGAATACACGCACTAAAGTAAAATCTGCTAAGGACCATTCTATAACCTTTATGAGGAAAAAAGCTCAGAATCAACTATTTTTTATGGGCTATAAACACTTTTGTGAGGGAGGTACCCCGGGTAAACTATTGGTTTCCATCATAACGAATCAAAAGGCCCCTCAAAAGATTAGACAAATTCTGGCAGGTGATTGGCGTAGATTGGAAAGAGGAGTGGAGATGGAGGGTGAATTTTTGAAATATTTCGGTAATCTTTACTGCTCCGGGGCGGATGATATGGGGACCAAGATAGACGACTTCCTAAAACAGGTCAAGATCCCGGTGTTGTCAGACCCGGACTCGGCCCTTCTGTGTGCCCCCATTTCTTTGGGTGAGCTACAGGCGGTTCTGCAGGAGACCCGGGGCTCTTCGGTGCCCGGAGCGGATGGGCTCCCGTTTGGCATATACAAGAGCCATGCGGGGGTGCTCCTGCCCGGGTTGCTGCAGGTCCTGAACGAATCCAGTAAATGTGGAAAGCTGCCCCCGTCCTTGACAGAGGCAACTATCACGCTGATCCTGAAGAAGGGGAAAAATGGAAATAAAGTCGATGCCTATCGCCCTATATCGCTGCTCAATGCAGATTATAAAATAATCGCTAAAGTCCTCTCTAACAGGCTAAAAAAAGTAATAGCTGGCCTAGTCCATACAGATCAGACAGGGTTTATCCCCGGGCGACAGATCCAGACCAATATACGCCGGACCATTCTTAATGTTCAGATTGGGGGGGGGGGGGGACACCGCTCCATCCTGTCTTTGGACGCCGCCAAGGCGTTTGATCGGGTGGAGTGATCCTTCCTCTGGCGGGTCATGCATAGGATGAATCTGGGTCAAAAATTTATTGGATGGGTCAAACTGCTATATAGTGGACCAACGGCCAGAATTAATGTTAATGGGGTGCTTACCCCTGCCGTCTTCCTAAAGCGGGGGACACGACAGGGATGCCCGCTCTCTCCACTCCTCTTTTCAATCTTTATGGAACCCCTCGCTTGTAGGATACGGGCCGAGCCGAGCATTTTGGGATTTGGGCGGAGAGGGACGGATGATAAGATCTGTCTGTACGCAGATGACGTATTGCTTTATCTGAATGACGGATGGAGAAGCGTCCCAGGTGTTATGCGGATAACAGAGGAATTTGGTAGAGTCGCCGGATATGAGATAAATTGGGCAAAGTCTGTACTTTTCCCCCTTAACCGGATGCCCCCCCTGAACGATCTTAAGGTCAGAATTATTGCTCCAACAGACCACTTAGAATATCTAGGGATAAAAATTGGTAGCACCATCAGGGACTATAACATATTAAATATCACCCCTCTAGTTGGGAAAATAAGGGAGAAGATTAGGGTTTGGCAGAAACTCCCGCTTTCACAGATCAATAGAATTGCCTTGATCAAAATGGTTTTGTTGCCCTGGATATTGTACACGGTCAGCTCTGCCTGGATCGAGGATAGTGTTTTTAATTTGATTGATTGATTAATGACCTGATATGGGGCAGGAAAAGGGTCCGCATTAAGCTACAATATTTGCGAATGGCGGCAAGTAATGGCGGCCTTGGCCTGCCCCATTTTCAAAGCTATTATTTGTGTTCACAACTACAGTGGTGTATCAATACGGGGGATGGAGTATTATTATCCCATATTTTAGGACAACGCCAACAGCATACATATAATATATTCAACATACTGGAATCCGGGCTTCTGGAGCGTGTGGATTACTTTTGTCCCATTGGGTCAGCGCTACAGAAGGCCTGGAATAAAATTAAGGAACTCACTCAGGCCCCTCAAGTTCTGGAGTTCACCCCGCTATGGGACAACCCTGCGCTAACAGAGTTCTTGGTCCTTAATGAAAATGACTACTGGACTCGGAGAGGTATTACGTTATTTTCACACATATACACGAAAGGGAAAATTGTTTCAGCAGACACCAATTACTGCATTAGATCACTATAGATATTTCCAATTACAACATGCACTAGCATGTACGCTTAAAAAAACACCTTTGACAACAACCACTCAGAGATTTTCATTATTTTGTTATAATATAGTAGGGAACAAAGTTAGGGTTTCACTAATTTATAGGAGATTTATCGAGGAACTAAGCACGGTCACTAAATTCAAAAGTGTAGATAAATGGAAGGTGGATATAGGGGAATGTAATCCTTCACAATGGCGGGAAATATATCAAAACATTAAGAAGGCTTCCCTCTCACGACAGCACCGGTTGACGCAATTTAAAATAATACACCGTCTATATGTTACCCCGAGTCTCCTATCCAAAATGTATAGTAATAAGGGACAAGAATTTAGATGCGCGAAATGTTCTCTTGTAGCTGCAGGGTATGTTCATATGCTGTGGGATTGCCCAGTTATCAAGATCTTTTGGGGTAGCATATTTCAGGAGTTGGCGGCACTAACTGGGAATAGCCCCCCCTTAACCATTCAAGTAGCTGTGCTTGGACTTCTCCCCCCCGAATATAAAAATAAAACTACCAAAAGTGAGCAGGTTTACTGGTTGAAGGGATTTCTATTGGCCAAGGTAATAATCCTGAGGCAATGGGTGAAAGATAGACCACCAACAAAACATGAATGGCAATGCTTAATGGCAAGAGTAACAGACTTTGAGTGCATGAAACGGCGTGGGATGAGTTATACTACAGAAATAGGTGCATAGTCAGGGGAAATGACGGAAAGAAATGCACCACCGGACTGGAGCTTATGACCCACCATTCTCCGAGCCTAAGCTCTCACATAAATAAACCTCCAATAATTTCCAAATAATAAATAATTAGCACAATTGGTTCATATTAAATAGGATTTGGCCCTATGAATGTCTGAGAAATACCCAGATGAGGGGCGCGAGCCGCCTACCGCCCCTCGTGGCGGCCGTACCAGGCCAGGTACGTTGGGTGGGGGGATGGGGGGGTGCGGCTTTTGGTGGGGAGGCTGTTTTGCTTTGATATGAGTGACTGAGAATTGACACCAATCTAGGGCGTCTTTGATTTAGATGTCTTTGTATTTATATACGTGGCCCGGCATCAAAGGGATATACTGTATAAATGTACCTGTCGTATGTGTCTATTCTTTGTGACCAGATATCTTTTTATATTGTTTTTGACTTAAGAAAATCAATAAAGATATCCAAAAAAAATAAAAAAATACAGAGGAGTCGGAAGTTCCAAAAACTGAGTCGGACCATTTATCTACTGACTCCACAGCCCTGATGGTAACACCCAGTTGTAATCTGTAATTTTTCCCTTGACTAGATCCCATCTCTAGGGTAGTGTGTACCACCTTACACAGACACAGGTTCCAGGGAGGTCTTTGTTTACCTAACTACCAGAGGTACTCCCTAGCTGCCCAAATAGCTCCACTGTCCATGGATTCCATTTTGTGCTTCTGCTTCTTGACCCATTATTACTAATCCCATTCTCAAGTACTCATTTATACTCTAAGACAGGGGTAGGCAACATCCGGCTCCCAGCTGTTGTGAAACTACAATTCCCAGCATGCTCCATTCATTTCTATGAGAGTTCTTAGAAGAGCAGAGCAAGTATGCATACTGGGAGTTGTAGTTTCACAACAGCTGGGAGCCGGAGGTTGCCTACCCCTGCTCTAAGAAAAACCCTTGGGAAGCATTACTTAATCAGATCCTGAGAATTCCCCCCAGACCTATGGCGATTGATAAGTGTTTTCTTCCCGGCCACCAAGCAGGCTTTAGAGGCAGCTTGGAAAATACCACCCCTGGATTTTTTTTGTGCAGACTGGATTTCTACATGATTAATGAGAAACTAACTTCCAATACTACAGATCGTCATGACCAGTTCTTGGAAATTCTGACTCGTTGGTCAGACTATTCTTTCACGGATTTTTCCCACAGATCGCTTCTGTCTATATAAGACTGTCTCTCGTGACTCACATGGATGCTAGCCTGGGTTTTCTGCTCGCTATTCTCTGTATTACTACCTATGCTTGCTCTTTCAATATTTTTTATTTTTTTTAGTTGACGTAGATATATCAGTATGTACAGTAGAGTATGGATCTTGTGTCCACATGGTCTAGTAGGAGTCGGATTCGGTTAATTTTTTGCCGACTCCAGGTACCCCACCACTCGACCGAGACTGCCCTTACCAAAGTCACCAATGACCTACTGACAGCCAAAACCAAGAAACAATACTCTGTCCTCCTTCTCCTTGACCTGTCCTCTGCCTTTGACACTGTTGACTACTCCCTTCTGTTGCAAACTCTCTCATCTCTTGGCATCACCGACCTGGCCCTCTTCTGGATCACATCATACCTCACAGACCGGACGTTTAGCGTCTCCCACTCTCGCACCACCTCCTCGTCTCATTCCCTCTCTGTTGGTGTCCCGCAAGGCTCTGTCCTAGGACCCCTGCTCTTCTCTATCTACACTTTTGGCCTGGGACAGCTCATAGAGTCCCATGACTTTCAGTATCACTCCTACGCTGACGACACACAAATCTACCTCTCTGGTCCAGACATCACCACCTTACTATCAAGAATCCCACAATGTCTATCTTCTATATCATCCTTCTTCGCCTCTCGCTTTCTAAAACTTAACATGGATAAGACAGAATTTATAATCTTTCCCCCATCTTGTTCAACCCCCTCAACAGACCTATCTATCATGATCAATGGCTGCACACTCTCCCCGGTCAACAAAGTCCGCTGCCTTGGAGTGACCTTGGATTCTGCACTTTCCTTCCGACCGCAAATCCAAGCTCTTTCCACCACCTGCCGCCTCCAACTCAAAAACATCTCCCGCATCCGTGCTTTCCTTAACTTTGAATCTGCGAAAATTCTTGTACATGCCCTCATTATCTCCCGCCTAGACTACTGCAACATTCTCCTCTGTGGCCTTCCATCCAGCACTCTCGCACCCCTCCAATCTATCCTCAACTCTGCTGCCCGACTAATCCACCTCTCACCCTATTACTCCTCTGCCTCTCCCCTCTGCCAATCCCTTCACTGGCTCCCCATTGCCCAGCGAATTCACTTCAAAGTACTAACAAATACATACAAGGCCGTCCATAACCTGTCCCCTCCCTACATCTCTGAGCTACTTTCCCCGATACATCCCCACACACACTTTCCGAACCTCACAAGACCTCCTTCTCTCCTCTCCTCTTATTGCCTCTTCCCACAATCGACTCCAAGATTTCTCCCGTGCATCCCCCATACTCTGGAACTCGCTACCCCAACATATCAGACTCTCACCTACATTGGAATCCTTCAAAAGAAACCTGAAAACCCACCTGTCACTACCAGAGCTTTGAGACGTTCTCACAGCTCTGTTTCTCCACCCCTGTGATGATGTCACTACCAGAGCTTGGAGGAGTTCTCACTGCTCTGTTTCTCCGCCCCTGGGATGAGGTCATTACTTTCTGTTTCCTTCCTTCCAGCTGTTCCTCCTATGTTTGATTTCTCTGCCTTTAAATCACCCCTCCTCCTTTTGTAGAGTGTGGATTATATTTCTCATTTGAGTTGTAGCTCTTGCTTGAGTATCTTCACTTGTATGCTATCTTTTCACTGGACCTTTGTTCTGCTGCAGCAAGTACTCCGGATATTGCCACCTGTCTTTGGATCTGTCTTCTCTGCTGCCGCAACACCTTCAGCTAAGTGTGCAGACATTGTAGTGTATCTGTTTGTTTTCTGACTGGATCCGAGGCGACCACGGTTCCCTCCATATACTGAGCAGGGCACCGGTGGCCGTACCCCTTCCACTATTGTAGGGGTTACAGTGGTCATCAGTCTTAGGTACGCGGGCATGCCTCGTTCCACCATTAGGATCCGGGTATGTGCTTAGCAGCATAGGGAAAGCTTTGAGGGTCTGACAGGGGTCACCCTTTATCCTCCCTAGTTTGGGTCCGGTCAGTGGCTCTATTTTCTGTGTATGCTCTAGTTGCTCACTTACAGTGGTGACATTATAATCCACCAAAACCGTCTTTTTTGACATGGATCCGCTTTCTGGCCTGGTTGACCGCATACAGGGTCTTGCTTTGGAGGTAGCGGATCTCCGTCAATCTATGACTCAGCTTCAAGCATTGGGCTCTGCTCCGGCCCATGGAGTCTGTTGCGAGCCAAAGGTCTCACTTCCGGAAACGTTCTCCGGGGGCAGTGAGAATTTTGTTCGCTTCAGAGAGGCATGCAAACTCCATTTTTGCTTGTGTCCCCATTCCTCTGGTAATGAAGAGCAGAGGGTGAGGATTGCCATCTCCCTGCTCAGGGGTAATGCTCAGACTTGGGCATTTTCGCTGCCATCAGGGGATCCCTCCCTTCGATCCGTGGAAAGATTTTTTGTGGCCCTGGGGCAGATATATGATGACCCGGATCGTGTTGCGCTGGCCGAATATAACTTACGTTTTTTATGCCAGAACAAACTGTCTGCGGAGTTTTATTGTTCTGAATTTCGGAGATGGGCAGCTGATTCAGGTTGGAATGATGCTGCACTCCGGAGTCAGTTCTGTCATGGTCTCTCAGAGAGATTGAAAGATGCGTTTGCTTTCCATGAGAGACCAACGTCCTTAGAGTCTGCCATGTCATTGGCGGTACGCCTTGACAGGCGTCTAAGAGAAAGAAACGAGACCTCTCTGTCCAGCCATTGTCAGTCTAGGGGCAGTGGTGCGGACTCATTCAGTGTGCAAGGGCCTCATCCTGTCTCGGTCCCCTCTGAGGAGGAGCCCATGCAGCTAGGTCGACTTGCCCCTGATAAAAGAGGATTTAGTCCTCAGAGTATGGTGTGTTTTTGTTGTGGGGGCATAGGTCATTTGGCAAATGTTTGTCCGTCTAGGAGATTCTTGAACTGTACTAAGAGCGATAATAAGAGAAAAACCTCAAAAGGTAAATCATCAAACTCTGCTTCTTCTGCTACTTTGGGCAAAGTTGATGTAGGAATTGATGCTTTTCCTCTGACCTGCAGTTCCCGTTTTCTCCTGTCTGCCAGAGTGGCGCTAGAGAGCAAAGTCATTTCTTGTGAGATTTTTGTCTTATTGACACTCAATTTGTAGCCATGCATGGTTTTCAGGTTTGTACATTAGAAAAGGATATACCTGTTTTTGCTATTGACTCTGCTCCACTCTCACAGAGATCTCTGAAGGGCATTGTTCACAATATCCGGTTGGCTGTGGGTGACACTCATGTGGAGGATATATCTTGTTTTGTCCTTAAAGGATTGCCTTCTCCTCTAGTTTTGGGGTTACCCTGGCTCACTAGACATAACCCCTCTATTGATTGGCAAGGAAGGCAAATAAATGAGTGGAGTGACTTTTGTAGAGAGAATTGTCTCACAGCGACTTTTGCAGAGGTGTCTACTAAAACTGTGCCATCATTTCTCTCTGATTTCTCGGACGTGTTTTCCGAGAGCGGTGTTCAGGAGCTACCTCCTCACCGGGAGTTTGACTGTCCCATTAACCTCATTCCCGGCACTAAGCTGCCAAAAGCACGCCTCTACAATCTCTCACAACCGGAAAGAATCTCAATGCGAACCTATATCTCCGAGAGTCTCGATAAGGGGCATATTCGTCCCTCAAAATCACCTGTTGCCGCTGGGTTTTTTTTTGTTAAAAAAAAAAGATGGCTCTCTGAGACCTTGCCTGGATTTTAGGGAGCTGAACCGTATCACGATTCGCGATCCCTATCCCCTTCCTCTGATCCCGGACCTCTTCAACCAAATTGTTGGGGCCAAGGTTTTTTCCAAATTGGATTTGAGAGGCGCGTACAACCTGGTCAGGGTCAGAGAGGGGGATGAATGGAAAACGGCCTTTAATACCCCTATTGGGCATTTCGAGAATCTCGTTATGCCTTTCGGCCTGATGAATGCTCCGGCCGTCTTTCAGCATTTTGTTAACAGTATTTTCTACCATTTAATGGGGAAATTTGTATTGGTGTATCTTGATGATATTTTGATTTTTTCCCCTGATGTTCAGACCCATCAGGATCATCTTTTTCAGGTTCTGCAGATTCTGCGGGAAAATAAATTGTACGCCAAGCTGGAGAAATGTGTTTTTAATGTATCAGAGATTCAATTTCTGGGTTTTCTCCTCTCTGCTTCTGGTTTTCGCATGGATCCGGAGAAGGTCCGTGCTGTACTTGAGTGGGAGCTTCCCGAGAATCAGAAGGCATTGATGCGCTTTCTGGGTTTTGCGAACTATTACAGAAAGTTCATTTTGAATTATTCCTCTGTTGTCAAACCCCTCACTGACATGACAAAAAAGGGGGTGGATTTTTCCTCTTGGTCGGAGGAGGCGCTTGCAGCTTTTTCTAAGATTAAAGAGAGTTTTGCGTCTGCTCCCGTCTTGGTGCATCCCGATGTTTCCTTACCTTTTATTGTTGAGGTGGATGCTTCCGAGGTGGGTTTGGGTGCGGTTTTGTCCCAGGGCCCTTCTCCTGCCAAATGGCGACCCTGTGCCTTTTTCTCTAAAAAACTCTCCCCGGCAGAGAAAAACTATGATGTGGGAGATAGGGAGTTGTTGGCCATCAAGTTGGCTTTCGAGGAATGGCGCCATTGGTTGGAGGGGGCCAGGCACCCTATCACCGTTTTTACCGACCATAAGAATCTGGCAAACTTGGAGTCGGCCAGGCGTATAAATCCGAGATAGGCCAGATGGTCTCTGTTCTTCTCCAGATTCAATTTTGTCGTTACATTCCGCCCTGGGATCAAAAATGTGAAGGCTGATGCTCTCTCTCGCTGTTTTCCGGGAGGAGGAAACTCCGAGGACCCGGGTCCCATTTTGGCGGAGGGGGTAGTTGTTTCTGCTCTATATTCTGATTTGGAGGCCGAGGTCCAGGCTGCCCAGACTGAGGCACCTGCCCGTTGTCCTTCTGGGAAGTTGTTTGTGCCTCCTGAGCTACATCACAAACTCTTCAAGGAGCATCATGATACTGTTCTTGCTGGTCACCCCGGGAGTAGAGCCACGGTAGATCTCATTGCTCAGAGATTTTGGTGGCCGGCTCTTCGTAAGTCGGTGGAGGGTTTTGTGGCTGCTTGTGAGACGTGTGCTCGCGCTAAGGTCACTCGTTCGTGGCCTTCAGGTTCCCTTCTCCCGTTACCCATACCTTCCCGTCCTTGGACACACCTGTCCATGGACTTTATCACGGATCTTCCTCGTTCCTCAGGGAAGTCGGTGATCCTGGTGGTGGTGGACCGTTTTAGCAAGATGGCTCATTTCGTACCTTTCCCTGGTTTACCCAATGCTAAAACGTTGGCGCAAGCTTTTGTCGACCATATTGTTAAGTTGCATGGCATTCCCTCTGATATTGTTTCCGATAGAGGCACGCAGTTTGTGTCCAGATTCTGGAAGGCTTTCTGTTCTCGCCTGGGGGTTCGGCTGTCCTTCTCTTCTGCTTTTCACCCGCAGTCGAATGGTCAGACTGAGCGCCTCAATCAGAATCTGGAGACATATTTGCGCTGTTTTGTGGCAGAGAATCAGGAGGATTGGTGTTCATTTCTCCCTCTTGCTGAGTTTGCTCTGAACATCCGTCGTCAGGAATCTTCTGATAAGTCACTATTCTTTGGTGCATATGGGTTCCATCCGCAGTTTGGGACATTCTTGGGAGGGGCTCCTTCTGGTTTACCTGAGGAGGAGAGATTTTCCTCGTCTTTGTCTACCATTTGGCAAAAGATTCAGAGTAATCTTAGAAAGATGAGTGAGAAGTATAAGCGTGTGGCTGATAAGAGACGTGTGCCTGGTCCGGACCTGAATGTGGGTGATCTGGTGTGGTTGTCTACAAGAAATATTAAACTGAAGGTTCCCTCCTGGAAATTGGGTCCCAAGTTTATTGGGCCTTATAAAATCTTGTCAGTCATCAATCCTGTTGCCTTCCGTCTTGATCTTCCACGGGTTTGGAAGATACATAATGTATTTCACAGATCTCTCTTAAAACCATATGTCCAGCCCACGGTACCCTCCTCTTTGCCTCCTCCTCCGATTTTGGTTGATGGCAATCTGGAGTTTGAGGTTTCCAGAATTGTGGACTCTCGCATTGTCCGCGGTTCTCTTCAGTACCTCGTTCATTGGAGGGGTTATGGTCCTGAGGAGAGGATGTGGGTTCCGGTGTCGGACATTAAAGCCACTCGCCTCATCAGGGCATTTCATAGGGCTCATCCTGAGAAGGTGGGTCCTGGGTGTCCGGAGTCCACCCGTAGAGGGGGGGGGGGGGGGGTACTGTCACTACCAGAGCTTTGAGACGTTCTCACAGCTCTGTTTCTCCACCCCTGTGATGATGTCACTACCAGAGCTTGGAGGAGTTCTCACTGCTCTGTTTCTCCGCCCCTGGGATGAGGTCATTACTTTCTGTTTCCTTCCTTCCAGCTGTTCCTCCTATGTTTGATTTCTCTGCCTTTAAATCACCCCTCCTCCTTTTGTAGAGTGTGGATTATATTTCTCATTTGAGTTGTAGCTCTTGCTTGAGTATCTTCACTTGTATGCTATCTTTTCACTGGACCTTTGTTCTGCTGCAGCAAGTACTCCGAATATTGCCACCTGTCTTTGGATCCGTCTTCTCTGCTGCCGCAACACCTTCAGCTAAGTGTGCAGACATTGTAGTGTATCTGTTTGTTTTCTGACCGGATCCGAGGCGACCACGGTTCCCTCCATATACTGAGCAGGGCACCGGTGGCCGTACCCCTTCCACTATTGTAGGGGTTACAGTGGTCATCAGTCTTAGGTACGCGGGCATGCCTCGTTCCACCATTAGGATCCGGGTATGTGCTTAGCAGCATAGGGAAAGCTTTGAGGGTCTGACAGGGGTCACCCTTTATCCTCCCTAGTTTGGGTCCGGTCAGTGGCTCTATTTTCTGTGTATGCTCTAGTTGCTCACTTACAGTCATGACACCACCTCTTCAGACAAGCCTACAACCTGTGACCCTGCTGCCTCTATACCGCCATGACCAACTTAACTCGCACCTACTGTGTCCTTCTCCCATACCATGTAGATTGTAAGCCCTCACGGGCAGGGCCCTCTCTCCTTCTGTACCAGTTTGTAACTTGTCTTGTTTATGATTAGTGCAATTGTCTGTATTATGTATGTGCACCGCTTATCATATGTACAGCGCTATGGAATGAATGGCGTTTTAATAATAAATAATAATAATAATAATTGGTCCTGTTCTGTCTGTTTCCTGCCTAACATTTTTCCTGTTGGCCTTGTTTATGAAACAGTGCTGTGAGTAATACCACACGTCTTGTGAAAAATGATCTGCTTTGAGTCTGGTGTGTAAGGCGTTTCCTATGTTTTTTTTTTTTCCCTTTTGCAACCTCTTTACAACATTTTCTTTTATTAGTTGCCAATTTTACAAAATGTTGAAATATCTTCAATAAAAACTATAAAAAAAAAGCCAAGTACAAAAAAAAGTGTTAAGATTGTAACAGTTGCAAAGCATTAATAAGGTCATTATTAAGATTAATACGCCAGTCTTAATTAAAGATGTCCCGAACTATTTGCCGGCAAACAGTTCCCGGCAAACAACGCTTGTTCGCCGCTTCGGGCGAACATATGCAATGTTCGGTCCGCCCCCTATACGTCATCATTGAGAAAACTTTGACCCTGTACCTCACAGTCAGCAGACACATTCCAGCCAATCAGCATACCCTCCCTCCCAGACCCTCCCACCTCCTATCAAAAAGCAAGGACAGCATCCATCTTAGATTCATTCTGAAGCTGCAGTGTTAGTGAGAGCAGGGAAAGTGCTGCTGCTGAATTAATAGGGAAATTGTTAGCTAGGCCAGTGTTCTGTGTCCACTCCAGTCCTCAAAGACTCATCTGATCTGCTGTAAGGACAGCGTCCCAAAAAGCCCTTTTTAGGGCTAGTACATCAGTCTTCTTTTTTAATTTTTTTAAAAAAAAAAAAATATATATATATATATATATATATATATTTTGCAGTTGCCTGCCAGTGTGTGTCAGGCCCACAGAGTGTACTGTGCCCACCACTCATATCTGGTGGCACAGTAGCTTGCAGATAAAAAAAGTAATACCATTTTTTTCTCTGTAATATAATTGCAGTTGCCTGCCAGTGTGTGTCAGGCCCACAGAGTGTACTGTGCCCACCACTCATATCTGGTGGCACAGTAGCTTGCAGATAAAAAAAAGTAATACCATTTTTTTCTCTGTAATATAATTGCAGTTGCCTGCCAGTGTGTGTCAGGCCCACAGAGTGTACTGTGCCCACTGCCAGTGCCCACCACTCATATCTGGTGGCACAGTAGCTTGCAGATAAAAAAGTAATACATTTTTTTCTCTGTAATATAATTGCAGTTGCCTGCCAGTGTGTGTCAGGCCCACAGACTGTACTGTGCCCACTGCCTACCATTAATTTCGGGTGTCACAGTACCTTGCACGCATAGTACCACTAATCAAAAAAATATGACAGGCAGGCCACCCCGCAGGGGCCGTCGTGGTGCTGTGATTTCCTTTGGCCCTAGAATAATGCCCAGTGTTCAGAGGCCACGTACCCTGAACTCGAAAAGTTCTGAGGACATAGTTGACTGGCTAACACAGGACACCCAATCTTCTACAGCTTCCGCTCGGAACCTTGACGCACCATCCTCCTCCAGCTCAGCTTCGGGCACCTCTCAAGTTACCACTCACCCGCCTGCCGCCACCACCAACACTAGCCCTACAGCCGCTTCACTTGATCTGTCAGAGGAGTTATTTACACATCAGTTGGAAGAAATGAGTGATGCACAACCATTATTGCCAGAGGATGTAGATAACAGGGATATGTCTCAGTCAGGCAGCATTACACACATGGACGTACGGTGTGATGATTATGATGATGTTGTACCCGCTGCTGTTTCCTTTGCTGAGTTGTCAGATACAAGTGAAGCGGTTGATGATGACGACTGTGTCCGTGGGTGCCGTGATAGGGGACGTAACAGGGATTAAACTGATAAGAATAGTACTACTTAACATACCACTCATATAGGGTAGCACAGTACATTGCACGGCGCACGCACAGTGCCCCAAATTGGAAGTAAGAGGACCGACCAACCATCTTTTTCCATCTCCCGGTTCTTAAAATCTATTCCATACACCGGCCCCTGATAGGGGACAAAACAGAGATTAAACTGGTAAGAACAGATTATTTTAATTTTTAAAAAAGAGGACAGCCTCTGCGGAGCTGGGTATTTTTTGGCCGCATTACTGAACTCTCATGCACAATGGCTGTAGGCTCATGCGTCCTTTTGCGGAGGTGACAAACCTGGTCAGTCAAACCCAAGGCAACATCATCGACCTCATCCCATATGCGTTTTTTCTGGAGCGTGCCCTGCGAAGACTGCTGGATCAGGCCGTAGATGAGCATGAAGAGGAAGAGTTGTGGTCACCATCACCACCAGAAGCAGCCAGTCGTCGTCGATTGCTGGACCTGCGGCAACGCAGAGAGAGGAGTCTGAAAAAGAGGAGTCAGAGGAGGAACGTGGCTTTGAGAAGGTGGAAGACCAACCACAGCAGGCGTCCCAGGGGGCTTGTTGTCACCTTTCGGGGACCCTTGGTGTTGTATGTGGCTGGGTGGAGGAAGAGACCTTCAATGACGTCAGTGAGGACAAGGAACGGGACATGTCTAGCTTGGTATCCAACCTTGTGCAAATGGACTGTTTGCGGTGCAGTAAACGGGGAGTTTGGTCTGTCAGAGTTTGGTCTGTCACTGTGAGCCGGGCGTAACCCTTACACTACCTGTTCGATACAACATCTTACCTGATGTTTTAAAGCACGTTATTCCAAACAATTTAGGAATGTTAGGTGATTTATGCCCTTTATGGATTAAAACCCGACTCTGCGTCAACTACCTAATTTTCCATTTCTAGTTTTGCAATGGATCCCCTCCCTGTGGGTTTTAAAATTCGACTGCCTATTGAAGTCTATGGCAGTTCGACAGGTTCGCCCGTTCGCAAACATTTGCGGAAATTCGCGTTCGCGACATCTCTAGTCTTAATACCTCTGAGCTGGCGTTGAATGTGCCTAAGTTATTTGGATGTGCAGGCCTCTTCCTAACTTAGGCGCATGTTCTGGCGGCGTACAACAAGCTTAAACGTATGCCAGCTACCTTGCTGGTGTAGATTTAAGCCATTTTCTATGACAAAAATTGGTGTAAAAAATGATAAATGAGACAGACCTGCCGACCCTCCCTCTTATACGCCCCCTTTTTTCAGCACTTGCTTCAGTGGCGTAAAATGGGGAAAAATTGCAGAGCAAAATCTGCACTTAATATATGCCAAAAAGTGGCGTATATAAATTTATAAATGACCCCCTAAGTGCCTCGGCCTATAGTATCGCATGAAAGTGTTATGAACCTGAGTTCAGGATTTTGAGCTGTTAAATGTAAAGGCAGTAAGGCGCCAACAAATACAGGTAAGGCTAACTGCACACTTACGGCTAAGCTAGCCGGCAGAGAACGGCCTGCTGGTGCTCTCCCGATCTGGCATAGCAGGGAAGCGGCTGGATCCTATTATAGTGAGTGGAGTCTGGCAGACACGTGGCACTATCCAGCTATGCCGGATAAGGAGAACACAGTCATTCTGTTCTCTTCCAGAGCGGCCTGCCAGATAGCTTTGCCACAAGTGTTAGCCTGAGTATGTTCACATGGCTTAAATCTGCCAGTGATTCAGCAGCAGAAAATTGGCATTTTCAGCTGCTAAATCCACAACCAAGCCTCGCCAACAGTTTTCCCATTGACTTTAATGTTAAAAACTTCACCTTGTGCACACAGTGTAAATTTTTTTTTTTTTTTTTTTCCAGTAGCTGATTTGATAAACATTTGAGAAGTGACATGTTACTTCTTGGAAGCAGATTTGATTGGGGATTTTATAGAAGTCAATAGGGAAACTGAGAGAACTCAACCAAATACTCTTCTAATACTCTAGTAAAAACTCCTCTAAAACCTTCACCAAGTTAGAAATCTGCCACTAAATATGACCTGTTTTCAGCTAGTATTCAGCTACTGGTTTTTCTGTTGTGTGTTTTATTTTTTATTAAACACTGAACAGGAGGGTTTCCCTGCTGGCAGGAAACAACTTTGAAGACAGAGTTTAAGAGGCTCTTCCCCATCACCTGCTCCAGTTGTTTCCTGTTCCTAGAAATGTGTTGAAGACTGTCTGGTTTGATGCGGGAGCAAAGATTCTCTGTTTCTGCTGGAGGGCTGGTGCAGAGAGTGGAGCGTATGGAAAAAGCGGATTTTCTCGAAATTTTGGGAGGCTACCACAGCTATGTTTAGGCCAGGTATTGCTGCCACCTGCACTGGTTGAGCCTCTCTGTTTGGCTAGATGAGCTTGAGTCACATCTCTCCTCAGGCATGTGGACGAAAGACATTTTAGAATCTTTACCGGTGTTGAAACAGGCATCTAATTATCTTGTAGACACATTAGAAGACTTGATTAGATTATCAGCTTGTAATGTAGTCCTATCTAACTCCATCACAGGGCTATATGACTCTGACAGGTGATGCTAGCTCTAAAGGTCACCTATGTGCCATTCCCTGTGAGGGTGATTCCCTCTTTGGTTCTGTATTAGATGATATTCTAGAAAAAGCCTCAGACAAGAAAAAAGGATTCCCAACAGAAAAACAATACTTCATCAAAGGCTGTCCTTTCCTTATCCAAAGTGCAAAAGACATGAGCAAGGGAGATAAAAGGGCCCAGACTTTTTTCAGCTGATGCCAGAATTCCTTTTGTAATTTCTACAGATGCTAGCAGTATAGGATAGGGAGCTCATTTATTCATTCACCTTGTGCAGGGACGATCGGATGATAGTATGACAATTCTTTCTCTAATTTAAAATAATTATCTGTGGTAAGTAAAACACAATTATGTAAAAATTGTATCTGATACCAGCATAGTTGCCTATGTAAACAAAAAAGGGGGCACAAAAGTAAAAACCTTGCCAAAGTGGTGGCAAAATTGTTTAACTGGGCAGATGTAATATATTATCTCTAGGGATGAGTGAATTTCTAAAAAATTCGATTCGGACAGTTCATCGAATTTCCCAAAAAGATTGCATTCTATCCAAACTTATTTGTGACGAATCACGTTACAAAACAGCTATTTCCTGGCTGCTGAGAGCCTGTATAGTGGTGTAGAACACTGCATTGCAGAAACACGCATAGGGAGTCTGCTGTGGTAGTGAAACAGTTCTGTGAGTCAGTATGACATGCAGATGACAGGCGTCGCTCTTAGAATCACTGCACACTTGAGTTATTTGGTCAGTTTTGGCCCCGAAACTGACCAAATAAGTGAAGTGTGAACTCAGTCTTCCAGGTCAATGTTAGCATCAAGAAAAAGGGCACTCCTTTTACACTTTCGTCAGCTGATTCCACATAGATGTCTACAGAACCTGTTCTGTTAAACACTGAAACAAGTAGAGCCACCATGTGTTCAGGTGGCAACAACATGAGGAGTCAACACAGTGGCCCAGTCACAGATTGGGCCTTGCTGATCGTCCTCCGGCGGCTTGAGGGATAATTCTGACAACGGAGAGTATGGCATTTTCCCCCCACCACTCCGTGCTGACTGCCTGCTACCACTGCCTCTGTTAACCCGCGCACCACTACTTCTTTCTGGACAGGTAGGCTCCTGCATAGCAGGCGGTCTACCCCGGGCACGTTTGGCTACAGACTTCACCCTGCTGGCTCAGCTGCTGCCTGATGCGCAAACTGCCACCCTCTTCTCCTGATGATGAAGAAGCCTCCTCTTCACCCGGCTCCCATGAGTGATCGGCCACCTTATTGTCCACCACTGTCTGCACATCACTGATGTCACCCTCACTAGTCTTAGGGTCACGTGCCTGACCGCTCTCAACACCAGCACCCACGTGACTATCATCGTCGCTACTTGCTCGCCTACCGGTGGAAGCAGCGGATCTCTCCTCCTCACCTGTCTGTTGGACATACTGTACTGTAACATTAACTGCAAGGGTAAAAGAGCTATAGTATCAGGCTGCAATTTCACACCGTAGTATCAACTGCGAAACTACTGATTGACGCATCAAATTAAGTGTAAAAGAATCAACAAATATGACATACTATGTTCCTTTAAAATATTAACTTTTATTGAACATGATTTAAAATAGTTATCATTTAATGATTATAGTAGGGATTCAAATACACTGCTCAAAAAAAATAAAGGGAACACTTAAACAACACAATGTAACTCCAAGTCAATCACACTTCTGTGAAATCAAACTGTCCACTTAGGAAGCAACACTGAGTGACAATCAATTTCACATGCTGTTGTGCAAATGGGAAAGACAACAGGTGGAAATTATAGGCAATTAGCAAGACACCCCAATAAAGGAGTGGTTCTGCAGGTAGTGACCTGACCACTTCTCAGTTCCTATGCTTCCTGGCTGATGTTTTGGTCACTTTTGAATGCTGCCGGTGCTTTCACTCTAATGGTAGCATGAGACGGAGTCTACAACCCACACAAGTGGCTCAGGTAGTGCAGCTTATCCAGGATGGCACATCAATGCGAGCTGTGGCAATAAGGTTTGCTGTGTCTTTCAGCGTAGTGTCCAGAGCATGGAGGCGCTACCAGGAGACAGGCCAGTACATTAGGAGACATGGAGGAGGCCGTAGGAGGGCAACAACCCAGCAGCAGGACCGCTACCTCCCCCTTTGTGCAAAGAGGAACAGGAGGAGCACTGCCAGAGCCCTGCAAAATGACCTCCAGCAGGCCACAAATGTGCATGTGTCTGCTCAAACGGTCAGAAACAGACTCCATGAGGGTGATATGAGGGCCCGACGTCCACAGGTGGGGGTTGTGCTTACAGCCCAACACCGTGCAGGACGTTTGGCATTTGCCAGAAAACACCAAGATTGGCAAATTCGCCACTGGCGCCTGTGCTCTTCACAGATGAAAGCAGGTTCACACTGAGCACATGTGACAGACGTGACAGAGTCTGGAGACGCCATGGAGAACGTTCTGCTGCCTGCAACATCCTCCAGCATGACCGGTTTGGCATTGGGTCAGTAATGGTGTGGGGTGGCATTTCTTTGGAGGGCCGCACAGCCCTCCATGTGCTCGCCAGAGGTAGCCTGACTGCCATTAGGTACAGAGATGAGATCCTCAGACCCCTTGTGAGACCATATGCTGGTGCGGTTGGCCCTGGGTTCCTCCTAATGCAAGACAATGCTAGACCTCATGTGGCTGGAGTGTGTCAGCAGTTCCTGCAAGACAAAGGCATTGATGCTATGGACTGGCCGGCCCGCTCCCCAGACCTGAATCCAATTGAGCACATCTGGGACATCACGTCTCGCTCTATCCACCAACGTCACGTTGCACCACAGACTGTCCAGGAGTTGGCAGATGCTTTAGTCCAGGTCTGGGAGGAGATCCCTCAGGAGACCGTCCGCCACCTCATCAGGAGCTTGCACAGGCGATGTAGGGAGGTCCTACAGGCACGTGGAGGCCACACACACTACTGAGCCTCATTTTGACTTGTTTTAAGGACATTACATCAAAGTTGGATCAGCCTGTAGTGTGTTTTTCCACTTTAATTTTGAGTGTGACTCCAAATCCAGACCTCCATGGGTTAAAAAATTTGATTTCCATATTTTTTTTTTGTGTTATTTTGTTGTCAGCACATTCAAATATGTAAAGAACAAAGTATTTCAGAAGAATATTTAATTAATTCAGATCTAGGATGTGTTATTTTTGTGTTCCCTTTATTTTTTGAGCAGTGTATATAGCGCCATAATAAATATTCATTACACAAACAAGAATCTAATATGATATAAAGGTCAATAATTTCAGCTCCTTATCTATCCAGGTGGAATAAATGTAACCAACTATGGGAATATCTCTCTAATATACAGTCCTGAACAAAAGTTTAAGACCACTTGAAAAATTGCAAAAAATCATATTTAGCATGGCTGGATCTTAACAAGGTTCCAAGTAGAGCTTCAACATGCAACAAGAAGAAATGGGAGTGAGACAAAACATTTTTTGTGCATTAAATTTAATGAAAACAACGAATAAACTGAAACAGGCTGTTTTTCAGCTGATCAAAAGTTTAGGACCACACCTCCAAAAAAAAAAACTAAACCCCCCAAAACAGAAATCCAACTTCCAAACATGAACTCAGTAATGAGTAGCTCCGCCGTTATTGTTTATCACTTCAAAAATTTGTTTCAGCATGCTTGATGCAAGCGTTTCCAGGAGGTGAGTGGGAACATTTCTCCAAGTAGTGAAGACGGCCGCACAAAGGCCATCTACTGTCTGGAACTGTTGTCCATTTTTGGAAACTTCCCTTGCCATCCATCCCCAAAGGTTCTCAATTGGATTTAGATCAGGGGAACACGCAGGATGGGCCAAAAGAGTGATGTTATTCTCCTGGAAGAAGTCCCTTGTCCTGCGGGAATTGTGTACTGTAGCGTTGTCCTGTTGAAAAACCCAGTCGTTACCACACAGACGAGGGTCCTCAGTCATGAGGAATGCTCTCTGCAACATCTGGACATAGCCAGCGGCCGTTTGACGCCCCTGCACTTCCTGAAGCTCCATTGTTCCACTGAAGGAAAAAGCACCCCAGACCATTATGGTGTCCCCTTCACTGTGGCGCGTAGAAAACATCTCAGGTGGGATCTGCTTGTCATCCCAGTAACGTTGGAAACCATCAAGGTTAAATTTTTTCTCTTCAGAGAATAAAACTTTCTTCCACCTTTGAATGTCCCATGTTTGGTGCTCTCTTGCAAAGTCCAAACGAGCAGGCTGCAAGTAACTTGAAAAGGAATGGTCTCGGATACAAATGGAGATCCTCTTTAACCACCTCAGCCCCCAGTGCTTAAACACCCTGAAAGACCAGGCCACTTTTTACACTTCTGACCTACACTACTTTCACCGTTTATTGCTCGGTCATGCAACTTACCACCCAAATGAATTTTACCTCCTTTTCTTCTCACTAATAGAGCTTTCATTTGGTGGTATTTCATTGCTGCTGACATTTTTACTTTTTTTGTTATTAATCGAAATTTAACGATTTTTTTTGCAAAAAAATGACATTTTTCACTTTCAGTTGTAAAATTTTGCAAAAAAAAACGACATCCATATAGAAATTTTGTTCTAAATTTATAGTTCTACATGTCTTTGATAAAAAAAAAATGTTTGGGTAAAAAAAAAATGGTTTGGGTAAAAGTTATAGCGTTTACAAACTATGGTACAAAAATGTGAATTTCCGCTTTTTGAAGCAGCTCTGACTTTCTGAGCACCTGTCATGTTTCCTGAGGTTCTACAATGGCCAGACAGTACAAACACCCCACAAATGACCCCATTTCTGAAAGTACACACCCTAAGGTATTCGCTGATGGGCATAGTGAGTTCATAGAACTTTTTATTTTTTGTCACAAGTTAGCGGAAAATGATGATATTTTTTTTTTTTTTTCTTACAAAGTCTCATATTCCACTAACTTGTGACAAAAAATAAAAAGTTCTATGAACTCACTATGCCCATCAGCGAATACCTTGGGGTCTCTTCTTTCGAAAATGGGGTCACTTGTGGGGTAGTTATACTGCCCTGGCATTCTAGGGGCCCAAATGTGTGGTAAGGAGTTTGAAATCAAATTCTGTAAAAAATGACCTGTGAAATCCGAAAGGTGCTCTTTGGAATATGGGCCCCTTTGCCCACCTAGGCTGCAAAAAAGTGTCACACATCTGGTATCTCCGTACTCAGGAGAAGGTGGGGAATGTGTTTTGGGGTGTCATTTTATATATACCCATGCTGGGTGAGAGAAATATCTTGGCAAAAGACAACTTTTCCCATTTTTTTTATACAAAGTTGTCATTTGACCAAGATATTTATCTCACCCAGCATGGGTATATGTAAAAAGACACCCCAAAACACATTCCTCAACTTCTCCTGAGTACGGGGATACCAGATGTGTGACACTTTTTTGCAGCCTAGGTGGGCAAAGGGGCCCATATTCCAAAGAGCACCTTTCGGATTTCACTCCTCATTTTTTCCTGAATTTGATTTCAAACTCCTTACCACACATTTGGGCCCCTAGAATACCAGGGCAGTATAACTACCCCACAAGTGACCCCATTTTGGAAAGAAGACACCCCAAGGTATTCCGTGAGGGGCATGGCGAGTTCCTAGAATTTTTTATTTTTTGTCACAAGTTAGTGGAAAATGATGATTTTTTTATTTTTTTTTTTTTTTCATACAAAGTCTCATATTCCACAAACTTGTGACAAAAAATAAAAACTTCCATGAACTCACTATGCCCATCAGCGAATACCTTGGGGTCTCTTCTTTCCAAAATGGGGTCACTTGTGGGGTAGTTATACTGCCCTGGCATTCTAGGGGCCCAAATGTGTGGTAAGTAGGTAAATGACCTGTGAAATCCGAAAGGTGCTCTTTGGAATGTGGGCCCCTTTGCCCACCTAGGCTGCAAAAAAGTGTCACACATCTGGTATCTCTGTATTCAGGAGAAGTTGAGGAATGTGTTTTGGGGTGTCTTTTTACATATACCCATGCTGGGTGAGATAAATATCTTGGTCAAATGCCAACTTTGTATAAAAAAATGGGAAAAGTTGTCTTTTGCCAAGATATTTCTCTCACCCAGCATGGATATATGTAAAATGACACCCCAAAACACATTCCCCAACTTCTCCCGATTACGGAGATACCAGATGTGTGACACTTTTTTGCAGCCTAGGTGGGCAAAGGGGCCCATATTCAAAAGAGCACCTTTCGGATTTCACAGGTCATTTTTTACAGAATTTGATTTCAAACTCCTTACCACACATTTGGGCCCCTAGAATGCCAGGGCAGTATAACTACCCCACAAGTGACCCCATTTTGGAAAGAAGAGACCCCAAGGTATTCGCTGATGGGCATAGTGAGTTCATGGAACTTTTTATTTTTTGTCACAAGTTAGTGGAATATGAGACTTTGTATGAAAAAAATAAAAATAAAAAAAATAAGCATTTTCCACTAACTTGTGACAAAAAATAAAAAATTCTAGGAACTCGCCATGCCCCTCACGGAATACCTTGGGGTGTCTTCTTTCCAAAATGGGGTCACTTGTGGGGTAGTTATACTGCCCTGGCATTTTCCAGGGGCCCTAATGTGTGGTAAGTAGGTAAATGACCTGTGAAATCCTAAAGGTGCTCTTTGGAATATGGGCCCCTTTGCCCACCTAGGCTGCAAAAAAGTGTCACACATGTGGTATCGCCGTATTCAGGAGAAGTTGGGGAATGTGTTTTGGGGTGTCATTTTACATATACCCATGCTGGGTGAGAGAAATATCTTGGCAAAAGACAACTTTTCCCATTTTTTTATACAAAGTTGGCATTTGACCAAGATATTTCTCTCACCCAGCATGGGTATATGTAAAATGACACCCCAAAACACATTCCCCAACTTCTCCTGAGTACGGCGATACCAGATGTGTGACACTTTTTTGCAGCCTAGATGCGCAAAGGTGCCCAAATTCCTTTTAGGAGGGCATTTTTAGACATTTGGATACCAGACTTCTTCTCACGCTTTGGGGCCCCTAGAATGCCAGGGCAGTATAAATACCCCACATGTGACCCCATTTTGGAAAGAAGACACCCCAAGGTATTCAATGAGGGGCATGGCGAGTTCATAGAAATTTTTTTTTTTTGGCACAAGTTAGCGAAAATTGATATTTTTAATTTTTTTCTCACAAAGTCTCCCGTTCCGCTAACTTGGGACAAAAATTTCAATCTTTCATGGACTCAATATGCCCCTCACGGAATACCTGGGGGTGTCTTCTTTCCGAAATGGGGTCACATGTGGGGTATTTATACTGCCCTGGCATTCTAGGGGCCCAAATGTGTGGTAAGAAGTCTGGAATATAAATGTCTAAAAATTTTTACGCATTTGGATTCCGTGAGGGGTATGGTGAGTTCATGTGAGATTTTATTTTTTGACACAAGTTAGTGGAATATGAGACTTTGTAAGAAAAAAATAAATAAATTCCGCTAACTTGGGCCAAAAAAATATCTGAATGGAGCCTTACAGAGGGTGATCAATGACAGGGGGGTTGATCAATGACAGGGGGGTTGATCAATGACAGGGGGGTTGATCAATGACAGGGGGGTGATCAATGACAGGGGGGTGATCAATGACAGGGGGGTGATCAGGGAGTCTATATGGGGTGATAACCACAGTCATTGATCACGCCCGTGTAAGGCTTCATTCAGACGTCCGGATGCGTTTTGCGGATCCGATCCATCTATCAGTGCATCCGTAAAAATCATGCGGACATCTGAATGGAGCTTTACAGGGGGGTAATCAATGACAGGGGGGTAATCAATGACAGGGGGGTGATCAGGGAGTCTATATGGGGTGATCACCACAGTCATTGATCATGCCCCTGTAAGGCTTCATTCAGACGTCCGGATGCGTTTTGCGGATCCGATCCATCTATCAGTGCATCCGTAAAAATCATGCGGACGTCTGAATGGAGCTTTACAGGGGGGTAATCAATGACAGGGGGGTGATCAGGGAGTCTATATGGGGTGATCACCACAGTCATTGATCACGCCCCTGTAAGGCTTCATTCAGACGTCCGGATGCGTTTTGCGGATCCGATCCATCTATCAGTGCATCCGTAAAAATCATGCGGACGTCTGAATGGAGCTTTACAGGGGGGTAATCAATGCCAGGGGGGTAATCAATGACAGGGGGGTGATCAGGGAGTCTATATGGGGTGATCACCACAGTCATTGATCATGCCCCTGTAAGGCTTCATTCAGACGTCCGGATGCGTTTTGCGGATCCGATCCATCTATCAGTGCATCCGTAAAAATCATGCGGACATCTGAATGGAGCTTTACAGGGGGGTAATCAATGACAGGGGGGTGATCACCACAGTCATTGATCATGCCCCTGTAAGGCTTCATTCAGACGACCGGATGCGTTTTGCGGATCCGATCCATGTATCAGTGCATCCGTAAAAATCATGCGGACATCTGAATGGAGCTTTACAGGGGGGTGATCAGGGAGTCTATATGGGGTGATCACCACAGTCATTGATCATGCCCCTGTAAGGCTTCATTCAGACGTCCGGATGCGTTTTGCGGATCCGATCCATCTATCAGTGGATCCGTAAAAATCATGCGGACGTCTGAATGGAGCTTTACAGGGGGGTAATCAATGACAGGGGGGTAATCAATGACAGGGGGGTGATCAGGGAGTCTATATGGGGTGATCAGGGGTGATTAGGGGTGATCAGGGGCTAATAAGGGGTTAATAAGTGACGGGGGGGGGGGGGGGGTAGTGTAGTGTAGTGGTGCTTGGTGCTACTTTACTGAGCTACCTGTGTCCTCTGGTGGTCGATCCAAACAAAGGGGACCACCAGAGGACCAGGTAGCAGGTATATTAGACGCTGTTATCAAAACAGCGTCTAATATACCTGTTAGGGGTTAAAAAAAACACATCTCCAGCCTGCCAGCGAACGATCGCCGCTGGCAGGCTGGAGATCAACTCTCTTACCTTCCGTTCCTGTGAGCGCGCGCGCCTGTGTGCGCGCGTTCACAGGAAGTCTCGCGTCTCGCGAGATGACGCGTATATGCGTGACTGTGCGCAGGGCTGCCACCTCCGGAACGCGATCCTGCGTTAGGCGGTCCGGAGGTGGTTAAAAACGTCTTCTTTATTAGGGCATTACATAAACCGCAGACACAGCCACTTGGTACACAGAATCAAAGCGTTGACGCGTTTCGGGTACTAGACCCTTAGTTGTAACAATGCTACACAGTGTGACCCCACCATTTAAATGAGTTTAATGCCCATCCCTCCAAAAATTCTAGAGGGAGGGCCATTTGCTCTATTGGTTGTCTCACTATGTATCACACCCTTCTTTCTACCTGCTAATCACAGGATTAATGTGTTACACCATGTGCGGGAACTCTGGATCCAATTTAACCCCTGGGAACTATGATCCCATCCTCATGATCAATTACAAGGGAAAGAGAGAAACCGCACAGTGTGAACAGCATATTCCATATAACATATAAAAACATAAATCTCAAAACCAATATACCCAAATACCCTCCAAACGAGCAGTTCTGTGGCGTTCAAGGAGACGAGGTCTTTGAAGACGTTTTTTGTTTTTGAAGCCCTTCAGTCTCAGATGCCGTCTGATGGTTATGGGGCTGCAGTCAGCACCAGTAAGGGCCTTAATTTGGGTCGAGGATCGTCCAGTGTCTTGATGGACAGCCAATTGGATCCTCCAGCTCAGTGCTGATGAAATTTTTTTGGGTCTTCCACGTGACTTTTTTGTTCCATAACCCTCAGGAACATTTAAGAAATTCCAAATGACTGTCTTACTGCGTCCCACCTCAGCAGCGATGGCACGCTGTGAGAGACACTGCTTATGCAGTTCAACAACCCGACCACGTTCAAGGGAGAGTTTTTTTGCCTTTGCCATCACAACGTGTGACTACCTGACAGAAAATGACAATGAATCCACATCTTTGCACAGATTTGGCCTTTTAAAGGTATGTGGTCCTAAAATTTTGATCAGCTGAAAAACAGCCTGTTTCAGTTTATTCGTTGTTTTCATTAAATGATATACTCAAAAAATATTTTGTCTTACTCCCATTTCTTCTTGTTGCATGTTGAAGCTCTACTTGGAACCTTGTTAAGATCCAGCCATGCTAAATATGATTTTTTGCCATTTTTCAAGTGGTCTTAAACTTTTGATCAGGACTGTACCTCAGTACATGTGACACAGAGGCTGGCATAAGACGTGCAAGGCTGTTGAATATAACATTCTAAATTAGGCTATAAGTGATTGTCTGCCTTCCTATAACAAACAACAAACGAATAGTGATGTAATATAATATTGACAAACTTGAACCGGACCTTCCTATCTGTAACATACCTTAAATAGAATGTAAAATGGCGACTACCCCTCAGCATGTGTTTCGCGTCCCTACTTCTTCAGGAGGAGAGGCTTAGGGGGCAGCTGCTGTCAAGGCCAATAAGATAATGGGTTGCATCAAAAGGGGCATAGATGCCGAACATAGTCCTACCACTTTACAAATTGCTAGTCAGACCACACATGGAGTACTGTGTACAGTTCTGGGCTCCTGTAAACAAGGCAGACATAGCAGAGATGGAGAGGGTCCAGAGGAGAACAATTAAAGTAATAACTGGAATGGGGCAACTACAGTACCCGGAAAGATTATCAAAATTAGGGTTTTTCACTTTATAAAAAAGACGACTGAGGGGAGATCTAATTAATATGTATAAATATATCAGGGGTCAGTACAGAGATCTATCCCATCAGCTATTTATCCCCAGGACTGTGACTGTGATGAGGGGACATCCTCTGCGTTTGGAGGAAAGAAGGTTTGTACACAAACATAGAAAAGGGTTCTTTACGGTAAGAGCAGTGAGACTATGGAACTCTCTGCCTGAGGAGGTGGTGATTGTGAGTACAATAAAGGAATTCAAGAGGGGTCTGGATGTATTTCTGGAGTGTAATAATATTACAGGCTATAGCTACTAGAGAGGGGTCATTGATCCAGGGAGTTATTCTGATTGCCTGATTGGAGTCGGGAAGGAATTTTTTATTCCTCTAAAGTGGGGAAAATTGGCTTCGACCTCAGTTTTTTGCCTTCCTCTGGATCAACTTGCAGGATGACAGATGCCGAACTAGATGGACAAATGTCTTTTTTCGGCCTTATGTACTATGTTACTATGTTAGGGGGATGCTGGGATAGGTTTTTAACGAGACGCTAGCCTATCAGGTACTGGAGGCTGCTACATGTGACTAAACAGTCATCACGATCATACTATCGGCGCATGGCTACCGTAATCATCGCCTGCCACGTATCTGCAACTCCCGCCCTTCTCCTGAGGCCGACGCTAAGTGTCGTAGGTGGACGTCGTCGTCTTGTCTCCTTGGCGACTGACAAAAGTGCTATGGCTGCCAGAATCGCCATGCGCACATGACTATTATATTAATATATTGGGCATTAAGCATTAATTTAACTATTGGTGAACAGTCGCCTCGGCGGCTAACCCTTTTCGGATTATCTGTTCTCTGCCTTTATGGTGTAATCACCTCTAGTATTCGATGCAGCATGCCAGACTGCAAGTACTTATATATAAACTAAATACACCCCAAAACTGGTTGTATCAGGCTGCAAATTCACCCCAAAAGCAAGGATGAATGGACGTACTTTTATATATTTAAAATAAATACACCTTAAAACTGTTTGTAACAGACAGCACTTTCAGCTCAATAAAAGATGCTAGGATTACTGCTATTACTGTTTAAAACAACCTTAAATCTGTAGTAATAGATCACTTTTAGTAACCCCAATTAGTGCAGCAAGGTGTAATAGAATAGCTCCTATTACCCAGACTGTACACTCTCCTATTAGTCCCTGATCTCTCTCTACAGTGTGGATAATGCCTCCCTATCCTTTCCCTACACTATGAATAATCTTTCCCTGAACTGTTCAATATTTATATTTTTAATTTTTTTTAATAAACTCCTTCCTAATCACTGTCCCTAGTGCCTGCAACGTCTCTCCCTGCACTAAGTTCACTGTAAAATGGTTGAGACCGGGCATGAGGAGGCTTTTTATAGGGCTGTGACATCACAGGGGCTGGCTATCTGCTGACTGGCTGTCTGCATTGCATTGTGGGTGCTCCCCCATTCCCGGGCTTCTTACTTTCAGCAGCCATTTTAGAAAATATTTGATTCCTTACCATGAAGCGCGAGGAAATTCGACTTCGGGGCAAATCAAATTTTTCCTGAAATTCGGATAGAATTCCACTTCATCAGCTTCGATTCGCTCATCTATAAATATCTCGGCAGTCCACCTAAAGGGCTCTGTGAATTTAGTCACTGACTATCTAAATAAGATTATGCTACGGGGAGGAGAATGGAAACTAAACCCTAACATTTTCCAGCAGATTTCTGAAAAATGGGGACAGCCAGAAGTGAATCTGTTCACTTTAAAACATAACAGGTTGAAAAGTTTTTTTCTCTATTCTTTCAGAATCAACCTTATTAAGTAGAAGTTTTCACCGACCCATGGCCAAATGGTCTCTTGTATGCTTTTCCTCAATTTTTTTTTATTCCAAGAACATCAATGAAGGCGCTGGAGAAGTCCAACTCATCCTCATAGCCCCATAATGACTGTTCCCTCTTCTCTTCAACATAGCAGAGACAAATTATTGGATTCTCCCCAACTTTTCTGATCTTCTTCTTCAGGGTCCAGTGGCACATCCAAAGGTTTTCCATTTAAAATTGGTAGCCTGAAGATTGAAGGCACCATCCTGAAGAATAAAAGACTTCCTTCAGTCTGGCCTGGATAGAGGACTAAAAGTTTCCACTTTCAAGGTACAAATTTTAGCGCTAAGAACCTTCATGGATGCAAAAATATCTGACTTTTTCACTAGTTAGATTCTTGAAAGAGGCATATAGAGTATGTCAATCTTTCAGATCAACTGTTCTTCCTTAGAATTGGAATTTACTTCTATCTAGCCTCATGGAAGCCCCATTTGAACCAATTGTGGAGATTTCATTGAGGCTTCTTAGATTAAAAAACACGTTTTTGTTAGCCATCACCAGCTACAAGAATAAGGGAGATCCAAGCCTTCTGCAAAACACCGTTTCTAGACATTCTGGATTATAGAATTATTCTCAAGCACCATCCTGCCTTCTTACCATAAATCGTGTCTGTTTCACTGTCAACGGGAATTCACATTACTGTCCTTTTGTGCAAATCCATCAGGGGTTCTAGAAAACAAATCTAGATATACGCAGATGCCTCCTAAGCTATCTGGAGAGAACATAAGCCTTTAGGTGTGTCAGGTCAGAGGGAATGTTAAAACGTAACTTTTATTTGTTTCTTAATCAGGTTTCTTAATCAAGAATCAACTTGAGTGAACACCAAAACAAACAAACAAACAAACAAACATTAAAGGGACACTGACAGGCCCTATAAACATATTTCGATATTCCTATGCAGTCATAGATCTATTAAAGTGTATTCCAATGATATAAAAGTACCCCCGTCTGCATTGTAAACCATGTGAAAACAACTTTATATTGATCTGTCAATCACATTTCTTTATGCCCAAGGGGCGTTTTTTCTTCTACCTTTGTGCCCAGCCGTGCCTCAACTGTCGTTTCCTAGCGCCGCCCAGCTCATTATTATTCACTGCTCTGGGCGGCTCTTACATTCCCCGATCCTGTCAGATCCCGTGCACGCCCGATAGAGACTTATGGGCATCGGCCTCAATCGGACCATCTGCGCATGCGCCGGCACTCTCCCAAGCCTGTAATTGAATCCGATCTCTCCTCCAAGGCACTAGTATCCAGCGCTTCAGAGCGCTGATGTCATCAGAAATTCAGATGGTTAATGCGCCTGCGCCGGCCAAAAAACTCTTCTCTTGGGTGACAGGATAGGGGAATGTAAGAGCCGCCCAGCGCAGTGAATAATAATGAGCTGGGCGGCGCTAGGAAACTACAGTTGAGGCGCGGCTGGGCACGAAGGTAGGAGAAAAAACGCCCCTTGGGCATAAAGAAATGTGAAAAAACGCCCCTTGGGCATAAAGAAATGTGATTGACAGATCAATATAAAGTTGTTTTTACATGGTTTACAATGCGGACGGGGGGTACTTTTATATCATTGGAATGCACTTTAATAGATCTATGACTGCATAGGAATAACTAAATATGTTTATAGGGCCTGTCAGTGTCCCTTTAAGGTTTCATATAGTAGGTTAGATCTATTGAGCACACTTGCTGGGTTCAATTGCACGTTCCTAAGTCTGCCCTACCAGTGGAGCACTCGCCATTAAAATGGTGACCCCCAGCCAGTACTTGAACATAAACCCTAGCCTGTCTGCACCCTAATCCTAGTTGTAGACCATACTGCTGCTCCTGGATCAGCTCCTCAGGGAGTACATGGAGCTAGGACTGTGGAAGATAGCTGTTCAGAGAGGCCACTGCCTCAATTTATAAATGCTATAAAGCAAAAAAAAAATGAAAAGATTTTCCGTAACCTCCACAACGACACACTCTTTTTTTTCCCCACCTTTAATCTTTTTTTCAATTTATGTGTGATTAAATATTATCTTGCATATCTAGTGTTCTTTGTCACTAACAAAGGAGCCTTTTAAACTTTGTATTCCAAGTCGTTTCCTGTCCCTGAAGGTGGGGAAACCCTCTTGTTCACTGCCGTTGTGAACATTTGCGTCATGTCTGAGTCTTTCACCAGATATATACTTTGGAAGTAGTCAATGACTTGCAACTATAAGTAACATTATTCGTTTTCCATAAATTTCACTGAAAAGCCAAATATCTTTAACTTTTTGTGAGTAGTGTATAATGCTCTATATGTATTCAGTGACATCACCCATAGCCACATATACGGTAATAAAGGTTTTTGTGTGTGAGTATGTGTGGTGGCCGCTGTATACGAAAGCATAGTCTATTACAGTTTCCTGTACAGTTAAAAAAAAAAAAACTCCATACTATCCTGATGAAGGCTCTTGGTCCACATAAGGTTAATTGGGGCCCTATGCCTGTGTTCAGCATATGTGCAGGGAGTTTTCGCACTTCATGTGCTGGACAGAAAAGGAAAAGAATGTGTGCATAGCCGAAGACGTAACAGGTAAATAAGATGAGAGATTAAAAGAAAGTTGAATGGGGACTGAGGTTGAACCAAACAGTGTGGACCTAATGAGCAAGTATGGGGGGGTTTATGTTACTACAGTCTGACACTTCTTAAATCCCATTACTCACTTCTTCAATCCCTTTACTGCCATAGCAGTAAAGTCTTACTGTTCTGAAAATAAGGCACCAAGCTGCTGTTTATGAGAAGGCCTGTAGGTGGCTTTCCTAATGTACAACATTGCGGGGTAGTAACATTGCTTCATAAGGCTCTGTAAAGCAAAATCATAATATGTGGCTTAATAAGCCTACTGTTCTGCAGTTCGACCACTACCCACACAATGTCCCAGGGAAAATTCTGTAAAGATGCACCAAAGTTAATTTCCAGGATTATACAATTATTTTCTTTTGTTTTAGTTCAGATTGAGGTCTTGGAAGCAACAAGCCAAATGATATATCCGAAAAACAACAAAACACATATGCATAAATAATATATTTTATTAAATAGTCACATAAAGGACAACAACATAGACAATAATGAATAAAATTGATGAACAAGTAGCAGTAATGTAGTGGCACCTAATGGCAAAAACCTGAGATAAAAGATCTCATGTCCAGACCAAATAGTGGCGTAAGCTTATTAAGTAATATAAATGTTATCATGCTGGCCCCATTATAAGTGTGAATGGATGCAGTGTGTGGATGAAAGTATTCACACCAGGTAGCTAAATGAATTGCAACATGCACCCAACACCCAAATACACAGCCAGCATGGAAAACATACATAAATTAAAGTACAATATGGGGGGAACCAACCTGGAGACCTGAGTGAGCGCACCCCTGACGCGCGTTTCGCACAGCTTCCTCAAAAGGGGCGTGTCTATTCGGCCAACACGTTGAACTTTAAATACTGCCACAGAGGAGAGATTGCGCCAATACCCTATTCACAGCACGCCAAACTGATTGGCATGCTCCGTCACCTGCACCCATACTGGACTCAGCCTATCGGAGCTCCGACGTCACTACCGCCCAAAGGTTTCAATCCCCTCTGCGTTCGATCCAGCAGCGCGACGTCACTTCCGCCCATACTCTAGGTAGAAGGCAGTACGTCACTACCGCCCACATCGCAACATCACTTCCGCCCACACTCGTTAACAGTGTCAGCATCACAGTGTCGCTGTCAGGGGTAAGCTCAGCCCAAGGTTCCGTCCTCACAATGAAAAATGTAACATATATAGAAAATGGAAGTATTAGACAAACACAAGGCTCATCATTTACGTCACTAGTTAGCCAATACAATATCTATGCAATATCTGTACATGTAATATAGCATAGGGGATTTAATACAAAAAGTGTGATTTTAGTCAATGTTGGGTAGTGTATGGGCTGGGGCAAGAGCAATCTGTCACCAACCCAATCACCAATCCACAGCATTGAAAAAGGTGAAGAATTGGAGACAATAATTACTAGTAAAATAAATAATTAAAGCAAATAAATCCATCCTACACATAATGTGCATAATAAATACTAAAAAGTTTTAAACAAGTTTTTTTTTGTGTACTATATCATAGTTAATAATAATTTCATAATTAGCAGGTGCATACAAATATCAAAAATAACGATGATAATATTATAACAATATGTCCGGGACCAAATGACCCACCTGTAAAAAATGCCATATATATATATGCATGTATACAGTATGCACGTATACCCTAGCCTTCCTTACAGTACTCTAAAAAATTGTAAATAGAATACAATACATAAACATCTAGGTGTGCAACACCCATACTGTTATAATGTCACATATTTATTATTATGCAATATACACAAGTACCCTAAATAAAGTGCTGAAGTGATAGAGTGAAAGTGCTCAGTGCGCATGCAGTGCAAAGTGATTATATGTGCAGGGCTCATATTAATACCCTGCAAAATCTAGAACATCTTTGAAAATAATAAAAGATGAAAACAATGAAACAAATAAAAGTGTAAAATACCCCCAAGACTAAAACATAACTGCAAATCAATACATAGATAGAGGGCCATCAGTATCACATCATCCAGGGTATTGACCACCCCATAAAGTGTGGCCATTATCTTCATACGGATCCTCCCAGGCGACTCATCAATGTTGGCAGGAATCGGACACACATCTCTCAATCTGTAACACATGAAATTACATGAGTGTATCCCGAATATGACACAAGATAAATCAGGACCTGTTAAAATACAAAAATCAAAATAAAACCATTAAAATATCAGTTAAGAACAATAAGTCCTGGGCATTGGACCCAGACCGGGAGCAGATGGAACGCAGAAAGCCTATAGGTCTAAACCAAGAACACAGAGGAATGCACTAACAAAGCATGACTATTGTATCTAGAGGGGAATCCCTAGGGAAAACCGAGGGGGGGGGGAAGGGGGAAAAAAAGGGGGTGCTGGGGAAGAGGAGGGGGAAGGAAAAGGGGGGAAAAGGGGGGGAGGGAAAAGGGGAAAAGGAAGAGAAGAAAAGGAAGAGAGGGAACAGGGGAAGGGGAAGGGGATGGGGGAGGGGGGGGGGGGGAGATGTCCAATAGTTGCATCATCTAAAGAAATGGCGCAAAACTGTTCCCCTCATTCAGCCCAAACGGTACAACTGTATTTAACAGGAATATCCATTTTGTTTCTTTTTGGGCTAATATTTTCTTCCAATCTCCTCCTCTTGGGGAGATCAGTACACGGTCCACACCCCTAATTCTGAGTAGGGTACTATGCGAGTTATGTTTTTCTTTAAAATGTCTCGGTAAGGTCTTTAATTGTATGACATGTTGTTCTTCTCTTGCTGCCTCAATGGCCAGTACGCCCTGACCCTTCTTCTTAATTGCCGTGACGTCAAACCCACATAAATGAGGTTGCATGGACATATAGCCCAATACACAACCCCAATGGTTGTGCACGTAATGGTGTGTGTGATTTTGAACACTTTGTCCCCTGCCGCATTATGGAAATGGGTTGCTCTGTCCATATTAGTGCAGGCAACGCACTTCCCACATTCTTTGCTCCCCCATGGTGGCCCTTTACTACCAAACAGCCCCCCTTCCTTTCGGACATAAAAGCTGCGGACCAATTGGTCACGCAGATTCTTTGCCCTCCGGAACGTTGTTGAGGCATGTGGGGGTATCACCTCCTGTAGCTGGGGATCAGAGGTCAACATATTCCAATATTTACTTAATGCCATGTTTACCTCTTCCCACTTGCTGGTAAATCCTGTAATGAACCTGATCTGTTGTGGGTCTTGCCGAATGTGTTTCTTATGAAGTAGGTCACTTCTCTTTGAAAGTCGTGCTCGCTTGTAAGCCGTCTCTATGCACCGATTTCCATATCCTCTTTCTTCAAATCTTCTTTTTAGGTCCTCCGCCTGTACCTCAAACAACCTATCCGATGAGCAAATCCTGCGCGCACGCAGGAATTGCCCCACCGGTATGCTCTTTATCAGGTTGCCTGGGTGTGACGAGCCTGCATGCAGCAATGCGTTCACGGAAGTTCCTTTGCGGTACAGGTTGGTACCCAGATGTCCATTGGCATCCACCTGGAAGATCACATTTAAGAACTCTATATCCGTACGGGCCACCTTAAATGTAAGTTTAATATTCTTAGAGTTGTTATTTAATACCCGGATATAGTTCACAAATTCCTCCTCCGTCCCCTGCCAGATAATCAGTATATCATCGATATACCTACCCCAGTATTGAACCTTACTGGACTCTGGCAGGGGACTGGATTGGAGGATGTCCCTCTCCCACAGCCCCAGGAACAAATTTGCATATGAGGGTGCACATGCCGCCCCCATTGCAGTGCCCTGGAGCTGTAGGTAGAAGGACCCCCCAAAAAGGAAGAAATTATGGGTAAGGACATAATTGAGAAGTATTAAGATAAAATCACACTTCTCCTTACCCATAGTTGTGGTCCTCAGAAAGAATTCCGTGGCTTCCAACCCGTCATGATGTATTTTAACAGGTCCTGATTTATTTTGTGTCATATTCGCGATACACTCATGTAATTTCATGTGTTACAGATTGAGAGATGTGTGTCCGATTCCTGCCAACATTGATGAGTCGCCTGGGAGGATCCGTATGAAGATAATGGCCACACTTTATGGGGTGGTCAATACCCTGGATGATGTGATACTGATGGCCCTCTATCTATGTATTGATTTGCAGTTATGTTTTAGTCTTGGGGGTATTTTACACTTTTATTTGTTTCATTGTTTTCATCTTATATTATTTTCAAAGATGTTCTAGATTTTGCAGGGTATTAATATGAGCCCTGCACATATAATCACTTTGCACTGCATGCGCACTGAGCACTTTCACTATGTCACTTCAGCACTTTATTTAGGGTACTTGTGTATATTGCATAATAATAAATATGTGACATTATAACAGTATGGGTGTTGCACACCTAGATGTTTATGTATTGTATTCTATTTACAATTTTTTAGAGTACTGTAAGGAAGGCTAGGGTATACGTGCATACTGTATACATGCATATATATATATATGGCATTTTTTACAGGTGGGTCATTTGGTCCCGGACATATTGTTATAATATTATCATCGTTATTTTTAATATTTGTATGCACCTGCTAATTATGAAATTATTATTAACTATGATATAGTACACAAAAAAAAAACTTGTTTAAAACTTTTTAGTATTTATTATGCACATTATGTGTAGGATGGATTTATTTGCTTTAATTATTTATTTTACTAGTAATTATTGTCTCCAATTCTTCACCTTTTTCAATGCTGTGGATTGGTGATTGGGTTGGTGACAGATTGCTCTTGCCCCAGCCCATACACTACCCAACATTGACTAAAATCGCACTTTTTGTATTAAATCCCCTATGCTATATTACATGTACAGATATTGCATAGATATTGTATTGGCTAACTAGTGACGTAAATGATGAGCCTTGTGTTTGTCTAATTCTTCCATTTTCTATATATGTTACATTTTTCATTGTGAGGACGGAACCTTGGGCTGAGCTTACCCCTGACAGCGACACTGTGATGCTGACACTGTTAACGAGTGTGGGCGGAAGTGATGTTGCGATGTGGGCGGTAGTGACGTACTGCCTTCTACCTAGAGTATTGGCGAAAGTGACGTCGCGCTGCTGGATCGAACGCAGAGGGGATTGAAACCTTTGGGCGGTAGTGACGTCGGAGCTCCGATAGGCTGAGTCCAGTATGGGTGCAGGTGACGGAGCATGCCAATCAGTTTGGCGTGCTGTGATAGGGTATTGGCGCAATCTCTCCGCTGTGGCAGTATTTAAAGTTCAACGTGTTGGCCGAATAGACACGCCCCTTTTGAGGAAGCTGTGCGAAACGCGCGTCAGGGGTGCGCTCACTCAGGTCTCCAGGTTGGTTCCCCCCATATTGTACTTTAATTTATGTATGTTTTCCATGCTGGCTGTGTATTTGGGTGTTATGTGCATGTTGCAATTCATTTAGCTACCTGGTGTGAATACTTTCATCCACACACTGCATCCATTCACACTTATAATGGGGCCAGCATGATAACATTTATATTACTTAATAAGCTTACGCCACTATTTGGTCTGGACATGAGATCTTTTATCTCAGATTTTTGCCATTAGGCCTACTCAGACTAATAGGTGACGTACGCTTAGGGGATAGACTTACTATCTGGTACCTTGGTGAGGTTCTGGTCCACAGTGCCACTACATTACTGCTACTTGTTCATCAATTTTATTGTCTATGTTGTTGTCCTTTATGTGACTATTTAATAAAATATATTATTCATGCATATGTGTTTTGTTGTTTTTCGGATATATTGAGTTATTGCTCACATATGATTTTCTCATTGTTTGAGAAATTATTTTCGATTCTACTAACAAGCCAAATGAGTAAAGTCAACGGCATCATCAGATCGGTTGACAATTTTTACACATAGAAGTTTGAGTATACAGGGAGTGCAGAATTATTAGGCAAGTTGTATTTTTGAGGATTAATTTTATTATTGAACAACAACCATGTTCTCAATGAACCCAAAGAACTCATTAATATCAAAGCTGAATATTTTTGGAAGTAGTTTTTAGTTTGTTTTTAGTTTTAGCTATTTTAGGGGGATATCTGTGTGTGCAGGTGACTATTACTGTGCATAATTATTAGGCAACTTAACAAAAAACAAATATATACCCATTTCAATTATTTATTTTTACCAGTGAAACCAATATAACATCTCAACATTCACAAATATACATTTCTGACATTCAAAAACAAAACAAAAACAAATCAGTGACCAATATAGCCACCTTTCTTTGCAAGGACACTCAAAAGCCTGCCATCCATGGATTCTGTCAGTGTTTTGATCTGTTCACCATCAACATTGCGTGCAGCAGCAACCACAGCCTCCCAGACACTGTTCAGAGAGGTGTACTGTTTTCCCTCCTTGTAAATCTCACATTTGATGATGGACCACAGGTTCTCAATGGGGTTCAGATCAGGTGAACAAGGAGGCCATGTCATTAGATTTTCTTCTTTTATACCCTTTCTTGCCAGCCACGCTGTGGAGTACTTGGACGCGTGTGATGGAGCATTGTCCTGCATGAAAATCATGTTTTTCTTGAAGGATGCAGACTTCTTCCTGTACCACTGCTTGAAGAAGGTGTCTTCCAGAAACTGGCAGTAGGACTGGGAGTTGAGCTTGACTCCATCCTCAACCCGAAAAGGCCCCACAAGCTCATCTTTGATGATACCAGCCCAAACCAGTACTCCACCTCCACCTTGCTGGTGTCTGAGTCGGACTGGAGCTCTCTGCCCTTTACCAATCCAGCAACGGGCCCATCCATCTGGCCCATCAAGACTCACTCTCATTTCATCAGTCCATAAAACCTTAGAAAAATCAGTCTTGAGATATTTCTTGGCCCAGTCTTGACGTTTCAGCTTGTGTGTCTTGTTCAGTGGTGGTCGTCTTTCAGCCTTTCTTACCTTGGCCATGTCTCTGAGTATTGCATACCTTGTGCTTTTGGGCACTACAGTGATGTTGCAGCTCTGAAATATGGCCAAACTGGTGGCAAGTGGCATCTTGGCAGCTGCACGCTTGACTTTTCTCAGTTCATGGGCAGTTATTTTGCGCCTTGGTTTTTCCACACGCTTCTTGCGACCCTGTTGACTATTTTGAATGAAACGCTTGATTGTTCGATGATCACGCTTCAGAAGCTTTGCAATTTTAAGAGTGCTGCATCCCTCTGCAAGATATCTCACTATTTTTGACTTTTCTGAGCCTGTCAAGTCCTTCTTTTGACCCATTTTGCCAAAGGAAAGGACGTTGCCTAATAATTATGCACACCTAATATAGGGTGTTGATGTCATTAGACCACACCCCTTCTCATTACAGAGATGCACATCACCTAATATGCTTAATTGGTAGTAGGCTTTCGAGCCTATACAGCTTGGAGTAAGACAACATGCATAAAGAGGATGATGTGGTCAAAATACTTATTTGCCTAATAATTCTGCACGCAGTGTATAGTATGGGTACCAAACTACATTAAGAAGGACCTTTTGCAGCTATTCTTCCTGACTGTAGAGGTAGTGAATAACTAAACTAAAATAATAACTGGAATAGGTGGACTACAGTACCCAGAAAGGCTATCAAAATTAGGGTTATTCAGTTTCGAAAAAAAGACGACTGAGGGGATATCTAATAACTATGTATAAATATATCAGGGGTCAGTACGGAGATCTCTCCCATCATCTATTTATCTACAGGACTGTGACTGTGACTAGGGGACATCCTCTGCATCTCGAGGAAAGAAGGTTTGTGCACATAGAAGAGGATTCTTTACAGTAAGAGCAGTGAGACTGTGGAACTGCTTGAGGAGGTGGTGATGGTGAATTCACTAAAAGAGTTCAAGAGGGGTTGGATGTATTTCTGGAGTGTAATATTACATGTTATAGTTACTAGAGATGGGTCAAATATTCTGATTGTCTGATTGGAGTCGAGAGGATTTTTTTCCCCCTAAAATGAGGAAAATTGGCTTCTATCTCACAGTTGTTGTTTTTTTTGCCTTCCTCTATCAACTTGCAGGATAACAGGCTGAACTGGATGGACAGATTTCTTTTTTTTAGCCTTACAAACTATGGTTCTCACTCTTTAGCATCCGCTTTGCAATCAATAGAGGAACATTATTTACTATTCAGGTGGAATTTTCTTCTTACACTAAGAACATGTTGAATTTATCCCAAAAATAATCATGGGGGTTTATTGTATCTATATACAGTTGAAACCAGAAGTTTACATACACTGTATAAAAAGACACATATGCATATTTTTCTCAATATCTGACATGAAATCAGAATAAACCTTTCCTGTTTTTGGTCACTTAGGATTACCATAATTATTATTATAATTATTATAATAATGAGAGAGAATGTTTTAAGGCATTTTTATTACTTTCTGCAATGTCAAAAGTTTACATACACTAAGATTACTATGCCTTTAAACAATTCTGGACTGCCCACATGATGGTGTCATGTGTTTGGAATCTTCTGTTAGGTTTGTTGGCAACATCTGAGTTAATTAAAGACACACCTGTGGATGAATTTAAATGCACCTGAAACACACTGCTTCTTTGTGTAGCATCATGGGAAAGTCTAAAGAAATCAGCCAAGATATCAGGAAGAGAATTGTGGACTTGCACAAGTCTGGCTCAACCTTGGGTGCAATTTCAAGATACCTGAATGTGCCTCGTTCATCTGTACAAACAATTATACACAAGTACAAACAAGATGGGAATGTCCAGCCATCATACCGCTCAGGAAGGAGACAGGTTCTGTGTCCCAGAGATGAACGTGCTTTGGTCCGACATCTGCATATCAACCCAAGAACAAAATCAAAAGACCTTGTGAAGATGATGGCGGAAGCTAGTAAGATTGTGTCAATATCCACAGTGAAACGAGTACTGTATCAACATGGGCTGAAAGGCCACTCTGCTGGGAAGAAGCCATTAGTCCAAAAGAAACATAAAAAGGCCAGATTAATGTTTGCAAATGCACACAGGAACAAAGACCTACATTTTTGGAGACATCTCCTATGGTCTGACGAAACTAAAATTGAACTTTTTGGCCATAATGACCATGGTTACGTTTGGAGGAAAAAGGGAGAAGTTTGGAAGCCTAAGAACACCACCCCAACTGTGAAACACGGGGGTGGCAGCATCATGTTGTGGGGTTGTTTTGCTGCAGGAGGGACTGGTGGACTTCACAAAATAGATGGCATCATGAGGATAGAAGATTATGTGGAAATACTGAAAAAACATCTCAAGACATCAGCCAGGAAGTTAAAGCTTGGGCGGAAATGGGTCTTCCAAATGGACAATGACCCGAAGCATACTACCAAACTGGTTACAAAGTGGCTTAAGGATAACAAAGTCAATGTTTTGGAGTGGGCATCACAAAGCCCTGATTTCAATCCTATTGAAAATTTATGGGCAAAGCTGAAAAGGCAGGTGCGAGCAAGGCGACCAACAAACATGGCTGAGTTACACCAGTTTTGTCAGGAGGAATGGGCCCAAATTCTGACCAAATATTGTGAGAAACTTTTGGAAGGATGTCCAAAACGTTTGACCCAAGTCATACAGTTTAAGGGCAATGGTACCAAATATTAATGAAATGTATGTAAACTTTTGACTTTGCAGAAAGTAATAAAATGCCTTAAAACATTCCCTCCCTCGTTATTCTGGCATTTGGCAAATAATAATAATTATGGTAATCCTAATTGACCAAAAACAGGAAATATTTATTCTGATTTCATGTCAGATATTGAGAAAAACATACATATGTGTCTTTTTATATAGTGTATGTAAACTTCTGGTTTCAACTGTATAACTATTTCATGTGTAGATCTATATTGTATTGTCAAAGTGCATGTGACTGCTGTATATTAAAACAGGAATGCAATCCGCATTGAATCCAGTGCAATCAGAGCTGTAGGCTATTCTAACATCATCATCATCATCATCATCATATGCTGAGCTATTGGTAGACATATACAGAAAGCAAGGCTTTCCACAATCAGAACACAAAATTCATGTCTTTTTTCCTTTTTAGATTTCTATGACAAAAACTATCGGATCTCAGTAATAGAAAAGTTTTCCTTCAGCTCTCTGCTGGAGCCCAATTCTGTTTATGATGAAAACTAAAATTGACAGAACCACCAATTTGACCATGTAAATGAGCCGTAGAGCTATAGAAAATGATAAAAAGTTATGGCAGTGCTGCTTACTTGATGTGCAATAGCAGAAGTGAAAACGTCGGCTCCACTAAAAATACAAAAGCTGCAAGGTATCTGGTTGTTTAGCACAGGCTTTATAAAGACATAAAGCACAGCTAATCTGTCAATGGTCAAGTACACAATAATCGTAAAAATGGTTGAGGCTTTCAGGAATAAGATCAATATAAATGCGTTATTATTTCACTTGGGATAAAGCTGCTAAGCATCTGAGCTTGTGAAATGCAAGATGTAATCTGATACTAGTGCTAAAATTCTCTCTGAAATATTACTTTTACCTAAATTGCCAGTTATTTAATGATAATGTTGCTTAAGATCATAGGATTTATGTTTAAATATGTTTATTGGTTTACAAAGAACGGTATTACACATGAAAACCAATATCTTTGTAGTCAAAATATTGAAAACATTTTAGATATAACATAGTCCTATAACAAAGGACTTCAAAGAAGATGCAAAGGAACAAAAACCTCCAGTTAACATCAATAGTTGGAGAAGGGAAATAAAATACTGAAGAAAGAGAAATGAGAGGGTAAAAGAATAAAAATAAGAAGAAAGCGATTGAATGGGAGTAACAGAGTCACTCTTTCTCATTTTTCCTCTTCATTTGTCACTGTCACTAGTGGGGTACCTCAGGGGTCAGTATTGGGCCCTATTCTCTTCAATATATTTATTAATGATCTTGTAGAAGGCTTGCATAGTAAAGTATCAATTTTCGCAGATGACACTAAACTGTGTAAAGTAATTTACACTGAAGAGGACAGTATACTACTACAGAGGGATCTGGATAGATTGGAGGCTTGGGCAGATAAGTGGCAGATGAGGTTTAACACTGATAAATGTAAGGTTATGCACATGGGAAGGAAAAATGCAAGTCACCCGTACATACTAAATGGTAAAACACTCGGTAACACTGACATGGAAAAGGATCTAGGAATTTTAATAAACAGCAAACTAAACAGCAAAAACCAGTGTCAGGCAGCTGCTGCCAAGGCCAACAAGATAATGGGTTGCATCAAAAGGGGCATAGATTCCCGTGATATGAACATAGTCCTACCACTTTACAAATCGCTAGTCAGACCACACATGGAGTACTGTGTACAGTTCTGGGCTCCTGTAAACAAGGCAGACATAGCAGAGCTGGAGAGGGTCCAGAGGAGGGCAACTAAAGTAATAACTGGAATGGGGCAACTACAGTACCCTGAAAGATTATCAAAATTAGGGTTATTCACTTTAGAAAAAAGACGACTGAGGGGAGATCTAATTAATATGTATAAATATATCAGGGGTCAGTACAGAGATCTATCCCATCAGCTATTTATCCCCAGGACTGTGACTGTGACGAGGGGACATCCTCTGCGTCTGGAGGAAAGAAGGTTTGTACACAAACATAGAAGAGGATTCTTTACGGTAAGAGCAGTGAGACTATGGAACTCTCTGCCTGAGGAGGTGGTGATGGTGAGTACAATAAAGGAATTCAAGAGGGGCCTGGATGTGTTTCTAGAGCGTAATAATATTACAGGCTATAGCTACTAGAGAGGGGTCGTTGATCCAGGGAGTTATTCTGATTGGAGTCGGGAAGAAATTTTTTATTCCCCTAAAGTGGAGAAAATTGGCTTCTACCTCACAGGGTTTTTTGCCTTCCTCTGGATCAACTTGCAGGATAACAGGCCGAACTGGATGGACAAATGTCTTTTTTCGGCCTTATGTACTATGTTACTATGTTACTATGTTACTATTTCTACATTGATGAAAATAATGATTCAGAAGTAGTAGAAAAAATCTTAGATTAAAATGCTAGTGGGATCGCATATTTAGAAGCTGTCCAATGACATCAGTTGGAAATGAATTTATCACATGAGTGCTGTTTATGGGCAAACATATTCATTTGTGTAGTTAGTATTAACTTTAGCTATAATAATATGTAATTATGGTATGTATGTAGGTAGATCGGTAGAAGCTATGGTTAGAATGTAAGATAAAACAACTCTTTTAGTGTTGCCCGCCGAGAGCATATCACTCCCTCTCTTAATGCCTTGCACTGGCTCCCCGTCCAGCAACGGGTGATGTTCAAGATTGGATGCTTCTTCATGCATAGGGTATTCCATGGTGTGGGGCCTTTGTACCTGTGACGTAAATTCACCAGGTACGCCCCGTTGAGGACATTGAGGTCTAGTAACTCTGCGAATTTTAACATCCCCCAAGTTAATAAGATCAGACGTGGAGGTAGATCCTTTTCGGCTCAAGGGGCCAGATTTTGGAACCATCTACCTCTGGCCCTGAAAATAATTCCCAGTCCTCTCATTCAAACGTGCACTGAAAACCTTACTTTTCAAACAGGCGTTTGATCTTCCTATATAACACTTATTTTTGGATTATATAATTTTGGGGGTTTTCCTAAATCTTTGTTCTCTTCAAATTCTCTATATCTCGCCCGAACCCTTTGATCCTTGAGATCCCTCTACCTTCCCTCCCTTTTTCTTGATTCTCTATTTGATAAGTGCTAGGAAATTGGTCTCTGGAATAGGTGCCTTTGTGGCCCATGGTAAAGTGTCATGCCTTCTTCTTCTTCTTCCTCCCTTGTTGAATCAGCCAGCTAAGCGCATCGAGGCCCTAAGGGGTAAGACTGCGTGTACACGAGATTATACATCATCATCATCATCATCATCAGTATTCAGTTTTTTAATCATTTGCTACTTTTTTTTTATATTATCCCCTATAGGGCATGCGCCTGGTATTGTATGGAGCGAGCTGCTGCTCTTAGCCTTCGCCATACGTGGTGCCAGCTGTATAATACAGCAGGCACCCAGCCGCAATGACAAAGAATGGAGATCATGCAGAACCTGGTCATTTAACCCCTCAGATGCCGCATCCTGTCAGGTTACGCAGAGGGTTGCTGCTCCTTCTGTCTTTCGTTCTGAGTCCTGCAATTTCACTGCCCTGCACGAGGCACAGCTCAGCAGGTGGAGTGGCATAATTCCATTCACCCTAATAGATCTCTTTTAGGGTGAATGGGACAAGGGATCAAAAGTTAAGGGCTAAGAGTTTTTGTGAAAAAAAAGTTTGAAAAAACCCATAAAAATATTAAAAGTTTAAATCACCCCCCTTTTTCATATTTGCATATTAAAATATATAAAAAATAAAAATAAATAAAAACATTAGGTATCAGCTTGTCATAAAATGTCTGAACTATTAAAATATATATTTTTAAAATTTCCTGCATGGTGAACGATGTAATGGAAAAAACTATAAAAACACGCAATTTGCCATTTTTTAGGTTGAATAACAGTGATCGAAAAGTTGTATGTATCCCCAAAATGATACCAATAAAAAGTACAGTTTGCATAAAACAAGCCCTCATACAACTCTGTAGACCAAAATATAAAAACGTTATGTCTGTCAGAAAATGTTGATTTTTTCAAAGGTCATTATTTTTTTTAAGCAAATAAAACAAAATCAAAACTATATAAATTTGGTATCACCATAATTTTATTGAGCAGCCGAATAAGGATGCCATTTTTTCCCGTTTTACAATACAAGACATGGCAAATTAAATGGTGCCATTAAAAATGGCATCTTGTCCCCAAAAAATAAGCCCTAGTATGGCTATGTGAACGAAAAATTAAAAAAAAGTTATGGCTATTGGAATGTGGGGAGGAAAAATCAAAGATCCAAAATTAAAAATAGGCTCAGACCTTAAGGTGTTAAACTCTGGTATTTTACATTTAGAGTTGTGTTAGTAAGCTTCTATATATCATGCCATGACATTCCAAAAAAATGTGTACTGAGCTACAGCCTCTTGACACTCATTCCAGCCACGCCCCTAGATTTTAGGATTTCAGTGATCAACATGTAGCATTTTAAAGATTAGTAAATAAAAATCATCCAACTTATAAGGATAGTTCCATAAAAATATTCTACATTTTTCAAACCAGCACCTGTAATTGAATGTAATTTGAAATTTGGTATAGCCACTGAGTTATTCAGTACAAATGTATCTGTATAGTGCCACCTGTTATTTGTTCTTTACCTTATTTCTCTGTCCACCTCACTGACATGGTCATACATGCTCAGTTCCATCCTTCAACTGCCACTAGTGATTATTAGAGATGAGCGAAGTTCTGAAAAATTTGATTCGGCCAATCGCTGAACAAGAAGTTCCATTCTTTATGAATTAATTTTTTAGTGAATCACAATAAATCAGGTATACCCAGACATTTCATATGCCTAATCATATTCATCCCTCTTGGTGGCCCAATCTCAGGGTGAAGGCATGGAACTTAAACTGCAGGGAGAATGTATCACTGTGTGCATTATGTTCTAGTGAACCCGCATTCCTAGTTACACTGTAATCTGTTCTGTAGGTACTGTGCAGTCCGTATTACAGGCAGGTGTTATTGCCATCTACATCACTGTGCAGTGCACCAAGATTCATAGCTAATCCCTTCTGTTAAACAAAAAGAAAAGCATACAGTACAGCACACTTCAGTAAAGCAAAAAACCCATGCACGCCCCTGCAGGAGCTGTGTCCAAATGGCTCCTTAGTGGAACAAAATTAATAAATGGAGGCAGCACCAACAAAGTAGTGGAAAAAACAATATTCTTTTAATGCATGTTGTGGCAGTCCAAACACTGGCTTTTTAATCTCTTATGTTAGCTGTAGATTTACTGTGCATCATTATTACAGTCTAATTTATTGCAGTGGAATCAACTGTGCAGTGCCCCAAGATTCAAGTAGTGGCCCCATGACACAGAGTGAGAACGATGACAGCAGCAGTGGCAGTAACAGTGACAATAGTGGTTCCATGACAAAGTGAGGAGGGTGGCAGTACCAGTGACAGTAGGGGCCCCATGACAGTGGGCAGGGTGGTAGCTGTGGCAGTAACAGTGACAATAGTGGCCCCATAACAGAGTGGGGATAGGGGAAGCAACACTGAAAGTGACAATAGTGGTCGCCCCATGATAGAGTGGGAGGGTGGGGCAGCAGTGGCAGTAAGGCTGTGTTCACATTGCTGTTTGTTTTTCTGTTCCATCAGAAAGACAGAAAACTTAAAAAATAAAAAAGCAAATCCTGTATTTTGAACATCCATACAGCCTCTTTCAGACCGTCAGTATTTTGTCAGTATTTTGTATCACTATTTAATCAGTAATTGTAAGCCAAAACCAGGAGTGGACCCAAAACAAGGTTAAAGGTAATATAAATATTTGCATCTTCTCTGTATTTTGGACACACTTCTCCTTTTGGAATACGGATTAAGTAACAATGTAACAGCAGTTGAACAAGATGTACCCGGCAATATATTAGACCGCCCTTTAATAGTGTGTCTGACGCACAGTAAGTCTATGTATAAAATAATAGATTAACTATGAATGTCGCAGCAGTTGAACAAGATGCACGCGGCAATATATTAGACCACCCTTTAATACTCAGTTTGACACACAGTAAGTCTATGTGTAAAATAACAGATTAAAGGGGTTATCCAATGTCTCCAACAGCCCCCCCATGTTCCGGGCCCCTCACAGGTAATATACTTACCCTGCTCCCTGCACTGCTCATGGTCCCCATACTACAGCTGCTGCTTCTTCCTGCACACGAATGAAAACATCCGGTGTCGGGGGCATAATAGCCATTGGCAGGTGGGGATGGGGACGAGCCCCACTAGCATCGCGGGTGATGCTAGGGAGGCTCATCCTCGTCCCCGCCTGCCATTGGCTGCTCCCCCCCCCCGACACTGGATGTTTTCATCCGTGTACAGGGAGAAGCAGCAGAAGCGGTGCGGGGACCAGGAGCGGTGCAGGGAGTGGGGTAAGTATATTACCTGTTAGGGGCCCGGCACATGGGGGGGGGGGATGTTGGAGACATTGGATAACCCCTTTAACTATGAATGTGGCAGCAGTTGAACAAGATGCATGAGGCGATATATTAGACCTTCCTTTAATACTGAGGCACAGTAAGTCTATGTATAAAATAACAGATTAAGGGTGTATTCACATGACCGTATAAATGGATCCGCATCCGTTCCGCAAATTTGCTAAACGGGTGCGGACCCATTCATTTCAATGGGGCCTCAAAAGATGCGGACAGCACACCATGTGCTGTCAGCATCCGTTGTTCCGTTCCGTGACCCCGCCAAAAAGATAGAGCATGTCCTATTCTTGTCCACAACCGCAGACAAGCTTAGGCATTCTCTATATAGCGCTGGCCATGTGCGGTCCGCAAATTGCGGAACACACGGCCGGTGTCCGTGTTCTGCGGATCCGCAATTTGCGGACCGCAAAACACCTACGGTCGTGTGAATGCACCCTAACTATGAATGTGGCAGCAGTTGAACAAGATACACGCGGCGACATATTAGATCACTCTTTAATACTGAGGCACGGTAAGTCTATATATAAAATAACAGATTAAAGAACTCCCGCAAAAATTTTTATTCTCTGACCTGTTCGAAAGGTACATGATGTAATCTGTAGTGAAGGTAATCTTCTTACCAGTGACTGTATTTGTGAGTTATCCCCTCCCTTCTGCTTCTCAGCTGTCTCATGTGACCATCAATTGGACTTTCCAAATAACACAGCATCTTATATGTGGACAGGAAGTCAGTTTCTCTATGTATTCTTATGGTAGCCTCAATGTCAGTCTCATAGGAATTGATAGAGAAGTAACTGACTTCCTGTCCTGTGTCAGTTGGAGATCAGAGAGTGGGTCACATGACACAGCAAAAACTTAGAAGAGAGGGGATAGCTCACAAGTACAGTCACTGGTAAGAATATATTCACTACAGATTACATCATGTACCTTTCTAACAGGTCACAGAATAAACATTTTTGCGGGAGTTCTTTACCTATAAATTCTGCAGCAGTTAAACAACTGCACACAGCGATATATTAGACTGCTCCTTAATGCTGAGTCTGAGGCACAGTAAGTCTGTGTATAAAATAACAGTTATACACGTGAACAAAATTGTTGGTACCATTGCATTAAAGAAAGAAAAACTCCCAATGGTCACTCAAAAAAACTTAAAACCAACAAAAATTATAAATGAAAATTTACTGATAATCAACTCATGAAAATCATACTGTCATGGTCTTACCTTCTTGCTGTTCTCCTTCGTTTGACATTTGCTGGCGGCCATCTTGGTTTCTGGGTTTCTTGTAGCCTTCCACCCTGCGGCTCCTCCTTCCCACTGGGAGGAGCTGGATGCCTAGCTCATATATATAGGAGGTCTGTGGCTTCAGTTCCTTGCTTGGTCCTCCTGTGTTCACATGCTTCTAAGACTGCTGCTGCTTCTGGTTCCTGATCCTGGCTTCGTCTGACTACCCTGCTGGTTCCTGATCCTGGCTTCGTCTGACTACCCTGCTGGTTCCTGATCCTGGCTTCGTCTGACTACCCTGCTGGTTCCTGATCCTGGCTTCGTCTGACTACCCTTCTGGTTCCTGATCTCTGGCCTCTCAAAGACTCTGCTTCGGTTTCACCATTCGTTTGGACTTTTGCTTGACAGCTTTATTTTCAATAAAGCCTTCTTATTTTCACTTATCTCTTGTTGTACGTCTGGTTCATGGTTCCGTGACATTAGGACCAAGCCATGAGTTCTGACGGTACAGGGCCATCCTCGCTACCCATGCTGGTTGCCAGACTTGATCTGCAGGATCACCTGTTGGGTCGGTTCGCTGTGGCGTTGCAAACCCTGCTTGAACGCACGGCTCATTTCGCTCCCGTTGCCGATGGGTCGGTTGTCGCTCCTACTGCCGCTCCGGTTGTTGCGCCAGAGTCTACTCCGACACCTGTTGTTGCGCCTGCGGTGTTTCGGGGTATGACCGGTTCTGCCCCTCTTCCACAGCGCTTTGGGGGAGAGCCAACTCAGTGCCGAGGTTTCCTTAACCAGGTGGGCATTTATTTCGAGTTGCTGCCACATGCCTTTCCTACTGAGAGATCAAAGGTGGGCTTCTTGATCTCGCTGCTCTCGGACAAGGCCTTGGCCTGGGCCAGCCCTTTATGGGAGAACAACAATCCGGTGGTTGCCGAGTTTTCCGGTTTTGTTGCTTCTCTTCGGAAGGTATTCGATGTGCCGGCTCGTGCTGCCTCTGCTGCGAAGCTCCTTATGTCCATCAGACAGGGTTCACGATCCGTAGCTGAATACGCCATTGAGTTTCGTACCCTGGCAGCAGAGGTGGGCTGGAATAATGAGGCTCTGGTCGCTGCTTTCTCTCATGGTCTCTCGGATGCCTTGAAGGATGAGGTTGCAGCTAAGGACCTACCAGTGGAGCTCGAGTCTCTTATTTCTTTCCTGATTTTGATTGACACCAGACTCAGGGAGAGACCTTCCTTTAAGGAGAGCCTGCGGAGGTCTTCTAACAGATTGGCGCCTACGTTTGCTGTCCCACCCGTGCCTCCCTCTCCTCCCACGCCTCCTGGGGATGACTTGTCTGGGGGTGAACCCATGCAGCTGGGGTTTGCTCGCCTGTCCGAGGGGGAGAGGGTACTCCGGAGACGCGAGGGTCGATGCATGTACTGTGGTCTCGGTGGGCATTTTCGGTTGGCATGTCCGAACCGTCCGGGAAACGCTCGTACCTGAGATCCTGTCGGGGGCAGATCTTGGGTGGAGTCTCCTCGTCCCCGGTTTCCCGTGTTGACAAACCACTGATCACTGTTGTCCTCTCCTGGGTCGGGGGCTCGGTGACGACCCAGGCGTTGGTGGACTCTGGTGCTGGTGGTTTGTTCATTGATAGTGTGTTCGCTGCCGCCAATTCCATTCCTCTGCAGGCTCGAGGTTCCCCACTGGCTCTTGAGGCGATAGACGGCAGACCCCTTCTGTCGTCACACGTGACTCATGAGACCCTTCCAGTGGGGATAGCCATTGGTGCCGTTCACAGAGAGTCGGTCTGTCTCCAGGTTATTTCGTCTCCACACTACTCGGTGGTCTTGGGGTACCCCTGGCTCCAGAAGCATAATCCGACTTTCGATTGGAGATCGGCCGAGATCCTCTCGTGGTCACCACAGTGTGGGGCTTGTTGCATCCATGGGTCTGTCAAGTTGCTGTGTACTTCCTCAGACTCTCTGTTGCCTCCTGAATACGAGGAGTACCGGGATGTATTCGATAAGGTGCGCGCGGTTGCCCTACCTCCGCACCGCCCATACGATTGTGCCATAGAGTTACAACCTGGTGCCGTTCCTCCTCGTGGCAAAGTCTATCCACTGTCGGTAGCGGAGAATGAGGCCATGGAGGAGTACGTGAGGGAGGCGCTTTCACGCGGACACATTCGCAAATCCTCGTCCCCGGCAGGGGCTGGATTTTTCTTTGTGAAAAAGAAGGGCGGTGAGTTGAGGCCTTGCATCGATTACAGGGGTCTCAATCGCATCACGATCAAGAACGCTTACCCGATACCCTTGATTTCCGAGCTGTTCGATCGCCTTAAAGGGGCCACGGTCTTCACCAAACTCGACCTGAGGGCGGCATATAACCTGGTAAGGATCAAGGCGGGCGATGAGTGGAAGACCGCGTTTAACACCAGGACCGGTCATTATGAATCCTTGGTTATGCCCTTTGGGTTGTGCAATGCGCCCGCAGTCTTTCAGGAATTCATCAACGATGTTTTCCGTGACCTGTTGCAGCAGTGTGTGGTGGTCTATTTGGATGACATCTTGGTATATTCTGAATCCATGGAGGCCCACATTCTGGATGTCAGACGAGTGTTGCAACGGTTACGAGAGAACAAGCTGTTCGGTAAGCTTGAGAAATGCGAATTTCACCGATCCCAGGTAACCTTCTTAGGTTACATCATTTCCGCTGAGGGGTTCTCCATGGATCCTGAGAAGGTTTCGGCTGTCTTACAGTGGCCCCAGCCCAGTGGTCTTCGTTCCCTGCAGCGCTTTTTGGGCTTCGCCAATTATTATCGGAAGTTCATCAGGGACTTTTCCATGCTGGCCAAGCCTCTCACGGATCTGACCAGGAAGGGCAGTAATTCCCAGGTCTGGCCGCTCGAGGCCATCCGAGCTTTTGAGGCCCTAAAGTCCGCTTTTGTGTCGGCTCCGATTCTGTCGCATCCTAACCCTGGGTTGCCCTTTGTCCTCGAGGTGGACGCGTCTGAGACGGGAGTAGGCGCCCTTCTGTCTCAGCGTAGAACACCAGAGGGTCCTCTGCTTCCTTGTGGGTTTTACTCCCGGAAACTGTCTTCCGCGGAGTGCAACTATCAGATTGGTGACAGGGAGTTATTGGCCATCGTGCAGGCCCTTAAAGAATGGAGGCACTTGCTCGAGGGTTCGGTGGTTCCGGTTCTCATCCTGACGGACCATAAGAATCTGACCTACCTTTCTGAGGCCAAGAGATTGACACCACGTCAGGCCAGATGGGCTCTGTTCTTGTCACGTTTTAATTACGTGGTCTCCTACCTACCCGGTTCCAAGAACATCAGGGCGGATGCCCTATCACGGCAGTACTCCGAGCTGTCCAGGGAGGAGTCGATTCCGACTTCGGTCATACCTCCGAATCAGATCCTGGCCGCCATTCGCACCAGCCTGACCTCTCCCCTGGGTGAGCAGATTTTGGCGGCTCAATCTGGTGCTCCCCCTGGGAGACCCAACGGCAGATGTTTTGTGCCTGAGGAGTTGCGCACTCGGTTGTTGCGAACCTACCATAACTCCAAGACCGCGGAGCAACCTGGAAAGAATCAGCTGTCCTGGGCTGTTTCACGTCTGTTCTGGTGGCCTTCCCTACGTTCCGACATCGCCGCATATGTAGCGGCATGCTCCGTTTGTGCCCAGAGTAAGTCCCCTCGGCACCTTCCGTTGGGCCTTCTGCAACCCATAGCCACCGGGGAGCGCCCATGGTCACACCTGGGGAGGGATTTCATTGTGGACCTCCCTGCATCCCGAGGCCATACGGTCATTCTCATGATTGTGAATCGGTTTTCCAAAATGTGCCACTGTGTTCCTCTCAAGAAGTTACCCTCTGCACAAGAGTTGGCCACGATTTTTGCCAGGGAGGTCTTCCGGTTGCACGGTTTGCCCAAGGAGATTGTGTCGGATCGGGGGAGTCAGTTTGTGTCCAGGTTCTGGCGCGCCTTTTGCTCCCAGTTGGGGATTCATCTCTCCTTCTCCTCGGCCTACCACCCTCAGTCCAATGGGGCCGCAGAACGATCCAATCAGGCCTTGGAGCAATTCCTTCGTTGCTATGTCTCCGATCACCAAGACAATTGGGTTGACCTTCTGCCTTGGGCTGAGTTTGCCAGGAACACGGTGGTGAACTCTTCCTCTGGGACGTCTCCCTTCATGGCCAATTATGGGTTCCAACCTGCCGTGTTACCGGAGGTATTCTCTCCCCAGGATATTCCGGCTGTGGAGGATCACCTTTCCGTCCTACGTGCTTCTTGGGTACAGATCCAGAAGTCCCTTGAGGCCTCTGCGCAGCGCCAGAGACTCCAGGCTGATCGCAGACGAGCGCCTGCTCCTTCCTACCAGGTCGGAGACCGTGTATGGTTGTCCACCCGCAACCTCAACCTTCGAGTGCCCACTCCCAAGCTGGCGCCTCGCTTTGTTGGTCCCTTCCGAGTGCTTCGCAGGGTAAACCCGGTAGCCTATGCCCTTGCGCTTCCTCCTGGCATGCGGATCTCTAACGTGTTTCATGTCTCCCTGTTGAAGCCACTGGTGTGTAATCGTTTCACTTCCTCGGTTCCTCGGCCTCGTCCGGTCCGAGTGGGCAATCATGAGGAGTATGAGGTGAGCAATATCCTGGACTCACGCCTGGTCCGCGGTCGGGTGCAGTTTTTGGTCCATTGGCGTGGTTATGGTCCAGAGGAGCGTTCCTGGGTTCCCTCCGCAGATGTCCATGCTCCTGCCTTGCTCCGAGCCTTCCACGCACGCTTCCCTCAGAAACCGTTTTTTGCTCCGCGGAGGAGGGGCCCTTGAGGGGGAGGTACTGTCATGGTCTTACCTTCTTGCTGTTCTCCTTCGTTTAACATGTGCTGGCGGCCATCTTGGTTTCTGGGTTTCTTGTAGCCTTCCACCCTGCGGCTCCTCCTTCCCACTGGGAGGAGCTGGATGCCTAGCTCATATATATAGGAGGTCTGTGGCTTCAGTTCCTTGCTTGGTCCTCCTGTGTTCACATGCTTCTAAGACTGCTGCTGCTTCTGGTTCCTGATCCTGGCTTCGTCTGACTACCCTGCTGGTTCCTGATCCTGGCTTCGTCTGACTACCCTGCTGGTTCCTGATCCTGGCTTCGTCTGACTACCCTGCTGGTTCCTGATCCTGGCTTCGTCTGACTACCCTTCTGGTTCCTGATCTCTGGCCTCTCAAAGACTCTGCTTCGGTTTCACCATTCGTTTGGACTTTTGCTTGACAGCTTTATTTTCAATAAAGCCTTCTTATTTTCACTTATCTCTTGTTGTACGTCTGGTTCATGGTTCCGTGACACATACATGGCATTTGAATTGTGGTTCAACAGAATGATTTTTAAAAACAAACGGATGAAACTGGCCTGGACAAAAATGATGGTACCCTTAACTTAATGTGCGGCTTTGAGAAAAAAGCAAAAAAGTTCAGTGGCACTCAACATTAGTTGCAGTTCTTCTTTATTCATTCCACAGCTTGGATAAAATATATAAGAACACAGACGGCAGTAGGTGGACAAACATACTTGCAGTGCAGAGGGATTAGCGGCGACAGCCATTGCGCGCGTACAGCGCTTCGTCGGGCCAACGATGTTGAGTGTCACTGAACTTTTTTGCTTTTTCTCAAAGCCGCACATATCTGTTATCTATAACAGTCTACACAGTGGAGCACCGCCAGGTTGTGAATTTATGCACTCTTGTTGCCAATCGAGTGACCATCAGCATACCCATATGGGAGCATAATAAAGGGAAATCAGTGTGCAGTGCCACTTAAACTATTCTCCTTACCACACCCCTAACTTAATATTTTGTTGCACAACCTTTTGAGGCAATCACTGCAATGAAGCGATTTCCGTAACTCTCAATGAGACTTTTCCATTTGTCCACAGGTATTTTGGCCTACTCCTCATAAGCAAATTGCTCCAGCTGTCTCAGATTTGAAGGGTGCCTTCTCCAGACTGCATGTTTCAGCTCCTTCTATAGATGTTCAATAGGAGTTTAGATCAGGGCTCATAGAAGGTCACTTCAGAATAGTCCAATGCTTTGCTATTCTATTCTGTAATGTTTTTAGCAGTGTGTTTTGGGTCATTATCCTGTTGGAGGACCCATGACCTGCAACTAAGCGCATTTCACGCCAGAATGCCTTGATAGTCTTGAGATTTCATTGTACCCTGCACAAATGAAAAACACTCTGTGAGAGATGCAGCAACATAGCCCCAAAACATAGAGAGCTGATATGACTTGCCAAAAAGCTTCAGTTTTGTCTTATCTGTCAAAAGGACAGTTTCCCAAAAGCTTTGTGACCTTTCAATATGCTTTTTGGTTAATTACAGCCTCACTTTTTTATGATTTCAACAAGGGTTTCCTCCTCTGTTGTCTTACATTAAGTGCACTTTGGCTAAGAAAGTGACGGATGGTGTGATCTGACACTGATATACCTTGACCTTGAAGTTCACCTCTAATCTCTTTGGAAGTTGTTCTGGGCTATATGATTACCATTTGTATTTAACAAAACCAAAACCCGCCAAGACGGTATATTCAGTATGAGGGGAGTATAAACATAAACTTCACTTTAGACACCTTCCCATATATAAAATATAACTTTTAATAGATAACTTTTAAAATTGGAGCTCAAATCAAGCCCAGATCAGGTAGGTCCTACGGCACATTTAAGCAATACACTTGATACCTCCAGCAGCAAGACTCATAATGTCATTGATGTAACTCACGGTTTTTAGAGATCTCAACGTCTTGGTAGAGATGTTAACCACCGAGGATCATAGATAATGTTCTGAGGTATGTATATAACAGGGAGAAAAACCGGAATGTGCGGACACGGGAGTTTCTATTCTTTCCCTGTTTAGCCCTTCCTAATCCTCAGCCCAGGGAAACCCCTTGATGGTAGGGGTTCCCTGTCCTCGTACCTAGTCTGCAAGTCACCTATTTAAACCCTTCAATAGGACATATCACAGGCAAATAACATATTCTGAGAGAATTTCTATTAAATGTACCAAAGGGAGCACTTTAAACAAAAAATAAATGCACAAAAAAGAATGCTGACGCAGCGTTTCCCCAGTAACAAAAAAGGCGCCTGTTACCTGAGAAGCCTACATCATAGCCCAGGTCTCCCAGTGGGTACCACTGCTTGTTTATCATGTAAGTCAGAGTCTTTACCTTGAGACTCTGCCCAGGTTATATTTGATTTAATCCCCTGACAAACCAGTCTTTTGAGGAAATGCTGAGTTGGGATTCTTTTTTGTGCATTTATTTTTTGTTGTTTAAAGTGCCAGTTTCATTAGTTTTTTTATTTTATTATTCTGTTGAACAGCAATTCAAAAGCAATGTCTTTCATTAGCTGATTTTCATAAATTTTTTATTGACTATTACTTTTGTCAGTTTCAAGTTATTTCAGTGACCATTGTGGGTTTTTCTTTCTTTAACCGAAAGATACCATCAATTTTGTCCACGTGTGTAAGTATGAATGTCGCAGCAGTTCAACAAGATGCACCCGGTGATATATTAGACCACCCTTTAATACTGAGGCATAGTAAGTCTATGTATAAAATAAATAAATACAAATACGCAGGCACACCACCTTTCCTGCGTATTTGTATTTATTTATTTATGTATTTATGTATTTACTTATTTTACCTTTTACACTGGGTGGGTGACCCAGTTAGCAGCAAACCCACCATTATCCATTCTTTTAGTTGTTGAGCCCTCCAAACTTTGCCTTTTCTATGTATAAAATAACAGATAAACTATAAATGTCAAAGCAGTTGAACAAGATGCACAGGGTGATGTATTAGTCCGCCGTTTAATACTGATGAACAGTAAGTTTATGTATAAAATAACAGATTAACAATGAATGCTGCAGTTGAACAAGATGCATGCGGTTTTATATTAGACCACCCTTGAATATTGATTTTGACACACAGGAAATCTATGTATAAAATAACAGATTAACTATGAATGTTGCATCAATTGAACAAGATGCATGTGGCGATATATTAGACCGCCTTTTAATACTGAGCCTGATGCACAGTAAGTCTATGTATAAAATAACAGATTAACTATAAATGTGGCAGCAGTTGAACAAGATGCACATGGCAATTACACTCAACCTGCAGTCTCGCTGCTGTCTCCCCATGCTCTCCCTACAGTCTCAAAAACTCTCCCTATGATCTCCCTGCACTTTCCCTATCCAATATTCTTTTTTAAACAGTTTTCAGAAACACTGTCCCTAACGCATGAGCGCTTTTCACGTCTCTCTCTATGTTCAGCTCACATTGAAATTGCAGAGAATGTGGGGAATGAGGCTTTTATAGGGCTGTGACAACACAGGTGATTGCTGTCTGTGGATTGGCCGGCTGCACTGCATTATGGATCATCTCACATTCCCGGGCTTCTTACTTTAACTTTGTAACACATGCAGCTGCTATTTTAGAAAAAAAAAATATTTGTTACCACGAGGCGCATGGAAATTCGGATTCGTGGATAATCAAATTTTTCCTAAACTTCGGATCGAATTTCACTTCGGATGCTTTGATTCATTCAACACTAGTTATTATCTACTGTTAGAACCTGACAGTTGCAGGAAGTGAGCTGCAGCAGAAAAGACACATTCCCTGAGAAAGGACACATCCTCTGATAAAGGACACGCCCCATGAGTTGCAAGCCTTAATAATATACAGCACAGCAATTGGAGGAATTAATGAAAAGGGGCATAGCTTATTAGACTCGGTTGTTTTAACCCCTTTTCATTGAGCGCCTTACATATAAGGTACAGCTGGAAGTGACTTTCCCATTCTACCGTACATTTATGGAGCAGTAATCGAATGGGCACAGGAGCTGTGCTTGCTCTATCAGTAGAGGGGCCTAACTGTTACTGACTGTGGCAATGCTAACTGTGGTATCTTAGGGGTTTACAGAGGGAGGAGGCTTCCTAACGCAACCCATGTGATCGTAGGGTGCCGATGGTTGCCATAGCACACAGAAGTCTTACAAAGTCCCCTGTATGGAAGCCTATGAGCCCCAGCCCCACATATGGGTTGTTGCTGTATTCAGGATAAAATGGTTTACTAAATTTGGGATGCTCTTTCTCTTGTAACCTCTTGTGAAAATGAAAAATGTGGGGTTAAAGCAACATTTTATTCGAAAAATGAAATTCTTTGTGTTCACAGTGTCTCTAAATTCTCTGAAACTAATGTGGTGCCAAAACACTTACTACACTAGGGTTTCCACAGTAAAGGTACCTCAGGGTCTCTTCAAATGCGACATGGAACCGAAAACCATTCCAGCAAAATCTGTCCTCTACAAGCCAAATGGTGCTCCTTTTCTCTGGGCCCTGGCGTGTGCCTAGTCAACAGTTTACAACCACATATGCATTGTTGCCTTAATCAGGAAAATAAAAAATTTAACAAATTGTGCAGTGCTTTTTTCCTGTTACCCCTTGTGAAAATGACAAATGTGTGGCTCAAGCTACATTTTATTGAAAGAAATGAAATTTCACAGCCAAGTGTCTCTAAATTCTATGAAATGCCTGTTGGGTGAAAGCACTCACTGTATCACTGGCCGATGGCAGAAAGTACCCTCCTGGATTCAACTATATTACCGTCCTCAGGATGGCAATACAGTTGAATACTGAGGATGGGACACCAGTATTTTATGCTGGACTATGGTATTTTGTTCTGTTGTGGAGTTATTTTTGGCTTACTACAGTATTGTTGGCCCTGCCTACTGTCAATGTGGACCTGCCTACAATATGGGGCTACTTTTTGGTTTTTCCCAGGCCACTTTAAGTTCCCAGTCCACCCATTACAGGGTCGCTTCAAATGTGACATGTCTCCCAACAACCATTCCAGTAAAATCTGCCCTCCAAAAAACATATGGTATTCCTTCCCTTCTTAGCCTTGCTGTGTGGCCATTGAGTAGTTTACAACCCCATATGAGATGTTTCTGTAAACAGGAAAAAATTTACTAAAATAGAAAAAAATGCCATTTTTTAATTTCACCTCCATTTTGCTTAAATTCCTGTGTGTTAACTTTTTAAAATTACTTTTGAATAATTTAAGGGGTGTACTTTCTAAAATGAGGTAATTTCTCTGTGGTTTCTATTATGTAAGCTCCTCAAAGTCACTTCAGAACTGAATTAGTCCTTAAAATTTTTTCTTGAAAATGTGATTGCTTCCAAAATTCATTAAAAAAATCTAAAACGTCCTAAAAAATAAAATGACATTTCAAAAATGATGCCAATATAAATTAGATATATGGTAAATGTTAAGAATTAACATTTAACTTTTGACAAGGCTATAGTACAAGCTTCACTTTCTTTACGTATGGCACCACACTAATTGGATTGAAACTAACTAAAGGATATCCACTCTGACCAGATCGAAGCTCAGAAAGGATCTGGACTGATCATAGTAAGAACTGTATTAGGGATCATGCACATGACCGTACGTATTTTGCGGTCTGCAAAACACGGATCCGCAAAAAAAAGGGAAGTCATCCGTGTTGCATCTGCTTTTTTGCGGATCCTTTGCAACAATGCCTGTCCTTGTCCGCAAAACGGACAAGAATAGGACATGTTCTATTTTTTTGCGGAACGGACATGTGGACATATACGTAAACGGAATCCAGTAATTTCTGTTTTTTTTGCGGATCCATTCAAATGAATGGTTCTTCATACAGACCTGTAAAAAAACTGAAAGGAAACTGAAAAAAATTTGTGTGCATGAGCCCTTGCAGTGAGTGCTTCTTTTCTATCAAGCAGTGGGTCTTGGTTAACCCTGACTCACATGTGGAGTGAGGAGGGTTTTATATACTCTATTGGATAGTGGTGCTATGCGTTAAGGCGGCTAACTCTATGGTTGTGAGCGTGGTTGTGCAATATTAATATGTTGAATGTATTACTATCTGGCTTAAAAAGCAGAGAAATAAAAATTTAGAAAATTGCTAATTTTTCCAAATTTTCTATAAATTCTGAATTTTTAAAAAAAATAAAAGGTAATACACATCAATTTAAATTTTCCATGAATAGTATCAGAATAGCTTGTAAAAGCGTTCCACATTAAATGACACATTAGATTTGTAACATATGGCTTTCTCAGGAAGGTGACAACTGGAATGGGTTAACACCTTGAATTCATGTGTTTTTATAATGATTGTAATGAAAGTTATGTTTTACCATAGTTGACAATAAGGTGGTACAGTGTAGTTTGCTATTTTGCTCTAACATTAACATTATAGAGTCAAAAATATTTGTATGTTTATTGATTATACAGGATTCTTCCACACTGGAGGAACTTACATCTTCCTTGTATTGACTTTATACAGAGCACCACAATTTGGAAATAATAGATAGATAGGTACACTTGAGGGCAGTGCTTGACGTTCATTCACAGTGTGAAAGAGATGCTAGAAGAAACTGTTACATATACTAGAGAACATCCTTCGCAGGGAATGCTTACTGATCTCTGAACTTGCAAGTTCAAAAGCAGGTTGTCCTGAAAAATTATGTAATGCACATATTAGTCAAAAGCATTTGACAGGGTTTGTTTAACCTTTTTTTTTTTTTCAGGTACACGATACATGTCTAAAAATACCATCCAACATCCGGAATCCTTCCAAGATGGCCGCACTGCTTCTCAGACTACCTGATTGACACTGTGCATTTGGTAGTCCATGAGCCTTCCTGCTGCTCTGAGATTAGCCACTACTACTCATGCCCACAGTATGCATCTCGTAGTTAGAGAAGAAGTGAAGGCCAGAAATGAACAGATCTGCAGCTAAAAAGAAGGTCACTGGGTAAGGCTACTTTCACACTACCGTTCAGAGCGGATCCGTCTGCATTATATTGTAGAAAAAATTCTAAGTCTGAAAGTAGCTTCAAACGGATCCGTCCAGACTTTACATTGAAAGTCAATGGGGGACGGATCCGTTGGAAAATTGAGCCATATAGTGTCAAATTCAAACGGATCCGTCCCTATTGACTTATATTGTAATTCTGGACGGATCCGTTTGCCTCCGCATGGCCAGGCGGAAACCCGAACGCTGCAAGCAGCATTCGGGTGTCCGCTTGCTGAGCGGAGCGGAGGCTGAACGCTGCCAGACTGATGCATTCTGAGCGGATCCGCGTCCACTCAGAATGCATTAGGGCAGTACGGATGCGTTCGGGGCCGCTTGTGAGCCCCTTCAAACGGAGCTCACAAGCGGAGCCCTGAACGCTAGTGTGAAAGTAGCCTAAGTGTACTGTTCATTCCACTTTTGATGTGTTTTTTTTTTTTTTTTTTACCCGGGGGTTGTTTTAGGTAGGTCAGTTCTCTCCAGTTGACTTTTCATGAACCTCAGGATAGAGAATAAACTAACTGATTGGTTCATAAACTAACCAACCTCTGTGACCTCCACCAATCCCAAGAATGGGAGTTCCATTACCTTGTCCTGTTTAGAGTGGCAGGTTGAGCATGCTCCTTATTGCGCTATTCATTCTATATGGGACCATTGGAAATAGCCAAGACTGTGCTCAGCTATTTCCAGTGATTCCATAGAGAATGATTAGAGCCAGGGGACGCATGCCTGACCTGCTGCTTCATCAAGACAGGAGAATGGGACTCTCAAGATCGGTGTGGGTCCAAGTAGTCAGAGCCCCACCATTCAGTTAGTCATTCCCTATCCTTTGGATGAGGGATAGCTTGAAAAATTGGCACAACGTCTTTAACCGCCTGCGGACCGCCTAATGCAGGATCGCGTTCCGGAGGCGGCAACCCTGCGCAGAGTCACGCATATATGCGTCATCTCGCGAGACGCAAGATTTCCTGTGAACGCGCGCACACAGGATCGGAAGGTAAGCGAGTGGATCTCCAGCCTGCCATCGGCGATCGTTCGCTGGCAGGCTGAAGATGCGATTTTTTTAACCCCTAACAGGTATATTAGACGCTGTTTTGATAACAGCGTCTAATATACCTGCTACCTGGTCCTCTGGTGGTCCCTTTTATTTGAATCGACCACCAGAGGACACAGGCAGCTCAGTAATATGTAGCACCAAACACCACTACACTACACCCCCCCTGTCACTTATTAACCCCTTATTAACCCCTGATCACCCCATATACACTGCGTGCAGAATTATTAGGCAAATGAGTATTTTGACCACATCATCCTCTTTATGCATGTTGTCTTACTCCAAGCTGTATAGGCTCGAAAGCCTACTACCAATTAAGCATATTAGGTGATGTGCATCTCTGTAATGAGAAGGGGTGTGGTCTAATGACATCAACACCCTATATTAGGTGTGCATAATTATTAGCCTTTCCTTTGGCAAAATGGGTCAAAAGAAGGACTTGAAAGGCTCAGAAAAGTCAAAAATAGTGAGATATCTTGCAGAGGGATGCAGCACTCTTAAAATTGTAAAGCTTCTGAAGCGTGATCATCGAACAATCAAGCGTTTCATTCAAAATAGTCAACAGGGTCGCAAGAAGCGTGTGGAAAAACCAAGGCGCAAAATAACTGCCCATGAACTGAGAAAAGTCAAGCGTGCAGCTGCCAAGATGCCACTTGCCACCAGTTTGGCCATATTTCAGAGCTGCAACATCACTGGAGTGCCCAAAAGCACAAGGTGTGCAATACTCAGAGACATTGCCAAGGTAAGAAAGGCTGAAAGACGACCACCACTGAGGATGGAGTCAAGCTCAACTCCCAGTCCTACTGCCAGTTTCTGGAAGACACCTTTTTCAAGCAGTGGTACAGGAAGAAGTCTGCATCCTTCAAGAAAAACATGATTTTCATGCAGGACAATGCTCCATCACACGCGTCCAAGTACTCCACAGCGTGGCTGGCAAGAAAGGGTATAAAAGAAGAAAATCTAATGACATGGCCTCCTTGTTCACCTGATCTGAACCCCATTGAGAACCTGTGGTCCATCATCAAATGTGAGATTTACAAGGAGGGAAAACAGTACACCTCTCTGAACAGTGTCTGGGAGGCTGTGGTTGCTGCTGCACGCAATGTTGATGGTGAACAGATCAAAACACTGACAGAATCCATGGATGGCAGGCTTTTGAGTGTCCTTGCAAAGAAAGGTGGCTATATTGGTCACTGATTTGTTTTTGTTTTGTTTTTGAATGTCAGAAATGTATATTTGTGAATGTTGAGATGTTATATTGGTTTCACTGGTAAAAATAAATAATTGAAATGGGTATATATTTGTTTTTTGTTAAGTTGCCTAATAATTATGCACAGTAATAGTCACCTGCACACACAGATATCCCCCTAAAATAGCTAAAACTAAAAACAAACTAAAAACTACTTCCAAAAATATTCAGCTTTGATATTAATGAGTTCTTTGGGTTCATTGAGAACATGGTTGTTGTTCAATAATAAAATTAATCCTCAAAAATACAACTTGCCTAATAATTCTGCACTCCCTGTAGACTCCCTGATCACCCCCCTGTCATTGATTACCCCCCTGTAAGGCTCCATTCAGACGTCCGTATGATTTTTACGGATCCACTGATACATGGATCGGAATCGCAAAACACATACGGACGTCTGAATGGAGCCTTACAGGGGGGTGATCAATGACAGGGGGTGATCACCCCATATAGACTCCCTGATCACCCCCCTGTCATTGATCACCCCCCTGTCATTGATCACTCCGCTGTAAGGCTCCATTCAGATGTCCGTATATTTTTTACGGATCCACGGATACATGGATCGGATCCGCAAAACACATACAGACGTCTGAATGGAGCCTTACAGGGGGGGTGATCACCCCATATAGACTCCCTGATCACCCCCTGTCATTGATCACCCCCCTGTCATTGATCACCCCCTGTCATTGATCACCCCCCTGTAAGGCTCCATTCAGATGTCCGTATTTTTTTACGGATCCACGGATACATGGATCGGATCCGCAAAACACATACGGACATCTGAATGGAGCCTTATAGGGGGGTGATCAATGACAGGGGGGTGATCACCCCATATAGACTCCCTGATCACCCCCCTGTCATTGATCATCCCCCCTGTCATTGATCACCCCCCTGTAAGGCTGCATTCAGATGTCCGTATGTTTTTTACGGATCCACGGATACATGGATCGGATCCGCAAAACACATACGGACATCTGAATGGAGCCTTATAGGGGGGTGATCAATGACAGGGGGGTGATCACCCCATATAGACTCCCTGATCACCCCCCTGTCGTTGATCACCCCCCTGTCATTGATCACCCCCCCTGTAAGGCTCCATTCAGATGTCCGTATGTTTTTTACGGATCCACGGATACATGGATCGGATCCGCAAAACACATACCGACATCTGAATAGAGCCTTATAGGGGGGTGATCAATGACAGGGGGGTGATCACCCCATATAGACTCCCTGATCACCCCCCTGTCATTGATCACCCCCCTGTAAGGCTCTATTCCGTTGTCCGTATGTTTTTTACGGATCCACGGATACATGGATCGGATCCGCAAAACACATACGGACATCTGAATGGAGCCTTATAGGGGGGTGATCACCCCATATAGACTCCCTGATCACCCCCCTGTCATTGATCACCCCCCTGTCATTGATCACCCCCCTGTAAGGCTCCATTCAGACATTTTTTTGGCCCAAGTTAGCGGAAATGTATTTATTTTTTCTTACAAAGTCTCATATTCAACTAACTTGTGTCAAAAAATATAATCTCACATGAACTCACCATACCCCTCACGGAATCCAAATGCGTAAATTTTTTTAGACATTTATATTCCAGACTTCTTCTCACGCTTTAGGGCCCCTAGAATGCCAGGGCAGTATAAATACCCCACATGTGACCCCATTTCGGAAAGAAGACACCCCAAGGTATTCCGTGAGGGGCATATTGAGTCCATGAAGATTGAAATTTTGTCCCAAGTTAGCGGAGAGGGAGACTTTGTGAGAAAAAAAAAAATCAATTTCCGCTAACTTGTGCCAAAAAAAAAAAAATTCTATGAACTCGCCATGCCCCTCATTGAATACCTTGGGGTGTCTTCTTTCCAAAATGGGGTCACATGTGGGGTATTTATACTGCCCTGGCATTTTAGGGGCCCTAAAGCGTGAGAAGAAGTCTGGGATCCAAATGTCTAAAATGCCTCATAAAAGGAATGTGGGCCCCTTTGCGCATCTAGGCTGCAAAAAAGTGTCACACATCTGGTATTGCCGTACTCAGGAGAAGCTGGGCAATGTGTTTTGGGGTGTCATTTTAACATATACCCATGCTGGGTGAGATAAATATCTTGGTCAAATGCCAACTTTGTATAAAAAATGGGAAAAGTTGTCTTTTGCCGAGATATTTCTCTCACCCAGCATGAGTATATGTAAAAAGACACCCCAAAACACATTGCCCAACTTCTCCTGAGTACTGCAATACCAGATGTGTGACACTTTTTTGCAGCCTAGGTGGGCAAAGGGGCCACATTCCAAAGAGCACCTTTCGGATTTCACCGGCCATTTTTTTACAGATTTTGATTTCAAACCACTTCTCACGCATTCGGGCCCCTAAAATGCCAGGGCAGTATAACTACCCCACAAGTAACCCCATTTTGGAAAGAAGACACCCCCAGGTATTTCGTGATGGGCATAGTGAGTTCATGGAAGTTTTTATTTTTTGTCACAAGTTAGTGGAATATGAGACTTTGTAAGAAAAAAAAAAATCATCATTTTCCGCTAACTTGTGACAAAAAATAATAAATTCTAGGAACTCGCCATGCCCCTCACGGAATACCTTGGGGTGTCTTCTTCCAAAATGGGGTCACTTGTGGGGTAGTTATACTGCCCTGGCATTCTAGGGGCCCTAATGTGTGGTAAGTAGTTTGAAATAAAAATGTGTAAGAAATGACCTGTGAAATCCTAAAGGTGCTCTTTGGAATGTGGGCCCCTTTGCCCACCTAGGCTGCAAAAAAGTGCCACACATGTGGTATTGCCGTATTCAGGAGAAGTTGGGCAATGTGTTTTGGGGTGTCATTTTACATATACCCATGCTGGGTGAGATAAATATCTTGGTCAAATGCCAACTTTGTATAAAAAAATGGGAAAAGTTGTCTTTTGCCAAGATATTTCTCTCACCCAGCATGGGTATATGTAAAATGACACCCCAAAAAACATTGCCCAACTTCTCCTGAGTACGGCAATACCACACGTGTGACACTTTTTTGCAGCCTAGGTGGGCAAAGGGGCCCACATTCCAAAGAGCACCTTTCGGATTTCACCGGCCATTTTTTACAGATTTTGATTTCAAACTACTTCGCACGCATTTAGGCCCCTAAAATGCCAGGGCAGTATAACTACCCCACAAGTGACCCCATTTTGGAAAGAAGACACCCCAAGGTATTTCGTGATGGGCATAGTGAGTTCATGGAAGTTTTTATTTTTTTTCACAAGTTAGTGGAATATGAGACTTTGTAAGAAAAAAACAAAAATCTGCATTTTGCGCTAACTTGTGACAAAAAATAAAAAGTTATATGAACTCACTAAGCCCATCAGCGAATACCTTAGGGTGTCTACTTTCTGATATGGGGTCATTTGTGGCGTTTTTTCTACTGTCTGGGCATTGTAAAACCTCAGGAAACATGACAGGTGCTCAGAAAGTCAGAGCTGCTTCAAAAAGCGGAAATTCACATTTTTGTACCATAGTTTGTAAACGCTATAACTTTTACCCAAACCATTTTTTTTTTACCCAAACATTTTTTTTTATCAAAGACATGTAGAACAATAAATTTAGAGAAAAATTTATATATGGATGTCTTTTTTTTGCAAAATTTTACAACTCAAAGTGAAAAATGTCATTTTTTTGCGAAAAAATCGTTAAATTTCGATAAATAACAAAAAAAGTACAAATGTCAGCAGCGATGAAATACCACCAAATGAAAGCTCTATTAGTGAGAAGAAAATGAGGTAAAATTCATTTGGGTGGTAAGTTGCATGACCGAGCAATAAACGGTGAAAGTTGTGTAGTGCAGAAGTGTAAAAAGTGGCCTGGTCATTAAGGGTGTTTAAGCTAGGGGGGCTGAAGTGGTTAAAAAGCAAAGAGAAATCTTTGATTCTGAATAGAAGCACATAAGACAAATGATGTGAGTGGTTCTTGATGTGCACGTTTCATAGATGCCTAGTTTTATAGCTCCCACCATGTATTTTACCCTAGAATGGCTTCTAATTTAATTTGATGCTTAGCCTGTACATATAAACAAATGTAGGGGATTGATATAAAAAGAATCTGACATATGGCATCAGGAAGGTCTGATAATTATACAATCTTCAAATTAATTACCAAGCCAAAGGCAAGCAAACATTAACATCCATAAAAAGCTCTGTCTGCATTAGCCACTAATGAGTTCATTTTAAGCTATCAAGCAACTCATTTTAGAAAGCATGGTCTGCATTTAATCATATCCAATCAGATTTAATAATTACATCCTGAACTGCCGCCATTGTTAAGTGTGAAATTACCATAAAATTGCAATTGTTAAACGTAGATGTTTTGCCTAGGTTTTACAAGGCACTAAACATTAAAGTAAGTGCACAGCTTGTGTTTTCAGAAGTACCTTTGTGTGGTATTTCAGGGTTTCCCTTTTACTTATTATAATCAGTTGCCAGGATATTGCACTGTTAACATGGCTAAATGAACAATGTTTACTGCAGCATCAAGACAATTTGCAATTAGAGGATTTGCTTCATTAGGCAAAGATATCCCTGTAAATAAACTGTACAATAGCTTATCCTGCTACAGTTATTTTCATGTGCATAATTGCAATAGTTGGCTATCTATTAGTGATGTCCCTATAACCATATAATGAGCAGGAGTTACGATATTCAACATGGCACTGCATTGCTCAGAATCCATTATTTTCCTGCGTGAAAAAATAAAGATGATAAGCACCAGTTAACTATATATTCCTTGTGAATCAATCATTTACTCTAGTTTTCTTGATGTTTTTCTGTTGACGTGCCTACATAAAAGACCTGAGCAGAACATTAGGATACAAGGAACAATCATCAGGCCAACTTACATTTCTGCAGTCTATACATGTGCAGTCCTCTAGTCTAGAGGACTACTGCTGAAAGGGTTCATTTAATGTTGCTAAGTTAAATGTAATTTACTTATGTCTCTATGCACTGTGTACACTGTATACCTAAAAGTAGTGATGGCCTTGCGGTTCGCCCGGCGGTCGGTTTGCGGCGAACTTTGACCCATGACACATCCATCACGTGGTACAGGACAGCCAATTGAAAAGTTTCAGCACATGGACATACCCCCTACCTTATAAATAGACCCGATCTGGCCGCCATTCAATCTTCAATCTTTCAATAGTCAATCTTTTGTCAGTGTAGGGAAAGGTTGCTGTGTGGAGCAGGGACAAACTGTTAGGGACAAAAACGCTATCAAATAGGTCCACAAAAGTCCTTTTAAGGACTGGTATAGGTGTACTATTGATAGGTGTGCAGTACAGCGGGGTGTAATACACTTATAATATACTTTCTAACATAGAAAGCTTCAGTGGCGTCGCTACAGGGGGGCAAGGGGGGGGCATTGCTCCCCCCCCCCAAGTCATTCCTTGTAACCTCCTGCCAGTGAGTACCTTGCTTTCATGTTCTGAGCTCTCTCTGCTCCTGCTAAAAAGTTTTAAAAAAAGTATGTACCCCTATACCCCCACTACCTAGTACCTCGCCTCATGGCCTGCCCTCCCTCCTGCTTGGTTTGCGCCCAGCCCCTCCTCAACCTGTCCCTGATGATTTGGTTACCCCTATAACTTAGGGTATAATTGGTACATTATACAGGGGTAATATAACTAAGGACCCCTGTATAATGTCCCCACTCCCCTGATAGCACTGAGTCCTCCTCAGTTATATTACCCTTGTATAATGTACCCTGATACCCCTTAGTTATAATATTACCCATAATGTCCCCTCATACCCCTCAGTTATATAACTGAGGGTAATCAGGGTACATTATACAGGGGGTAATATAACCAAGGGGTATCAGGGTACATTATACAGGGGCTAATATAACTTATATTACCACCGTATAATGCCTGATAGGCCTCCTGAGTTATATTACCCTTGTATAATTATGTACCCGGATACCCCTTAGTTATATGATCTCGGCGGGGTCATATAACTAAGGGGTATCAGGGTACATTATTATACATGGGTAATATAACTCAGGAGGCCTATCGGGCATTATACAGTGGTAATATAGCTTACATTACCCCTGTATAATGTCCCATGATAGCCCTCCTCAGTTATATTACCTTTGTATAATTATGTACCCGGATACCCCTTAGTTATATGATCTCGGCGGGGTCATATAACTAAGGGGTATCAGGGTACATTATTATACAGGGGTAATATAACTCAGGAGGCCTATCGGGCATTATACGGTGGTAATATAGCTTACATTATCCCTGTACAATGTCCCATGATAGCCCTCCTCAGTTATATTACCCTTGTATAATGTCCCCTGATACCCCTTAGTTATATTACCCATAATATCCCCTGATACCCCTCAGTTATATAACTGAGGGTAATCAGGGTACATTATACCGGGGGTAATATAACCAAGGGGTATCAGGGTACATTATACAGGGGGTAATAACCACCGTATAATGCCTGATAGGCCTCCTGAGTAACTTATATTACCCTTGTATAATTATGTACCCTGATACCCCTTAGTTATATGACCCCGCTGGGATCATATAACTAAGGGGTATCAGGGTACATTATTATACAGGGGTAATATAACTCAGGAGGTCTATCAGGCATTATTCGGTGGTAATATAGCTTACATTACCCCTGTATAATGTCCCATGATAGCCCTCCTCAGTTATATTACCCTTGTATAATGTACCCTGATACCCCTCAGTTATATTACCCTTGTATAATGTACCCTGATACCCCTCAGTTATATTACCCTTGTATAATGTACCCTGATACCCCTCAGTTATATTACCCCTGAGGCGGGTCCCATTCATTTTAATGGCAGGTGAACGTGAAAAACCTTCAGCTCACATTTGCAGCCAAGAAATAATTACTAGAAGTGCACAAATAGTCCCACAACATGGACAGTGACATACCAGATGTATTACAAGAACTACATGTGTAAGCTGCTAGAAACTAGGGCAGAGTCCAGAGAGCCTTTATCTCTGAGGCAACAGTTGCCAGACATGATCCTTCATCATCTGAGTACTGCTGAAGGAAAGAGATCAGCCATCTTAGAAGGTCCACAATAAAGGTGAGTGAATTTCTTGAAATGTGTTTCTGGTTCATCAAATATATATATTTTCAATTATTTGTATATGAATCAATTCTACATGAATCAAATATGCTCTAATTGGCCTGAAAACTATTATATAGCACTCTGCGGTCTGCTATATCTTTTTGTTATCTCTTTCTAAATTTTTCTTTTACTAATTTTGTTCTTTCTCTCCCCTCTCCCTATGCTCTTGAACGCAATGACAGTAATAGTAAACAATATCACAATGACACTGACATATATAGCTATGGGTAAATGCATGGTTGATGGTATTAACAAACAGTGTGTTTAAAAACATACTGCACTGTTGCATGTTATGCTCTTTCATATTAGAAACTTTACAAAAACGGTCCCTTATTGGGGGAAGATGGTGTTTAAACACACATGGTGTTATGGGGAAAAAACTGTGGCTTGTTTGCACCAAGTGTCCAAAAATTCTGCCTTAACCATTTTTGTTTACACACACACATCTTAATATCATGACAAACAGTGGCTTGTTCTGCACAAGATTTCAAAAATGATCTGTTAATTAGGGTAGAATGCCTACCTGTATTCATACATACATACATACACACACACACACACACACACACACACACGTGTTAATTGTCAGAAGAAACAGTGACTTGTTCTGAGTCTGGAAAAATTATCCCTTTTAATTGGAAGCAACAGCAGTACAGTATGATTGTGACAAGGGTATGGTAATAGTGGTGTGTGGCCACAATTTTAGCAGCAGCATAGCATGAAACAGACAAGGCAGTAGATGTGTCTGCGGCTGTAGGGTTAGTAGTAGTAGTACTGGCAACAGCCATATGATAAGGAACATCATGGTAAGCCGGAAGCCAGCGGCTGTGGCATGATGGCAGCAGCAGCCATATGGTAAAGAAGACATGGTAGACAGGCAGACAGCAGCAGTGGCATGATAGCAGCAGCAGTCATTATCAGTATTGGGTTTGTGACCTCACTCAGATCGTCACCTGCACACTGCAGCGCCATGGGTCCCAGTGCTGACTTACCTCGCAGGAGAAGCAGGTGATAGAGATGTGGATATAATTCTTGATTAAGTAAGATGGCCCCCATATCCTGCAGCTCTCAGCTAACGCCTTATTCACTTAAGTTTTCCTCCCTGATGTATCATATATGACTTATGCTATACTGCTGTTAGTGTGAAGCCATTACAATATGGAGCTTGCACTTAGATGTTTACATAGTTTGCATACCAGAGTTAGTAAAACAATGCTCAATGTGCAGATGCCAAGTGTTATCTCTTTTCTTGTTTTGGTATTCTAGCCAATGAAACAATGCCACGAGCCTCAAGGGGAATGCCCCCTCTGATGTACAGTACAGACCAAAAGTTTGGACACACCTTCTCATTCAAAAAGTTTTCTTTATTTTCATGACTATGAAAATTGTAGATACACACTGAAGGCATCAAAACTATGAATTAACACATGTGGAATTATATACATAACAAACAAGTGTGAAACAACTGAAAATATGTCATATTCTAGGTTCTTCAAAGTAGCCACCTTTTGCTTTGATTACTGCTTTGCACACTCTTGCCATTCTCTTGATGAGCTTCAAGAGGTAGTCCCCTGAAATGGTTTTCACTTCACAGGTGTGCCCTGCCAGGTTTAATAAGTGGGATTTCTTGCCTTATAAATGGGGTTGGGACCATCAGTTGCGTTGAGGAGAAGTCAGGTGGATACACAGCTGATAGTCCTACTGAATAGACTGTTAGAATTTGTATTATGGCAAGAAAAAAGCAGCTAAGTAAAGAAAAATGAGTGGCCATCATTACTTTAAGAAATGAAGGTCAGTCAGTCAGCTGGAAAATTGGGAAAACTTTGAAAGTAAGGGCTATTTGACCATGAAGGAAAGTGATGGGGTGCTGCGCCAGATGACCTGGCCTCCACAGTCACCGGACCTGAACCCAATCGAGATGGTGAGCTGGACCGCAGAGTGAAGGCAAAAGGGCCAACAAGTGCTAAGCATCTCTGGGAACTCCTTCAAGACTGTTGGAAGACCATTTCAGGTGACTACCTCTTGAAGCTCATCAAGAGAATGCCAAGAGTGTGCATAGCAGTAATCAAAGCAAAAGGTGGCTACTTTGAAGAACCTAGAATATGACATATTTTCAGTTGTTTCACACTTGTTTGTTATGTATATAATTCTACATGTGTTAATTCATAGTTTTGATGCCTTCATAGTCATGAAAATAAAGAAAACTCTTTGAATGAGAAGGTGTGTCCAAACTTTTGGTCTGTACTGTACATATTGTGGGGATGTGCTTGTGGTAGGCTACGGTAGCGGCGGCAGTATTGAGGCAATCACAGACAGTCTTTGTGATACACCGTGACTTTATTCACACCAAAGGCATAACAGGCAATGTGCAGACCACACAGGTGCATATCCACATAGTGCATAGAACAAAAGTCCTTCCATAGCAAATAAACAGCAGGTTTGAGTCAACTTGTTTCTGGACAGACCACACCGGTCCTGCAGGCTTCTAGGCTACCTGCCTTTGTCTCCCTCAGGCCAGAGCCCCTTTGGTTAGTAGCACCACAGGTCCCAGGGCTATCCTTCAGTTTGTGCTGCGCCCCGTCTCTCCTTGAACAGCACTGACTCTTTCTGTCAAAATCTCCAGCACAGCAAGACACACCCCATCCCCCATCTTTAGCAGGCTAGGTTCTTCAAAGGCCCAGCTCCACCAAAAACCTGGGCTGGCCGTGGGGAACAGGCACCCACCCTGCTCTTTACCTGTTCCCAGTAAGGACCAGCCTGGACACGCTGCGCCAGCAGTATTCACTGCTGTAACCGCAATGATCCGGTTCTTACTCCACCGAGGCCAGGACCTCTGTTGGCACGTATCGTCCGTCCATTATTATCCCGGGGACTCTCCTACAATATATACTGCTTAAATTCCTGTAATAAAAAGGAAACTGCTTTGACCCTTGCCTGGTGTCAGTGTGGTTTCTTCCATGCATGTAAAATCCTAGGATCAGAACAATTTGGAGCAGTAGAGCAAACATAATTAGCCCTGAATGAGGGCATCTTTAACATAGGCACCCAGCAGCATTACCGCTGCATCCGTCTCACGGCCAGGTATCATCTGGTGAGTAATAGCGCACGCAGGAACATCTCTACCAGTCTATGGAGTGGCGAGCAGGCTCCTAATCACTGACCCCACCCGGAGGCGGAGATACTGGTATATAGGGCAGCTTCACTTATCATGAAATTCCCAAGTGTGGTTGTGTACCTGGTAACTTCTGCTGAAGCCTGTCATCTGCTACTTGGATTATATGGACTATTGACCACTGAATTGCCTGACTTCGAATCTGCCTGCCGTCTTCTGTAAATTCGCCTGGATTTCTGACCCTGCACTGCCTGACCACGAGTTCGCCTGACCCAGTTTACCGTATTACTTTGTTTTGCTTTTATTGCAAGTGACTTTTGTATGCCTTCTGCCAGTAAAGATCATCTGTTTCTTTACTCTGCCTTTGTTGGACTCTGTATACACTGCTGCAGTTAGCTGCGTTCTGGGTGACTGGTGCAAACACCAGTGTCCTGACTCTGAGAGTCAGCAGTCAGAAATATTGGGCTAATTTATAGTCCTCTATCAGCTGATCCAGAGGATCCACATCCTTTGGTCGTAACAGTAATACAGTACGGAACATGATGGTAGTCAAGCAGACAGCGGAGTGGCATGATGGGGCACTGTCAGCAAGGGGAGATCTATTCATCGGCCTCGGCTTCAGTTGTATGTAAATCCTCATGGATCCATGCCTCATTCATTTTAACAAAAGTGATGTTTTGTAGACTAGTGGAGGAAAACTTTGTGTGTTTGGGTGTCACGATGCTACCTACCATGCTGAAAACCTTCTCTGAGATTAAACTGGAGGCTTGACAAGACAATACACAGAAAGCATACTGGCCAGTTCCAGCCACTGTTCAGATCTGCCTGCCCAGAAGTCCATGGGGTCAGGAAACATGCACTGAAGTAAAACCAGTCCAATTAGGGCTGAACCTGGGTGTTCAGGTAGTACATCTCCATTTGCTCACCTATCAGTACATAAGCAAGCAAGCATACAGCATACAGCTTGCCATTCTTGCCAGTGTGTCCAAGGACCCAGTTCTTTCTGTCTCCATCCCCCACTGAGATGATTGGTTATCATGGCCAGTGTCATCACCTGTCACGGATGGTATTGCAAAAAGCTGGAACTTATAAATAAACATCCGACTGGCTTTATCCCAAACTAAGGAGCATATGGGTGAGCCCTATAAAACCCTAAGAGCTCTCCCTGACTGCTATGCCCATGCAAGACAATTGCATGCCCACTTACCTAATACTACGTGACACCTGAAAACCCTATAATAGCGAGGGGACACGACCACCGGCTCTCTGCACTTAATACGGACGGAGTCAGGGTCACCTGGAATCAAGCCAGCAAGGAAACACAAATAAAGGAAAAAGACTTATCTTGAGGAATCAGCAGTAGCAACTTCCAGCAGTGAACACAATCCAGGAAGTAGTATAAACCGCAAAGTGAGGCAGTATGGGAGGCAATTAGTGTAAATAGGTGACAGCTGGGAGAAGGAAAGGAGATGACAAAGTGAAACCAAAACAAAGAACGTCATGCAAGAGGTAGAGAAGAACATCTGCAGACTTTCTCAGAGAACTGGCGGGTGACAGTACTCCTCCATCTACGGGTGGTCTCCGGGACACTCAGAGCCCACCTTCTCTGGATGAGACCTATGAAAAAGCCCTGATGAGACGAGTGGCCTTAATGTCCGCAACTGGGACCCACATCCTCTCTCAGGACCATAAACCCTCCCAATGAACGAGGTACTGGAGAGAACTACGGATAATGCGAGAATCCCACATCCTAGAGACCTGAAATTCAGAATACCATCAACAACAATCGGAGGAGGAGGCAAAAGGAGGGTTAACAGTGGGTTGGACATAAGGTTTTAATAGGGACCTGTGAAAAAACATTATGGATCTTCCAAGTCTGAGGAAGATCAAGACGGAAGGCAACGGGATTGGATGACGGACAAGATCTTGTAAGGCCCAATAAACTTAGGACCCAACTTCCAGGAGGGAACCTTCAGTTTTGATATTCCACACCAGATCACCCCAATATTCAGGTCCCGGACCAGGCACACATCTCTTATCCGCCACACGCTTTTATCTCTCACTCATCCTCTTCAGATTACCTGAATTCTTTTGCCACAAATAAATGACAAAGACGAGGAAAATCTCTCCTAACAGGTAAACCCAGAAGACCCCTCTCCAGAGAATGTACCAAAACTGCGGATGAAACCATATGCACCAAAAAATTGTGACTTATCAGAGGACTCCTGGCGACGGTTATTTAAAGCAAACTCAGCAAGGGCCAAAAAGGAACACCAATCCTCCTGATTCTCCGCCACAAAACAGCGCAGATATGTCTCCAGATTCTGATTGATGCGTTCGGTCTGACCATTCGATTGCGGGTGAAAAGCAGAAGAGAACGACAACCGAACCCCCAAGCGAGAACAGAAGGCCTTCCAGAATCTGGAAACAAATTACGTGCCCCTATCAGAAACGATGTCTGAAGGAATGCCATGCAATTTAACAATGTGATCAACAAACGCTTGTGCCAGCGTCTTAGCATTGGGTAACCCAGGAAAGGGAATGAAATGCGCCATTTTGCTCAAACGGTCTACTACTACCAGAATCACAGTCTTCCCCGAGGAACGAGGCAGGTCCTTAATGAAGTCCATGGACAGATGCGTCCAAGGACAGGAAGGAATGGGTAACGGGAGGAGAGAACCCGATGGCCGTGAATGAGGGACCTTGGCACGAGCGCAGGTCTCGCAGGCTGCCACAAAACCCTCAACCGTCTTACGAAGAGCCGGCCACCAGATACTCCGAGCAATGAGATCCACTGTGGCTCTACTCCCCGGGTGCGCAGTAAGGACAGTATCGTGGTGCTCCTTAAAAACCTTGTGTCGTAAAGCGAGAGGCACAAACAACCTCCCAGGAGGACAAAGATCAGGAGCCTCTGCCTGGGCTGCCTGAACCTCTGCCTCCAAATCAGGATAAAGAGCAGAGACGACCACCCCTTCAGCCAAAATGGGACCCTGGTCTTCAAAGTTCCTCCCTCCCGGAAAACAACGTGACAGGGCATCCGCCTTCACATTTTTAACCTCAGGGCAGAACGTAACAACAAAATTAAACCTAGAAAAGAAAAAAGACCATCTGGCCTTTCTCGGGTTAAGACGCTTGGCCGATTCCAAGTAGGCCAGATTCTTATGGTCTGTAAACACGGTAATAGGGTGTCTGGCTCCCTCTAACCAATGGCGCCATTCCTCAAAAGCTAATTTGATGGCCAACAACTCCCTATCTCCCACATCGTAATTTCTCTCTGCAGAGGAGAGTTTCCTTGAGAAAAAGGCACACGGTCACCATTTGGCAGGAGAGGGACCCTGAGATAAGACAGCACCCACACCCACCTCAGAAGCGTCCACCTCAACAATAAAAGGTAGAGAGACATCAGGTTGTACCAAAATGGGAGCGGAAGAAAAACTCTCTTTGATACTAGAAAAGGCTTTAAAGGGACACTGACAGGCCCTATAAACATATTTAGTTATTCCTATGCAGTCATAGATCTATTAAAGTGTATTCCAATGATATAAGAGTACCCCCTGTCCGCATTGTAAACCATGTAAAAACAACTTTATATTTATCTGTCAATCACATTTCTTTATGCCCAAGGGGCGTTTTTTCACATTTCTTTATGCCCAATGGGCGTTTTTTCTCCTACCTTCGTGCCCAGCCGTGCCTCAACTGTCGCTTCCTATCGCCGCCCAGCTCATTATTATTCACTGCGCTGGGCGGCTCTTACATTCCCCGATCCTGTCAGTTGCCACGCATGCCCGATAGATATTTATGGGCATCGGCCTCAATCGGACCATCTGTGCATGCGCCGGCACCCTGGCACCCTCCCAAGCCTGTAATTGAATCCAGCGCTCTTCTCTCGGGTGCTGGATTCAGTTACAGGCTTGGGAGGGTGCCGGCGCATGCGCAGATGGTCCGATTGAGGCCGATGCCCATAAGTATCTATCGGGCATGCGCGGGAACTGACAGGATCGGGGAATGTAAGAGCCGCCCAGCGCAGTGAATAATAATGAGCTGGGCGGCGCTAGGAAGCGACTGTTGAGGCGCGGCTGGGCACGAAGGTAGGAGAAAAAAACGCCCCTTGGGCATAAAGAAGTGTGAAAAGACGCCCCTTGGGCATAAAGATATGTGATTGACAGATCAATATAAAGTTGTTTTTACATGGTTTACAATGCGGACAGGGGGTACTCTTATATCATTGGAATACACTTTAATAGATCTATGACTGCATAGGAATAACTAAATATGTTTATAGGGCCTGTCAGTGTCCCTTTAAGCGCATCTACCGACCACGAAGAAAAATCTACCCCCTTTTTAGTCATATCAGTGAGTGGCTTAACAACAGAGGAATAATTCAAAATGAACTTTCTGTAATAATTGGCAAAACCCAAAAACCGCATCAGCGCCTTCTGATTCTCAGGAAGCTCCCAATCAAGCACAGCGCTGACCTTATCAGGGTCCATGCGAAAACCAGAAGCGGAGAGAAGAAAGCCAAGAAATTGAATCTCCGGAACCGCAAACACACATTTTTCCAGTTTAGCGTACAATTTATTCTCCCGCAGAATCAGCAGGACCTGACGTAGGTGGTCTCGATGAGTCTTGAAATCAGGAGAAAAAATCAAAATGGCATCTAGATACACCAGTACAAATTTCCCCATTAAATGATAAAAAATGCTTTTCACAAAATGTTGGAAGACGGCCAGAGCATTCATCAAACCAAAGGGCATAACCACATTCTCAAAATGACCCTCAGGGGTATTGAAGGCCGTCTTCCATTCGTCCCCTTCCCTGACCCTGACTCGGTTGTATGCCCCTCTTAAATCCAACTTAGAAAAAAACCTTAGCCCCAACAATCTGGTTAAACAGGTCCGGGATCTGAGGAAGCGGAAGCTCCCTGAAATCCAGATAAGGTCTTAAAGAACCATCTTTTTTCTTAACAAAAAAAAAACAGCGGCAACAGGTGACTTCGAGGGTCGGATGCGTCCCTTTCTCAGGCTCTCAGAGATATAAGTACGCATAGCGACTCTTTCAGGTTGGGAGAGATTGTATAAACGTGATTTTGCCAGCTTGGCGCCTGGGATGAGATTAATAGGGCAGTCGTACTCCCGGTGAGGGGGCAACTCCTGGACACCACTCTCGGAAAACACATCCGAATATTCAGAGAGAAAAGATGGCAAAGTCTTGGTAGAAACCTCTGAAATAGACGCCGTGAGACACTTCTCTCAGCAAAACTCACTCCAACTATTTATTTGCCTTGCTTGCCAATCAATGGTGGGGTTATGTTTAGTGAGCCAGGGTAGCCCCAACACTGGAGGAGTAGGTAATCCGCTTAAGACGAAACATGACATATCCTCATCATGAGCGTCACCCACAGTCAAACAGATATTGTGAACTATGCCCTTTAACGATCTTTGAGAAAGTGGAGCGGAATCGATAGCAAAAACAGGTATATCCTTTTCCAAAGTGCATACCTGGAAACCATGCGTTATTGTAAATTGATTATCAATGAGATTGACGGCTGCTCCACTATCTACAAAAATCTCACAAACAATGTTCTTGCTGTCTAGCGCCACCGGCTCCCTGCACTTAATACGGAAGGAGTCAGGGTCACCTAGAATCAAGCCAGCAAGGAAACACAAATAAAGGAAAAAGACTTATCTTGAGGAATCAGCAGTAGCAACCTCCAGCAGTGAACACAATCCAGGAAGTAGTATAAACCGCAAAGTGAGGCAGTATGGGAGAGAATATAAAGGGAGGCAATTAGTGTAAATAGGTGACAGATGGGAGAAGGAAAGGAGATGACAAAGTGAAACCAAAACAAAGAACGTCATGCAAGAGGTAGAGAAGAACATCTGCCAGACTTTCTCAGAGAACTGGCGGTGACATCACCATCATCATCATCAGCCTCGTACTTCTAAACGAGCGACTACTCCTCCTTCTGCATTCTGCATCTTCTCCAATCACAATTCTTTAACCTCATCCTCCACTTTGTCCTCCATGGGACTTTCTCCATGTAAGTCCCCAACAGCTACAGCGTGGCCAGCAAGATGCATAAGCTGTTCTTCTTCCGCTGTCACTTGTTGCATCAGCATGAGCGTCTGCTCTAAGATAAATATTAGGGGGATGACAACATTGATGTCACAGTTGTCCCTACTGACAAATCTGGTGGTGTCTTCGAAGGGCCTGAGTGTAGGACAAACATCCGTGATGAACTGCCACTGCCTGACCTCAACACATGATAGCTGCTGAGGTGGACTTGTGTATTACAAAATCATTCACTGCTTTATGTTGTACAAACAGACTCTCTAGCATATGCAAGGTGGAATTCCAGAGATTTGGAATGTTAAAGGGTTTCTGTCACCTGAAAAATGGGTATTAAGCTGGCTGACATTAGCAATGTGCTAATGTCAGCTGAACATAACTATAATAGTGCCAGCTCACTGCCTGCCACCGTTATTGAGAAAAACTAACGTTTGTAATATGCTAATTAGCCTCTAGGAGCAGGGTGTCATTGCCCCTGCTCCTAGAGGCTTGATTCTCCCACCTCTGGCCACGCCCTGCTACACTAGATTGACAGGGGCAGGCTTCGTTGGCCTCCTACCTCCAGCCCTGTCTGCAGTGTAAATCTCGCGCCGTTCAGTATTCGGCACAAGCACAGTGAGGAAGCTGGCAGCCGGCGAGCGACCTTCACTCACTGCGCCTGCGCCGAATACCTAACGGCTCGAGATTTACACTGCAGACAGGGCCTGAGGTAGGAGACCGACGATACCTGCCCCTGTCAATCTAGTGTAGCAGGGCATGGTCAGAGGTGGGAGAACGGAGCCTCTAGGAGCATTCCCCCCCCCCCTGCTCCTAGATGCTAATTAGCATATTATAAAAGTTTGTTTTTCTCAATAACGGCAGCAGGCAGTGAGATGGCACTAATATAGTTATTTTCAGCTGACATTAACACATCGCTAATGTCAGCCAGCTTAATACCCATTTTTCAGATGACAGAAACCCTTTAAAGATCAAGCAGTATAATGACACTGTTCTGTCGCTGTAAGTCCATAAGGGGGTTTCTTACTACATAACAATGGCTAAAATGTGGGGACAGTCTCCTGGAGAGGGCTAGCACCCTCTGCAAATCACTGTGCTTTTTAAAAAAGTTTTTCCCCATGAAATTTATCAGGTGCGCTATGCAGAGTGCATGTGTTATTTTCCCTAAATGCAGCAAAGCCACAATGTTCCGGCCATTGTCGCTGACCACCTTGCCTAGTTGGAGTTACAGGGGAGACAGTCAGTGTTTTTTATTCTGCTTGATGCACTTCACCAAGTGATCAGCTGTGTGGCTACTCTCTACTCGTCCAATAATTTCTAACATGGGATGGCAACGATTCACTTTACACATGTAATAGGAGGGAGGGGGAGTGGGAGGGACCTGCTTCTTTTGTGGATGAGAGGATTTCCGTGGAGGAGGCGGATAAGCACCTGTTGTGGGAAGGAGACTAGGAGAAAGGAGAAGGAGGACATTTATTGCGCTTGATCACAGCCAATTTTTCCACAGTAACTGGTGATGCTGCATCATGTGCTGCAATAGAGCCGTGGTGCCTACTTTTGTGTTTGAATGCCCACAGCTCATTTTCATCCTGCAGATTTTGCACACGGTAATACTTTTGTCTTCCGGCGCTGTGGAGAAAAACTGCCAGATGGGACATACTCACACAGTCTGCACAGAGCTAGCAGCAGCTGAGCTTGACTTAGGTATGGCAGCTTTTGAGCCTGCATCAATGGTATCACCAGTTCCCGAGTTGACCATAATAGAAGCAGATTTGGCCTTGGCAGTGTTTTGGGAAGTTCTGGCCATACGTTGCATCTGCTTTTTCTCGCTGCCACCACCACCCACCTTGTCTGATGGTACCTCCTCCTCAGCACCCTGATCTTGCTCCCATGTCCTGTCCAACAGACAATCATTGTCATCCTTACCTGCCACCACACTTTTATCAGACAGTGGTATATGATTGTGGACTTCCTGCCCCCCCCTTCCACAACAATTTCCTGCTCTGTATTTGCTCCAAATTCATCTACCACCACCACTATTGCTACAAGTGCCACTACTACCACAATCACCACCAACACAGCTATACATTGGGTTCCCCACTCCATCCTCATGGCAGTACAAATGCTGCCTGTTCTCACACAAGTCATCAACAAGGAGGCTATCTTCAGTATCTTCTATAGCACATGTGGTTTTGTTGCCTCTTCTTAGGAGAAATGAAGGCACCCTACTAGGAGGGGGCAATGAAGACAGGGGATGCAACTGAACGGTTTCTCTGGGGTTAAACGGAAGAGAAGCAGGAGGAATGCTGTGACCTCTGGCTCCAATTCACAGTGTCAGACTTAGAAGTGACATCCATATCATCCTGCTATGACTGAGTGGAGGAGTAAACTATACAGTCCACAATGTCATCCTCTTTGTCCACAATAATAATGTGGCACTTATTGGAAGCTAGTGAGTGGCCTACTACTACTACTGGCCGGATAGCTGATACTGCTACTGTTGCCACTATCTACTTTTTGATTCTCGGATGATGAGGCCTAAGTCTTTCATTTTCCAAAAATGTTATTATGAGGCCAATAAATCAAAAGTCAGGGGTTTCCTATAAATAAAAATCATTTGTTTGGTACACAGATTATTAAACAGTAGTAGCAAAAAGTTTTTTTTCCCAGAAAATTAAAAACAGAGGTGCATTTATATGTCCCTAATCTTTTACAAACACGCTGCAAACTGGTATTGACAATTGACTTTGGTAATAATGCAGTTTTTGCAACAAAATCAGTTTGAACTACACTGTCTGATGCAGTAATGTGTTCACTAATTCAGATATAACAATGCAATGTTTGCAGTAAAATGTCATTGAAGAAACACAGGTATAACAATATAATTTTTGCAGTAAAATGTCTTTGAACTACATGGTTTGAGGCAGTAATGGTTTCACTAACATGGGTATAACAACGCAATGTTAATGGTAAAATGTCTTGTAATGGTATAAGAATGTAATTTTTGGCAGTGAAATGTCTATTTCTATAAATGATTTTTGCAGTAAAAATAAAATGTGTTCAATAATATAGGTATAAAAATGGCTTTATTGCAGTATTGCTTTTGCTGTAACTACCCGTTATCTTGCAGCAATATACAATGCGTTTAATAACATCGGTATAAAAATGATGATAGTGATCAATTAAAAATTGCTCAATTGTGTCTGGTCATTAAGGGGGCAAGTTTACATACATATATCAATTGCATCCTGCATCCTGATACGTTTGTGTGCCTCAACAGATCACAACTGATGACAAAATTGATGGAAAAATGCATCAATTGTCACTTGATGTGATAATAACTTTGGAAAGCTTTTACTTATCCAAGCCATTCAGAGATTGTTTTCTCATGACACATCATGGTAATGGTAAATTTGAGTTAATGCGTTTTACCCTTATTTATAAAAAAAAAAAGTTTACAAAAATGTGAAAAAATTCACTGTTTTCTAAATTTAAATATCTCTGCTTTTAAGACAAATAGTGATACCACATAAAATACTCAGTAATTAACATTCACCTTTTGTCTACTTTATGTTGGCATAATTTTAGTAACAATCAGGAAAGGGTGGCTCTACTGAATATAAGGAATTCTGGTTAGGTGCACAATCTGATGTAAACCCCCGTTTACCAGATAAAATGTGATTGATAATTAGATTGGCACTCAAAATACAAGGGTCACGCAGATACAACAATGTTAAAATTTATTTACCGTACTTAAAATTCCCATACATAGAAATTAACACAATATGTATTGGCCAATACTCAATTATTAAAACATTGTACATGCGTTAGTCCTGAGACTCATATACAAAAATCCTAATTAAATCCACATATATACATTTTAGTTGTAAGGCTGATGGTTCTTCAAATGTTTTATGCAAACATCACACTTTGTAGGTGAATCACTGAGCCCCTGTTAGAGCAAACAGAAGTAGCTGGATGACTTTCAAAAAGGCTACACAATTCTGTTATAGGGACTTAACAACTAGATGGATCGAAAGTTCAGTGTACACACTTGTTTAAACGGCCAGTATTGTATATTCGTAAATATTTATCGATCGAATATTCGCGTGTTGCGTTTGTGCGAACCTTCTGATCGAAAAATTCAATATAGACACAGTGAAACAATATTCATGAGGTGCTCGCGATTTTATAATGCACAAGTTCATATATGGTATTCATGCGGTCTTTCTGATCCCAAAAATTTTGTTTAGGAACAATGGAGCAAAGTTCATGAAGTACTCACGATTTTCTCGGCCTCTCGATTTTTTCAGCCTTACGTGCGATTTTTATGGGCAGGATAGAACAACGTTCATGAAGTACTCATGATTATTTTCGACCTTGCACGTGTTCCAAGGCTTCCGATTTACCGCATGCTGTTGACGTGTATTACTTTCGTTACCCGAATGTCCAGGGTATATTATCGCGAAATCACCTCTTCCTGGTTGCTTGCTGTCTTTAGGCGAAGATTTACTTGACTTTCTTATTAGGCTGATCTTTTCAAGATGTTTGCTGCCGGCAGTGTTTCTTAAAGTTGTTTATTCCTCAGCTGGCACTGGAAGCCGATTTACTTGAACGAACCAAACGCGTTTCGGAGTACAATATCTGGTCTTACTCCTTCCTCAGTGGTAATTTTATGAGCCTCCATGTGCCTCTTTTATACCCTATAAGCTCCACCCAATCAATTCAAAAAGAGCACAAAAACAGGGGTGGAATTTTCTTGTTGGACCAATAATTACAATGGACATATGATAAAAATGGTAAAAATATGATAAAAATAATAAAATTATACTCAATATATCATCACTATCTTCTGACTAGACATTTCTGCACATTAGTACACTGCCAAAACCGAAAAAACACATGTGCAGTTTATATGCGTTTTTCATGCGTTTTTTGTGTGTAGATGCGTTTTTTTGCCCAATGCTGCAGAATACTTCAGAGAATCACCCCTATGAAGCATTTCTATAGTAATGTATACTTAATCACAAAATTTACAATTTAATCTTAAAAACGTGAAAAACGTAAAAACATTCTCCAATGGTGTAACTCAATCTCCATGTTCTCACATCAATGGAAGGAACCTCATACTCGAGACTGGATAACTCCAATTGCTTTGTTATATTGATATGATATTAGAGTTGAAATTTTTAAGGACCAGTTCAGTTCTTTGAGGAGCTCACATAATAGAAACCACCCATAAATGACCCCATTTCAGAAATTACACCCCTCAAATAATTTAAAACTGGTTGTAGAAATTGTGTTAACTCTTTATGTATTCCACAGGAATTAAAGCAAAATAGATGTGAAATTTCAAAATTTAACTTTTTTGAAAATTTTCCATTTTAATAGATTTTTTCCTGCAACACATCAAGGGTTAACAACAAAACGAACCTCAATATTTATTACCCTGATTCTGCAGTTTACAGAAACGCCCCATATGTGGTCGTAAACCGCTGTATGGGCACACAGCAGGGCACAGAAGGCAAGGAGCGCCATATGGTTTTTGGTGGGCACATTTTGCTGGAATGGTCTTATGTTGCATTTAAAGAGACCCTGAGGAATCCCCACAGTGAAAACCCCTCTAAAAGTGACCACATTTTGTAAAATACACCACCCAAGGAATTTTTAAGGGGTGTAGTGAGCACTTGACCCAACAAGCGTTTCATAGAATTTATAATACTTGGCTGTGAAAATGAAAAATTACATTTTTATACGAAAAAAATTGTGCTTTAGCCCCAAACTTTCTTTTTCACAAAAGATAACCAGAGAATACCCCCACAATTTGCTACCCATTTTCTCCTAAATACAGTAACACCCCAATTTGGGTCATAAACTGCTATTTGGGGATATGCCAGGGCTCAGAAGGGAAGGAGCGGCATCTGGATTTTCTAAGATGGAATTTTCTGTCAGGGTTTTTAAGAGCGATAACTAGTCAATTTTTTTGTTGACTGAGTTGCGTGAGGGCTTATTTTGTGTGGGACAAGCTGTCGTTTTTATTGGCACCATTTTGGGGTACATTTGGCTTTCTGGTCACTTTTTATCTTATTTTTTGGGAGCGGAAGTCACAGAAAAATCTATTTGGTGTCATTTTTCTATTTAAATTTTTTCCTACACCATTCACTTGATGGGGTAAATCATGTGATGTTTTTTTAGATCTGGTCATTATGGACGCAAAAATGCCAAATATGTACATTTTTTTTACGTTTTGCACAATGAGAATATTTTTAGGAAAAAAATCATGTTTTTGTGTTGCCATTTTCTTAGCGCCATATATTTTAAAATTTTTCTGGCTATGGTCTTGCTACTATTTTGGGGTACATATGACTTTTTGAGTAATGTTTTTTGAGTCATTTAAATTTTTTACGCCGTTCACTTAACCACCTCAGCCCCCAGTGCTTAAACACCCTGAAAGACCAGGCCACTTTTTACACTTCTGACCTACACTACTTTCACCGTTTATTGCTCGGTCATGCAACTTACCACCCAAATGAATTTTACCTCCTTTTCTTTTCACTAATAGAGCTTTCATTTGGTGGTATTTCATTGCTGCTGACATTTTTACTTTTTTTGTTATTAATCGAAATTTAACGATTTTTTTGCAAAAAAATGACATTTTTCACTTTCAGTTGTAAAATTTTGCAAAAAAAACGACATCCATATAGAAATTTTGCTCTAAATTTATAGTTCTACATGTCTTTGATAAAAAAAAAATGTTTGGGTAAAAAAAAAATGGTTTGGGTAAAAGTTATAGCGTTTACAAACTATGGTACAAAAATGTGAATTTCCGCTTTTTGAAGCAGCTCTGACTTTCTGAGCACCTGTCATGTTTCCTGAGGTTCTACAATGCCCAGACAGTACAAACACCCCACAAATGACCCCATTTCTGAAAGTACACACCCTAAGGTATTCGCTGATGGGCATAGTGAGTTCATAGAACTTTTTATTTTTTGTCACAAGTTAGCGGAAAATGATGATTTTTTTTTTTTTTTTTTTTTTCCTTACAAAGTCTCATATTCCACTAACTTGTGACAAAAAATAAAAAGTTCTATGAACTCACTATGCCCATCAGCGAATACCTTGGGGTCTCTTCTTTCCAAAATGGGGGTCACTTGTGGGGTAGTTATACTGCCCTGGCATTCTAGGGGCCCAAATGTGTGGTAAGGAGTTTGAAATCAAATTCTGTAAAAAATGACCTGTGAAATCCGAAAGGTGCTCTTTGGAATATGGGCCCCTTTGCCCACCTAGGCTGCAAAAAAGTGTCACACATCTGGTATCTCCGTACTCAGGAGAAGGTGGGGAATGTGTTTTGGGGTGTCATTTTATATATACCCATGCTGGGTGAGAGAAATATCTTGGCAAAAGACAACTTTTCCCATTTTTTTATACAAAGTTGTCATTTGACCAAGATATTTATCTCACCCAGCATGGGTATATGTAAAAAGACACCCCAAAACACATTCCTCAACTTCTCCTGAGTACGGGGATACCAGATGTGTGACACTTTTTTGCAGCCTAGGTGGGCAAAGGGGCCCATATTCCAAAGAGCACCTTTCGGATTTCACTCCTCATTTTTTCCTGAATTTGATTTCAAACTCCTTACCACACATTTGGGCCCCTAGAATACCAGGGCAGTATAACTACCCCACAAGTGACCCCATTTTGGAAAGAAGACACCCCAAGGTATTCCGTGAGGGGCATGGCGAGTTCCTAGAATTTTTTATTTTTTGTCACAAGTTAGTGGAAAATGATGATTTTTTTTTTTTTTTTTCATACAAAGTCTCATATTCCACAAACTTGTGACAAAAAATAAAAACTTCCATGAACTCACTATGCCCATCAGCGAATACCTTGGGGTCTCTTCTTTCCAAAATGGGGTCACTTGTGGGGTAGTTATACTGCCCTGGCATTCTAGGGGCCCAAATGTGTGGTAAGTAGGTAAATGACCTATGAAATCCGAAAGGTGCTCTTTGGAATGTGGGCCCCTTTGCCCACCTAGGCTGCAAAAAAGTGTCACACATCTGGTATCTCTGTATTCAGGAGAAGTTGAGGAATGTGTTTTGGGGTGTCTTTTTACATATACCCATGCTGGGTAAGATAAATATCTTGGTCAAATGCCAACTTTGTATAAAAAAATGGGAAAAGTTGTCTTTTGCCAAGATATTTCTCTCACCCAGCATGGGTATATGTAAAATGACACCCCAAAACACATTCCCCAACTTCTCCCGATTACGGAGATACCAGATGTGGGACACTTTTTTGCAGCCGAGGTGGGCAAAGGGGCCCATATTCAAAAGAGCACCTTTCGGATTTCACAGGTCATTTTTTACAGAATTTGATTTCAAACTCCTTACCACACATTTGGGCCCCTAGAATGCCAGGGCAGTATAACTACCCCACAAGTGACCCCATTTTGGAAAGAAGAGACCCCAAGGTATTCGCTGATGGGCAAAGTGAGTTCATGGAAGTTTTTATTTTTTGTCACAAGTTAGTGGAATATGAGACTTTGTATGAAAAAAAAAAAAAAAAAAAAATAAGCATTTTCCACTAACTTGTGACAAAAAATAAAAAATTCTAGGAACTCGCCATGCCCCTCACGGAATACCTTGGGGTGTCTTCTTTCCAAAATGGGGTCACTTGTGGGGTAGTTATACTGCCCTGGCATTTTCCAGGGGCCCTAATGTGTGGTAAGTAGGTAAATGACCTGTGAAATCCTAAAGGTGCTCTTTGGAATATGGGCCCCTTTGCCCACCTAGGCTGCAAAAAAGTGTCACACATGTGGTATCGCCGTATTCAGGAGAAGTTGGGGAATGTGTTTTGGGGTGTCATTTTACATATACCCATGCTGGGTGAGAGAAATATCTTGGCAAAAGACAACTTTTCCCATTTTTTTATACAAAGTTGGCATTTTACCAAGATATTTCTCTCACCCAGCATGGGTATATGTAAAATGACACCCCAAAACACATTCCCCAACTTCTCCTGAGTACGGCGATACCAGATGTGTGACACTTTTTTGCAGCCTAGATGCGCAAAGGTGCCCAAATTCCTTTTAGGAGGGCATTTTTAGACATTTGGATACCAGACTTCTTCTCACGCTTTGGGGCCCCTAGAATGCCAGGGCAGTATAAATACCCCACATGTGACCCCATTTTGGAAAGAAGACACCCCAAGGTATTCAATGAGGGGCATGGCGAGTTCATAGAAATTTTTTTTTTTTGGCACAAGTTAGCGGAAATTGATATTTTTAATTTTTTTCTCACAAAGTCTCCCGTTCCGCTAACTTGGGACAAAAATTTCAATCTTTCATGGACTCAATATGCCCCTCACGGAATACCTGGGGGTGTCTTCTTTCCGAAATGGGGTCACATGTGGGGTATTTATACTGCCCTGGCATTCTAGGGGCCCTAAAGCGTGAGAAGAAGTCTGGAATATAAATGTCTAAAAAATTTTACGCATTTGGATTCCGTGAGGGGTATGGTGAGTTCATGTGAGATTTTATTTTTTGACACAAGTTAGTGGAATATGAGACTTTGTAAGAAAAAAAAAAAAAAATTCTGCTAACTTGGGCCAAAAAAATATCTGAATGGAGCCTTACAGAGGGGTGCTAAATGACAGGGGGGTGATAAATGACAGGGGGGTGATCAATGACAGGGGGGTGATCAATGACAGGGGGGTGATCAATGACAGGGGGGTGATCAATGACAGGGGGGTGATCAGGGAGTCTATATGGGGTGATAACCACAGTCATTGATCACGCCCGTGTAAGGCTTCATTCAGACGTCCGGATGCGTTTTGCGGATCCGATCCATCTATCAGTGCATCCGTAAAAATCATGCGGACATCTGAATGGAGCTTTACAGGGGGGTAATCAATGACAGGGGGGTGATCAATGACAGGGGGGTGATCAGGGAGTCTATATGGGGTGATCACCACAGTCATTGATCATGCCCCTGTAAGGCTTCATTCAGACGTCCGGATGCGTTTTGCGGATCCGATCCATCTATCAGTGCATCCGTAAAAATCATGCGGACATCTGAATGGAGCTTTACAGGGGGGTAATCAATGACAGGGGGGTGATCAATGACAGGGGGGTGATCAGGGAGTCTATATGGGGTGATCACCACAGTCATTGATCATGCCCCTGTAAGGCTTCATTCAGACGTCCGGATGCGTTTTGCGGATCGGATCCATCTATCAGTGCATCCGTAAAAATCATGCGGACATCTGAATGGAGCTTTACAGGGGGGTAATCAATGACAGGGGGGTGATCACCACAGTCATTGATCATGCCCCTGTAAGGCTTCATTCAGACGACCGGATGCGTTTTGCGGATCCGATCCATGTATCAGTGCATCCGTAAAAATCATGCGGACATCTGAATGGAGCTTTACAGGGGGGTGATCAGGGAGTCTATATGGGGTGATAACCACAGTCATTGATCATGCCCCTGTAAGGCTTCATTCAGACGTCCGGATGCGTTTTGCGGATCCGATCCATCTATCAGTGCATCCGTAAAAATCATGCGGACATCTGAATGGAGCTTTACAGGGGGGTAATCAATGACAGGGGGGTAATCAATGACAGGGGGGTGATCAGGGAGTCTATATGGGGTGATCACCACAGTCATTGATCATGCCCCTGTAAGGCTTCATTCAGACGTCCGGATGCGTTTTGCGGATCCGATCCATCTATCAGTGCATCCGTAAAAATCATGCGGACATCTGAATGGAGCTTTACAGGGGGGTAATCAATGACAGGGGGGTGATCACCACAGTCATTGATCATGCCCCTGTAAGGCTTCATTCAGACGACCGGATGCGTTTTGCGGATCCGATCCATGTATCAGTGCATCCGTAAAAATCATGCGGACATCTGAATGGAGCTTTACAGGGGGGTAATCAATGACAGGGGGGTAATCAATGACAGGGGGGTGATCAGGGAGTCTATATGGGGTGATCACCACAGTCATTGATCATGCCCCTGTAAGGCTTCATTCAGACGTCCGGATGCGTTTTGCGGATCCGATCCATCTATCAGTGGATCCGTAAAAATCATGCGGACGTCTGAATGGAGCTTTACAGGGGGTTGATCAATGACAGGGGGGTAATCAATGACAGGGGGGTGATCAGGGAGTCTATATGGGGTGATCAGGGGTGATTAGGGGTGATCAGGGGCTAATAAGGGGTTAATAAGTGATGGGGGGGGGGGTGTAGTGTAGTGTAGTGGTGCTTGGTGCTACTTTACTGAGCTACCTGTGTCCTCTGGTGGTCGATCCAAACAAAGGGGACCACCAGAGGACCAGGTAGCAGGTATATTAGACGCTGTTATCAAAACAGCGTCTAATATACCTGTTAGGGGTTAAAAAAAACACATCTCCAGCCTGCCAGCGAACGATCGCCGCTGGCAGGCTGGAGATCAACTCTCTTACCTTCCGTTCCTGTGAGCGCGCGCGCCTGTGTGCGCGCGTTCACAGGAAATCTCGCGTCTCGCGAGATGACGCGTATATGCGTGACTGTGCGCAGCGCTGCCACCTCCGGAACGCGATCCTGCGTTAGGCGGTCCGGAGGTGGTTAATGGGGTAGATCATGTGATGTTTTTGTAGAACTAGTTGTTACGGATGTAGCAATACCAAATATGTTTATTTAAAAAAAATAAAAACATGCTTTTGTGTTGCTATTTTCTTAGGGCACTTTCACACTAGCGTTAAAGTTTTCCGGTATTGAGTTCCGTCACAGGGGCTCAATACTGGAAAAAAACGCTTCAGTTTTATCCTAATGCATTCTGATGGGAAAGCATTCCGTTCAGTATGCATCAGGACGTCTTCAGTTCAGTGCCGGGTCCGGCATTAATTTCCCTTGAAATGCATTAATGCCGGATCCGGCGAATGCGCAGACCTTTAAAAATTTGAAAAAAGTAAAAACCGGATCCGTTTTTCTGGAGCGACGGATCCGGTATTTCAATGCATTTGTCATCCGGGAAACAAATGCAACCATTTGCATACGGATTTCCGGATCCGGCAGGCAGTCCCGGCAACAGAACTGTCTGCCGGAATCCTCTAACGCAAGTGTGAAAGTACCCTAAGAGCTATATTTTTTTACATTTTTCTGGCTATGGTCTTGTCTGGGGGCTCATTTTTTACGGGATAAGGATACGTTTTAATTGCTGCCATTTTGGGGTACATATGACTTTTTGATCGATTAACATTATGTTACCCTTATGGAACCCACCCCATGACAATTATCAGCCCCAAAGTCCGGATTTTGAGGGCAGGTCCGGAATACAGATAGATAGTGCGGGCTTCACTGAACTAGATTTTTTCAAAATCTTCTCTGGTGGCCCAAACCAATTTATACGCCCAACAATTAATTTATCAGAACCCTACATTGGCATACGCTAGACCCCTAGGTTGGACCCCAGTAAGTGCAGCAGAGATGATTAGCTTTTGGGGACTCGTGCTGCATATGGGCGTTGTAAAGAAACCAAACGTTAGACAATATTGGCGTTCGGACATTTTCTACCAGACTCCAATTCACAGTAAGACCATGACCTGGAAATGATTTGAGTCAATTAGGAAATTCCTACACTATAACAACAATGTACAGTGCCCACCCCAAAACGACCCAATATTTGGCCGTCTGTTCAAGGTTAGGCCTGTCATTGACCACTTTAACACCAAGTTTGCTGAGGTGTACAACCCAGATAAAAATGTCAGTGTAGATAAGTCTCTATTAATTTTCAAAGGGAGGATTAGATTCCGCCAGTACCTGCCTAGCACACGGGCAAGGTATGGCATAAAGATATACAGGGTGGGCCATTTATATGGATACACCTTAATAAAATGGCAATGGTTGGTGATATTAACTTCCTGTTTGTGGCACATTAGTATATGTGAGGGGGGAAACTTTTCAAAATGGGTGGTGACCATGGTGGCCATTTTGAAGTCAGCCATTTTGAATCCAACTTTTGTTTTTTCAATAGGAAGAGGGTCATGTGACACATCAAACTTATTGGGAATTTCACAAGAAAAACAATGGTGTCCTTGGTTTTAACGTAAATTTATTCTTTCATGAGTTATTTACAAGTTTCTCTTTGTTTACAGCCATTGACGTGTCGCCGAGGTTAACACGTGAGGAGCGGATAGAAATTGTGCTGATGTCTGGTGAATGCAGTAACCAGGTCATTGCAGCAGATTTCAATGCAAGACACCCTACGAGACCACCCATCTCCCATGCTACAGTTAGCAAACTGCTTTCTAAGTTTCGTGAAACTGGTTGAGTTTTGGATTTGCCAAAATGTGGACGCATGAAATCTGTCTCTAATGAAGAAACATCAGTGGCTGTCCTAGCTTCATTCAGCAAGAGCCCACAGCGTAGCACTCGCCGCATGTCACTGGAGAGTGGCATTAGTTGAACATCCCTTCGGCGGATATTAGCTACTCACAAATGGCACCCTTACAAACTCCAGCTACTGCAGCATCTCAACGAGGATGACCCAGATCGGCGCACTAAATTTGCAGAATGGGCAAAACAAAAAATTGGAACATGACCTTCAGTTTACGCAGAAGATTTTGTTCAGTGATGAGGCAAACTTTTATGTGAATGGTGAAGTTAACAAACAAAACCACCACTATTGGTCTGACACTAACCCACATTGGATAGATCCCTCCAAGACTGTTGGAACAAAAAAATTGATGGTATGGTGTGGTATATGGGGTACAAAGATAGTGGGGCCATTCTTCATCAATGGAAACCTCAAGGCCACTGGATATGCGAAATTGCTACATGATGATGTGTTTCCCTTTTTATGCACTGAAGCTGGCACGTTCCCTGAGTTTTTCCAGCAAGATGGTGCACCACCACATTATGGGTGTCAGGTCCGAGCATTCCTAGATGAACAGTTTCCTGGAATGTGGATTGGTCGTCGTGGGCCAGTTGAATGGCCCCCAAGGTCTCCCGATCTGACCCCCTTAGACTTTTATCTTTGGGGTCATCTGAAGGCAATTGTCTATGCTGTGAAGATACGAGATGTGCAGCACCTGAAACTATGGATACTGGAAGCCTGTGCTAGCATTTCTCCTGCAGTGTTGCTATCAGTGTGTGAAGAGTGGGAGAAGAGGGTTGCATTGACAATCCAACACAATGGGCAGCACATTGAACATATTTTATAAGTGGTCAGAAACTTGTAAATAACTAATGAAAGAATAAAGTTACGTTAAAACCAAGCACACCATTGTTTTTCTTGTGAAATTCCCAATAAGTTTGATGTGTGACATGACCCTCTTCCTATTGAAAAAACAAAAGTTGGATTCAAAATGGCCGACTTCAAAATGGCCACCATGGTCACCACCCATCTTGAAAAGTTTCCCCCCTCACATATACGAATGTGCCACAAACAGGAAGTTAATATCACCAACCATTCCCATTTTATTAAGGTGTATCCATATAAATGGCCCACCCTGTACATACTTTGTTAGAGTAGCTCCGGGTACACCCACAAGTTCCGCATTTACGAAGGGAAAGATTCCCGGATAGAACCCCCAGAATGCCCCCCATACTAGGAGTTAGTGGGAAGATTGTGTGGGACTTAGGCTACTTTCACACTCGCGTTCGGGGTTCCGCTTGTGAGTTCCGTTTGAAGGCTCTCACAAGCGGCCCCGAACGGATCCGTACTGCCCCAATGCATTCTGAGTGGATGCGGATCCGCTCAGAATGCATCAGTTTGGCACCGTTTGGCCTCCGTTCCACTCAGCAGGCGGACACCCGAACGCAGCTTGCAGCGTTTTCGTGTCCGCCTGGCCGTGCGGAGCCAAACGGATCCGTCCAGACTTACAATGCAAGTCAATGAGGATGGATCCGTTTGACGTTGACACAATATGGTGCAATTTCAAACGGATCCGTCCCCCATTGACTTTCAATGTAAAGTCAGGAGTCCCTATTGATATACCATCGGATCGGAGTTTTCTCCAATCCGATGGTATATTTTAACTTGAAGCATCCCCATCACCATGGGAACGCCTCTATGTTAGAATATACCATCGGATTTGAGTTAGATCGTGAAACTCAGATCCGACAGTATATTCTAACACAGAGGCGTTCCCATGGTCATGGGGACGCTTCAAGATAGAATATACTAAAAGAACTGTGTACATGACTACCCCCTGCTGCCTGGCAGGTGCTGCCAGGCAGCAGGGGGCAGACCCCCCCCTCCCCCCTGTTTTTAACTCATTGGTGGCCAGTGCGGCCGGCCCCCCTCCCCCTGTTTTTTACTCATTGGTGGCCAGTGCGGCCTCACCTCTCACCCCCCCCAGTTAAAATCACTTTCCGAATTCCCCATCATTGGTGGATGTGCGGCTTCACATCTCCCCCCCCCCAGTTAAAATCACGTTCCGAATCCCCCATCATTGGTGGCCAGTGCGGCCTCACATTCCCCCCCCTAGTTAAAATCACGTTCCCCCATCATTGGTGGCAGTGGAGAGCTCCGATCGGAGTCCCAGTTTAATCGCTGGGGCTCCGATCGGTAACCATGGCAACTAGGACGCTACTGCAGTCCTGGTTGCCATGGTTACTTAGCAATTTTTAGAAGCATTATACTTACCTGCGAGCTGCGATGTCTGTGACCGGCCGGGCGCTCCTCCTACTGGTAAGTGAAAGGTCTGTGCGGCGCATTGCCTATAGCACAGACCCGTCACTTACCAGTAGGAGGAGCGCCCGGCCGGTCACAGACATCACAGGTAAGTATAATGCTTCTAAAATTGCTAAGTAACCATGGCAACCAGGACTGCAGTAGCCATGGTTACCGATCGGAGTCCCAGCGATTAAACTGGGACTCCGATCGGAACTCTCCGCTGCCACCAATGATGCGGGGTCAGTCATTTTAATTGGGGGGGGGGGGGGGGGCCGGCCGCACTGGCCACCAATGAGTTAAAAACAGGGGGGGAGGGAGGGGGGGCTGGCCGCACTGGCAAGCAATGAGTTAAAAACAGGGGGGGAGGGGGGTGGCGGCCGCACTGGCCACCAATGAGTTAAAAACAGGGGGGGAGGGGGGTCTGCCCCCTGCTGCCTGGCAGCACCTGCCAGGCAGCAGGGGGCAGTCATGTACACAGTTCTTTTAGTATATTCTATCTTGAAGCGTCCCCATCAACATGGGAACGCCTCTGTGTTAGAATATACTGTCGGATCTGAGTTTTCACGGAGTGAAAAATCAGATCTGAAAAAAACTGTTATGCAAACGGGTCCGTTCTAAACGGATGCAAGCGTTTGCATTATAGGAGCGGATCCATCTGTACAGACACCAGATAGATCCGCTCCGAACGCAAGTGTGAAAGTAGCCTTACTGCACCCCCTGCTGGATAAGGCTTACCACCTCTATGTGGATGACTATTATACCAGCATACCCCTATTCATGTCCCTAACTGCCAGAGGTACTGTGGCTTGCGGCACAGTGCGCAAAAATCAGAGAGACCTCCCTAGATCCCTGGTAGGGCAACCACTGAGAATGGGTGAAAGTAGGGCTCTCCTCCATGACAACGTGCTGGTGGTTATATACAAGGACAAGAGAAATGTCTTTGTACTGACCACCATTCACACTAACAACAGCTCCCCTGCTCCTGTACGAGGTACCACAACCACTACCTCCAAACAAGTTTGTATTCTGGACTAAAACAGGCACATGGGAGGGGTGGATCTTTCAGATCAACTTCTGAAACCCTACAGTGCCACACGAAAAACAAAAGTGTGGTGCAAAAAGCTGGCCGTACACATTGTATAGATGGCAATGTGTAATGCGTACGTGCTATTTCAATCTGCAGGCCACAGAGGAACTTTCCTTCAGTTCCAAGAGGTGGTTATTTTTCAAAGCCAGGCCGGGGAGGGTCCCAGTACATCTGGAAGTCATGGTGCCCGTGTTGTATCAGGGCAACATTTTCCAGGTCAAGTCCCCCATACAGCAAGGAAGGGAAGGACCCAATAAAAGATGAGTGTGTTACAAAAGGGGCATAAGGAAAGACACCATTTACCACTGTGACGCCTGCCCTGAAAAACGTGGCCTGTGCATTCAGGAGTGTTTTTAAATCTACCACTCATCCCTGGAGTATTAATTTAATTTCATCCATGATGCACCTTGTATTTTGAACAACTTATATCTCTGATTAGTCTGCATAGCTTACAGATCCACTTTTCACCAACCACTACATATTTATTCCTGTGAAATACCTGTTAGGTCAAAAGCACCCTTTCCACCACTTAAAATGTTCGTACGGGGGTGCTCTTTCCAAAATGGGGTCACTTCTTGGGGTTTTTAATTTCTGGGGACCTCAGGAATCTTTTAAATGCGACATGGCACCTAAAATCAATGTCTGCCAATTCAGGTCTAGAGCCCTGCTGTGCTCCCATACATAATTTTTTGAGCACATATGGGGTGTTGCTGTATTCAGGGGGAAATGGGAAACAAAATATGGAGTGAATTTTGTCCTGTTACCCTTTGGGAAAGTGAAAAATGTGGGTGTAAATCAACTTTTTTGTTAAAAAAAAATGCAATTTTTCATTTTCACTGCCAAGTGTTTCCTAATTCTAGGAAACACCTTTGAGGTCAAAGTGCTCACTGCATACCTTGAAAGATTCTATGAGGGGTGTAGTTTCAAAATGGGGTCACTTTTTGGGGATTTCCACTGTAGGGCCATCTCAGGGTGTCTTCATATGCGGCATAGCTCCTAATTACCTTTGCAGCTACATCCGCTCTCCTAAAGCCATATGGTGCTCCTTCCCCTCTGAAGCCTGACGTGCGCCCATACATCAGTTTTTGAGCACATATGGGGTGTTTCTGTAAACTACAGATTCAGTGTAATAGCTTTTAAGTTTTGTTTGGCTGTTAACCCTTGATGTGTTGCAGAAAAAATAGATCAAAATTTAAAATCTGCAAAAAAAAAAGGTGAAATTTTGAAATTTTATTTAATTTCCTTTAATTTTTGTGGGGCACCTAAAGGGTTAACAAAGTTTGTAAAATCAGTTTTGAATAGCTTGAGGGGTGTAGTTTCTAAAATGGGGTGATTTATGGGTAGTTTCTAATATTTAAGCCCCACAAAGTGACTTCATAACAGAACTGGCCCTTTCTGTTATTAAAAAAACACCCATTTTGGGCAAAATACTAAAATTGTGGCCTTTGCTGCATCTGTCAGTGTGAAATACAAGTGTTAGATACTGCTGTTATATTCTGTTATTAAAAAAAACACCCATTTTGTGCAAAATACTAAATTTGCGGCCTTTGCTGCATCTGTCAGTGTGAAATACAAGCTTGAAATACTGCAATAATATTCTGTTCTTAAAAAAAAAAACATTTTGGGCAAAATGCAAAATTTGCGGCCTTTGCTGTATCTGTCAGTGTGAAATACAAGCTTTAGATACTGCAGTTATATTTTGTTATAAAAAAAACACCCATTTTGGGCAAAATACTAAAATTGTGGCCTTTGTGTGAAATACAAGCTTGAAATACTGCAATAATATTCTGTACTTAAAAAAAAAAAAATTTTGGGCAAAATGCTAAATTTGCGGCCTTTGCTGCATCTGTCAGTGTGAAATACAAGCTTGAAATACTGCAATAATATTCTGGGTTTAAAAAAACACCCATTTTCGGCAATACCCTACATCTGGGGCCTTTGCTGCATTTGTCAGTGTGAAATACAAGCTTGAAATACTGCCATAATATTCTGTGTTTAAAAAAACACACATTTTGGGCAAGATCCTAAGTTTGCGGAGAATGAGGAGAGAGTCAAATAACGGACGTGGCCCCGGTCGTGGTGCTGCTGGTGGAGCTCCTGTAGCAGAAAGAGGACGTGGTCGATCTGTGCCAGATACACGCACAAGTGAAACACCTTCCTCAGGTGCGAGTAGACGACAGAACCTTCAGCGTTATTTGGTCGGGCCTAATGCGGCTCTACGAATGGTGAGGCCAGAACAAGTACAGGCGATTGTAGATTGGGTGGCTTACAGTGCCTCCAGTTCCTTTACATTGTCTCCCACCCAGTCTCCTGCTGAAAGATCAGAGTTGGCACCTGCAGCCGATGTCCATTAGTCTTTCACCTCACCCTCTTGCAAATCAGCCAAGCAGTCTGAGCTCCAAGTGATGCAGCAGTCCAGGGGCGTAACTATAAGTGACTGGGCCCCACAGCAAATTTTTGTATGGGCCCCCCGGGTGCTTTGCAAGTCCCTCCTCCTGTGTAAACCCCACTCCTTTGGCTACTCACGATCTAGACCAGTGGAACGCAGACAGGCGCAAGGGGGGGCACAGGCCAGGGGGGCTCAGACAAGGGCAGAGAACCTAATTAGCATAAACATAAAATACTGATCCTAGTACTCAGCATGATCAACCCTACCAGGCAATATGGTTTACTAGGGTTGATCATGCTGACACATGCTCTTTAATATTGAAAATTCTAAGACTTACTACTCCGCCTGTTCTTCATCATGACTATGGTGTTGAGGAACATCAAGATCTCCACTTCCCTCTGGAAGAAAATAAAAAATGATTTATACCCCCGAATAATAATACATTTAGTGACTATATATTACCAACATACAGAGACTAAATACCATATTGGATAATAGCTCATACCATGACTGGATAACAAACACTGCAACGCTATAACACTGCCATACAGTGACTGGATAACACTGCCATACAGTGACTGGATAACACTGCCATACAGTGACTGGATAACACTGCCATACAGTGACTGGATAACACTGCCATACAGTGACTGGATAACACTGCCATACAGTGACTGGATAACACTGCCATACAGTGACTGGATAACACTGCCATACAGTGACTGGATAACACTGCCATACAGTGACTGGATAACACTGCCATACAGTGACTGGATAACACTGCCATACAGTGACTGGATAACACTGCCATACAGTGACTGGATAACACTGCCATACAGTGACTGGATAACACTGCCATACAGTGACTGGATAACACTGCCATACAGTGACTGGATAACAGAGTATAAGGGGGCACAGTACAATATATGACCAGGGGCACAGTGTAGAGTATAAGAGGGCAAAGTACAGGGGTATCTCCTTATACTCCTGTAATATGCCTCCTACACAGTATTATAATGGGACATAGTGCAGGGAATAGGACACAGGGCAGTGGGCACAGTACAGGGTGGTGGACAAATACACGGTAGTGGGCCCAGGGCAGGGGGCACAATACAGCATAGGGTGCACAGTACAGGGCAGGGGGCGCAGTATAGAGAAGGGGGCACAGTACAGGGATGTGGGGCACAGTACGGGGCTGGGGGCACAGGGCTTGTGGCACAGAGCAGGGGGCACAGTACAGGGTGGTGGAAAAATACACGGTAGTGGGCCCAGGGCAGGGGGCACAATACAGCATAGGGTGCACAGTACAGGGCAGGGGACGCAGTATAGAGAAGGGGGCACAGTACAGGGATGGGGGCACAGTACGGGGGTGGGGGCACAGGGCTTGTGGCACAGAGCAGGGGGCACAGTACAGCATAGGGTGCACAGTACAGGGCAGGGGCCGCAGTATAGAGAAGGAGGCACAGTACAGGGATGGGGGCACAGTACAGGGCTGGGGGCACAGAGCAGGGGGCACAGTACAGGGCCAGGGGCACAGGGCTTGTGGCACAGTACGGGGCAGGGGGCATAGTACAGGGCAGGGGGCATAGTACAGGGCAGGGGGCATAGTACAGGGCAGGGGGGCATAGTACAGGGCAGGGGGGCATAGTACAGGGCAGGGGGGCATAGTACAGGGCAGGGGGGCATAGTACAGGGCAGGGGGGCATAGTACAGGGCAGGGGGGGATAGTACAGGACAGGGGGGCATAGTACAGGGCAGGGGGGCATAGTACAGGGCAGGGGGGCATAGTACAGGGCAGGGGGGCATAGTACAGGGCAGGGGGGCATAGTACAGGGCAGGGGGCACAGTACAGGAATGGGGGCATAGTACAGGGCAGGGGGCACAGACTCCAAATTTTTGGTCATAATAAGCAGGAGATCGGCAGGAGACAGAAGCTGAGGGAAAAAGGGTGCAGGGATTCTGCAATTCCCCGGCTATCAGCTGGTTAATCCTTCTTTGACTGCAGACAGATCACACAGGAAGCTGTGCACTGGCCGGCTGCAGATAGTGCTCAGCAACCAAGGTCACAAGCTGCCTGCTACTTAGCCCCGAGGCACAACACTACGTGGGGACATACCTGAAAAGTTTTCAGGTATCTCCCCCAAACTCCCAGTGACTGATGTGCACTGCCTGCTGTGCTGCTGCCATGGAGCTCCTCTTGCTTGTTTCATTTCTCCCGCCTGCCGCTCCCTCCTCAGGTCAGGTCAGTAGGCGGGCCTAATTAGACCAGCGAGATGCTGGCAGGGGGGGGCCCGGCCCGCACTGTATGTTAACCACTGAATTGTGAAGGGGCCCGGCCTCTGATGTATGTGAAGGGGGCCGCCGCTGTATTAAACAATCATCTGACACAGTCACAGGCACACGCTGCTAGGCGCCGGGCCCCTTGTCAGCCCGGGCCCCGAAGCAGCCGCTTCCCCTGCTTCCCCGGTAGTTACGCCACTGCAGCAGTCTGTTATGCTTTTTGATGACTCTCCTGGCAGGGTTTCTGTGGGCCATACACATAGCCCTGCCCCAGAAATGGAAGAGATTGAGTGCACTGATGCCCAACCACTTATGTTTCAGGATGAGGACATTGGAAGACCACCGCAGCACGTCTCTGATGATGACAAAACACAGATGCCAAATGCTGTGGATTTATGCAGTATGCAGACCGACAAGGAGGGCAGGGGTAGAGAATGAGTGGAAGATGATGTGGAGGATGATGAGATACTAGACCCCACATGGAATCAAGGTCATGCGAGTGACCGGTCTAGTTTGGAGGAAGAGGCGGTGGTCGCACAGAGGCACCAGCACAGCAAAAGAGGGAGCAGCGTCTGTTACATTCTTGGGTGACATTTTACAATTTTTGCCGTGAATAAACCCCTGCTCTGCATAGGTGACAGGGACTTAAATTTTAAAAAATTGTCAGTTACATTGTCAGGTGACATTTTACCAATTTTGCCGTATACAAACCCCTGCTCTGCATAGGTGACAGGGACCTAATATTTGTAAAATCGTCTGTTCAATTAGTGGGTGACATGAACACAGTTTTGCCGTGAATAAACCGCTGCTCTGCGTAGTTGACAGGGACCGAAATTTTTAAAAATCGTCTGTTCCATTGGTGGGTGACATTAACCCATTTTTGGCGATGAAAAACCCCTGCTCTGCATAGGTGACAGGGAATTAAATTTCAAAAATTCATCTTTAATTGACATGCGCCCTCAACTTTCATTCGATGATTCAACTTTAACAACTTGTCCCACATTTCCGCTCAAACACATTGGAGCCATTGACCTCCCTTGGATGTGGTATCTCTTTCTCACGCTCCCTCTCATGTGTGGAACCCTGATTCACCGCTAACCGTGATCAACATGGTAGGCGCAGAAAAGAACATCGAAAGCTGATATCCAAGATATCCAAATGGATGGTGGAAATCACGGGGACGTGCGATCAGGCAGAAGTTATCTAGAGTCAACAAAGCGGCAGCAGGGCCTCTCCTGTCTAACGTTTCAAAATCCAAAATACCCCAGCGACATTCCCTATAATTTTTTATTAATCATTCCAATAACAGGGCATCTTAAGAGTCCTGTATTGTTATTTATCGTCACTACCTCCCCGAGTCAGGAGTGGGTAATTGCTGCGCGCCCCCTCCTTAACTTGAAAGCTTCTGCTTCAATACTTTGTCCCACATTTCCGCTCGATTACATTTAATTTCATCCATTAATCTCCTTTGCATGTGGTATCCCTTTCTCAGGCTCCCTCTCTGGCCTGGAACCCTGATTTCCCGCTACCCATGATCACCATGGTAGGCGCATAAAAGAACATAAAAAGTTGATAGAGAAGATACCCAATTGGATCGTGGACATCATGGGGCGTGCGACATGGTGGAGCAATATGTGTGCACACGCCTACACGTATTGACTGATGGGTCTGGCCCCTTCAACTTCTGGGTCTCCAAATTGGGCACATGGCCTAAGCTTGCCCTTTACACCTTGGAGGTGCTGGCCGGCCCTGCAGCCAGTGTATTGTCTGAACGTTTGTTTAGCACGGCTGAAGGGGGTTATCGCAGGTTATATTTACCAATGTTTTGGGGTGTACCCTAATTTAAATAAAAAATAAAACCTAAAAGCACTATAGGCTACCTCCTCTTCCTTTACCGCTGCGTCCACCTACACCGCCACATCCACCGCCTCCTCAACCTCCTACTCCATATGGACCTCGTCCTCCAAGATCAAGATTATTATTTTTTATTTTTACATATTTTATGTTATTTTAAGTCATTTCCCTATCAACATTTGTTTGCAGAGCACTTGCCATGCTCTTAACCACATTTTGCTGCCATTTGCAGCCCTCTAGCCCTTTCCATGACTTTTTTGCAGCCATTTTAGTGCTCCAAAGTTCGGGTCCCCATTGACTTCAATGGGGTTCATGTTCGGGGTCAAGTTCGGGTACCGAACTCAAACTTTTTTGTGAAGTTCGGCCGAACCCGTCGAACCCGAACATCCAGGTGTCCGCTCAACTCTACTAACGACGCTTTTATTGCTATAACTTGATATGATTCACACAGACATTTGACTGGTGCATTATTCATAGTATATCATAGAGTCCCACAGTACACAGACTCATTTCAAATACACGACAGAATGAGAAGACAACCTTTCTTACAGGTTATGTGATCTGAGGTTTGACCAACATAAGCTGTCTACATGACAAATAAATGCTATTGTACAATTACAAGGGACTTGCAGGTCTTCCATACTTGATCTGTATGCAAGATGCTTTCTCTTTTGTTCCTGATGCTATTATATACAGTACATTCTACAGGGAGATTGCGCGGTCAAAAATGTTCTTTTATCCTTTTTCAAAGGACAGAGATGAGTGCAGTTTTTATATCCACGGGCAGCTGACCCTAAGAAATGATACCATTATACATTTCAAACATAATAGAAGAGAGGGCGGGCTGCAAAGCTTAAAAAAGGATTCAATTGGAAAGATGTCTATGCTGGATGTGTTCCCTGCAGGCACACACTTAATGGTGCTTTCGATATCCTGCAGGCTAAAGATACATTTATCTTTTACTATTATTTTGGAAATAAATTTTACCTCTGTCTTCAAATTTTCCTCAACAGTCAATAATATGAGATTTTTTCAAGTAAATTATAACACCATAATGTATTTTCAGAAACAAACTCTTGGGGCTGAATCTCTATGTGTACAGTATATAATTTCTTATTGTGTGACTTTTTTAGTCTTTATGTGATGCCAAAGGTGACTTCTCCTGCGGTGGATAAGTTGAAATTGAGTATATTGTAGTAAAAATATAGAAAAAAAAAATAGTTCTGAGGTTTTAACACCTTAAAGTCTTAGGCTTCATGCACACAACCGTTTTTTTTTTGCGGTCCGCAAAAACGGGTTCTGTAGTTCCGTGATCCGTGCTCGTTTTTTCTCCCGTGGGACTTCCTTGATTTTTGGAGGATCCACGGACATGAAGTAAAGTAAAAAAAAAAGTCGTTTTGGTGTCCGCCTGGCCGTGCGGAGCCAAACGGATCCATCCTGACTTACAATGCAAGTCAATGGGGACGGATCCGTTTGACATTGACACAATATGGTGCAATTGCAAACGGATCCGTCCCCCATTGACTTTCAATGTAAAGTCAGGAGTCCCTATTATACCATCGGATCTGAGTTTTCTCCAATCCGATGGTATATTTTAACTTGAAGAGTCCCCATCACCATGGGAACGCCTCTATGTTAAAATATACCATCGGATTTGAGTTATATTGTGAAAACTCAGATCCGACAGTATATTCTAACACAGAGGCGTTCCCATAGTGATGGGGACGCTTCAAGTTAGAATATACTAAGAACTGTGTACATGACTGCCCCCTGCTGCCTGGCAGCAGCCGATCTCTTACAGGGGGCTGTGATCCGCACAATAAACCCCTCAGGTGCCGCACCTGAGGGGTTAATTTTGCGTATCATAGCCCCCTGTAAGAGATCAGGTGCTGCCAGACAGGAGGGGGAAGACCCCCCTCCCTCCCCAGTTTTGAATTCATTGGTGGCCAGTGCGGCCCCCCCTCCCTCCCCTGTATTACATTCATTGGTGGCCAGTGCGGCATCCCCTCCCTCCCTCCCCAGTATTTAATTCATTGGTGGCCAGTGCGGACCCCCCCTCTCTCCCCTGTGTTACATTCATTGGTGGCCAGTGTGCGGCCCCCCTCCCTCCCCTGTATTACATTCATTGGTGACCAGTGCGGCCTCCCCTCCCCAGTATTTAATTCATTGGTGGCCAGTGTGGCCTCCCATTTCCCCCCCTCCTAATTAAAATATCCCCCCATCATTGGTGGCAGCGGAGAGTTCCGACTGGAGTCCCAGTTTAATCGCTGAGACTCCGATCAGTAACCATGGCAACCAGGACGCTACTGCAGTCCTGGCTGCCATGGTTACTTAGCAATTTTAGAAGCATTATACTTACCTGCGATGTCTGTGACCGGCCGGGCGCTCCTCCTACTGGTAAGTGAAAGGTCTGTGCGTCGCATTGCTTATAGCACAGACCTGTCACTTACCAGTAGGAGGAGCGCCCGGCCGGTCACAGACATCGCAGGTAAGTATAATGTTTCTAAAACTGCTAAGTAACCATGGCAGCCAGGACTGCAGTAGCGTCCTGGTTGCCATGGCTACCGATCGGAGTCCCAGCGATTAAACTGGGACTCCGATCGGAACTCTCCGCTGCCACCAATGATAGAGGGGGGATTTTAATTAGAGGGGAGAGGGGGGGCCGCACTGGCCACCAATGAATTAAATACAGGGGAGGGAGGGAGGGGGGGCCGCACTGGCCACCAGTGAATTAAATACAGGGGAGGGAGGGAGGGGGGTCCGCACTGGCCACCAATGAATTAAATACTGGGGAGGGAGGGGGGGCCGCACTGGCCACCAATGAATTAAATACAGGGGAGGGAGGGGGGCCGCACTGGCCACCAATGAATTAAATACAGGGGAGGGAGGGGGGCCGCACTGGTCACCAATGAATTAAATACAGAGGAGGGAGGGTGGGCCGCACTGGCCACCAATGAATTTAAAACTGGGGAGGGAGGGGGGTCTACCCCCTCCTGCCTGGCAGCACCTGATCTCTTACAGGGGGCTATGATACGCACAATTAACCCCTCAGGTGCGGCACCTGACGGGTTAATTGTGCTGATCACAGCCCCCTGTAAGAGATCGGGTGCTGCCAGGCAGCAGGGGGCAGTCATGTACACAGTTCTTAGTATATTCTAACTTGAAGCGTCCCCATCACTATGGGAATGCCTCTGTGTTAGAATATACTGTCGGATCTGAGTTTTGACGAAGTGAAAACTCAGATCTGAAAATGCTTTTATGCAGACGGATCTGCGGCCCCCCCTCCCTCCCTCCTTCCCCAGTATTTAATTCATTGGTGGCCAGTGCGGCCTCCCATTTCCCCCCCTCCTAATTAAAATCCCCCCCATCATTGGTGGCAGCGGAGAGTTCCGATCGGAGTCCCAGTTTAATCGCTGGGACTCCGATCAGTAACCATGGCAACTAGGACGCTACTGCAGTCCTGGCTGCCATGGCTACTTAGCAATTTTAGAAGCATTATACTTACCTGCGATGTCTGTGACCGGCCGGGCGCTCCTCCTACTGGTAAGTGAAAGGTCTGTGCGTCGCATTGCTTATAGCACAGACCTGTCACTTACCAGTAGGAGGAGCGCCCGGCCGGTCACAGACATCGCAGGTAAGTATAATTTTTCTAAAATTGCTAAGTTACCATGGCAGCCAGGACTGCAGTAGCGTCCTGGTTGCCATGGATACCGATCGGAGTCCCAGCGATTAAACTGGGACTCCGATCGGAACTCTCCACTGCCACCAATGATGGGGGGGGATTTTAATTAGGGGGCAGAGGGGAGGCCGCACTGGCCACCAATGAATTAAATACTGGGGAGGGAGGGAGGGCCGCATTGGCCACCAATGAATTAAATACAGGGGAGGGAGGGGGGCCGCACTGGCCACCAATGAATTAAATACAGGGGAGGGAGGGGGGTCCACACTGGCCACCAATGAATTAAATACTGGGGAGGGAGGGGGGCCGCAGTGCGGCCTCCCATTCCCCCCCTCCTAATTAAAATCCCCCCCATCATTGGTGGCAGCGGAGAGTTCCGATCGGAGTCCCAGTTTAATCGCTGGGACTCCGATTGGTAACCATGGCAACCAGGACGCTACTGCAGTCCTGGCTGCCATGGTTACTTAGCAATTTTAGAAGCATTATACTTACCTGCGATGTCTGTGACCGGCCGGGCGCTCCTCCTACTGGTAAGTGAAAGGTCTGTGCGGCGCATTGCTTATAGCACAGACCTGTCACTTACCAGTAGGAGGAGCGCCTGGCCGGTCACAGACATCGCAGGTAAGTATAATTTTTCTAAAATTGCTAAGTTACCATGGCAGCCAGGACTGCAGTAGCGTCCTGGTTGCCATGGTTACCGATCGGAGTCCCAGCGATTAAACTGGGACTCCGATCGGAACTCTCCACTGCCACCAATGATGGGGGGGGGGATTTTAATTAGGGGGGAGAGGGGAGGCCGCACTGGCCACCAATGAATTAAATACTGGGGAGGGAGGGAGGGCCGCACTGGCCACCAATGAATTAAATACAGGGGAGGGAGGGAGGGGGGCCGCACTGGCCACCAATGAATTAAATACAGGGGAGGGAGGGAGGGGGGTCCACACTGGCCACCAATGAATTAAATACTGGGGAGGGAGGGAGGGGGGCCGCAGTGCGGCTTCCCATTTCCCCCCCTCCTAATTAAAATCCCCCCCATCATTGGTGGCAGCGGAGAGTTCCGATCGGAGTCCCAGTTTAATCGCTGGGACTCCGATCAGTAACCATGGCAACCAGGACGCTACTGCAGTCCTGGCTGCCATGGTTACTTAGCAATTTTAGAAGCATTATACTTACCTGCGATGTCTGTGACCGGCCGGGCGCTCCTCCTACTGGTAAGTGAAGGGTCTGTGCGGCGCATTGCTTATAGCACAGACCTGTCACTTACCAGTAGGAGGAGCGCCGGCCGGTCACAGACATCGCAGGTAAGTATAATTTTTCTAAAATTGCTAAGTAACCATGGCAGCCAGGACTGCAGTAGCGTCCTGGTTGCCATGGTTACCGATCGGAGTCCCAGCGATTAAACTGGGACTCCGATCGGAACTCTCCGCTGCCACCAATGATGGGGGGGGATTTTAATTAGGGGGGAGAGGGGAGGCCGCACTGGCCACCAATGAATTAAATACTGGGGAGGGAGGGAGGGCCGCACTGGCCACCAATGAATTAAATACAGGGGAGGGAGGGGGTCCACACTGGCCACCAATGAATTAAATACTGGGGAGGGAGGGAGGGGGGCCGCACTGGCCACCAATGAATTAAATACAGGGGAGGGAGGGGGGGCCGCACTGGCCACCAATGAATTAAATACAGGGGAGGGAGGGGGGCCGCACTGGCCACCAATTAATTAAATACAGGGGAGGGAGGGTGGGCCGCACTGGTGCGGCACCTGAGGGGTTAATTGTGCTGATCACAGCCCCCTGTAAGAGATCGGGTGCTGCCAGGCAGCAGGGGGCAGTCATGTACACAGTTCGTAGTATATTCGAACTTGAAGCGTCCCCATCACTATGGGAATGCCTCTGTGTTAGAATATACTGTCGGATCTGAGTTTTGACGAAGTGAAAACTCAGATCTGAAAATGCTTTTATGCAGACGGATCTGCGGATCCGTCTGTGTGAAAGTAGCCATGGACACGGATCACGGACATGGATGCATCCGTGTTTTTTCACGGACCCATTGACTTGAATGGGTCCGTGAACCATTGTCCGTCAAAAAAATAGGACAGGAAACATGGATCACGGACGCGGATGAACAACGGTGTATTTTCCGAGTTTTCAACGGACCCATTGAAAGTCAATGGGTCCGCAGAAAATCACGGAAAACGGAACAACGGACACGGATGCACACAACGGTCGTGTGCATCAGGCCTTATTCACACATCAGTGTTTGGTCAGTGATTTCCATCAGTGATTTGAGCTAAAACCAGGAGCGAAGGCTACACAGACATAAGGTAAGAGGGAAATAGCTGTACCTATTCTGTGTTTAGACCTTCATCTGGTTTTGGCTCACAATCACTGATGGAAATCACTGACCAAAACACAGACGTGTGAATGAGGCATAAGGATGAAGCTATTTTGGGCCTTAACCCCTTAGTGACCACTAATATGTGTTTTTACGGTGGTCACTAAGGGGCCTTAGGCTGGCCCGCCGCCTTTTTACGGCAGCCCAGTATAAGCACTGCACGGGTCCCCTGTGCAGTGGGAAGTGGGGACCCGTCTCTCACATGAGAGCCGTGGCCCTGTTCTAACAGCCCGGACCAGCAGGAGTGCCGATCCGGGCTGTATAACACTTTACATGCCGCGGGCAATAGCGCCCACCGCATGTAAAGTGCTGACAGAGGGAGCGGACTCCCTCTGTCTCCCATTGGCAACAACGCAAAGGCGATTGTGGGGTGCCGATGTGAGTGAAGGCTGCCTGGGGTCTGATGTAGGTCCCAGACCTGCCTTCAGTAATTTCCAGCAGGCTGCGCCTCTCTGGTGCAGCCTGCTGGTCAATGTCAGTATATAATTGCCATTAAAATGCAATGCACTATAGAGATACTGTATTACATTGCATTTTAAAAGCAATCAAAAAGCTGTCTGTTATAGTACCCTTGTGGGACTAAGTGGTAAAAAAAGTAAAACAAATATACTTTACTAAAAAATTACGCTTTTTTTTCCATTGAACATACGCTTTTCAATGAAAAAAATTGCAAAAAAAAACATCTTCCCCATATGTTTGATATTGACGCGTCCGTAACAATCCAGACTACATAAATATCATGTGACTTATCCCCTACGGTGAACGCCGTAAAAAAAAACGAAAAAAAAAAACAGAATTTCTAATTTATTCTTAGTTGCCACCGAAAAAAAGTTATAACAATCAATCAAAAAGCGCCATTTACTCCAAAATGATACCAATGAAAAATACAAGTCGTCCCACAAAAATCAAGCCCTCACACAGGTCCATAGAAAGAAAAATAAAAAAGTTATAGGTCTTTGGAAGCGGCAATGAAAAAACATTTTTTTCTTAAAAAAAAGGGGTTTTATTGCAAAAAAGTAGTAAAACAAAACTATATGTATTTGGTATCAATGTAATTGTACTGACCCAGAGAATTAAAAAAATAGTATGTTATCTATATTGAAACATTTATAACGTAAAAACGCACTGGCAGTATTGTTGTTTTTCCCATCTCTCTCCCAGAAAGAGTTAATAAAAGTTAATCAGAAAGTTATGTGTACCCCAAAATGGCGCCATTAAAAACAACAACTTGTCCCGCAAAAAACAAGCCCTCATAAAGCTATATAGACGTGATAATAAAAAAAGGTTATAGCTCTTGGAACACGATGATGAAAAAAGGAAGAAAAATGCTTGATCAGTAAGGCCCAAAACATGCTGGTCACTAAGGATACATAGATTTTTTATTTTTCGTCATGGCATTCCAAGAGCCATATGTTGTTTTTTGGTGGGATGAGATGAGATTTATTTTCTAATGGCACTATTTGGGGTACATCTAAAGACCTTTAGTGATTTAGTAAGTTTTTATTTAAAGGAATAGAAAGAAAAACATCAATTCTGAGATTGTTTTATTTTAGGGCATTCATGGTGCAGAATAAATAAACCTGTACAGTTTTTTATATTACTTTTTTCTACTAAATATTTTGAAAGTGACAATAAAATTCTCTGGGTATTTAAAAAAAAAAATCTGAACATTTTATTTTAGTGTTTTTCTGCAATTTATTTTTTGTCCATCTTGAGTATGTATACATTCAACAATTTGTTTTATTCATGGAAAACTAATTTTTGTTTAGGATTTTAGGCTGTTTTTCTTTTATTATTATTATTTTATTATTATTTTGGCAGTACTTTACCACTGAAACATAAATCCAAAATATCATCGTTGCCTCCTGTGGCAAGTAACACAAATGAAAAGACCTCCTAAATTGATAGGTAATTATTGTCCTGCTGCTGTGAGGGAATATGTTATCTGAAGGCTAATCCTCATGATGATAGTAGATATAGAACTGGGCTAGCAGTATGACAGCTCTGCTATTCCATTGACAGGCAAAGATAAAGATACCAGCAGAAGAGCATCGGATTGACTAATGTAATAGATGATTCTCTAACTGAGTCACTAAAGGGGACATTTCTACCCACAGTAGTGGTCTGTAAATGATAACCAAGACTATTTGCCATGCTAAAAGTTTAAAAAAGAGGAAGTTAAAGAGACAGCTCAGGAAGTAGGAGCATGGAGTGACTTCAAAAAAATATATCTAGAAAACCATCTGAATTATACAAAAAACAAAAAGTAGCAGCAGCACAGTCAATGTGAAGTTGGGTGCAATCCCTCCTGAACTTTAGACAAAAGTCCACAGACAATATCCAAAAGGCAAATGATGAGGCAGCACTCCAATATCAGTGGAGGGTGTTAGACCCGTTTATTTCCCCAGTCGCAATGTTTCATCCCAGCTCCATGAAGCCTTTGTCAAGCTTGAGCTATTGAGTGCTGCCTCATTTGCCTTTTAGAAAACCATCTGGTGTTTTTTCATACGGTAAAAAAACATAGAATATTCACATACGGTATATACATGATAAATAATTTTGATGGAAATGACCCTTTAAAGACAAAATCCCTTAGACTGTATCTCTGTGTTTGGCCATCTGTCAAATCCAATAGCCACACAGTGGATTCACTCTGTCCTGAGATAACTTCTTGAAATTTCCTCTTTATATTTAGGTGACTTGCCGTTGCCATTTTTAAATGATAAAGACGGGACAAATATATTCACAAGTTGTGGTAGATGTACAAAACAATTGTGTTAACGCTATGACTATTTTGTGTACATCACATTTGTTTTTCATTTTCACATTTAACGGACCATGTAGAGTACAGCAAACACAGCTTATGAAGATGTTCTTTAAAGTTTATTGTTTCAGATGCTTTTCAGATAATTTTGCTTAAGAAGTTCCATATGAAATGAATAAAACAAACTGTTTCCATATCACAGACATTTAATATACAAAGTGCTTTTTATTGACTGGAGCGAGAACAAAAAGCATAGGCATGGACAATCGCAAAACTGTGACGAACAGCCAGACAATGGTATACTTTTTTTGTAGAGGCGCTGGATTGACATTTTAGCAGAGACAATTATAAATTCTCCATGCCAACAATGAAGTTTAATTACTCATTAAGTTAGAGAGCTGTGACAACAAAGAGATTCGGAGTAATTGCCACGCTGACATTCATGCAGAAAATGTTTTCAAAACATAGACGATGTGGAAAATATTGCCCATGGCTTGCATTATGGATGCCTTTTGTTGAACTATTCAGAAAACCTTGAATGCAGATGTTTCCACCAGTTTCTCCTACAACCACAACTTGCTTAAAGGGGATCTGTCACCATGATCTTGGACTATTAGGCCGAATGCACACAGCCATGTTCCGCGGCCGAGAGCGGTCCGTGGTATGCCGGGCTGGATTCCTGTTCAGAGCAGGAGCGCACGGCGTCATTGTTGCTATGACGCCGTGCGCTTCATGCAGCCGCTGCTGTACAGTAATACACTCGCATAGTGTATTACTGTAGTGCAGCAGCGGCATGAAGCGCACGGCGTTATAGCAACCAATGACGCCGTGCGCTCCTGCTCTGAATAGGAATCCAGCCCTGCATACCACCGGCCGTGTGCATTCGGCCTTATCTGCAGGATTACACGAGTAGTACTGCCAATAAGGAGTTCAGATCACTATTTACCAGTTCCTCCCACATGACCGCACCACAGGAGGCAGGGCCGTCTTTAACAAGATGTGAAGATTAAATCAGAAAAAGGTGACAGGGGCTGTTATGCTAATATACTGTAAACTACTGTATAGTGGGGTGCTGTATACTGTGGGGGGCTGTATACTGTGGGGGGCTGTATACTGTGAGGGGCTGTATACTGTATACTGTGGGTGCTGTATATTGTGGAGTGCTATACTGCTGTACTGTATACTGTGGGGGGCTGTATACTGTATACTGTGGGTGCTGTATATTGTGGAGTGCTATACTGCTGTACTGTATACTGTGGGGGGCTGTATACTGTGGGGGGCTGTATACTGTATACTGTAGGTGCTGAATATTGTGGAGTGCTATACTGCTGTACTACACTCACCTAAAGAATTATTAGGAACACCATACTAATACGGTGTTGGACCCCCTTTTGCCTTCAGAACTGCCTTAATTCTACGTGGCATTGATTCAACAAGGTGCTGATAGCATTCTTTAGAAATGTTGGCCCATATTGATAGGATAGCATCTTGCAGTTGATGGAGATTTGAGGGATGCACATCCAGGGCACGAAGCTCCCGTTCCACCACATCCCAAAGATGCTCTATTGGGTTGAGATCTGGTGACTGTGGGGGCCATTTTAGTACAGTGAACTCATTGTCATGTTCAAGAAACCAATTTGAAATGATTCGAGCTTTGTGACATGGTGCATTATCCTGCTGGAAGTAGCCATCAGAGGATGGATACATGTTCTCATTCTGTTTACGCCAAATTCAGACTCTACCATTTGAATGTCTCAACAGAAATCGTGACTCATCAGACCAGGCAACATTTTTCCAGTCTTCAACAGTCCAATTTTGGTGAGCTCGTGCAAATTGTAGCCTCTTTTTCCTATTTGTAGTGGAGATGAGTGGTACCCGGTGGGGTCTTCTGCTGTTGTAGCCCATCCGCCTCAAGGTTGTGCGTGTTGTGGCTTCACAAATGCTTTGCTGCATACCTCGGTTGTAACGAGTAGTTATTTCAGTCAACGTTGCTCTTCTATCAGCTTGAATCAGTCGGCCCATTCTCCTCTGACCTCTAGCATCCACAAGGCATTTTTGCCCACAGGACTGCCGCATACTGGATGTTTTTCCCTTTTCACACCATTCTTTGTAAACCCTAGAAATGGTTGTGCGTGAAAATCCCAGTAACTGAGCAGATTGTGAAATACTCAGACCGGCCTGTCTGTCACCAACAACCATGCCACGCTCAAAATTGCTTAAATCACCTTTCTTTCCCATTCTGACATTCAGTTTGGAGTTCAGGAGATTGTCTTGACCAGGACCACCCCCCTAAATGCATTGAAGCAACTGCCATGTGATTGGTTGACTAGATAATTGCATTAATGAGAAATAGAACAGGTGTTCCTAATAATTCTTTAGGTGAGTGTATATAGTGTGGGGGCTGTATAGTGTGGGGTGCTGTATCGTGTATAGTTTGGGGTGCTGTATACGGTGAGGTGCTATACTGCTCTACTGTATACTGTGAGGTGTTGTATACTGTGGGGTGCTGTATACTGTGGGCTGCTATACTGCTCTACTATATACTGTGGGGTAATGTATAGTGTGGGGTGCTATACTGCATACTGTGTGGTGCTGTATACTATAGGGTGCTATACTGCATACTGTGGGTTGCTGTATACTATAGGGTGCTATACTGCATACTGTGGGGTGCTGTGGTGCACTGTAACACTAGGGTGAGCCGAGCCCTGGTCTCCTTCCTGCAGAGCGGTGCCCACTTCCAGCCTGAGCCCAGCTGCCCAGAGCACTGATCCTGAGCCGCTGGAGTCTTCAGAACTGGAAGTATTTACAGTCATTCACTGTACTCTACCAGATGTGTGGATTTTGTGTGTGTGTTGTGGTGGAGGGCGTGATTGCCTGCTAAGGTGTGGGAAGGTGGGATCCAGGGGGCCCAAGTAAATTTTTGCCCAGGGTCCAATCAATATTAAAGACGGCCCTCACAGGAGGTTGTACTCCTTGACCTTTTTTGGGCAGGAAACAGAGAGATTAAAAAGACCCCTCCCACCTCTACAGTGCTCTTTTTGTCCCTACAGACAAACACAAAGAGGTTTCCTGCTTTGAGGGGGATGATTTTCTACAACAGACCCTCAATGTCTTCTAACGCTGGGACTAAGATTGGGGATTCTGCCTCTCCTTCCAGTTCATGAGTAGCCTCACTAGAACCTCTTGCGGCAGAGATCCCCTAGCGGCCCACAGAACCCATCTAGCTATTTGCTGCTTCTGAGCCTATAGGTGGATTCTCTGCTGGCCTGGTTTGATTATGGGGGTGCATCCTTTTCTATCCTACCCTATGTGTGGCCATGCCAGCAACTCCCATGGTGGAGGTCCACTGGCTTGCTCCACATGGCCTCTGTGCCTGGTGTGCTGCCTCCTGATGTCTGTGCCTGCTGTGCTGCCTCATGGCCTTTGTGCCTGGTGTGCTGTCTTATATCCTCTGTGTCTGGAGTGCTGCCTCATGGCCTTTGTGTTTGGTGTGCTTCCTCATGGCCTCTGTGTCTGGTATGCCACCTCATGGCCTCTGTCCTGGTGTGATGCTTCATGGTCTCTGTGCCTGGCATGCCGCCTCATGCCCTCTGCGCCTGGCATGCTGCCTTATGGCCTCTGTGCCTGGTGTGCTTCTTCATGGCCTCTGTGTCCAGCTTTCTGCCTCCTGGCAACTGCGCCTGGCATGCTTGCCTCATTGCCACTGTGCCTGGAGTGCTGCATCATGCCCTTTGTGTCTGGTGTGCTGCCTCTGTGCCGACTGTACGTGTCCGAATGATTGTATCAAAAATCACATACAGTGCTGATGATTGCTCCATGGAGCTAAATGAGCACAGATTAACATGCTCGGTGGCAGACTTTACCACTATGCAAACTAAGCTGATGCTTGGTGCCCCAGAGATCAGGAGGTCCCCTGCCGGTCACAATTGATTGGCTGAAAAAAAAAAGGTTGGACATGGGCCCAGGAAAGGGAAATGGGTCTTTCCAGCTTAACAGCAGTAGCAGAGGTGTGCCCAGACTGCACTGCTAAGCCGAGAGTGGGGCTAAGTAGGCTGGTGGGGCAGATCTTAGTGGGTCAATGAGGCTTAGTGACACGGTGGAAGAAGTCAGAGTTTAGCAATGCAACAGCGGCCCCCAGAGATGCCAAATCCACCTATATAATCCATCAGCACTTGTTTTTGACAAAAAATCTGCCTGTTTTAAAGGGGCTATGCCATGATTGATGTGAAAATAAAAATCAGACATCATATAGTACATGACAATACTTTTCTAACAAAACTAGAACCATCCCTTTACCACACATGGGTCCAGAGATCTCCACATTCACTGCTTCATTTGTTCTACCAGATTCTCTTCACCCTGGCACCTCAGGGGCATGTCCTTTCTGCTGCAGCTCTCTACCTGTAACTACCACAACTTTTAACAGAACATGTTGCTGGTGGCAGTGCAACATTTAAACTGAGCACATTCAACCAACTCAATGAAACAGACAAAAAAATTAAGGAAAAGAACAAACAGCAGGTGGCGCTATGCTGATAAAATTTATTGACTAGCTCCCTGGCTATACAACATTTTTAATTACATGCAATTACAAATGTATTCAGATCCGGGTGCTGGTTTGAAAAGTGTAGAATGTGTTTTGTTTAATAGAAAATATTTGACCCTGACATATGTAAAGGCACTTACCCTATTTTTCTCCCCATAAGATGCACTTCCCCCCCAAAAAAAAGTGGGGGTAAATGGCAGGGCATCTTATGGGGCGAATGCTGTCATTTTTACATCGCTAATGCTGATACATCGACGGCTGCGATGCTGCACAGCGCAGCGATGTATCAGCAGGGAGGAAGGAGGGGCTGAAGGCCGGCAACTTGCAGCGGGGCCCGGTGCAGTCACTGTACTATTACACCGGGCCCCGCCGCTCACAGCAATATACATATCTAAACAGTAATCCTTAACCTCGAGTAACTTTAACTTTAAAGCAGCGCTATCCTGTTTACTACCTTACAATCAAGCTCCGGTAAGAGGCAGAGCGGGCGGCGGCGTAACTTCACTCACTCACGTCACACGCCTGCTCCGTCTGCTTCATTCATAAAGTGGGAGGAGCAGGAGCGTGACGTGAGTGAGTGACGTAAGGCCGCCGCCCGCTCTGCCTGTTACTGGAGCTTGATTGTAAGGTATTAAACAGGATAGCGCTGCTTTAAAGTTAAATGAAGACAAAAACTCCAGCGTTATTTGAATAATTTTGATTTCTTTTTATTGTATAGTAATTGCGGCTTCAATGTTACGTTTCGGCCATGTGGCCTTCTTCAGACTGCCGTAAATATAAGATACATCATTTTAGTATATATTTCATAACATAAAGGGAACATGTAAATCATAACTTAGTATACAAGACTATGTGAATATCGTAGAATTCCATCTAGATATATTTCATATGTAGTTCAAGATTCAATTCATCTCAACAAGTCAATTCGTCACAATAAAAGGGAGATCTCAAACGCAAGAGACCCAGTATCCTGTTCCAGAGTAGTCATCCTGTAATGTTATTCTGGAATTTATTATTAATAGTAATTCTCTTCAAAATTGGTTGCCATGGTACCGCAATTCATCTGGTTATCAACCCATCGCATTCCCATCACATTTCTATCATGATAATGGTCTTTTGGTTACGTGAATTATCTGATATATGTTATTCAGGAGAACCAATTCTAATAGATTCTAGTAGGTGTAGAGAAAATATATCAATCAGTATACTGTACTATCCTGAGGTCAAAAGACCTACCGGCGTCCGGAACTCACTTACCTAATGCCGCTGGTGATGGAGAGAGATATCAGGCGCACTGTAGAAGTATATTGCAGAGATTCCGCTAGTGAGAATAGCGCTGGGTGGAAGAGAAGAAGCCTAGTATTTAAAAGCAGCCCGCGTCTCTGCCATGTGAACATCATTCAACCGGAAGTGAGGTAATGGTGGAACGCATATGGAACGGATGGGGCTTCTGGTATCGGCCATACAGACCGGAAGTGAGGTAGTTGGTGGAACGCAATCACATGACCGATGGAGCGCACCCACGTGATCCCTTATACATAACTGTAATTCCAGTAGAGACTAACACTAGTAGAATGCAATATTGTGCTAATAGAAGTACTTATAAGTGGGAAGAACATACTACACTGCGTGCAGAATTATTAGGCAAATGAGTATTTTGACCACATCATCCTCTTTATGCATGTTGTCTTACTCCAAGCTGTATAGGCTCGAAAGCCTACTACCAATTAAGCATATTAGGTGATGTGCATCTCTGTAATGAGAAGGGGTGTGGTCTAATGACATCAACACCCTATATTAGGTGTGCATAATTATTAGGCAACTTCCTTTCCTTTGGCAAAATGGGACAAAAGAAGGACTTGACAGGCTCAGAAAAGTCTAAAATAGTGAGATATCTTGCAGAGGGATGCAGCACTCTTAAAATTGCAAAGCTTCTGAAGCGTGATCATCGAACAATCAAGCGTTTCATTTAAAATAGTCAACAGGGTCGCAAGAAGTGTGTGGAAAAACCAAGGCGCAAAATAACTGCCCATGAACTGAGAAAAGTCAAGCGTGCAGCTGCCAAGATGCCACTTGCCACCAGTTTGGCCATATTTCAGAGCTGCAACATCACTGGAGTGCCCAAAAGCACAAGGTGTGCAATACTCAGAGACATGGCCAAGGTAAGAAAGGCTGAAAGACGACCACCACTGAACAAGACACACAAGCTGAAACGTCAAGACTGGGCCAAGAAATATCTCAAGACTGATTTTTCTAAGGTTTTATGGACTGATGAAATGAGAGTGAGTCTTGATGGGCCAGATGGATGGGCCCGTGGTTGGATTAGTAAAGGGCAGAGAGCTCCAGTCCGACTCAGACGCCAGCAAGGTGGAGGTGGAGTACTGGTTTGGGCTGGTATCATCAAAGATGAGCTTGTGGGGCCTTTTCGGGTTGAGGATGGAGTCAAGCTAAACTCCCAGTCCTACTGCCAGTTTCTGGAAGACACCTTCTTCAAGCAGTGGTACAGGAAGAAGTCTGCATCCTTCAGGAAAAACATGATTTTCATGCAGGACAATGCTCCATCACACGCGTCCAAGTACTCCACAGCGTGGCTGGCAAGAAAGGGTATAAAAGAAGAAAATCTAATGACATGGCCTCCTTGTTCACCTGATCTGAACCCCATTGAGAACCTGTGGTCCATCATCAAATGTGAGATTTACAAGGAGGGAAAACAGTACACCTCTCTGAACAGTGTCTGGGAGGCTGTGGTTGCTGCTGCACGCAATGTTGATGGTGAACAGATTAAAACACTGACAGAATCCATGGATGGCAGTCTTTTGAGTGTCCTTGCAAAGAAAGGTGGCTATATTGGTCACTGATTAGTTTTTGTTTTCTTTTTGAATGTCAGAAATGTATATTTGTGAATGTTGAGATGTTATATTGGTTTCACTGGTAAAAATAAATAATTGAAATGGGTATATATTTGTTTTTTGTTAAGTTGCCTAATAATTATGCACAGTAATAGTCACCTGCACACACAGATATCCCCCTAAAATAGCTAAAACTAAAAACAAACTAAAAACTACTTCCAAAAATATTCAGCTTTGATATTAATGAGTTTTTTGGGTTCATTGAGAACATGGTTGTTGTTCAATAATAAAATTAATCCTCAAAAATACAATTTGCCTAATAATTCTGCACTCCCTGTATATATGTCTGTGACTATAATACAAAGGGGGAAAAAAACTAGGAATAGGGTTAGAAAAAATGGTAGGCAGGGGATGGTGGAGAAGTAGATAGGGAAATGACAGGGAAATGACAGGGAAACCAAATATTGACTAAATAAGGGTGAAAATAAAAATACTAATAGGAGGGGAAAAGGACAGGAGGAGAAAAGACAAAGAGAGGGGGGAAAAAAAAAAGGGAGGGGAAAAAAAGAAAAGGATAAATATCGACCAGTGTCATAGGATACTATGCAGCATTAGGGGGGTCCCGGATCGTCAATAAGCCTGTGAACGAAAAGAGAAAGGGGTTATTATTGCAATTTAGACTTGATGCATCAGGATAAATCATAGTAAGCTCTGAATTTCGTATTCCCTGTTTAAACCTTTGGGTTCTAGGCTTTCCAGTTTATGGATCCAAAATGCTTCTCTTAATTTGAGGCGTTTAATTCTGTCCCGTTCGATGACTTGAAACTTTAATTGGGAGATTGTTACGCTGAGCGCTCCGGGTCCCCTGCTGGCCTCGGAGCGCTCACAGCGTATGCCCCCAGGCAGCACTCCAGCGTCTTGGCGTGTGCGTCCTCGCTCTCTCGGGCGCGCGCGCGCCGGGACTCTTAGGTTCAAAGGACCAGTGCACCAGTGATTGGTGCCTGGTCCAAAGGGGTTATTAAGGGTTAAGGTTGTGAGAGGCAGTGCTGACTTAATTAGGCTGCACCTGTGCACTGCCCATTTATACCTTCTCCTCCCACAGCTTTCTGCCGGATCTTTGTGCCTTGTGCCTCAGAGAAAGCGTTCCCTACGATGTTAGTTTGCCTTACTTGTTGCCGTACCCGTTGCTACCGTCCACTCGCCTTTGAACCTTTGCCGCCTGCCCTGACCGCTGCTACGTCCGACTACGCTCTTACCTTCTCCCTGTGTACCACGCCTTATCAGCTGCCAGAGAGGTCGAGTTGTTACTAGGGGACACGACCTGGTAGTTACCGCCGCGGCAAATCCACCCCGCCTTGCGGCGGGCTCTGGTGAAGACCAGTATCTGCTTAGAACCGATCCTCTAGTACCACCCGCGCCATCGCCTCTCTGGTCCAGAGGATTCACTACCTGTCCTGCCGGTTCGTGACAGTAAGATCCGGCCATGAATCCCGCTGATGTTCCCCTGCCAAGCCTGGAGGACCTCACCACCATTGTGGCCCAGCAGGGTCAACAGCTGGCCCAGTTGACCGCTATGTTGCAGCAGCTCCTGCCTTCTCTGCAACAGCCAGCTCCTCCGTCTGCTCCTGCTGCATCACCTCTGCCTGCAGTTACCACCGGTTCCAGAATCCGTTTGTCCTTACCAGACAAATATGACGGAGATCCTAAGCAGTGCCGTGAGTTCTTGTCGCAGTGCTCTCTCCACCTCGAGCTTCTGTCCGACCAGTTTCCTTCTGAGCGAGCCAAGGTAGCCTTTATACTCAGTTTACTGTCCGGGAAGGCCCTGGCCTGGGCTACACCACTATGGGACCGCGCAGATCCTGCCACCGCTTCCGTCCAGAGCTTCTGTCTAGAGTTCCGGAATGTTTTTGAGGAGCCTGCCCGGGTTACCTCCACAGAAACTGCCTTACTAAATTTGACCCAAGAGGTTCTTCCGTGGGTGACTATGCCATTCAGTTCCGCACCCTGGCCTCTGAGCTGAACTGGAACAATGAAGCCCTTTGCGCCACCTTCAAGAAAGGACTTAACAGTGAAGTAAAGGACATTCTGGCTGCACGTGAGCTTCCTTCCACTCTTAGTGACCTCATCTTGCTGGCCACTAGGATAGACAAACGTTTCGCCGAAAGACAAGAGGAACTCCTCCTTGAAAAGGAAAACGCTCGTCCTAGACGCTTTCCTCGTCTGGCTCCCGTTTTTCCGCATCCACCTCAACCCGCTACTGGGTTTTCCGCCATGGAAGCCATGCAGGTGGATCGGTCACGCTTGACTCCGCAAGAACGAAGCCGCCGCAGAAACGAGAACCTGTGTCTGTACTGTGCCAGTACCGAGCACTTCCTTAGAGATTGTCCTCTCCGTCCACCGCGTTCGGGAAACGCTCGCACCTAGTAAGCGTGGGAGAGGCGTTGCCAGGTGTGGATTCTTCCTCTCCACGTCTCATCATACCCGTGCAGTTGATCATCTCTTCCAAGTCCTCTTTCTCCGCAGCCGCCTTCTTGGATTCCAGTTCAGCTGGCAACTTCATTCACGCCTCCTTGGTTGACAAGTACCGTATTCCAGTAATTCATCTACCCAAGCCGTTTTTCATCTCTACTGTTAACGGTGAGAGACTCTCAGCCACCGTGCAGTTCCGTACCCAGCCTCTGCAGATGGACATCGGAATATTTCATACCGAGACTTTAGAGTTCTTTGTCCTTCCCTTCTGTTCCTCCGAACTCCTCCTGGGTCTGCCGTGGCTTCAACGTCATAGCCCTGTCCTGAATTGGTCCACCAGTGAGATCCTGCGTTGGGGCTCCACCTATTCGGACCGCTGTCTCAAGCCTGCTCTGGTCAAACAGAACCCGCAAGTTTCTCCGCCTTCTGGGCTGCCCAAGCCATACCATTCCTTCACGGATGTCTTCTGCAAGAAACAAGCTGAGGTTCTTCCTCCTACTGATCCTATGATTGCCCGATCGACCTGATACTCGGTTCTACTCCACCTCGGGGCAGAATTTATCCTCTCTCACCTCCTGAGACTCTTGCCATGTCCGACTATATACGTGAGAACCTACAGAGAGGATTCATAAGAAAATCTTCTTCTCCTGCTGGGGCCGGTTTTTTCTTCGTGACTAAAAAAGACGGCTCCTTCCGCCCCTGAATTGACTACAGAGGTCTTAATAAAATTACCATCAAGAACCGTTACCCTCTGCCTCTAATCTCTGAGCTATTTGATCGTCTCCGAGGGGATAAGATCTTCACTAAATTGGACCTTCGAGGGGCCTATAATCTGATCCGTATCCGTGAGGGAGACGAATGGAAGACCGCCTTTAACACAAGGAACGGCCATTTCGAGTATTTGGTGATGCCCTTCGGCCTCTGCAACGCACCTGCTGTCTTCCAGGAATTCGTCAATGATATTTTCAGGGACTTACTTTACACCTGCGTGGTCGTATACCTGGATGATATCCTCATCTTTTCCTCCAATTTGGATCAACACCGGGTCCATGTGCAACAAGTTCTTACTCGTCTTAGGAGAAATCGCCTGTACGCTAAACTTGAAAAATGTCTTTTTGAACGGACCTCCCTGCCTTTCCTGGGATACATTATCTCAGCCCAAGGACTTCAAATGGACCCAGCCAAACTCTCGGCGGTTCTGGATTGGCCATGTCCCTCTGGTCTCCGAGCCATACAAAGATTTCTGGGCTTTGCGAATTACTACAGGCAATTCATCCCTCACTATTCCACTCTGGTAGCTCCTATTGTGGCCCTCACTAGAAAAGGAGCTAACCCCAAATCCTGGCCTTCCCAAGCCGAGGAAGCCTTCCAGTCCCTGAAATCCGCCTTTGCCTCTGCACCCGTTCTCTCTAGACCAGATTCCACCAAGCCCTTCTCTCTTGAAGTGGATGCCTCCTCGGTGGGAGCCGGAGCTGTCCTCACCCAGAAGTCTTCCCGGGGCAAGACTTCAACTTGTGGCTTCTTTTCTAAAACATTCTCTTCCGCAGAGAGAAATTACTCCATTGGGGACAGGGAACTGCTGGCTATTAAATTGGCACTGGAGGAATGGAGACATTTACTCGAGGGCGCCACACATCCTGTGTACATCTTCACGGACCACAAGAACCTGGCTTATCTCCAGTCTGCTCAGAGATTAAATCCCCGTCAGGCTCGTTGGTCTCTGTTCTTCGCCCGCTTTAACTTTGAGATCCATTTCCGTCGGGCTTGTAAGAACATTAGGGCAGATGCTCTGTCTCGCTCCTCTGATGTGGTGGGCGACGAGTTAACACCTCGATATATTATCCCTCCAGAACGCCTTATTACAGTCGCTCCCGTGGACCTGGGCCTTCTTCCTCCTGGCAAATCCTACGTAGCTCCACGTCAGCGGCTGCGAATTCTCAAGTGGGGCCACGCCTCCTCTTTTGCCGGTCATCCAGGGGTGCTAAAGTCTCTCCAACTAATCTACCAAAGGTACTGGTGGTCTTCTCTGGAGAAAGATGTCTCGGACTTCGTCCAGGCCTGTACGATTTGCGCCCGGGATAAATCGCCTCGCCAGAAACCAGCGGGTCTCCTCTTGCCTCTACCTGTTCCTGAAGTTCCCTGGTCTCACATCGCCATGGACTTTATTACAGATCTTCCCTCCTCCCATGGCAAGTCCATTATTTGGGTCATAGTGGATCGCTTCTCCAAGATGGCTCACTTTGTACCCCTGCCCGGTCTACCCTCTGCACCCATGTTGGCCAAACAATTTTTCCAACACATCTTCCGTCTCCATGGCCTTCCCAAACATATCGTCTCGGATCGTGGGGTACAATTCGTCTCCAAATTCTGGAGGGCTCTATGTGCTCAGCTCGGGATCAAATTGGACTTTTCTTCTTCGTACCATCCTCAGTCTAACGGCCAAGTTGAACGGGTGAACCAGATTTTGGGTGACTATCTGCGTCACTTTGTATCCTCATGCCATGACGACTGGGCTGATCTACTTCCCTGGGCGGAGTTCTCCTGCAACTACAAACAATCCTCTGCCTCTAACAAGTCTCCTTTCCTTGTAGTTTTTGGCCGTCATCCTCTTCCACCTCTGCCGCAGTCTCCCACTCCTTCTTCTGTACCTGCCGTTGACAGTCTTGTACAGGATTTTTCCTCCATCTGGCGAGAAACCCACGCTGCTCTCCTCAGGGCTTCTGCCCGTATGAAGGTTCAAGCTGACAAGAGACGCAGATCTCCACCGGAATTTCGTCCGGGTGACAAGGTGTGGCTCTCCTCTAGGTACATCCGATTTAGGGTCCCAAGTTACAAGTTGGGCCCTCGTTTCTTGAGACCCTATAAAATCAAGAGTCGTATCAATCAAGTTTCTTATCAGCTCCATCTTCCTCCCTCCCTCCGAATCCATAACTCCTTCAATGTCTCCCTTCTTAAACCTGCTGTCTTTAACCGTTTTTCTCCCAAGCTTGTTTCTCCCACCCCTGTCGCCGGTACCTCCGATATATTCTCTGTCAAGGAGATCTTGGCGACCAAGATCTCCCGGGGGAAAAGATTTTTTTTGGTCGACTGGGAGGGCTGCGGTCCTGAGGAGAGGTCATGGGAGCCGGAGGAGAACATCCCGGACCGCAGTCTCACCCGCAAGTTCTTCGGTACCAAAAAGGGAGGGAGACCAAAGGGGGGGGTACTGTTACGCTGAGCGCTCCGGGTGCCCTGCTGGCCTCGGAGCGCTCACAGCGTATGCCCCCAGGCAGCACTCCAGCGTCTCGGCGTGTGAGTCCTCGCTCTCTAGGGCGCGCGCCGGGACTCTTAGATTCAAAGGACCAGTGCACCAGTGATTGGTGCCTGGTCCAAAGGGGTTATTAAGGGTTAAGGTTGTGAGAGGCAGTGCTGACTTAATTAGGCTGCACCTGTGCACTGCCCATTTATACCTTCTCCTCCCACAGCTTTCTGCCGGATCTTTGTGCCTTGTGCCTCAGAGAAAGCGTTCCCTACAATGTTAGTTTGCCTTACCTGTTGCCGTACCCGTTGCTACCGTCCACTCGCCTTTGAACCTTTGCCGCCTGCCCTGACCGCTGCTATGTCCGACTACGCTCTTACCTTCTCCCTGTGTACCACGCCTTATCAGCTGCCAGAGAGGTCGAGTTGTTACTAGGGGACATGACCTGGTAGTTACCGCCGCGGCAAATCCACCCTTGCGGCGGGCTCTGGTGAACACCAGTAACTGCTTAGAACCGGTCCTCTAGTACTACCCGCGCCATCGCCTCTCTGGTCCAGAGGATTCATTACCTGTCCTGCCGGTTCGTGACAGAGATGTTATGGGTTGCCTGATGGAAATGCCAGGGAACTGGGTGAAATAAGTTCTGTTTTCTGATGTTTGATTTATGCTGGCAAATTCTGTTTCTAATGGTTTGAGTGGTTTCTCCCACATATACGAGGCCACATGGGCATTTCAAAAGATAGATCACAGCTAAAAAAATCATGGATGGGGAGTGATTTGCCTGTTTGTGGGTGGCAAATATTGGCCCCTTTTAGTACATGGGAGCATTGGATGCAGTGAAGGCACGGGAAAGTGCCTTTCTTTTGGGTACGGAAAAACAACTGTCTTGGAATACGTGTCATGGAGCCTATGTCTGCCCTTACCAATAGATCTCTAAAGTTCTTGGGACATCTATTTCACATTAGTATTGGGTTGTTAAATTCTTCTATCTTGGGATATGCCTTTTTGAGAAGATACCAATGGCCTTGTATGATATGTTGTACTTTGCGGGCACATGGGTGGAATGTATGGACAAATGGAATTCTTTTAGAGGGGGCAGATATGGTTCGACGGCAACAAGCGGTGGATTGGAGCAATTTTGGTGGGTAGCCTCTTTCTAGAAAACGGTCTTGCATTTCCTCTATTCTTTCCGTCACCAGGGGATTAGATTGTACTATCCTGTGAATCCTATGAAATTGAGAAGTAAGGAGGGATTTTTTTGTACTAGTGGGATGAAAACTGGTAAAATGTAGGAGGTTATTCCGGTCTGTGGGTTTTCTATACAGGTCAGTTGTGATCGTCCCTTCTCCATTTTTCTGCACTATTGTATCTAGGAAATTAGTAGATGTTGGATCATAGTTAATTGTAAATTGAAGTTCCGGGGTAATTGAGTTGATGTAGTTGTGAAAATTAAGGAGGGTATCCGTTGTGCCCTCCCAAATGCAGAAAATGTCATCGATATATCTTTTCCATAGGATGACGTGCGAATTGAAACATACATCTGGATACAGATGTGTTTCCTCAAAGTCTGCCATATATGTATTGGCATATGGTGGGGCTACATTGGATCCCATGGCCGTTCCTTGTTTTTGCAGGTAGAATTGATCTTGGAAAATAAAGAAGTTATTGTACAGAATGATCTCTAAGAGATCCATGCATAGTGATATTGTTTTTGGATGTTTTTCTGCCTGTTTCAATATTTTTTCTACTGCTGATAGTCCCTTTTTGTGATGTATTGAGGTGTACAAGCTAGTAACGTCCCATGTAACAAAGAGTGTATTATTGGGAAGAGGATCTAAATTGTGAATGATGTCTAGAAAGGACATGGTGTCCAACAGAAAAGATTTGGTTTTCTTAATTTATGGTGTTAGGATTTTCTCTAAGAAGATAGATATGGGTGATAGGATAGAATCAGTGGAGGCGACTATCGGGCGTCCAGGCGGATTTTGCAGATCTTTGTGTATTTTGGGTAAAATGTAAAAAACAGGGATGATCGGATGATGGTTTGTCAGGAAGTTTACGGTATTCTCGTCTATCGTTCTTTCTTCCCTATGGAGTTGGAGAGTATTCCGAATTTTGTTGGCGACAGAAGGAGTTGGGTTGTGTGGTAATTGTTGGTAGACATCAGTGTCGCCTAATTGGCACATGGCTTCGGATATATATTTTTCTTTATCCATCACAACTAGAGCTCCCCCTTTATCGGCTGGTTTAAAGATCAACCCTTTGAGATCCGACATATTCCTGAGTGTTTGTCTATCTGTGTTTGTCAGATTATTGTTAAATTTAAGGTTACCCTGTTCTATATACTTTCTAAAGTGTTCCACATCTCTCTGAACTAATTTGATAAATGTTTCTACAGGTGGATGATTTTTTGGTGGCATATAGGTGCTTTTTGTCCGTAGCTTTAAGTCGTTCAGGGAGATAAGTGGTGTTGGTGATTCCAATGGAATTTTTCTGGGGTTTGGTATAGTGCCAAAATGTGCCTTTAGTCTAATATTTCTAAATAGACGTTGTAAGTCTAATTCTAACTGAAAGGTGTTCAGGGTATATGCCGGACAGAACGATAGGCCTTTTTCTAGAAGGGACATGTGGGTTGGACTAAGTGATTGGGATGATATGTTAATAACCAGTGATTGCGTTTGTACCTGGGATCTGGTCATCATTGGTGCCGCGTTGGGTCCAGAGAGAGGTCATCCTCTGTTGCCTCTTCGTGTCACCCGAGTGGGGCGATATTCTGGTGGTCTTGAACCGCGTTGAGGATCCATACTTGATCCCGAGTTAGATGAATCAGCCGATGAGGAACGCCATCTCGTGTTTTGCGGACGAAATGATGTGTCTGGCCATCGATATACCCTGTTTAGGCGATAGTCTTCCGTATCTCGCAAGAATTTACTGCGTTTCATGCCTTCCACGTCTTTTCGATGCTGTGCCAGTGTGGTTTTGATTTTTTCTTGTACTTTTGAGTATTCTTCCGGCGTCAGGATCACTTGGAGCTGATTCTCTGTTGTTTTAATCAGATCCTGCGTTTCTGTTATAACTTTTTGTAGGAAGGTCAGGGTAAGTGTCATAATGTCAAAGGAGCATTTATTCAGGATTTGCTCGAACTTGCTACAGTATTCTTTGTCATCTTTGAAAAATGTAGGTCTGGTTCGTATCCGTAGACCCCGTGGGATCCGTTTTACCTTCAGGTATTCTGCCATTTTAAAGTTAAAGCTACTCGAGGTTAAGGATTACTATTTAGATATCTATACTGCTGTGAGCGGCGGGGCCCGGTGTATTGGGGGACACTGTTATGGGGGGAACTGTGGATGACACATATAGCATAAGATCAGCCCCTTCACTTTAGAATACTTGTATTATCCATTATAATTTCCAATAAGGGAAACCTCATTATCACAATGCTTATATGATAAGCAACATACTAATGATAAGTATCTCATTTACAAGTATCTCATTTACAAGAAACTATGTCTTACTGTTTCTACGGATGAGATCTACGGAAGTTTACTTCAGTACATACAAAAATACCCCACACGTGATATAATTCGAAAGAAATTCTTTCAACGTATAGATAGAACTTTTACAGCATTAGATGAGCTACAGTAGTTACAGGCCTTTCGTATAACCACCTTCTTGAATGTTAATTAAGAAAAGTAAAGCAGTGGTGAAGGAGCTGCGCATGTGTAGACTCGGAAACAGTAGAGACCAGGTAAGTAAAACTTTGAGGATGGGGTAGATGTCTTCTTCCTGGGGGTGTGTGGTTGGGGTAGGAGAAGCTTTCAAATACAATTTTGCTTCACATTTTGCTAAATCCTTGACAATTATTGTATGAGAGGTTCCAGCAAATTATCCCTATATTGAAATACTCTACTCTAGCCTCTTTCATGCTTCTTAGATTTTGTGACCAACATGAGCTGAGCAGTGCCTTGTAAAATATGAGCTCATCTTCATATGCGCCAACTACTGTATATACAGTTTGAATTAGCACAGATTTCTCCTTTAAAGAAATCGAAAACGGATATCCCTAAAACATATACACAACATAAAGACACAAAAACAGAAATAACAGAAAAATAAAGCTCAATAGCCGTCCCCTGAGCTGTAAATGAGAATACTGCTGCTCTTTGAGCTTAATATACTCTTTCGTCAGAAGGATCAAGCAATTAAACAGTATAATCCTTTTACAGCAATAATTAATGGGTTTAGGTACATTGATTAGACTTCATTTTTCACTTGAGACTCTTGACTATTTCCCAGATCAGCAGATCTCTTTTTCTGACAAATATCACAAACCGCTTTGGTCTGAAGAAGATACTTGTAAAGTCTTAACAGCTCCTTTATAAACTGGCAGATTAGTAATTCTCTGTAGAGTTCATTCAAAGGTATCATATGCAAAAGATGTATTTTACGCCCTCATGCAATGCCTTTGTAAGTGTTCATCCACAGCCTGTGGCGTTAAGACAAACGTGAAATCGCTTTGCGGTGCCTTTTATGATGAATAATGATTGTGTTTTTTTTTAAATGATGCAATATTTATAACAATCTGTCATCGTTCTGTAAAAGCCACCAGTTAATTGCATTCATTTTCTTAATAAACAGCGCTGGAGAATGCAGATGGTTCTACAGCTGTGGTACACTCTATGTAATAACCACATGTGCATTTAGTCCTGGCTGTGGACAATATGTACAAGCGGTGGCAGTTTTTATTTCAGACGTAACTCTGTCGTTGAACCTATATGGTTCTGTCATGTTACTCTTTTGACATGTTGCCTAGAGATATATATATATACATGTGCTCTCAATTGTCTGTTTCAAGTGGATGGTACTCATATGGATTTTTTGCACCAGTCCATTTCTTCAGAGTCACTGATTTTGTGGTTTATGTACGTATGTCCATTTAATGATTTGACATCTTGAGATCTGGTAGATATATTGGTTTGTATCACCTCTAAATAGTAAGTTATCCTTGTGAAAGTGGTTTGAGTAGTATCAATAACTGTGTTTTAATCATCTTTGAATTTGTAGGACCTAAAGTACACAAGCATGCAATTTTATATGTGTGTCTGGGTCAGATGTATGCAATCCTTAAGATCCTGCACTTGATTAGAACAATAGGACTTCAATAATGTGGTTCTTGTCTTGGCTCTGTGATATCTGTGAAATATTTGTTACATTGCCCTTAAGTTCCTTACAAACAGGAAAAACATAAAAATATTGGAAAAATTTAATAAACATATTTGAGGCATTCATACAGTCATACAACTGACAGCATGTGTAATACCGGTGACACCTGCTAGCAATGACTGGGATGGTAGGATCAGAGACAACTCCTATACCAGTTATTTAACTGCTCAGATTCTGCAGTAAATAGTGACCGTGTCATCTGAGAGGTTAGATAAAGGGATGGAGTTTCATCTGACCTCCAATTTTCACCCCCCTGGAGGGAGCTGATTGGTTGCTATTGCAGCCTGGGTCTCCCATAGTGAACTGCCTATTAAGCCCTGCCTTCTGCAGAGTTTAATAGGAATCCTGCAGAATTCCCTCAGATGTAATAGTATACTATTGCAGTCTATGGTGTAAGTGATCAGATGATCGCATGTTCAAATCCTCATCTAGTAAGACAAAAAAAAAATAGCAAAAAGGTTTTAAAAAATATTGAACATTTTTTTTTCTAATCAGCCCCTTTCCCATGACTTAAAGGGATGGAAGAACTATTACGGGCTAACCGTCCCTAAACCTATCCCTTATCCCAATACCCACAAACGACACGGAGACCTTCTGTGGTAAAACGGGCCGTAGCATAACTTTATTAACCCAACATGTTCACATGTTTCTTTAATCAAACAATTAGGCATTTCCATAATAACATATATATATAACATATATATATACCCAACATAACATGACCACGGCCAACCAACCCGACACTGCAACCCCTTGCATTGTAGAAGGACCCCGGAAGGCAACCAATCAAGCTGTACTCTTACTCATCACTTTCACTTGTATCGCCACCTTACCCCTGGCCGCACTCACCGACCCAAGGGCAACAATATTTCTTAATACCAGTAAATAGCCCTGTAGGCCCAGTTTCTCTAACAGGGGCACCCAGCATACAGCTTCGAAAACACATGAGTTGCACATTTTCACCCTTGAATTACCTTCCAGGATCCTTCCCCCTGCCTGCCATACGTACGAACCGCGAACACCTTAACAAAAATGGGCGGGTGGGCGGGAACTTCACTCAGACTGCAAACTGGTCAGATGGACCTCCCCCTAAAACCCTGCACTTTATACTGCCCGGGAAAATGTACATCCACACCACGCCCCCCTGTCCTACACTTGACCTCCCCAGACACACTAAATTACATTAACCCTTTTAATGCCCTCTGTCTTCCCCCTAAGTCAAGCAGCACTTCACTACGGCTATGCCACGCTCCGTTGCTTTTCTGACTTAAAGGAATGGAAGAACTATTACGGGCTAACTGTCCCTAAACCTATCCCTTATCCCAATACCCACAAACGACACAGAGACCTTCTGTGGTAAAACGGGCCGTAGCATAACTTTATTAACCCAACATGTTCACATGTTTCTTTAATGAAATAATTAGGCATTTCCATAATAACATATATATAACATATATATATGCCCAACATAACATGACCATGGCCAACCAACCCGGCACTGGAACCCCTTGCATTGTAGAAGGACCCCGGAAGGCAACCAATCAAGCTGTACTCTTACTCATCACTTTCACTTGTATCGCCACCTTACCCCTGGCCGCACTCACCGACCCAAGGGCACCAATATTTCTTAATACCAGTAAATACCCCTGTAGGCCCAGTTTCCCAAACAGGGGCACCCAGCGTACAGCTTCGAAAACACACGAGTTGCACATTTTCACATGCAGTGCACCATTTTCACCCTTGAATTACCTTCCAGGATCCTTCCCCCTGCCTGCCTCCCCCTACCTCACCTATGGGCGTCTCGCCAAACCCTCAGGGCTGTCTCCAAACCCTCCTGAACACCTAACGCCCATAAATCGGATCCCACATCATTGAGGTGAACACCATCAGACCGCAGGAATTGAGGCGAAGCCGCCTCCAGATCCCGATGACGCACCACAAAACCTCCCAGACGCCTCACAAAACGTCCAACCTCCTTATTCAGCTTAGCACGGGCCTTATTAACCCTATCCACAGATCTCGCAAACCGCCAAGTCCGTCTGGCAACCATATCTGACCACACAAGCAACAGACCCAGAAAATCGGACAATAACCGCAACAGGTCCAATTTAATATCACAAATTACATCTCGTGAAATCCGCACACCTAAGTCGTTGCCACCAACATGCAACACCCATATGTCCGGCGGTCTATCCAATGCCATTAGCCTGCAACTCCGGCAAAACCCGCCCCCACATAAGACCCCGCAAGCCAATCCACCTAACCTGCAACACGTCCGGATCAAAACCCAACTGTCTTCCATTCCGCTGCACATCCGCCCGACAAGCCCCCCAATACACGTATGAATGACCGAATATCTAAGCAAGACAACAGTCGGACCCTCAAAGAAAAAACAGAACAAAACCACATTAACAGACCTCCTTAAGAACACAATGCCACAACACCAACTTACACAAGATGAGGACGAATATAGGACCGGAAGGAAGACGACTCCCAGCGACCTATTCGCTTTATAACATCCTCCCCCAAACCCCACCTGGCCGCTTCTGTCGCAACACCTATGCGAAACGAATGGGCCGCATAATCCAGAGCTGGTAAACCCACAGCCGCCAAACACTTCCTAAACACCTCCACAAACTGAAATCTCGACAGCACAGACCCATCCTGATGAACCAACAGAGATCCAACGACATCAGGCCGCAACCGCAAAAAATCCTCCAAACAACGCACCGGGCAAAGCACCGACCCCACCAATGGACGCAATCACACACGAACACCCTTACCCAATTGATCAGTCTTAGACCGGCGTATCAAACAACACAAACCATCCTCACTCAAACACACATCCTCCCGCAGCAAACCTCCCCCACAAGTTTTGCTGCGAGCCAACAATTCGGAGATCCGAAAAGCCCGAAAAAAGGCCAGCGAAAAGGCAGCCCGGAACAAGCACACCTCAAAACTAGAAAAACACACCAATGCGGCCCCATCCCATAATTTCCGCAGTACCTGAAAGGAAACCGGGCGCCGCGTGTCACGACGCAAAGCCCCGCAGCGATAACCCTTCAAAGCCTGCCGCACCAAAAAACTCCTGGACACATCCGGCAACCCCCGGAGACTCAACCAAAAACCCACAGCCACAACGCGTTTAGATACCACCGAAAAAGAAACCTGGGAAGAAAAAGATTCACCTAACCAATAGACCAGCAACGATTGAAAATCACCACGCAAATCACTCCCACCAACCTGATCCAGCAACTGCTCCCACAAGACCCATACAGCCGAATAAGCAGACCACGTGCTTGTACTCACGGACCGCCGGATCAACCCCGAGGACAACCCAAGGCCACGCGCCAGAGCCACTGGGGACAAGGCAACCCCTGGACCTCCGCTTCTGGAACCAGCTGCCGAAAACGATCCCACTGGAAACGAGAAAGGGAGTCCGCAATTGAATTATCCACTCCCGGCACATGAACCGCTACAAAACAAGCATTCAACTCCAAACCCCTAAAAACAAGATGCCGCAGCAGCCGCAAAACCGGGGGAGAACTAGCCGTCTGTTTGTTGATCACTTGAACCACACCCAAATTATCACAATAAAACCTCACCCGTCTATTCCGCAACACATCACCCCACAACTCAGTCGCCAAAACAATAGGGAACAGTTCCAACAACACAAGTTTACCCAACCAACCGGCCGATCTCCATTCCTCTGGCCATGACCCAGCACTCCACTGCCCTTGACAAAAAAAAAGTAACCGCAAGAGCCCGACGCATCCAACCAAAGCTCCAAGTCCACACTAGTTACCGACTCCTCCATCCACACAGATTTGCCATTAAAACCAGTAAGAAACCCCCCCCACACAGCCAAGTCCGCATGGACTTCAGCCGACAACCGAACATAGTGACTCGGAACCGTCACACCTGCCGTCGCCATTGCAAGACGCCGACAAAAAACCCGCCCCATGGGCAATATGCGGCAGGCGAAATTCAACTTACCCAAAACAGATTGAACACGATGAAGCTGTACCTTCTTCAACCGCCCCAACAAAGCCACCTCATTACGCAAATCCTCCACCTTGTCAGCAGGAAGCCGTCACTCCATCGCCATGCTGTCAATCTCAATGCCCAAAAACCGAATCAACGTGGAAGGGCCCTTGGTCTTTTCGGGGGCCAAGGGAACCCCGAACCGAGCCGCAACCCGCTCCATAGTCCGCAACAAAATCGAACAAACACGTGACCCCCCCGGACCCAAAAACAAAAAATCGTCCAGGTAGTGCAACACCGAATTCCACCCCGCCTCCTGTTTCACCACCCACTCCAAAAAAGAACTAAACGCCTCAAACAACGAACAAGAAATGGAGCAACCCATTGGCAAACAACAATCAACATAAAACTGGTCTTCCCACTTAAAACCAAGCAAGTGAAAACTGTCCGGGTGAATGGGAAGCAAACGGAAAGCCGCTTCAATATCCGTCTTGGCCATCAAAGTTCCCTGCCCCAACAAACGCACCCATCGAACTGCCGCATCAAAAGACGTGTAAGAAACCGAACACAAGCCCTCATCAATGCCATCATTCACCGACCCCCCATGCGGATAAGAGAGGTGATGAATAAGCCTGAATTTATTGGGCTCCTTCTTGGGAACCAAACCCAAAGGAGACACCCATAAACCCGGCAAAGGGCACTCAGCAAAAGGACCAACAACCCGGCCCGCAGCCACCTCCTTAGCAATCTTCTCGCTAACCACAGCCGGGCGTTGCAAGGCCGACCGCAAATTACGGGATGCCACCACCGGCCCCACCGCGGTGCATGGGATCTTAAAACCCTCCGTAAAACCGACGGACAACAAGTCCGCTGCCTCCCTATCTGGGTAATTCCTTAGAAAGGGGGCCATCTCGCCCACCTTCACCGGCGTCACCCCTCTTCTGCCCAATCTCAAAACCCTTTCCTCTACCCCGTTTAAAACATCGCGACAAACTGTGGGCCCCGCCGCAGCCCGAGCACTTGTGCTTGTACCGGCAGTCTGCTAGGAACTTGCAATATCCCTCGTTATATTGCCAGCAACAACCGCTCCTACCGCCACCCTGGGAGTCCGAGGCCGAGGAGCCCCCGGCCGCTCCCCGAAAGGGCTGCTGCCCCACCTTTGGCGCCGACATCAGCCACATCCACAAACTAATGTCCTTGTGGTCCCAACGAATGCTAGGCCGAACCGCCTTCCTCTGTCGAAATTGCTCATCATAGCGGAGCCACGCAGACCCGCCATAGACCCTGTATGCTTCCCCAATCGCATCCATGTAACAAAACAGGGCCGAACAATGCTCCGGCGCCTTCTCCCCAACAACACTCGCCAGAATCGCAAACGCCTGCAACCAGTTCATAAAAGTACGAGGAATCAACCTGTATCGTCGTTTCTCCTCATCCTCCTTCTTGCTCTCATCAACCCTACCCCTGTCTAAATTAAACTTTTCCAAAGGCAATAAAGAAAAAATCTCAACATATTCGCCCTTCCAGAGTTTCTCATTCACCTCCATTTTCAAATGGGCCCCCAACGGCCCCTAAAAACATACATAAATTTCCCCGCCAGCCTCACATCCTCAACGACAGCCCCCTTGTCAACACCAACAGCACCACCACCAACCGCCCCTGCGGGCACAACTACCGCCGGGCCTGGCAAACCAAACCCCCCCCCGCCGCCTGTGGGAAAAAAGGCGCAGAAGCCGAGGGCGCCCAGATCGCCGCCGGGGATGCTCCCGTCCCAGAACCAGCCCCCACCACTAAGGACAAGATACTTGCCAACATCTCCCTAGCAAAATTCTCAGCACCCACACTAGGCAAACAAACCCCACCCCCCACCCCAGGAACACATAAAGCCCCAGTTGTCTCCTTACCTGGCCGTCCCTGGGTGGTCAGCCCAGCGGCCGCAGAACCTCCCGAAGTTGCCCCTGATGATCCAGCAGAAGACGAAGCCGGCTCCACCGCAGGCCGCAGGCCCCCGCACCCGTCATCCTCAGGTCCAGAGCCCGGATCCACTTCACCCTCTTCCAGGGCAAGCACCGCAGGCACCTCATCACCAGTCCCAAGGAGAACAGAGGAAGAGTGCGCCACCTGGTGGTACTGCTCCTGTACCACCAGGCCAGAGGGCAATGTCAAACTCCTGGCTCCAGCTGGAGCGCAGGTTTGTCTCTCACCAGCAGGGGCGCAGGAAGACACTCCAGGCCTGGAGCCAGCACTGACACCGCTCCGCATCGCCACAGCTGCCCGCCGCACAGGTCTTCTCGCCGAGGGACAGGTAACCTGGCGTGCTCGTCGCCGCTCCTCCACAGGCCGGTCGTTGCGATCCCTGAGCTGCCGACCTGGGCTACCAGGCCGCAGCCGCACCGCAGAAGCTCCCACATCCACTAGGGAAGGCCCGCACCGCTCACACTTGCAGCCGGACGCACTGCCGGCTCACCTGGCTCCACATCCCGGGCAGGTAAGACGCGCCGGGCTCGCTCCCCCTGCGGGACATCTCGGGGGGAGGATGCCGCATCAGCAGAAGGACCCCCACGTCGATGAAGGGAAACAGGCCGGGTAGGGGACCCGCCTTCTCCCGTAGGCCCGCCGCGCCGGGCAGGATTCCTCCCGCTGCGGCGGGGTGAGGCAGGCGGCACCTGCACCGCCGACTGCAGCTGAGGGTCCTCCCTGAGGGGCTCCTTAGGCGCCGACGAGCCCTGGGGGTAGCATCGGGGCTCCAATGCTCAGGGGGCGCAGATCTACGCGCCCGAGGCCGCACAGGGGGATCAACAGGGGAAATAGCAGGAACACCCAGCGTACCCATCAGGTTCTGCTGCAGCCACTCCATGCCCCGCTGCTCGGCAGCAGCACGAACCGCAGCCAGCATATCATCCAAGGAGGCCATGACCCTTCACTCCAACTTCTCTCAGACTGCAAACTGGTCAGATGGACCTCCCCCTAAAACCCTGCACTTTATACTGCCCGGGAAAATGTACATCCACACCACGCCCCCCTGTCCTACACTTGACCTCCCCAGACACACTAAATTACATTAACCCTTTTAATGCCCTCTGTCTTCCCCCTAAGTCAAGCCGCACTTCACTACGGCTACGCCACGCTCCGTTGCTCCTCATCTTACACATAAAAATAAACAAAAGTATAAATGTTATTGGTGTGGCGAAACCGACCTCGCCACTGGGTTTTGGAGAGGACTGGCTGCTGGCCTCTTGCCCCTGGATTATGGGCCATATACTAACTTTTAAACCCCTGAACCGATTCAAGTGAATTTTGGATAGGTTTGTCCCCACGTTATACTGTTTGAATTAATGTAAGTTATATGTATGGCCAATGTAAACTCACAAAGTTGTAACAATTTATAATAAGTGTAACTTGTCAGCTTGGGAGGAAATGCTGGGTGTGTTTCTATTGTGCCATTGTCCCATTGTGTGTTTAAATGGTGATGTCTGTTCTGTTGTCCTCACATGTGTATTGCCGATCTCCCTTTGTCCTCAGAGATAATTGGATTGCTCTTCAGGTTGTCTGGACAGAGAGGAGGAAACCATGATGCATTGTGGGGATATGTTGTCCTATGTTACAGTCTTCATTCTGGTCCTCTGGGGGCGTGAACGATTGGTTGCTGTAGTTACATTGTATGTGTTGTTAATTACTGATTGGTTGTATTTCAAACCCCTGTGGACAGTACTATGTTTGTGGTTTATGAATAAAAGAGGCTGTATGTGAAGCACAGTCAGACCACTGTTTGACCCTCAACACGGAGCCTTGTCTCGTTATTGGGGGGATTCACTGTATGCTGTTAGAGGACCGATTGCCAGGATTGTATGCTTTTCCTGTTCGTCTGCTAGCAGCTATTCGTGAGGTTCCAGTTCGGAGTGCTATTTTGTATCCAGTTCGGGAATTTGGTGTATCCTGCAGTAGCTGTGCCTGTCTCTCAGAAAGGGGCTTATCGCCTAAACGGATTTTAACCCCTTGTCTGTTGAAACGGTCCGTTACATTGGTGGCAAGCAGCGGGATGGTTCCTACAGCCAGAAGGACAGCTACAAAGAAACATCATTCCCTGGATTCTACAATTTTAGGACAACGCATGTCCCAGTACAGCGTCCCTGACAGCAGCAGGATGGAACCAGCAGTGTTATACGAGGAGGAGGACCTGGATGGCCGGGATGCATTAAGGAAAGGCATCTGGTACCAGGCCCTGGATAATCTACAATACCAGCGGGGTGAGAGTCTCCCCAGTGAAGAGCAGCGGTTGCAGAAGCAAGTGGCCCTGCGGATGCCCTTCCTGGGAGAGCAGCCCCTGGAGGAATGGGTGAAGGAACTAGAGCACCAGGTATGGCAGGAGCTATGGCTGGAGGATGCCTACCAGGCGCTTTGGTGGTATATGGCACAGTATATACCCTGGACAGCCGAACATGACAAGCCAGAGGGAGAGGAGTTTTATGGTCCTGGCTTGTTATGGGAGTACTTTGCAGAGCCTGACTTCGGGAGCCCTGCACAGTCCAGACTTCAGGACATTTTCTATGAGAGGGAGGCTAGGCATGAGTGGGATGACCCCCATGAGGTAGAGCAAGACCTGGCTCACCTAGCAACCCTGGAGTGGGAACTGGAGCAGGACTACCGAGATCTCTTCCACTCCATTGAGAAGGCTCAGCAGGACGGTAAGGTGACAGACCCAGATCCAGACCCATTCAGCTGGGCAGATATTGTAGAATGTTACTGGGAAGGACCCCAGGTGGCCGGTAGAGATGGGACCGAGGTCTCTCCGCCGGTCCTGCAGGGAATTGGAAGCCCAGTCTCCATTCCCCAGCGGCAGTGTGAAGTGCAGGGAGAGGAGAGCAGCGTCCTCCCTCCTCAGCGGCAGGCGGAGTTACAGGGGGCAGAGGTAGTTGTTCCTGCCCCCCAGCAGCAGCATGATTTTTTGGGAATTGGGAGCCCAGTCTCCATTCCCCAGCGGCAGGCGGAGTTACAGGGGGCAGAGACAGTCGGTCCTGTCCCCCATCGGCAGAGTGTCCAGCAGGGAATAGAGAGCCCAGTCTCCTTTCCCCAGCAACAGGACACTGTATTGGGAGCGGAGACGGTCGGTCGCCCTCTCCAGCGGCTGGAAGTATGTATGGGAGAGGAACTCGTTACCCCCTCTCCCCAGCGGCAGCTTAACGCACCAGGGGGAGACAGTAAAACCCACAACCGTGCAGATGGGACCGTGGTCTCTGCACCTACAGCACAGGGGGTAGAGACAGTAGGTCTCCCCCTCCAACAACCAGGCTCCAACCAGGCTTCTTCCGTGGTAGCGCTGGCACCAGGGCAGAGTACCGCTGATCCCTGCCCACAAAGCAACCTCCACTCCAAGCCAGGGAGCAATACAGAGACCGGGAGTACCAGCTTCCAACATAACCTTGGTGGACTCACTGGACAGAGACAGGCTACCAAATGCAACAGGTCCAGTATTGGGTTGTGGGTGGGCTGCCAGACTAACTCAGGTACCGACTGGCGTGAGGTCAGGTACCTGGTTAGTCTTCCCTGGGGGGGGGGAGATGTGTGGCGAAACCGACCTCGCCACTGGGTTTTGGAGAGGACTGGCTGCTGGCCTCTTGCCCCTGGATTATGGGCCATATACTAACTTTTAAACCCCTGAACCGATTCAAGTGAATTTTGGATAGGTTTGTCCCCACGTTATACTGTTTGAATTAATGTAAGTTATATGTATGGCCAATGTAAACTCACAAAGTTGTAACAATTTATAATAAGTGTAACTTGTCAGCTTGGGAGGAAATGCTGGGTGTGTTTCTATTGTGCCATTGTCCCATTGTGTGTTTAAATGGTGATGTCTGTTCTGTTGTCCTCACATGTGTATTGCCGATCTCCCTTTGTCCTCAGAGATAATTGGATTGCTCTTCAGGTTGTCTGGACAGAGAGGAGGAAACCATGATGCATTGTGGGGATATGTTGTCCTATGTTACAGTCTTCATTCTGGTCCTCTGGGGGCGTGAACGATTGGTTGCTGTAGTTACATTGTATGTGTTGTTAATTACTGATTGGTTGTATTTCAAACCCCTGTGGGCAGTACTATGTTTGTGGTTTATGAATAAAAGAGGCTGTATGTGAAGCACAGTCAGACCACTGTTTGACCCTCAACACGGAGCCTTGTCTCGTTATTGGGGGGATTCACTGCATGCTGTTAGAGGACCGATTGCCAGGATTGTATGCTTTTCCTGTTCGTCTGCTAGCAGCTATTCGTGAGGTTCCAGTTCGGAGTGCTATTTTGTATCCAGTTCGGGAATTTGGTGTATCCTGCAGTAGCTGTGCCTGTCTCTCAGAAAGGGGCTTATCGCCTAAACGGATTTTAACCCCTTGTCTGCTGAAACGGTCCGTTACAATTGGTATCACCAGATCAGAAGATGTCTAAGCTCTTAAAATATTTATAGTGTATGGTGAACACCCTAAAGGAAAAAAAAAAGCAAAATGCCTTTATCGTAATTTTTTTATCACTTTGGCTCCAGAATAAATAATAAAAAAAAGGAATCAAAAGTTGTATGTACCCCAAAATAGTACCAATGAAAACTGAAGAAAAAGGCCTCAAATGGCTCTCTAGACGGAAATATAAAAGTTATGGGTGTCAGAATATGGCGACACCAAACAATGTAGATTTTATCAAATGTTTTTATAAACAGTATACATAATAAAATAAAACATAATAAAAACTATATAAACTTGGTCTCACCATAATAATACTGATCTACAGAATAAGGGCGCCATCTCATGTTTAGTGCGCAGTGAATGCTCTAAGAACAAAACCCAAAATACATTTGTGAAATTGATATTTTTTTTAAATAGATGACATAGGAAATTGAATGGTGCTATTAAAAAACAAAAAACAAAAAACAAGCATACGAAGGCTATGTGAACGGAAAATTAAAAAGCTATTGGTCTTGAAAGGTGGGAAGTTAAAAATGAAAAAAAAAAAATAAAAAAATAATAAAAAAAAAAATTGGTCTAATCCTGAAGGGGTTAATTATGAATTGTTAATAAGGAATTTGATTGTTCTTTGCTCTAACATCATACAGTCCTGATCAAAAGTTTAAGACCACTTGAAAAATTGAAAAAAATCATATTTTACATTATTGGATCTGAACAAGGTTCCAAGTAGAGCTTCAACATGCAACAAGAAGAAATGAGAGTGAGACAAAACATTTTTTGAGCATTCAATTAATTGAAAATAACGATTAAACTGAAACAGGCTGTTTTTCAGCTGATCCAAATTCTAGGACCACATGCCTTTAAAAGGCCAAATCTGTGCAAAGATGTAAATTAATTGTCATTTTCTGTCAAGTAGTCACACGTTGTGATGGCAAAGGCAAAAAAAACTCTCCTTTTTTGAACGTGGTCGGGTTGTCGAACTGCATAAGCAGGGTCTCTCACAGCGCGCCATCGCTGCTGAGGTGGGACGCAGTAAAACAGTCATTTGGAATTTCTTAAATGATCCTGAGGGTTATGGAACAAAAAAGTCAAGTGGAAGACCCAAAAAAATTTCATCAGCACTGAGCCGGAGGATCCAATTGGCTGTCCGTCAAGACACTGGACGATCCTCAACCCAAATTAAGGCCCTTACTGGTGCTGACTGCAGCCCCATAACCATCAAACGGCATCTGAGACTGAAGGGCTTCAAAAACAAAAAACTTCTTCAAAGACCTCGTCTCCTTGAATGCCACAGAACTGCTCGTTTGGACTTTGCAAGAGAGCACCAAACATGGGACATTCAAAGGTGGAAGAAAGTTTTATTCGCTGAAGAGAATTTTTTTTACCTTGATGGTCCTGATGGTTTCCAACGTTACTGGCATGACAAGCAGATCCCACCTGAGATGTTTTCTATGCGCCACAGTGGAGGGGGCGCCATAATGGTCTGGGGTGCTTTTTCCTTCTGTTGAACAATGGAGCTTCAGGAACTGCAGGGCGTCAAATGGCCGCTGGCTATGTCCAGATGTTGCAGAGAGCATTCCTCATGACTGAGGACCCTCGTCTATGTGGTAACGACTGGGTTTTTCAACAGGACAACGCTACAGTACACAATGCCCGCAGGACAAGGGACTTCTTCCAGGAGAATAACATCACTCTTTTGGCCCATCCTGCGTGTTCCCCTGATCTAAATTCAATTGAGAACCTTTGGGGATGGGTGGCAAGGGAAGTTTACAAAAATGGACAACAGTTCCGGACAGTAGATGGCCTTCGTGCGGCCGTCTTCACCACTTGGAGAAATGTTCCCACTCACCTCATGGAAAGGCTTGCATCAAGCTTGCCGAAACTAATTTTTGAAGTGATAAACAATAACAGCGGAGCTACACATTACTGAGTTCATGTTTGGAAGTTGGATTTCTGTTTTGGGGGTGTTTAGTTTTTTTTTGGAGGTGTGGTCCTAAACTTTTGATCAGCTGAAAAGCAGCCTGTTTCAGTTTATTCATTGTTTTCATTAAATTGAATGCTCAAAAAATGTTTTGTCTCACTCCCATTTCTTCTTGTTGCATGTTGAAGCTCTACTTGGAACCTTGTTAAGATTCAGCCATGCTAAATATGATTTTTTTCCATTTTTCAAGTGGTCTTAAACTTTTGATCAGGACTGTATCAATATAAAATGTGTAGGTGAGGAAGGACAGCAGATACTGCTCTTTATTGTTTAACCTTTGGGATATTCAGATAAAGGGATTAGTTTGAGGTTTAAATTAGATACATCTAGCATTGATTGATCACTGTGGCAGAAATCCTAACAAAGATGCTTGCCTCCAGGAATGTGACCTAGACTACACTGATTGTACTGAAATGTTTTGGTTCACAAAATAACCCATTTAGGCCAGTTTCACATGAGTATATTCAGTCAGAGACTATCTTGTGTAAGAGCAATATTTCCCAGACTGAACACTGCTCCTCTGAAATCAACTTACAACATTATAATGATTTATGATGCTGTGGATTCCCAACTCACCCTGGGTCTACTGAACTGTAGTCATGTAATGCCGTGATTCAGCTGATCACCAGTGGCGGGGGAAGAATAAGATGGGGTTGGGGTGGTGTTGGTGTTCAAGGGTTCCAGCAGATAGATACTTCAGATCAAGTTATTGTCAAGGGGCCTTTCTTACAAATAATGGTTGTCCATGGCGCAAGTGCCCTTTATTCTGCTACTGGCCAATAACTATAACCCTAGTTTATTAAAGCCTCCAACTAGATGACCTAGATTTCTCCTTTACTCAAGAATGATCATACAAATGAGACTAATTCGGACATTTTGGTTGACTATTGTTTTAAAAACAATCCTTCACAATGGTGTATGGCAGACTCTTGTCTATTCACTCTCTAAAATTTAAGCCATTGTTGGCTGGATGTGCATGCCAGTAGCATGATTGACTACTTTTTGGTTGTCCAGTAGAGATGAACGAAGTTATGAAAAGTTTGATTCAGCTGCTTCGCTGAATTTCACAAAGAAATTCGCTTAGTGACGTATTATTTCATCATGAAGCATATTTCTTTGTAAGTAGTGGGCCCAGTGACGGAAAACAGTGATTGCGCCTCCCCCGTCATTGAATCCCTCAAATTTCGCATTCATCGTTGATAGCGACATCCGATGTAAAAATGGAGGCCTTTCTGAGGTTTTAAAAAATAATACTCACCTCATCCATTTGAGCGTGAAGAGGCTCCCGCAACCATCTTGATTGAAGGTACCATGTGAAATCTTGCGCAGTGCGTGATGGTGGCCAGCGTGGTCATTTCAGGGAAAATTGATTCATTACCATGAAGCACAAGGAAATACAGCTTCACTGCAAATCGAATTTTCCATGAAATTCTGATCAAAGTCCACATCGATTCTTTTCGCTCAAAACTATTGGACAGTTTAGTCTGACATGTTGCTGGAGGGATAGTTGTAACTAATCATTGTCTTGATTGCATGACTAGCTTTAGGCAAGCCCCTAATTTTAGTTTAAAATATGATACATAGATTTGTTGTCCTAGGCCTTTACATTATGTGTGTAAAATTCACTACTGATATTCTGCTGTTTTCTGTGTTCATTTTGTAAGTGCACTTAATACCTGTGCATACTTATCAAGTAATATATGGAAATGAAGGGCCATTGTAGAAATAAAATCATGAGAACAGGAGAGCGTGGTGATATTAGAATCCTAAGGCCTCTTTCACACTTGCGTTGTCCGGATCCGTCGTGCACTCCATTTGCCGGAAGTGCCCGCCGGATCCGTAACACCGCAAGTGAACTGAAAGCATTTGAAGACGGATCCGTCTTCAAAATGCGTTCAGTGTTACTATGGCACCCAGGATGCTATTAAAGTCCTGGTTGCCATAGTAGTAGTGGGGAGCAGTATACTTACCGTCCGTGCGGCTCCCGGGGAGCTCCAGATTGACGTCAGAGCGCCCCATGCGCATGGATGACGTGATCCATGCGACACGTCATCCATGCACGTGGGGCGCCCTGACGTCACTCTGAAGCGCCCCCGGAGCCGCACGGACGGTAAGTATACTGCTCCCCCGCTCCCCACTACACTTTACCATGGCAACCAGGACTTTAGCGTTCTGGCAGCCATGGTAACCATTCAGAAAAAGCTAAACGTCGGATCCGGGAATGCGCAGAAACGACGTTTAGCTTAAGGCCGGATCTGGATTAATGCCTTTCAATGAGCATTAATTCCGGATCCGGCCTTGCGGCAAGTGTTCAGGATTTTTGACCGGAGCAAAAAGTGCAGCATGCTGCGGTATTTTCTCCGGCCAAAAAACGTTCTGTTCCGGAACTGAAGACATCCTGATGCATCCTGATGCATCCTGAACGGATTTATCTCCACTCAGAATGCATGAAGATAATCCTGATCAGGATTCTTCCGGCATAGAGCCCCGACGACGGAACTCTATGCCGGAACACAACAACGTAAGTGTGAAAGAGCCCTAAAACATATATGAACTGGTTATAAAAAATATGACTTTATATGAGCCTCAGCATGTGGATACACAGTAAACTGTCCTGGTAGTCTGATCTATTTTGATCGTTTATTTCTCTTAATGTTGATAATCATGGCTAGAGATGAGCGAAGTCTTGAAAAATTTGATTCGGCAACTTTACCGAAGTTAGCCAAGAAATTTGATTCGTACTGAATGAATTTGTCGCAAATCACTAGAAACTGCCTCTCATTTGATTATGGAGACCGCGCTGTATATTCCTTCTTCATTGTTGATGGCTGTGCGGCACATTTCAACATGGGCTGTTATGGGATTTGGCTGGTTAGGTGTAGAGATGAGTGAATCTATTTGTAGATTCGTTACGAATCTCATTTTTTTTTGGGCACCAATTCGAACCCGGATCTTTTCTGGCTGGATTCGGAACAATCTTATAAAACGGCGCCCAGCGCCATTTTACTGACATATTGTCAGTGTGCAAAAGCACCAGGGAGGAAGAAGCCCTGTCACATGATTTAGACAGGAACTGGGGGGGGGGGGGGGGGGGACTTTCCCTGATTGGCTCAAAGGCTGACAGGCAGCCTCTATGAGCCAATCAGTGTGGACTAAAGAAGGGAGGTGCCTGTAAACAGCTACAGAATTGTCATTGTGTGCTTAGTCTTTGACCAGAGATTACCCTCTCTGCAGGAGGGCAATTAACAATAGTTTAAGGAGCCATTATCTAGTGCTAGGGGATAGATTACGGAGAGATTACGGCTAGTAGTAAGGAGAAGAAGTGTGGTTTGCTTAGGCTGGCTGCATCACCTCTTGCGTACTGGCTGCAGACTGACTCCTGTGTATGCTGGTTACTTGGGGCTGCGTGCTAGCTGCAGTGTCTTGTATAAACTTGTCTGTGAATTAGTGTTTTCCCCGTGTCTGCATCTTTGTAGAGTTCTTGTTACTGTTGACATGAGGCTTGCTGTAGGCTCTCTTGAGTACTGGCTGCAGGCTGACACCTGTGTATGCTGGTTGCTTGGGGCTGCGTGCTGACTGCGGTTTTGTGTGTGATCTGTTGCCTGTATTTGTGGCTCCCATGTCTATATCTCTGTGGTTCCTGTTACTGGTGCGTGCAGGCTGGCTGCATGCACTTTGTGTACTGGCTGTGGGTGTTCCCATGTATGCTAGTTCTGCGATGCGTGCTGGCTGTGGCCTTGTGTGTGAACTGTGGCCTGTATCGTTTGTTCAGTGCTTCTTGTTAATCCTGGTTCCGATGAGGTTAACTTTCCCTGGTCTGTTCCTCGGTGTGGCTGATCAGGTGCCCTCGTTATTGCAGCTATATCTATCTGTGAGCTGTGGGGCTTGTGTTTTGTCTGTTTTGTGCCTTACTGGTCTCAGCCAGGCAGGTCCTACTCTAAACCTACCTATGCTGTTGGGCATCTACATTCAGGAGAGCAGACCCTGCACATATAGTGTGCTGCTCCTAGTTACCTCTGTGTGCATCAAGCAACCAATGAGAGGAGGAGCACACACACCTATATGTACTATGTAATCAAGGTCGTCTGTGGGATAGGCGGGGCAAAAAGTGCACTAGAATGCTACTCCCAAGATAAAATAGGAGCGCATTCACACATGAAGATGCCACTCCTTCAAGAACATAAACTTCAAAAATCACGGGAAAAAGATACAAAACATCCTGCATGATATGATAAATAAATATGCAGATGTGCATAGCTACATTTATAAAAGAAAAATCACGGAAAATAATTCACTCATACAATAGATGCAAACATTATACACTGCTCAAAAAAATAAAGGGAACACAAAAATAACACATCCTAGATCTGAGTTAATTAAATATTCTTCTGAAACACTTTGTTCTTTACATAGTTGAATGTGCTGACAACAAAATCGCACAAAAATAAAAAAATGGAAATCAAATTTTTCAACCCATGGAGGTCTGGATTTGGAGTCACACTCAAAATTAAAGTGGAAAAACACTACAGGCTGATCCAACTTTGATGTAATGTCCTTAAAACAAGTCAAAATGAGGCTCAGTAGTGTGTGTGGCCTCCACGTGCCTGTATGACCTCCCTACAACGCCTGTGCATGCTCCTGATGAGGTGGCAGACGGTCTCCTGAGGGATCTCCTCCCAGACCTGGACTAAAGCATCTGCCAACTCCTGGACAGTCTGTGGTGCAACGTGACGTTGGTGGATAGAGCGAGACATGATGTCCCAGATGTGCTCAATTGGATTGAGGTCTGGGGAAGGGGCGGGCCAGTCCATAGCATCAATGCCTTCGTCTTGCAGGAACTGCTGACACACTCCAGCCACATGAGGTCTAGCATTGTCTTGCATTAGGAGGAACCCAGGGCCAACCGCACCAGCATATGGTCTCACAAGGGGGCTGAGGATCTCATCTCCGTACCTAATGGCAGTCAGGCTACGTCTGGCGAGCACATGGAGGGCTGTGCGGCCCTCCAAAGAAATGCCACCCCACACCATTACTGACCCAATGCCAAACCGGTCATCCTATTGCAGGCAGCAGAACGTTCTCCACGGCGTCTCCAGACTCTGTCACGTCTGTCACATGTGCTCAGTGTGAACCTGCTTTCATCTGTGAAGAGCACAGGGCGCCAGTGGCGAATTTGCCAATCTTGGTGTTATTTGGCAAATGCCAAACGTCCTGCACGGTGTTCGGCTGTAAGCTCAACCCCCACCTGTGGACGTCGGGCCCTCATATCACCCTCATGGAGTCTGTTTCTGACCGTTTGAGCAGACACATGCACATTTGTGGCCTGCTGGAGGTCATTTTGCAGGGCTCTGGCAGTGCTCCTCCTGTTCCTCCTTGCACAAAGGCGGAGGTAGCGGTCCTGCTGCTGGGTTGTTGCCCTCCTACGGCCTCCTCCACGTCTCCTGATGTACTGGCCTGTCTCCTGGTAGCGCCTCCATGCTCTGGACACTACGCTGACAGACACAGCAAACCTTCTTGCCACAGCTCGCATTGATGTGCTATCCTGGATAAGCTGCACTACCTGAGCCACTTTTGTGGGTTGTAGACTCCGTCTCATACTACCACTAGAGTGAAATCACCGCCAGCATTCAAAAGTGACCAAAACATCAGCCAGGAAGCATAGGAACTGAGAAGTAATCTGTGGTCACTACCTGCAGAACCACTCCTTTATTGGGGGTGTCTTGCTAATTGCCTATAATTTCCACCTGTTGTCTATCCCATTTGCACAACAGCATGTGAAATTGATTGTCACTCAGTGTTGCTTCCTAAGTGGACAGTTTGATTTCACAGAAGTGTGATTGACTTGGAGTTACATTGTGTTGTTTAAGTGTTCCCTTTATTTTTTTGAGCAGTGTATATGGACGAAGCCCTCACTCTGATAGGTAGGTTTAGAGTAGGACCTGCCTGACTGAGACCACCTTGGCGTTGGTAGGCAGGCACAGATGTGTTTTGATCGAAATATTTTGGCTGAGAGTCTCAGATTTTATCATAGAGTGAGGGCTTAGTACATATATAATGTTTGCATCTATTGTATGAGTGCATTATTTTCTGTGATTTTTCTTTTAGAAATGGGATTAGAACTTTTTTTTAACTCTTCATATTTTAATTGAAATAAATTAGAACACATTTTTTTAAACTCTTTGTATTTTAGTTGTACAGAATCCAAACAGTTCCATAGGTTGTCTGACTGTTTGTGTACAGTAGGCTGCCCAGGCCACCACAATGTTTGGAAAGCAGAAGGGTCCCACTTCCAAACATAAGACCCAGACCTTGTCCTCCAAAAGTATGAATGTGGCTAGTAGCAGTGGCACAGGTTATGTAGGCTGTATCAGTAGTAGTAGGTCACAGTTCCCCCTGGCTCCTGAAAGGCACAACATTATCCTAGGGGAGAAAGCAGATGAGATTGTGGACTGGATGGCTCATTCCTCCTTTCAGTCACAGCAGGATGATGCGCCTTCTGAGTGAGACACCGTACCTTCAAGCCAGAGGTCAAAGCGGTCCTCCTGCTCCTCCTCCTTTCAGCCCCGGTGAAGCCTGTCATTTGGGTCCTCTGTGTCTACACTACTCCCTCTTAGTCATAAAGGTAGTATTAGTATTGGCAACCGTAGCTAGAGTGGTGGTGGAGGTAGTGGCAGTGGTGGCAAATTCAGAGCGGGGAATCTACAGGTGTGCCAAGGAGCTCAACATAAGCTATCACAGCCTGATAAAAGTTGCGGGGAGGTTGAGGAGTCCAATAATGATGATTGTGTGTTAAACAGGACCTGGGAGCTAGATTGGGATGGTGAGGAGGAGTTAAGATCAGAGGACAAGGATAGTGGTAATGGCAGCAACAAACAGAGGCGAAGTAGGTCCAGACCTGCTGTGGGAACTGGGGAGGCATGGGGGCAGATTCAGGGCCGAAGCATGCAAGGGCGAAGACAAGCTCGGCCACCTCTGAAGGGAGTGGGGGGAAATCTGTCATCTGTAAGTTCTTTTCCACTCTTCCGGAAGATAGAAGCACAGCCTGCAGAATCTGTAAGCAAAAATTGAGCCGTGGGTTAAAAGACTCAAACTTGGCACCACCGCTCTGTGGAACCACATGAAGCGGCATCACTCCAAGCAGTTGTGAAAACTGTAGACTGTAGTAGACTGCCAGCTACCACAAGAAGAGTTTGCTCTGTCTCCTGGGCTCCCTTATGGCAGCCAGCCCGCATCCATGGGCAGTACTAGGCCTATCACATCCTCCTCGTCATCCATGTGTGCAACTCCTCCTCCTCCACTCTCCATCAATAATGGTATGCGTGGCCCAGAAGTAAGAAGTAAGTTTATATTCCCAGCAATCCCATGGTGCGCTTAATTCCTACCTGGCCAAGTTGCTGGAGATGCAGTCAATCCCTTACAATTTAATTGAGTCTGCTGCTTTTAGGAAGCTGATGGCCTGCGTTCAGCTGTGTTGGAAGATCCTTCGCTGGCATTACTTCTCCCGAAAAGCCATCCCTGCCATATATTTGCACGTAGTGGACAACATTGGCCACTCCCTACAGCTGTCCCTCTGCAGCACAGTGCTCGTCATGGTAGACACCTGGAGAAGTGTGTATGGACAGGGGCAATACATGTCCTTCACGGCCCACTGGCTCAATGTTTTTGGTGGCGATGCAGCACCCCAGGAACCTGGCCAGGTCCTTTTGGCACCCCCAAGCCTTTATCAGCCTAAAATCCAGACCAGGCACTTATCTGCCTCCTCCAACTCCTCTTCCACCCACCCTCTGGTCTCCAACAGCAACAGGGCACAGCGTTGCTCTCCCTGCTATGACATGTGTCAGGTTAAGTGCTGCCATGCGGTGTTGGACTTGATCCGCCTTGACAAGTACAACCAAACAGGCGAGAAGTTGCTGAAGCACACCAGGCAGCAAACAGCATGCTCACTGTCTCCCCACCAGCTCCAAGTTGGCAAGGTGTCGAGCGAGAACGGTACCAACACCAGCACACCAGACAGAAAACAGCATGCTCACTGTCTCTCCACCAGCTCCAAGTTGGCAAGGTATTGAGCGACAACGGTATCAACATAGTGGCCGTGCTTAACCTGGGCCGAATGACACATGCTCCCTGTATGGCAAACATAATTAAACTAGTGGTCCAACGCTTCTTGAAAAAGTTCGTTGGCCTGCTTACAGTGCTGGCAAAGTCAAGAAAGATCATTTCTGCCATTCCTACACGGCACAAAATGCTCTCCTGGACTTGCAGCGTCAAAACGGTCTGCCGTTACACTGCATGATCAGCGACGTGCCAACTCGCTGGAATTCATGGGCGAAGGCCTGCTGCAGAGTTGACCATCTAAAAATTTTGTGGGCGAGGGCCTGCTGCCGAGCTGACCATCTAAAACATTTTGTGGGTGAGGGCCTGCTGCCGAGCTGACGCTGTAAAAAATTTTGTGGGCGAGATCCTGCTGCCGAGTTGACCATCTAAAAAATGTTGTGAGCATGGGCTTGCTGCCGAGCTCACCATCTAAAAATGTAGGGGTGAGGGTCTGCTGCTGAGCTGACCCTCTAAAACATTATGGTTGAGGGCCTGCTGGTGACCCTCTAAAACATTATGGATGAGGGCCTGCTGGTGACCCTCTAAAACATTATGGGTGAGGGCCTGCTGGTGACCCTCTAAAGCATTATGGGTGAGGGTCCGCTGCTGAGCTAAACCCTCTAAAATATTAGGAGCGAGGGCAGCCTAATAAGCATGTTGATATGATGGAGGAAGAGGAGGAGGACAAGAAAAGGGAGATTGAACCATATACCCTTTTTAGTGGTGGAAGGGGTGCATGGGAATGCCGTGTATTCAATAGACCATAAAAGCCATATTTAGCTTGCCTTTATGTTCAGCCGCTTTCCTTTGGTGGAGTCGAGAAGTCAGGGGCAATCCAGGCCTTGTTCATTTTTATAATAGGTCAGCATTTTCAGTTGACAGTCGGATGCGCTTATCAGTTATTATGCCCCCAGCAGCACTAAAAACCCGCTCTGACAAAATTCTGGCGGGGGGCAGGCCAGCACCTCCAAGGCGTAGAGTGTCAGTTTGTGCCACGTGTCCAGCTTGGACACCCAATAGTTGTAAGGCGCACAGGGATCACTGAGGACGCTGACATGGTCTGCTACGTACTCCTTCACCATCTTCCAAAATGTTTCCTTCCTTGTTACACTAGGCCACGCACAGGTTGAGGGTGCTGGTGGGGTGTCATAAAACCGTCCCAGGCCTTGGAAAGTGTTGCCCTGCCTCTGTTGGAACTGCTGTGTGTTCCCCTCGTCTTCCCTCCTCGGTTGGCCAAGGAACTACGTACTCTGCAGCCAGCGTTGTCAGCTGGAAATTATGGAGCAATTTTTCCACAAGGACCTTCTGGTATTGCACCATTTTGCTCATCCTCTCCACCACAGGAATGAGAGATGAGAAGTTCTCTTTGTAGCGGGGGTCGAGAAGGGTGAACAACCAGTAATCGGAGTTGGCCAAAATGTGTACAACGCGAGGGTCACGGGAAAGGCAGCCTAACATAAAGTCAGCCATGTGTGCCAGAGTCCCAACAGGCAAGACTTCACTGTCTTCATCAGGAGGATGACTCTCAATCTCCTCATCCTCTTCCTCCTCTTCAACCTATCCACACTGAACAGATGGAATATAACTTCCATGGGTACTACACTCTGTAGCGGAGGCAACTGTCTCCTGCTCCTCCTCCTCATCATCCAATTTGCGCTGAGAAGACGAACTGAGGGTTGTCTGGCTATCACCCTGTGTACTTTCTTCCCCCATTTCCACCTCTTGCACATGCAAAGCGTCTGCCTTAATTGTGAGCAGCGAGCATTTGAGTAGACACAGAAGTGGGATGGTTACGCTGATAATAGCGTTATCGCCACTCACCATCTGTGTTGATTCCTCAAAGTTGCGTAAAACCTCACAGAGGTCAAGCATCAATGCCCACTTGTCGCTTGTGAAGAGCGGAAGCTGACTGGAAAGGCGACGACCATGTTGCAGCTGGTATTCCACTACTGCCCTCTGCTGCTCACAAAGCCTGGTCAACATGTGGAACATGGAGTTCCAGCGCGTGCTCACATAGCACAACAGTCGGTAAGCTGGCAATTGCCAGTGCTGCTGCAGCGTTGTCCGACCGGCGGAAGCTGTCACACGCGGTTCACCTTCACCAGTAGCTCAGGGAAATTGGGGTAGGTTTTGAGAAACCGCTGAACGACTAGGTTGAACACGTGGGCTAGGCATGGTATGTGTGTGAGCTTGCCGAGCTCCAAAGCCGCCACCAAGTTACGGCCATTATGAGACACAACCACAGCTCAGTCTGGTCCCTTATCCCCTGCCACAGCTCTGCGGTGGTGTGCTGTTTGTCAGCTAAGCAAGCACAGCCTGTTGCCGCTTCCCCACTGCAGTGCTACACTGCTTCCAGCTACTGACTGATGTCTTACTGGTGCTGCAAGATGATAATTCAGAGGTGGAAGTGGAGGAGGAGGCGGAGGAGGAGAATGGTGGGATGCAGCCACTAACGTAGGTGGTGTCGGAAACCCTGATGGAAGTAGGGCCCGCAATCCTCAGAGTTGGTAGCACCTATGCCATCCCAGGGTACACAACGTTCACCCAGTGTGCCGTCAGTGAAATGTAGCATCCCTGGCCAAAAGCACTTGTCCATGTGTCAGTCGTTAAGTTGACCATTCCAATAACTGCGTTGGTCAGGGCATGGGTGATCTTACAGGACACATGCTGGTGTAAGGCTGGGACTGCACACCGTTAAAAATATTTGCGACTGGGGACAGAGTACCGTGGGACAGCCGCCGCCATCAGGCTGCGGAAAGCCTCAGTGTCCACAAGCCTAAATGGCAACATTTCTAGGGCCCGCAATTTGGAAAGGTGCGCATTTACTGCTATGGAAAAAGATAATTGAAGCAGCGCTCACCTGCGTTCGGCCACTCAAAAGAACGGACACAGCCCGGACCCGGCTGATATAAATTGTAGACAAAAAATGAAGAAATCCAGCTTCTGAAAAATGTGTCACTTTATTCCATACATGAGTCATAAGTAAGGACCATTAAGTTTTCTTTTAGGTCTGAAACGCGTAGAACCTGTACGTTTTTTCCTGTATGTGGAGATTTTAACGTTGGAATAAAGTGACAAATTTTTCAGAAGCTGGATTTCTTAATTTTTTGTCTGCATTTAGTGCTATGGTCTGTGGGTGGGTGGCTGGGTATTTGCGAAGGTCCAGGTGCAGGGCGGGAGGCATCAGGGCCTGCTTCTTGGACAGTTGATTGGCCAGCACGTAACACAGGGGAAGAGCAGGCAGTGGTGTGACCCGCAGACACTGGTTGTGGACCCAGGAGTTCGGCCCACCTATTAGGGTGCTTTGATGCCATGTGGTGGATCATGCTAGTGGTAGTGAGGTTGCTAGTGTTCACGCCCCTGCTCATTTTGGTACGGCACCTGTTGCAAATGACAATTCTTTTATCGTCCGCACTTTCCTCAAAAAAGCGTCAGACTGCAGAACACCTACCCCTTGTCAAGGGAGATTGCTGCAAGGGGGTGCTCCGGGGAACAGTTGCGGGCCTGTTTGGTGTGGCCCGCCTTCTCCCTTTTGCCACCTCACTGCCTCTTTCAGCCTGTTGCGGTGCTGCGGATCTCTCACCCTCTGTACTGCTGTCCTTGCTCAGTTTGCCACCATCACCTTCAGTGACTTCATCGTCCAGCACCTCCGCTTCCACTTCCTGACTCTGGTCCTCCTCTTGACTTGTTGACCTAACAACAACCTCAGTTATTGACAACTGTGTCTTATCCTCATCATGAACCTCTTGAGATAATAATTGCGGTTGACTTATTGGCAACTGTGTATCATCATCCACCTCGTGAAACACTAATTGCCGTTCCCCACCGTCATCTTCTTTTGACTGTGGATGCTCCAGAGTTTGGGAATCAGGGCACAAGATCTTCTCATGTCCCTCTTCTAGTGGGCTTGGAAAGAGGCCCAAATTAAGGAATGGCGATGAAAACAGGTCCTTGGAATATCCGAGTGTGGGATCACTTGTTTGCCAAGACTCTCCATGCTGGGTGGAAGGAGTATCAGGGTGAGGATTCTGTTGACTACCGAGACTGGACTTTGTGGAAGACAGGGTGGTGCATAACCGACTGGAAGCATTATCTGCTGCAATCCAACCGACCACCTGGTCTCACTGGTCTGACTTTGAGAGTGGTGTCTTGCGCCGCCCTGCAAACTGGGACATGAAGCTAGGTATCGTGGATGAGTGTGTTTCTTGTGCTCTGACAGGGCCAAGGCCTCTGCGTGCACCATCAGCAGCATGGCCACTTCCCCGTCCCTTACTGCTCTCCTTGCACATATTAAATGGTATATATGCTTGCAAGTATGTCACACGTACAATAGCGCAGGTTTTGTAAGTGTATGCGCAAATATAGTACCATACACAGAATGTCACAGTTATTTTTAATCAAAACAATAGCTGATCTTAGGGAGACCAGCTACAGAAAACACTGTGGAGTCTCATTTAAGAGTCTCGACACAGCAATCCAAAGTGCAAAGCTCCCTGGGAAACAGTAATATGCAAAATAACCGTGGAGCCCCAGTTATGGGTCTTCAACACAGTGAAAGCCAGATATCCCTCAAAGGAAGGAAAACCAAGCAAAGGGGTGTCCCCATTACAGAGATCACCAAATCCCCCATATTAATCTCACTATGTTGAAGACCTATAACTGGGGCTCCACGGTTATTTTGCATATTACAGATATTTTTAGGATGCACAGACGTTAAACAGGAGGTATAGCGCAAGTAATGTCGCTGTCACCACCGACTAATTACGGATACGTAAACGCTATACAGGAGATGTAGCGCAGGTAATGTACAGTAACTGTCCGCAGCGGACACCGTCTATGGAAAAAGTACACCGGATGTCACAGATATTTTTAGTCTGTGCAAATGTTAGTCAGGAGATGTAGCGCAGATAATGTTGCTGTCTGCAGCGGCCAAACAATTGCAAGCAATTTAGCGCAGGACTTTTGGGTCTATAACAAGTATTGCTATTTCAATCCCTACACTATCTGTCCCTTCTGCTCACCAGCTCTCCCTGACTAATACTGAGCCGAACACTTGTCATCAGGTGCTATATAGCACCCGATGCTGCGTTCTGGCCAGCCAATCACTGTAATGCCAGTATGCAACAGTGAATGGCAGCACTTACCTGCACGTTTATTGGCTGCGTAGCAGGCAACAAATGTGCGGGCAGGAGACTCGAGAATCGCGCTCGAGCACACACGGTATTTGGCCGAAAACCGCGATGTGCCGAGCATCGCGATGCTCGAGCCAAACTAGTGTTCGGCCGAGCATGCTCACCCAACACTAGTGCCATGGCATTGTGTGTTTTTAAACATGGCGCTTTTTAACGCCTTTAAATATGTCTTTATCCAAAGCTATGTGTGTCAGTGTCACTCTGACATGATTTTCTACTACTGAAATTCATCCCAGAACTTAAGGAGGGGGGAACAGTTGAGGGAAAAATAAATAAAATTTTAAAAAACTAAGGAAACGACATAGGAGTTTTTAATGAAAAATCTGTATTTTAGAGGACTAGAGGGGGTTATATACCAATTTCCAAGGGAATGGGAGCAACTTTGGCTACTAATGAATAGGTCTGAACTAAACTTTTCGATAAATTTAGCAAATCCAAAACAAACCAAATCTTGGAAGATTCGCTCTAGTTAAATAGTTGGGGGGGGGCAATATACATATTATAACATATTATTGCTGCTCTTGCCTGCAATCTCCTGAAGGTTATTTGACAGTAAGCACTGAATATTAATCAGCTCTGGCATATCCACTTCTCCAACCCCAACCCCAAAAACAGGACTTTGGACTAATGATTAACAGTCCAGTCCTTTTCATCCTTTGCCCAGGTAAGATGTTTTTGATGTTGGCTTTGGGTCATGAGTGGTTTGACACAAGGAATATGACAGTTCTAGTCCATGTGATGGATATGTCTGTGTGTGGTGGCTCTAGAAGCACTGACTCCAGCCGCAGTCCACTCCTTGTGAATCTCACCCAAATTCTTGAATGGCCTTTTCCTGAAAATTGTAGTACCCTGGGGCAGGGCACTCTGAAATCTGGACATTTGTGGACATTTTCCCTATGCAGAGTTAAAAACTTCTTACTTTATTTCACTAGAAAAGGTTCCCTTGTACTGTTTAACCTCTTCCGGACACATGACGTACCGGTACGGCATGTTGTCCCGGTACTTAAGGACACATGACGTACCGGTACGTCATGTGTATTTTCCATCACCGCCACCCGGCGGGCGCTGATCGGAACAAGGTGCCTGCTCAAATCATTGAGCAGGCACCTTGGGTCAATGCGTGGGGTTTGCAGCTTTTACAGGTTGCGGTGGGCAGCAGTGCCATCGGGTCCCCGTGGGGCTGTAGGGGGGACCCAATGGCATAGAAGGCAGCGAGATGCCTTCCTGAGACATCGGCGCTGCCTTCCTGTGACGAGCCTGTGAGATCCAGCCCCCTGGATCTCACAGGCCGGAAGCTGTATGAGTAATACACACTGTATTACTCATACAGCCAATGCTTTCAAATACAGAAGTATTGGAATGCATTGTAAAGGATTAGACCCCCAAAAGTTGAAGTCCCAAAGTGGGACAAAAAATTAAGTGAAAAAAAAGTTGAAAAAATAAAGTTTACCCCCCCAAAAATTAAAAGTTTCAAGTACAAATAAACAAAAACGTCATTTTCCCCAAATAAGGTAAAAAAAAAAATTGGTAAAAAATAGGTATCGCCACGTCCATATCGACCGGCTCTATAAACATATCACATGACCTAACCCCTCAGATGAACACCGTAAAAAACAAAAAATAAAAACTGTGCTAAATAAACAATTTGTTTATCACTTTACATCACAAAAAGTACAACAGCAAGCGATCAAAAAGGCGTATGCCCACCAAAATAGTGCCAATCAAACTGTCATCTCATCCCGCAAAAAAATAGCCCCTACCTGAGACAATAGCCCAAAAAATAAAAAAACTATGGCTCAGAATATGGATACACTAAAACATCTTTTTTTTTGTTTTAAAAAAGCTGTTATTGTGTAAAACTTACATAAATAAAAAAAGTATACATATTAGGTATCGCCGCATATCGACCGGCTCTATAAAAATATCACATGACCTAACTCCTCAGATGAACACCGTAAAAAATAAAAAATAAAAACTGTGCTAAATAAACCATTTTTTTGTCACCTTACATCACATAAAGTGTAATAGCAAGCGATCAAAAGGTCATATGCACCCTAAAATAGTGCCAATCAAACTGTCATCTCATCCCACAAAAAATGAGACCCTACTTAAGATAATCGCCCAAAAACTGAAAAAACTATGGCTCTCAGAATATGGAGACACTAAAACATAATTTTTTTTTTCAAAAATGATATTATTGTGTAAAACTTACATAAATAAATAAAAAGTATACATATTAGGTATCGCCGCGTCCGTAATAATCTGATCTATAAAAATATCACATGACCTAACCCCTTAAATGAATACCATAAAAAAAAATAACGGTGTCAAAAAAGCAATTTTTTGTCACCTAAATCACAAAAAGTGTAATAGCAAGCGATCAAAAAGTCACACGCACCCCAAAATAGTGCCAATCAAATCGTCATCTCATCCCGCAAAAATCATACTCTACCCAAGATAATCGCCCAAAAACTGAAAAAACTATGGCTCTCAGACTATGGAAACACTAAAACATGATTTTTTTGTTTTAAAAATGAAATCATTGTGTAAAACTTACATAAAAAAGTATACAAATCAGGTATCGCTGCGTCCGTAATAACTTGCTCTATAAAAATATCACATGACCTAACCATTCAGGTGAGTACCGTAATTTTTTTAAAAATAGAAACGGTGTAAAAAAAGCTATTTTTTTGTCACCTTACATCACAAAAAGTGTAATAGCAAGCGATCAAAAAGTCATACGCACCCCAAAATAGTGCCAATCAAACCGTCATCTCATCCAGCAAAAATCATACCTTACCCAAGATAATCGCCCAAAAACTGAAAAAACTATGGCTCTCAGACTATGGAAACGATGGAAATGATTTTTTTTTGTTTCCAAAATGAAATCATTGTGTAAAACTTACATAAATAAAAAAAAAAGTATACATATTAGGTATCGCCGCGTCCGTGACAACCTGGTCTATAAAAATGCCACATGATCTAACCTGCCAGATGAATGTTGTAAATAACAAAATATAAAAACGCTGCCAAAACAGCTATTTCTTGTTATCTTGCCTCACAAAAAGTGTAATATAGAGCAAACAAAAATCATATGTACCCTAAAATAGTACCAACAAAGCTGCCACCCTATCCCGTAGTTTCTAAAATGGGGTCACTTTTTTGGAGTTTCTACTCTAGGGGTGCATCAGGTGGGCTTCAAATGGGACATGGTGTCAAAAAAGTCCAGCAAAATCTGCCTTCCAAAAACCGTATGGCATTACTTTCCTTCTGCGCCCTGCCGTGTGCCCGTTCAGCGGTTTACGACCACATATGGGGTGTTTCTGTAAACTACAGAATCAGAGCCATAAATATTGAGTTTTGTTTGGCTATTAACCCTTGATTTGTAACTGGAAAAAAATAATTAAAATGGAAAATCTGCCCAAAAAGTGAAATTTTGAAATTGTATCTCTATTTTCCATTAATTCTTGTAGAACACCTAAAGGGTTAACAAAGTTTGTAAAATCTGTTTTGTATACCTTGAGGGGTGTAGTTTCTAAAATGGGGTCACTTTTTTGGAGTTTCTACTCTAGGGGTGCATCAGGGGGCTTCAATTGGGACATGGTGTCAAAAAAACAATCCAGCAAAATCTGCCTTCCAAAAACCGTATGGCTTTCCTTTCCTTCTGCGCCCTGCCGTGTGCCCGTACAGCGGTTTACGACTACATATTAGGGGTTTCTGTAAACTACAGAATCAGAACAATAAATATTGAGTTTGTTTGGGCTGTTAACCCTTAATTTGTAGCTGGAAAAAAATAATTAAAATGGAAAATCTGCCAAAAAAGTGAAATTTTGAAATTGTATCTCTATATCCATTAATTCTTGTGGAATCAGTTTTGAATACCTTAAGGGGTGTAGTTTCTAGAATGGGGTCATTTTTGGGTGATTTCTATTATGTAAGTCTTACAAAGTGACTTCAGACCTGAACTGGTCCTTGAAAAGTGGGTTTTTGAACATTTCTGAAAGATTTGCTTCTAAACTTCTAAGCATTGTAACATCCCCAAAAAATAAAATGTAATTACCAAAATTATCCAAACATGAAGTAGACATATGGGGAATGTAAAGTGATAACTTTTTTTGTAGGTATTACTATGTATTATAGAAGCAGAGAAATTGAAACAATTTTTTTGCTAATTTGGTATTTTTTTTATAAATAAAAATGAATTTATTTTACCCTATTTTACCAGTGTCATGAAGTACAATATGTTACGAAAAAATTCAGAATGGCCTGGATAAGTCAAAGCGTTTTAAAGTTATTAACATAAAGTGACACTGGTCAGAGTTGCAAGAAATGGCCTGGTCCTTAAGATGAAATATGGCTGTGTCCTTAAGGAGTTAATACTATGTAACTGCCTTTTATATGTTGTGATATCCTGTTCATTTGCAAGGTATTTACGAGGCTCTGTGGAAAGATTTAATGAATACTGAAAGACTTTTGGAACTTTGAATGAGAGCCTGGTAATTTTCCACAGCTGCCATAGGGTTTAAAGAAGAGCAAGCATCACTTGCATCTGATCTCCCATTAAGATGAAGGACCTGAAAAAGAAAAAAGAAAAAGAATAAAAGAAATGAAAACGTTTTAAAAAAAATATATTATTGTAAATAAAAACAAGATTTTTTTTCAACATTTTTGGATAGACCATATGCAGATATATCTATACACCAATTGATGCATCTATGTATTGACATGGAGTTTTTCAACCTATCAAAATGGACATACAGGGGCGTACATAGAAATCACTGGGCCCCATAGCAAGAATATGAATTGGGCCCCCTAACCCCACCCACTACCCATGCCTGGCCCATCCCACCTCCTGTCCTGGCTCCTCCCCCGCCACACCCCCATTTACCAATAAAGAAATGTATACATACGTTCGTACGTATTCGTACTGACCCAGAGAATGAAGGGCACAGGTCAGTTTTGCGGTAAAGGGAATGCCGTAGGAACAAAACCCTGTGGTATCTGAATCTATGGGACTTCTGTGGATATTCCATAAAAGTTTTATCTGCAGTCCTATGTAACACTACAAATAACACAGTGATAACTATCTAAGTACTGATAATGTAGTAGATGTCACCTGTAGTCCTATGTAACAGCACAAATAACACAGTGATAGCTCTCTGAATACAGATAACACAGTGATGGCTCTCTGATTACCTAAAATGTAGTAGTATTACCTGCAGTCCTATGTAACACCACAGATAATACTAGTGTAGATAATGTGGTAGTGTTACCTGCAGTCCTATGTAAAACCACAGATAACACTAGTGTAGATAATGTGGTAGTGTTACTTACGCCCTTAGTGTGCCTCCCTGTGTCTCTCCCACGGGACTCTATGTTGGCGGCGCTGCCTCCTCTTCCATCTTCTTCTTCTTCTTGCCCCGCACAGAACGTCCTGATGCACCTGTGTCAAGACATAGGAATACTATGGGCATAGTGATGGATGGTGACACACAGGGACAGAAACACACATACAGGGACAGACACACACACACACACAGGGACAGACACACACACACACATACATAAAATAAATATGATCACATCACACATCGCTGCTCCTGCCTGTCTGCTTTGGTAAAGCCGGGCATAGATGGGCTATGTTAGGATTTAGCAGAGTGGGCACAGGACAGTGGATACAGGGCACGATATGTATGTGAGCACAGCTGAGCGAGTGCAGGGCAGGAGCATGCATACATATCGCTCCTCCTGTCTGTGTCATAACCCTCCTCCGGGCATTTTGGGGGGCATTAGAGGTTGGATAACCCCTTCAACTCTTTGCTGCTGATGCTAAGTGTGCCCAAAGCCACCAATCATATCCCCCATCAGCGTCAAGGAGTTAAAACCCCTATAATGCCCCCCGAAATGCCCAGGGGTGGGGGGGGGGGTGAGGAGTAGGAGGAAGGCACACTGGAGCACATTGTCCTCCTGAATCCTCTATTAGCCTACAGACCCCCCCCCTTAAAAAAACACACACAAAAAACCACTGCTTGCTGTTGCTGCCCTCCTTCATCAAGAATACCCTTATGATCCAAGCACGTTGTCCTCCTGACTAAGTCATCTCTACGAGTCTACAGGGCCCCCCTCCCCCTCTTACTGTGGCACAGGCACACTAGACAACAGTGTGTTTATGTGCACTGTTCACTGTCCGGACGGAGCGATCCTTCAGTCTAGCAGCAGGAGGGGGGAGGGGGAGGGGGGGAGGGGGGGGGGGGTGGGGGGGGGGGGTCGGGACTGCAGTTGAACTTACTGTGATGAATTGAGGCAGACATGAGCGCAGCAGAAGGATACTACTCTGGCTGCACGCCTCTGTCTGTGCTTCAGCGGCGCCTGCTCCTGCTGCCTGGCCAATCAGCAGCAGGATCTTTGCTGTGCTAAACGGCCAGTGTAAAATGCAGGGAACGAGCGAGCCCGCAGCCCGGATCATGGAGCGGTCGGGGGAGGGGGGAGCAGGACGTCCGGACCCGAGGGAAAACAACTTTGTGAATAAACTGTGCAGAGTAGACAAAGGGGGCGGAGCCTTCCATGCGCTCCGGGCCCCCTTGTGCCGCGGGCCCCATAGCAACGGCGTGGTCTGCCTATATTGGCGGTACGCCACTGTGGACATATATTAAAAACACATGTAAAACGCATATAAATCGCACGCCAGATATAATGTGTTTTTATTTTATGCAAGCAGTATCATTACAAATAGACTGACAAAGTATTTTGTTACACACACAAAATGCATATTAACCACCTCAGCTCCCCTAGCTTAAACCCCCTTAATGACCAGACCACTTTTTACAATTCTGCACTACACTATTTTCACGTTTTATTTCTCGGTCATACAACTTACCACCGAAATGAATTTTACCTCCTTTTCTTCTCACTAATAGAGCTTTCATTTGGTGGTATTTCATTGCTGCTGACATTTTAACTTTTTTCGTTATTAATCGAAATTTACCCAAATTTTTGCAAAAAAATGAAATTTTTCACTTTCAGCTGTTAAATTTTTCAAATAAAACTACATTTCTATATAAATTTTTCTCTAAATTTATTGTTCTACATGTCTTTGATAAAAAAAATGCAATAAGTGTATATTTATTGGTTTGCGCAAAAGTTATAGCGTTTACAAACTATGGTACAAAAATGTGAATTTCCGGATTTTGAAGCAGCTCTGACTTTCTGAGCACCTGTCATGTTTCCTGAGGTTCTACAATGCCCAGACAGTAAAAACACCCCACAAATGACCCCATTTCGGAAAGTAGACACCCTAAGGTATTCGCTGATGGGCATAGTGAGTTCATAGAAGTTTTTATTTTTTGTCACAAGTTAGCGGAAAATGATGATTTTTTTAAATTTATTTTTTTCTTACAAAGTCTCATATTCCGCTAACTTGTGACAAAAAATAAAAACTTCCATGAACTCACTATGCCCATCATGAAATACCTTGGGGTGTCTTCTTTCCAAAATAGGGTCACTTGTAGGGTATTTATACTGCCCTGGCATTTTAGGGGACCTAAAGTGTGAGAAGAAGCCCTGTGAAATCCTAAAGGTGCTCTTTAGAATTTGGGCACCTTTGGGCACCTAGGCTGCAAAAAAGTGTCACACATGTGGTATCGCCGTACTCAGAAGAAGTAGGGCAATGTGTTTTGGGGTATATTTTTACATATACCCATGCTGGGTGAGAGAAATATCTCTCTAAAAGTCAACTTTTCCCATTTTTTTATACAAAGTTGTCATTTTAGAGAGATATTTCTCTCACCCAGCATGGGTATATGTAAAAATACACCCCAAAACACATTGCCCAACTTCTACTGAGTACGGCGATACCACATGTGTGACACTTTTTTGCAGCCTAGTTGTGCAAAGGGGCCCAAATTCCAATGAGTACCTTTTAGGAGGGCATTTTTAGGCATTTGGATTCCAGACTTCTTCTCACGCTTTAGGGCCCCTAAAATGCCAGGACAGTATAAATACCCCTTATGTGACCCCATTTTGGAAAGAAGACTGTCACGGAACCATGAACCAGACGTACAACAAGAGATCAGTGAAAATAAGAAGGCTTTATTGAAAATAAAGCTGTAAAGCAACAGTCCAAGCGGATGGCGAAACCGAATCAGAGTCTTTGCGAAGCCAGAGGTCAGGAACCAGAAGGGTAGTCAGACGAGGCCAGGATCAGGAACCAGCAGGGTAGTCAGACGAAGCCAGGATCAGGAACCAGCAGGGTAGTCGGACGAAACCAGGATCAGGAACCAGCAGGGTAGTCGGACGAAACCAGGATCAGGAACCAGAAGCAGCAGCAGTCTAGAAGCATGTGAACACAGGAGGACCAAGCAAGGAACTGAAGCCACAGACCTCCTATATATATGAGCTAGGCATCCAGCTCCTCCCAGTGGGAAGGAGGAGCCGCAGGGTGGGAGGCTACAAAAAACCCAGAAACCAAGATGGCCGCCAGCACATGTCAAACGAAGGAGAACAGCAAGAAGGTAAGACCATGACAAAGACACCCCAAGGTATTCCATGAGGGGCATGGCGAGTTCATAGAAGTTTTTTTTTTTTGCAAAAGTTAGCGGAAATTGATTTTTTTCGCTAACTTGTGACAAAAAGTTCAATCTTTCATGGACTCAATATGCCCCTCAGTGAATACCTTGGGGTGTCTACTTTCCGAAATGGGGTCATTTGTGGGGTGTGTTTACTGTTCTGGCATTTTTTTGGGGGGGGGGGGGGGCTAAATTGTGAGCAACCCTGTAAAGCCTAAAGGTACTCTTTGGACTTTCGGCCCCTTTACGCACCTAGGCTGCAAAAAAGTGTCACACATGTGGTATCGCCGTACTCAGGAGAAGTAGGGCAATGTGTTTTGGGGTGTATTTTTACATATACCCATGCTGGGTGAGAGGAATATCTCTGTAAATTGACAACTTTGTATTTATACTGCCGTCACTTGTAGGGTATTTATACTGCCCTGGCATTTTAGGGGACCTAAAGTGTGAGAAGAAGCCCTGTGAAATCCTAAAGGTGCTCTTTAGAATTTGGGCACCTTTGGGCACCTAGGCTGCAAAAAAGTGTCACACATGTGGTATCGCCGTACTCAGAAGAAGTAGGGCAATGTGTTTTGGGGTATATTTTTACATATACCCATGCTGGGTGAGAGAAATATCTCTCTAAAAGTCAACTTTTCCCATTTTTTTATACAAAGTTGTCATTTTAGAGAGATATTTCTCTCACCCAGCATGGGTATATGTAAAAATACACCCCAAAACACATTGCCCAACTTCTACTGAGTACGGCGATACCACATGTGTGACACTTTTTTGCAGCCTAGTTGTGCAAAGGGGCCCAAATTCCAATGAGTACCTTTTAGGAGGGCATTTTTAGGCATTTGGATTCCAGACTTCTTCTCACGCTTTAGGGCCCCTAAAATGCCAGGGCAGTATAAATACCCCATATGTGACCCCATTTTGGAAAGAAGACTGTCACGGAACCATGAACCAGACGTACAACAAGAGATCAGTGAAAATAAGAAGGCTTTATTGAAAATAAAGCTGTAAAGCAACAGTCCAAGCGGATGGCGAAACCGAATCAGAGTCTTTGCGAAGCCAGAGGTCAGGAACCAGAAGGGTAGTCAGACGAGGCCAGGATCAGGAACCAGCAGGGTAGTCAGACGAAGCCAGGATCAGGAACCAGCAGGGTAGTCGGACGAAACCAGGATCAGGAACCAGCAGGGTAGTCGGACGAAACCAGGATCAGGAACCAGAAGCAGCAGCAGTCTAGAAGCATGTGAACACAGGAGGACCAAGCAAGGAACTGAAGCCACAGACCTCCTATATATATGAGCTAGGCATCCAGCTCCTCCCAGTGGGAAGGAGGAGCCGCAGGGTGGGAGGCTACAAGAAACCCAGAAACCAAGATGGCCGCCAGCACATGTCAAACGAAGGAGAACAGCAAGAAGGTAAGACCATGACAAAGACACCCCAAGGTATTCCGTGAGGGGCATGGCGAGTTCATAGAAGTTTTTTTTTTTTGCAAAAGTTAGCGGAAATTGATTTTTTTCGCTAACTTGTGACAAAAAGTTCAATCTTTCATGGACTCAATATGCCCCTCAGCGAATACCTTGGGGTGTCTACTTTCCGAAATGGGGTCATTTGTGGGGTGTGTTTACTGTTCTGGCATTTTATTGGGGGGGGGGGGCTAAATTGTGAGCAACCCTGTAAAGCCTAAAGGTACTCTTTGGACTTTCGGCCCCTTTACGCACCTAGGCTGCAAAAAAGTGTCACACATGTGGTATCGCCGTACTCAGGAGAAGTAGGGCAATGTGTTTTGGGGTGTATTTTTACATATACCCATGCTGGGTGAGAGGAATATCTCTGTAAATTGACAACTTTGTATTAAAAAAATAAAAAAAGTTGTCATTTACAGAGATATTTCTCACACACAGTATGGGTATATGTAAAAATACACCCCAAAACATATTGCCCTACTTCTCCTGAGTACGGCAATACCACATGTGTGACACTTTTTTGCAGCCTAGGTGCGCAAAGGGGCCCAAATTCCAATGAGTATTTTTAGGATTTCACAGGGCATTTTTTACGCATTTGGATTCCAAACTACTTCTCACGCTTTAGGGCCCCTAAAATGCCAGGGCAGTATAAATACTCCACAAGTGACCCCATTTTGGAAAGAAGACACCCCAAGGTATTCCATGAGGGGCATGGCGAGTTCCTAGAATATTTTATTTTTGGCACAAGTTAGCGGAAAATGATATATATATTTTTTCTATTACAAAGTCTCATATTCCACTAACTTGTGACAAAATTTTTTTTTTTACATGAACTCGCCATGCCCCTCACGAAATACCTTGGGGTGTATTCTTTCCAAAATGGGGTCACATGTGGGGTATTTATACTGCCCTGGCATTTTAGGGGCCCTAAAGCATGAGAAGAAGTCTGGAATATAAATGTCTAAAAATTTTTACACATTTGGATTCCGTGAGGGGTATGGTGAGTTCATGTGAGATTTTATTTTTTGTCGCAAGTTAGTGGAATATGAGACTTTGTAAGAAAAAACAAAAAAACAATATATTAAAAAAAAAAAATTCCGCTAACTTGTGACCAAAAAAAAAAAAAGCTTCTATGAACTCGCCATGCCCCTCAAAAGTGATCTTTTTATAGCGCCGCAGCGATTTTATGGTGTTTTTTCAGTGATCATAAAAAAAAAAATTCGGTCACTGCGGTGGGGGGGACTGAACGCAAGTGTGCGCACAAGATCAGGCCTGATCGGGCGAACACTGCGTTTTTTGTAGAGCCTATAGAACATGTCCTATAAGGAACAAAAAGAAACCAATGTGGATAAACAGAACTGTAAAGAAAGCAATAAATGACAAAAAGAAAGCATATAAAACACTAAAACAGGAGGGTAGCACGGAAGCACTGAAAAACTATAAGGAAAAAAACAGAACATGTAAAAAACAAATAAAAGCGGCCAAACTAGAGACCGAGAGATTAATTGCCAAAGAGAGTAAAACTAACCCTAAAATGTTCTTCAATTATATAAATGTTAAAAAGTATAAATCTGAAGGTGTCGGCCCTTTAAAGAGTAATGAGGGGGGAGTCGCAGAGAGCGACGAGGAGAAAGCAAAGCTGTTAAATATTTTTTTCTCCAATGTATTCACTGAGGAAAATAAACTGTCAGATGAAATGCTGAATGCTGAAATAAATTCGCCATTAAAAGTGTCCTGTCTGACCCAGGAAGAAGTACAACAGCGACTTAAAAAGATCAAAATAGACAAATCGCCAGGACCGGATGGCATACACCCCCGTATCCTAAGGGAATTAAGTAATGTCATAGCCAGACCCTTATTTCTGATATTTGCGGACTCTGTACTGACAGGGAATGTCCCACAGGATTGGCGCATGGCAAATGTGGTGCCAATATTCAAAAAGGGTCCAAAAACAGAGCCTGGAAACTATAGGCCGGTAAGTTTAACATCTGTTGTGGGTAAACTGTTTGAAGGTTTTCTGAGAGATGCTATGTTAGAGCATCTTAACGGAAATAAGCAAATAACGCCATATCAGCATGGCTTCGTGAGGGATCGGTCATGTCAAACTAATTTAATCAGTTTCTATGAGGAGGTAAGTACTAGACTTGACAGCGGCGAATCAATGGATGTCGTGTATCTGGACTTCTCCAAAGCATTTGACACTGTACCTCATAAAAGGTTAGTATATAAAATGAGAATGCTCGGACTCGGAGAAAACGTCTGTAAGTGGGTAAGTAACTGGCTCAATGATAGAAAACAGAGGGTGGTTATTAACGGTACATACTCAGATTGGGTCACTGTCACTAGTGGAGTACCTCAGGGGTCAGTATTAGGCCCTATTCTCTTCAATATATTTATTAATGATCTTGTAGAAGGCTTGCATAGTAAAATATCAATTTTCGCAGATGACACTAAACTGTGTAAAGTAATTAACACTGAAGAGGACAGTATACTACTACAGAGGGATCTGGATAGATTGGAGGCTTGGGCAGATAAGTGGCAGATGAGGTTTAATACTGAGAAATGTAAAGTTATGCACATGGGAAGGAATAATGCAAGTCACCCATACATACTAAATGGTAAAACACTCGGTAACACTGACATGGAAAAGGATCTAGGAATTTTAATAAACAGCAAACTAAGCTGCAAAAAACAGTGTCAGGCAGCGGCTGCCAAGGCCAATAAGATAATGGGTTGCATCAAAAGGGGCATAGATGCCCGTGATGAGAACATATTCCTACTACTTTACAAATCACTGGTCAGACCCCACATGGAGTACTGTGTACAGTTCTGGGCTCCTGTAAACAAGGCAGACATAGCAGAGCTGGAGAGGGTCCAGAGGAGGGCAACTAAAGTAATAACTGGAATGGGGCAACTACAGTACCCTGAAAGATTATCAAAATTAGGGTTATTCACGTTAGAAAAAGACGACTGAGGGGAGATCTAATTACTATGTATAAATATATCAGGGGGCAGTACAGAGATCTATCCCATCATCTATTTATCCCCAGGACTGTGACTGTGACGAGGGGACATCCTCTGCGTTTGGAGGAAAGAAGGTTTGTACACAAACATAGAAAAGGGTTCTTTACGGTAAGAGCAGTGAGACTATGGAACTCTCTGCCTGAGGAGGTGGTGATGGTGAGTACAATAAAGGAATTCAAGAGGGGCCTGGATGTATTTCTGGAGTGTAATAATATTACAGGCTATAGCTACTAGAGAGGGGTCGTTGATCCAGGGAGTTATTCTGATTGCCTGATTGGAGTCGGGAAGGAATTTTTTATTCCCCTAAAGTGAGGAAAATTGGCTTCTACCTCACAGGTTTTTTTTTGCCTTCCTCTGGATCAACTTGTAGGATGACAGGCCGAACTGGATGGACAAATGTCTTTTTTCGGCCTTATGTACTATGTTACTATGTTACTATGTATAGAACATGTCCTATTCTTGTCCACAATTGCGGACAAGAAAAGGCATTTTCTATATAGTTCTGGCAATGTGCGGATCTGCAAAATGCGGAAAGCACATTGCCGATGTTCGTGTTTTGCGGATCTGCAGTGTCCGTGTTTTGCGGATCCGTGGATCCGCGGATACGCAAAACACGTACGGGCGTCTGAATGGAGCCTTACAGGGGGGTGATCAATGACAGGGGGTGATGAATGACAGGGGGGTGATCAGGGAGTATATATGGGGTGATCACCCCCCCCGTAAGGCTCCATTCAGACGTCCGTATGTGTTTTGCGGATCCGCGGATCCATAAAACACATACGGACGTCTGAATGGAGCCTTACAGGGGGGTGATCAATGACAGGGGGTTGATCAGGGAGTCTATATGGGGTGATCACCCCCCTGTCATTGATCACCCCCCTGTAAGGCTCCATTCAGACGTCCGAATGTGTTTTGCGGATCCGCGGATACGTGGATCCGCAAAACACATACGGACGTCTGAATGGAGCCTTACAGGGGGGTGATCAATGACAGGGGGGTGATCAGGGAGTCTATATGGGGTGATCACCCCCCTGTAAAGCTCCATTCAGAAATCAGTATGTGTTTTGCGGATCCGCAGATCCGTGGATCCGCAAAACACATACAGACGTCTGAATGGAGCCTTACAGGGGGGTGATCAATGACAGGGGGGTGATCAGGGAGTCTATATGGGGTGATCACCCCCTGTCATTGATCTCCCCCGCCCTGAAAGGCTCCATTCAAACGTCAGTATGCGTTTTGCGGATCCGCAAAACACATACGGACGTCTGAATGGAGCCTTACAGGGGGGTGATCAATGACAGGGGGTGATCAAGGAGTCTAATATGGGGTGATCAGGGGTTAATAAGGGGTTAATAAGTGACAGGGGGGGTGTAGTGTAGTGGTGTTTGGTGCTACTTTACAGAGCTGCCTGTGTCCTCTGGTGGTCGATCCAAGCAAAAGGGACCACCAGAGGACAAGGCAGCAGGTATATTAGATGCTGTTAACAAAACAGTGTCTAATATACCTTTCAGGGGTTAAAAAAAAATCGGATCTACAGCCTGCCAGCGAATAACAGCAGGTTGCTAGGGGCAACGACCTGACGGAAAAGAGCAGGTGCTGCTGAATGTTGCCAAGGAATTGCTGTGTTTCTGTGCAGTGACTTAAAGGGCCGGAAGCCTGCTTGTTCACTGGAGCTGGAGCAGGTGCTGCTGGAAAACTGCTGGTTAATCTGGACTTTATTTTTCTGAGGTGTAAGGTGTGCAGGGATTTAAAGGGCACAGTAAAAGAAACTGACCTGTGAAAATGGCTGCCAAATGGTGGAGCGCGTGGAAAAAGTCCTGTGAGATGGTGATCGGGGGGATCCCGCTGCTGGTTGTACTAGACTCCCGCCAACAAGTGTCTCAGGTCCTGCCCGTAATTCTGGACTTTCTGGAGAGAGGGCCAGAGACAGATGTCACCGTTTCTCTGACCTTTATAACAGACTATGGCCCTGTGCAGTGGGAGCTCTTAAAATGTGAGACCCTGGAAGTGGAGTTTGTGCTTGGCAAAGATTTCCCGTTATTTTGGCAGCTGTGGAGAGGAGAAAATGCTACAAATTGTGTACCTGGAGAATCCGATGAACAGCAGATATGTGCCGTTGCCAAGGGCAACCGTCGGGAAGACAAAGAGGTGGAGAGCGGTGCGGTTCTCAGGAGTGCATATCTTCCCTGCGACTGTGTCCGGAGTCCTGGAGAGGGAGTGCGGAGGTGCAGTAAAGCTGTTGCTAGGAGCAACCACAACCTTGATGAGTCCGCGGGAGAGAATGTCACTGCTTTACCAGAATGGTTTATTACAAAGGGTAAGACTGTTCCTGTTATTAACTATGTGGCAGACCCAGTGACAGTGAGCCGGCGGCAGTTGATACCTGCTGGTCCGGTAGGTAATAAGTCACACAGAGAAAAAACTGTGTCTGGACAGACGGATCAGCCTGCTGTGATTGTTCCCTCGCAGAAACCTGCAGGGGAGAAGGTTTCTGGGTCGCCCAAAGAGCCGGTGATCAAAGCTAGATTTGGGGTGGTGAAAGTCAGAGATCCCATGCTAGCCCAGGTAAGAGGTAGCATGATGGCCGCCCCAGAGACTGGTAGAGTGTTACATGTTCGGGACAATTATGTGAATAATACGGACTCTCAGGTGGTTCTCACTGAGAGTGAACCTGATGTTACAAATACGCTCATACATGAGGAAATGGTGGGCCGTAATTTCCCCTTATGCTTGGAAGTTTTATATAATGGAGACATTTCTGCAGAGAGTGACAAAACTCCTGCAGAACCTGTACCTGTCCCTTTAAATGATAATGTGAAGGAGCTGCACATTGAGAACAAGGGTGCAGATAAGGTGCAAAGTGATGGTACCATGTTTGACGAAATGCATAATGGAAATGTGATGTCATGTGAAATATGTGATAATAATGACATGCCTTTTCCTTTGCAGGCTGTGATTGGGGAAAAAGTTAACCCTGTTGGTAAACATGTGTCTGATATAAAAGTGTTGATAAATGTTGAAGAAACACCCCTAGGAGACCCCATTGTAGACAATGTGGCGGGGCTAGAGGGTGTACCACACGTACCAGAGGTGGATGTGCAGTCTCCACAGGTTTCTATGATTAATAAAATGTCCCAGGTGGGGATTGACTCATGGGTGCCCCTAGAGGTCAGGGTTAATAATGACACAAACAGTATAAGTGGCATATGTGCCGTGACAGTTAGCAACTTTGAGAGTGAGGCTACCATGTCAAGACCCAGCAAAACTAAAGTGGTTACTAGTAGCGAGTCTAGCGACCAGATGACAGTTATATCTGACGAGACGAGAGTTCAGTCGGGTGACAGCCTAGTGTCTGAAGCTCATATCCTGACAGTTGTAGATGACCTGACGGGACAGTACAGCTACAAACTTGAAGATGTTTTCTCTTGCTCCGCACAGTCGCTAGATACACTAGAAATGGGGCTAGCGGTTCTCGCAGAGCAACTGCAGGAGTCTCCAGAGGAGTCACAGAAAGAGATGAATGAACTAAAGGAACTAGAGTCACTAATAGAAGCGGAAATTCTCCAACTTCAAGAGGAACTTGCAGCTTCTGAGCGATCAAGACTTCATGCAGAGCAGGAAAGAGATGAGCTGGCTGATGAGGTTCTAAACAGCGCCTCAGAAAAATCTGCTCTCTTGGAGGAGAAAAGTCATTTGGAAGCCAGGATGGCTCAACTTGATCAAAAGTTGCGTGTTCGGATGGTAGACCTGGACCACCAGAAACAAATTGTGTCTAAATTGGAGAAGAAACATAAGATGTTGGACAAGCTCCTGGCTGAAGAGAAAACCACCTCGGCCAGATATGCCAAAGAACGTGACCAAGCGGAGACTGATGCTCGAGAGAAGGCGACCAAGGCCCTCTCCTTGGCTAGAGCCCTTGAAGAAGTGCTTGAGGAGCGAAATGAATTAGAGAGGCTGAACAAGCAACTCAGAGCAGAGATGGAAGCTCTCATGAGCTCAAAAGATGCCATCTATGAGTTGGAGAAGCCTAAGCGTGCTGCTGCACAGCAGGTGGAAGAAAATGAGAAACTGGAAGAGGAAGATCCTCTGGAAGGTGCCAAGAAGTCAGAGCCTGGTAAAAGTGGGTCTGGAGATGGTGGTGCCGGGGTACTGGCCAAGGCAGAGAAGGTGGAAAAGGTATCGGCTGAACCAGTTGATGGGGCTGATGTGCATGCAGAGGCCAAGAGTCTCATGACAGTGTGTAACCAGGACCAGGTCGCAAAAGACGTCCCCTCTGCCTACAAGGTCTTCCAAGTAGCCAGCAGCCTGCTGGGGAAGAGATATGAGGAGATGGACGACCAGTTTGCAGATCCGGGCTATTACGATGGGCTGTCTCTCCTGACTCCTCCCCAAAAGGAGTCCAGTGTCTTGGGTGAGCCTCTGGAGAAAACGCCAGAAGACAAGGAGTATGCTGAAGACCCCAGTGCCTCCAACCTTGATGCGAAAGGGAAGGAGGAATTAAGAAAGCAAGGATATGATGCCATGTCCCTGAATGGTGAGAAGGCTAATAAAGTAAAGGAGGACACCAAAGAGACCAAGGCCAAGGAAGCTAAGGCCGAGCTCTTGAAGTGGGAGAAATCCTTGGATGTTCCAGAGATCAAGGGTAAAGCCGAAGTGGGGAGAGGCAGTGAAGAGGCAGAAGACCCTGAAACTGAGGCACCATCTGAGGAAACCACTGCTGGAAAAGAAGCGAGCGGGGGCAAGCCAGCTCTGCTGACGGAGCTTCGCAAAGACAAGAAGAAAAGGCCTAAGCGTCTGCAAGAGCCAGCGAAGTCAAACAGAGAGTCTGTCGTTTGCATAAAAATTTATTCTGAAGGGAGTTCCAGAAGCCGAGATCGAAATTCTAAGAGTAAAGGAAAAAGAAATGTACGATCTACTGTTAAAATAAAGAGACAAAAAGAGGCGAGTCATAAGAAGCGTGCTCGGCTGAAGCAGCTGTGTAAGTCAAAGAGCGAGAAAGATAAAAAAATAAAAAGAGAGGGTCTGCCTGTCACATGGACATGGGAACATTGTAGACAATGTCTCTTGGGCAAGTTGTCAGTGTGGGTAACAAACCAAGCACTGATGGCATGGGTCTGGCAAAATAAAGGGAAGCATCTGACCGTGACCACATCTTCCAGGGGGAAGGTTGAGCCAGGCGATGGCAAGAAAATGCGGATGCCCTGTCACGAGCATCCAGTTGGTACATGTGTTCACCCCCACAGGTTTGAACAGAGGGGGGGGATATGTGGCAATGTGAACATTGAGGTGTTGTTTCCCCAGGTTCCAGTCCGGGACTTAGGGCATGCTCATGTCCAGGGATCCTATTTAATCCTGCTAATGGATCCTGGGTGGGTCTCACTCTGGAGAGTGTGCAGACAGAGGCCTAGTGAGGCTCTGTCAGTGTGGTCTCAGCTAGGCAAGGCTAAGGGGCCACGAGGCTATGCAATAGCCTGGATTTTGGGGGACTCAGCGACACCCAGGAACAAGCATTGGAAGGTCAGAGTCAGGAGGACTGCTAGACCACAACCCCCTCCAAAGGTACTGCATTTGTTACAGCCTGAGGGCTGGTGGACTGTATGTCTGGGGTAAGCCGCACCTGGTTCCATGTGTGAACGCTATCGTATAGCCGAGTTAGGGATACGATGTTTATTATGTTTAGGTAGAGCCCAGACGGGCAGGCTTTTGTTTTATGCCATGTTGTGTATGAAGAGTGTAAAATAAATTGCACTGTTTGGACCTGAAACCCAGTGGTTATGAAGATCATTGTGAGAATGACCCCCGAATAAGAGGCGATCCCTTACAATGGTTATAAAGGAAAATAACGGAATCCATAAGACGGAAGGACGGATCCGTTCTTCTGCCTATAGACTTGTATTATGATGGAATACAAAACGGAAGGCATTCCGTTTGCTTTCCGTCCTAATAGAAGTCTTTGGGAATCAAAACGGATACGTCTGTGTCACGTTATGCAAGACGGAAAACAAAGTCCTGTCGACAGATTAGAGTAGAGATGGCCTTGCAGTTTGCCCGGCGGTCGTTTTGTGGCGAACTTTGCTCGTTCGCGAATCGGTGAACGGGCGAACATATGGCGATGTCCGCCGACGCCAAATTCTTTTACACTGTGAAGAACTTTGACCCATGACACATCCATCAGTTAGTACAGGACAGCCAATTGAGACGTTTCAGCACATAAACATACCCCCTACCTTATAAATTAACCTGATCTGGCCGCCATTTTACATTCAGTCTTTTGCCAGTGTAGGGAGAGGTTGCTGTGTGGAGCAGGGACAGACTCTTAGGGACACTGAACGCTAGCTAATAGGGCCACAAAAGTCCTTTTAAGGACTGGTATAGGTGTGCTATCGATAGGTGTGACTTACTGAGGGGGGTAATATTCTAACATAGAAAGCATATTATAGTGCATTTGTATTGTGCAGCAGTTGTGTGCGGTTCTGCTGCGATACTGCAGCTACACAGAGTGCCAAACGCTATTGGAACAAATAATTTCTACTGGTGTGATATACCAGTTGCCCCCCCCCCAAAAAAAAAATGATTGAAGCAGGGGTGTGATATACCAATAATATACTTTCTATATAGTGCATTTAGGTAGTGAAGCATTTGTTTGCGGTTTTGCTGCGTTACGGCATCTACACAGAGTGACAAACAACATTGGAACAAATCATTTCTACTGATGTGATATACCAGTTGCCCCCCAAAAAAACTGATTGAATCAGGGGTGTTATATACCAATGATATACTTTCTATATAGTGCATTTGGGTAGTGCAGCATTTGTTTGCGGTTTAGCTGTGTTACCTCAGCTACACAGAGTGACAAACGCCATTGGAACAAATAATTTGTACTGGTGTGATATACCAGTTTCCCCCCAAAAAATACTGATTGAAGTAGGGGTGTTATATATGGTACCAATTATATACTTTCTATATAGTGCATTTGGGTAGTGCAGCCTTTGTTTGCGATTTAGCTGCGTTACCTCAGCTACACTGTGACAAACGCCATTGGAACAAATAATTTCTACTGGAGTAATATGTCAGTTGCCCCCCAAAAAACTGATTGAAGCAGGGGTGCTATATACCAATTATATACTTTCTATATAGTGCATTTGGGTAGTGCAGCATTGGTTTGCAGTTTTGCTGCGTTATCTCATCTACAGATAGTGACAAACGACATTGGAACAAATTATTTCTACTGGTGTGATATACCAGTTGCCCCTCAAAAAAACTGATTGAAGCAGGGGGTGTTATATACCAATTTTATACTTTCTATATGGTGCAATTGGGTAGTGCAGCATTTGTTTGCGGTTTAGCTGCTTTACCTCAGCTACAGATAGTGAGAAACGCGATTGGAACAAATAATTTCTACTGGTGTGAAATACCAGTTGCCCCCCAAAAAACTGATTGAAGCAGGGATGTTATATATCAATTATATAATTTTTATATAGTGCATTTGGGTGGTGCAGCATTTGTTTGCGGTTTTGCTGCATTACCGCAGCTACACAGAGTGACAAATGCTATTGGAACAAATAATTTCTTTTATGTACGCTGAATGCATAATTTTTGAGACCTGTAGTACACTGGCCTGCTGAAAAATTGATATCCAATGACCGTGTAATCTACCTCCAGCCACATACTTCTTCTTTTATGTATGCTGAATGAATAATTGTTGCGGCTTTGGAGGAATTCAACACCAGTGACGATCACGTGTTATCGAATTTCAACTATTATCATTAGGGTTTTTTTTCAAGAGGGGGGATTTCGTTACCCATGTTTTTAATCCAATTTTATATTTTTAGTTATTTTAAACATGTATTTGACCTATATTTGTACTGGCCTGCAGTAAAATTGATATCTATTGACCGTGTAATATACCTCCGGCCAAATAATCACTTGATCTTTTCTGTCCTGTGAATGCCTAATGTTTGGGGTCTGTAGTCCAGTGGCCTACAGTAAAATGTTTATCCATTGACCGCATAATGTACCTCGAGCCACATAATTAGAATTTCTTTTAAAGGTGAATGGCAAATTTTTAAGGCTAGTACTCCTGTGGCCTAAAATAAAAAAAAATTCTAGGCTCCAACAGGGCACATTTCAGAGAATTTCCCTTTAAGACTCATAAAAATGTCCCCTGATTAAAATACATATTTTTTGTTGGAATTTTTGTCATTGATCCCCCTCTAGTATGTCACTGTCCATGTTGTGGGACTATTTGTACACTTCTACTAAGTATTTGGTGGCTGCAAATATGAGCTGAAAGTTTTTCAGGTTCGCCTGGCATTAAAGTGAATGGTCCCCGCCGCGAACTTGCGGTTCACGAACATTTGATCCCGTTCGCGAACCGTTCCGGCCGATGTTCGTCCATCACTAACTGTGAGTAAAATACTGTGGACATTTTTGATCTATTCAGCTGGGAAAAACAGGACACTTATATTGCTGATTATACAGTGGGGGAAATAATTATTTGACCCCTCACTGATTTTGTAAGTTTGTCCAATGACAAAGAAATGAAAAGTCTCAGAACAGTATCATTTCAATGGTAGGTTTATTGTAACAGTGGCAGATAGCACATCAAAAGGAAAATCGAAAAAATAACTTTAAATAAAAGATAGCAACTGATTTGCATTTCATTGAGTGAAATAAGTATTTGAACCCCTACCAACCATTAAGAGTTCTGGCTCCCACAGAGTGGTTAGACACTTCTACTCAATTAGTCACCCTCATTAAGGACACCTGTCTTAACTAGTCACCTGTATAAAAGACACCTGTCCACAGAATCAATCAATCAAGCAGACTCCAAACTTTCCAACATGGGAAAGACCAAAGAGCTGTCCAAGGATGTCAGAGACAAAATTGTAGACCTGCACAAGGCTGGAATGGGCTACAAAACCATTAGCAAGAAGCTGGGAGAGAAGGTGACAACTGTTGGTGCGATTGTTCGAAAATGGAAGGAGCACAAAATGACCATCAATCGACCTCGCTCTGGGGCTCCACGCAAGATCTCACCTCGTGGGGTGTCAATGGTTCTGAGAAAGGTGAAAAAGCATCCTAGAACTACACGGGAGGAGTTAGTTAATGACCTCAAATTAGCAGGGACCACAGTCACCAAGAAAACCAAGAAAACCATTGGAAACACATTACACCGCAATGGATTAAAATCCTGCAGGGCTCAGGAAGGCACATGTGCAGGCCCGTCTGAAGTTTGCCAATGAACACCTGAATGATTCAGAGAGTGACTGGGAGAAGGTGCTGTGGTCTGATGAGACCAAAATAGAGCTCTTTGGCATTAACTCAACTCGCTGTGTTTGGAGGAAGAAAAATGCTGCCTATGACCCCCAAAACACCGTCCCCACCGTCAAGCATGGGGGTGGAAACATTTTGCTTTGGGGGTGTTTTTCTGCTAAGGGCACAGGACAACTTATTCGCATAAACGGGAAAATGGACGGAGCCATGTATCGTGAAATCCTGAGCGACAACCTCCTTCCCTCTGCCAGGAAACTGAAAATGGGTCGTGGATGGGTGTTCCAGCACGACAATGACCCAAAACATACAGCAAAGGCAACAAAGGAGTGGCTCAAGAAGAAGCACATTAAGGTCATGGAGTGGCCTAGTCAGTCTCCGGACCTTAATCCAATCGAAAACCTATGGAGGGAGCTCAAGCTCAGAGTTGCACAGAGACAGCCTCGAAACCTTAGGGATTTAGAGATGATCTGCAAAGAGGAGTGGACCAACATTCCTCCTAAAATGTGCGCAAACTTGGTCATCAATTACAAGAAACGTTTGACCTCTGTGCTTGCAAACAAGGGTTTTTCCACCAAGTATTAAGTCTTTTTTTGTTAGAGGGTTCAAATACTTATTTCACTCAATGAAATGCAAATCAGTTGCTATCTTTTATTTAAAGTTATTTTTTCGATTTTCCTTTTGATGTGCTATCTGCCACTGTTACAATAAACCTACCATTGAAATGATACTGTTCTGAGACTTTTCATTTCTTTGTCATTGGACAAACTTACAAAATCAGTGAGGGGTCAAATAATTATTTCCCCCACTGTATATTGGATAACATCAACAGTACTATAACTCAAACGAACAGAGTGAGATTCGTCTACACAACTTACACCAGTTCCTTTACGGACTGATCCGTACATCTACTATCTGGTTCGGACAGACTTGCTATTAAGGGTTTCCCAATACAAGTGTTATTTTTTTTTTACCTTACTGTGGTGTTTAATTTATCCACTGCGGTATTGTTTATCAGTGTTGTTTATCAGTGTGGTGGAGTGATTGGGACAGCCTCACTATTTGTTACACTATTCGCTACCCTAAAACTCTATGAGGAGATTATTCTCCACACATTTGTGTATATTTTATTTCATTATTATCTCTATCATTATCTTTATCATTATTTTTAATTTCATCTTTTTAGTTATTTTATCATATTGTTTTTATTAGATTTAATAAATACATTTGCTTTCCTACGTTTATTAATGTGTGAGTGCCTGTCGACTTTTATATGAATCGTTCATCACAGACAGGGTGAGTCAATTCGAATTAGTGCACCCTATCCCTTACGGTCAACAGGGGAGCCACCTTATACTGTTCTATTCAAAAAGTCAGACTTGTTTACCACCAAAACCAGACAGACTGACCTTTTGAATGTCTGGTTTTAGCTATGTTGCTATGTCTGGAAACTTGTTTTTGTTTGGAAAAACTGCTGTGTCATTGCCATTGAGTAGCATTGAAGCTTTAATGTAAGTCTATGACAGACAGGAGTGGTAACTTTGTAACTGTTTGTGCTGAGTTTCTCCACTCTACCCCTCCCACTAGAAGGTTCTAGTCTGGCTAGAAATGTTATATAAGGAGAGCAGTCAGAGTCAGTGTTCTGCATTTAGGGACTAGTGCTTGGAGTGGGAGACTCATGCCAGTCTGCATGAGTGACCAGAAGAAGATGCTAAGATGGGGACGCTGAGCCTCAGACTATGGGTCACCAGCCTTGTGACTAGTGTTTAGCAAAACTATTTTTGGATGCTTAATCTGAAGTCGCTTCATTCAAAACTTCAGAATAATACTGTACGGTGATTCGTCCCCGTACAGTATTAGAATGTATGGGCTCCGATAAGCCGAAGTTAGTTATTCACGAAGTCGCGCGTGACTTCGTTGAATAACTTTGGTAGTTGATTTTTTAAGTGGAAAACCACTTTAAAACTTGAAACCGAATGAATTTATATAATATATGGGTTTAACTTTTTGAATTGAATTACTGAAATAAATTAACTTTTTAATGATATTCTAATGTATTGAGATGCACCTGTAGTTGCTGATGATGTACGTGGTTCACAATGGTGACCTCTATTACATGGTACACCTTGTTTTTTTCAGACTCAGTCTTCTTCATGTTGTTTTATGATTTGGTTATACATTCATGGTTTTGGAGGAACCTCTTATAATTTGTAGCAAGAATTTTTGACTTGGAAAGAAGATAAATTAAAAACACATACTTTTGTAAATATAAAACATATTGAAACATATTGCTCCATGTACCTCTAGACTATAATTGGGCAAATGTTGTTCAAAATTGCATATTTTGTTCTGCCAATAAAAGTATAGAAACATATACCCTTTTTTACATTGCAGTCCGCAGGATTTCAACCTTTACAATTTCGGTAACTTGTGAACCGAGCTTAAAACATACCATTAAAAATTGGTGCTTAATACATAGTAAATGACAACCCACAGATACCGTAGAAGGGTTCTTTGTGTCATTCAGGAGATTTGTTTGTGACTTTTCTATTTGGGATGGTCTACACATGTAAAGTAGAAGTGAGCATGCCATTCTTAATCAACATGTACTTTCCAGAGGGAACCTTGAATTTTCTGAAATGCAGCCTTTTGATTAGAATAGAATCTAGTGTTACGATCCTGCACAGAAAATAAGAATAGAAATTTCCAAGGCAGATCTATTTTTTTTTGGAGTCCAATTCCTTCAGAAAGCAGCTTCATTGCAGATGCTGTCCCTATCTTTCAGGATGCACAGGTCTTTACATGTTAGCGCCCACCTTTCTTTTTGGTTTATAAATACATTGGTCTTGGTGTATCTTGTCATGCCCGGGCACATGTATCTACATTACTGATTTCATCTGAATGCTAATCTTACCAGAGTAGCACTTCTAGTTTTTCATTCCACTGTTTTCCTCTGCTGACAACTCTCAGCCCCACTGACTATAGCAGTTTTAATCCCTAGTTGTTTGGCACAGCTTTATACTGTATTTGAGAGGTAACAATAGCCTTGAGAGAGGACAACCCAGGGCTGAACCTCTGAGCATCTTGCAGTGAAACCAATGACCGTATTGCAAGGAGTCCATGATACAAATATGGGAGCTTATTAGGTCCTCTGCCTCAGGCAAACCCCTCTGAAGCATCTAATACAGAATTGCCCCATATTTCCATAGCTTTTTATGGATTTCAAAGCATATGCCTATAGGTGTAATTATATATTACATAGTAGCATATTTAGCTAATGCAGGAATATAGCCAGTGTTTTATTTTTTATTTTTTTGTGAATTTTACAACTGGTTAATGTTTTAGCACGTTTTAGCCAAATAAGATAAATCATTTGAATAGGTAAAATATTAAGACAGCATTAAAATCAAACCTAGACAGTGGAGACAGTTAAATGTCATATTAGTAGAAAGATAATTATTTCTGATTATACGTACTAGAGCAGGGATCAGCAACCTTCGGCACTCCAGCTGTTGTGAAACTACAATTCCATTCATGCTCCATTCATTTCTATGTGAATTCTTAGAAGAGCATAGCAAGTACGCATGCTGGGAGTTGTAGTTTCACAACAGCTGGAGTGCCGGAGGTTGACTACCCCTGTACTAGAGTGTGCAGCATGTTCTCAGAAACTCCCTGCAGTATCTTTTTGTGGGCAATAGATGTCGCTGTGGGTTTATGTTTACAATCAGAACACATTGCAGACAGTTTATTTATTGTAACTGAGAGCCTATCGTGGTGCTCAGAAATATGATTTTATAATAGCAGGGAATTATAACATATCTAATTATCGCTATCAAATGGGCTTGGTCCATCAGTACAATTCCCAATACAGGTAATATGGATAGAGAATTTTATAGAAGCTTTCGCTATCGATATTACATTTTATTGGAATATTGTGCTCTATATTCTTTTTTGTAAATGGCATAACTTATATTTATACATTCATACTGTGCAATTAACTAGCAGAGGAGTGCGATAATAGATGCATTTGGCCACAATTACATGCAAAGAACAAAAAAAATAAGTGCAAATTTGTTGACTAGAACTATTGTTTTTAACATTCTTGGGTGCATAAATTTAGTGATTTGAGAAGATGTGAGAAAAACATCTTAAAAAAAACTAAAACTAAGAGAAATATTATAAAGCACAGCAAGGAACAAAACGTTTCAAAAATCCCATATGTTTCAGGATCTCAGCTTTCAGCACAAGCTTTACATAAAGGAAGATTATTTGTGATTATTCTAAGTTGACTAGAAATTCAGCAATATGTTTGTGTATTACTGCATATTGCTTCTCCTGACCTTTGCTGAATGTACATAGAGCCAACCACAGTGCTGTAGACGGGAGGACTGGCCATAGACCCTACAGGGAAAGTTCCCGGTGGGCCAATGCCTAGGGGGCTGCCTGAGCCCTTCTTATGGCTGCTGGCCTAGTACATAAAGATGGGCAGCATGGTGGCTTAGTAGTTAGCACTGGTGCCTTGCAGTGCTGGGGTCCTAGGTTCAAATCCGACCAAGGACAACATCTGCATGGAGTTTATATGTTCTCCCCGTGTTTGCGTGGGTTTCCTCCCACACTCCAAAGACATACTGATAGGGACCTTAGATTGTGAGCCCTATTGGGGACAGTGTGATGCTAAAGTCAGTGCTGCGGAATATGTCAACATTATACATTAAGAAATAAATAATCTTTATTTATATAGCGCCAACATATTCCACAGCACTTTACAATTTAGGGGTTCATGTACAAACAGTCATAAATAACATAGCAACAGACAAGTCAATAATTCTGACAAGAGGAATGAGGACGCTGCTCGCAAGAGCTTACAATCTATGAGGAGATAGGGGTGACACAAAAGGTTTAAGTGCTTGTTTTGTACAATGGTCCAGCCATCTTGGGAAAATAGGGAAGCAGATATAAAGTTGCATGAGCCAACCACCAGCCAATATATGAAGCGATTCTGGGTGCATGGGTGCGGTGGAGGATCAGGTTTAGAAAATTATAAATGGGCTACATATGGAGAAGAGTTAGATCAGGGGATGCGATAGGCCACCCTAAAAAGATGTGTTTTTAGGGAGCTCCTAAAATTGTGTATATTGTCATTTAGCCTAATTTATTGGGGTAGGACATTCGAGAGAACTGGTGCTGCTCTCCTGAATTCAACTGCATTTCCATCCTTAGGACAGTGATACACTTGAATACTGTAATGAGGGTGGTGGTATTTTGTACTGCATTTTGATATTTAGTTCTAAAGGGGTGGTATTTTGTGCTGCACTACAGTATTGCTGACCCTGTCTACATGTGTTCTGGGCATCACTCCATAGAAAGGATGCTTTGGAACTGAAAAAAGTACAAAGGAGGGCAAGTAAACTAAAAAGGGGCAAGGAGGGTCTAAGGGGGGTGTTGTTCCTGCTCCTAGAGGCTCTGTTCTCCCACCTTTGTCGCCTCCCTCCAAGTCCTGATTGACAGGGCGAGGCAGCGCTCACATCTGTCTGCCAGTCCTGTGCACCATTCAGCATTCGGCGCAGGAGCGGTGAGGGAAAGACGCTCGCAGGCTGCCAGCCTCCTTACCGCGCCTGCGCTGAATACTGAACAGCACAAGATTTCACCAGAGCACAGGGCTGGCAGACAGATGCGAACGCTGCCTGGCCCTGTCAATCAGGACTTGGAGGGAGGCGACAAAGGTGGGAGAACGGAGCCTCTAGGAGCAGGAACAACGTCCCCCTGCTCCTAGAGGCTAATTAGCATATTATAAAAGTTAGATTTATGGCGTAACGGGGGCATAGATAAAAGTAGGAATAGGCTAGTTAGGTTTAGCTGACATTAGCACATCACTACTGTCAGCTAGCTTAATAGGGTTAAATCTGGTGACAGAAACCCTTTAACCCCACACGCCAGACATGGAAGGGAAACCAACCATAAAGGAAAAGTGTACACACATGCTGCAAACAACATGTTGCTGCAGGCAACCAGCATGAACGGCTATCGTGTCACGGCGAACAACAACACGACCGTGACACAGCCGTGACATGGGCCATACAAAAAATATGGTGAAAAGCTGTTATATATAAAATAGAGAAGGATTTGGGTGTCCTTGTAGATGGTATATCAAATAACAGCATACAATGTTAATCAGCTGCTTCTAAGGCCACCAGGATATTGTCATGCATTAAACGAGGCATGGACTCGCGGGGCAGGGATGTAATATATCCACTTTACAAAGCGTTGGTGCGGCCTCATCTGTAATATGCAGTTCAGTTCTGTGTACCAGTCCATAGAAAGGATGCACTGCAGCTGGAAAAAGTACAAAGGAGAGCAACTAAACTGATAAGGGTCATGGAGGAAGAAAGATTAAAAGAATTTAATTTATTTAGTCTTGAGAAGAGACGTCTAAGGGGGGACATGATTAACCTATACAAATATATATAAATGGGCCATACAAAAAATATGGCGAAAAACTGTTCCATGTAAAATGCAAGGGGGCACTGCTTCCGACTGGAGAAGAAAAAGTTCAGTCTCCAGAAGCATCAAAGCTTCTTTACTGTAAGAACTATGAATCTGTGGAATAGACTTCCTCCGGACGTGGTCACAGCAGGAACAGTGGAGAGTTTTAAAAAGGGTTTAGATGAATTCTTAAAAGTAAACGACATTAATGAAAATGTGTAGAAATCTGAGTCTCACTTACTTTCTGGGATTTGCGTCCCCACCCATCCCTTGGTTGAACTTGATGGACTTATGTCTTTTCTCAACCATATTAATTATGTAACTATGACAAGGTGTTCATACACAGCTCAGTCTGGAGGACAAACCCTGCCTAGCACAGTCAGACAAGCACAAGGTCATAAGTCAGTTTCTGAATAGATGTTGGTTGGGATATGCTACAAATGTCCATATAATAGTTTTGAGCACTCTTCTTGTTGTCATTGGAAAGGAAGTTCTGGAAGATCTGTTTAAGGGTACTTTCACAGTTGCGTTGTGAGGATCACCGGAACTGCCTGCCAGATCCAGAAATCCGTATGCAAACGGTTATCATTTGTAGACAAATGTATTGAAATTCCGGATCCGTGTCTCCAATGACATCCGGAAAAACAGATCTGGTATTTTTTTTTCTTCGTATTTTTAAAAGTCTGTGCATGTGCAGACCAGGAAACCGGATCTGGTTTTCCAGAACACTTGGTACCGGATCCGGCATTAATACATTTCAATGGGAATTAATGCTGGATCCGGCATTCCGGCAAGTGTTTCGGAATTTTGGCTGGAGAAAATACCGCAGCATGCTGCGGTATTTTCTCTGGCCGAATACCGTAAAGGGACTGAACTGAAGACATCCTGATGCATACTGAACGGAATGCTTTCCATTCAGAATGCATTAGGATAAAACTGAAATGTTTTTTTCCGGTATTGATCCCCTGTGACGGAACTCAATACCGGAAAAGAATAACGCTAGTGTGAAAGTATCCTAAAATAGGAATCCAAAGTGGGCCCTGGTACTGAGGTACCAGCCAGTACCGAAGCCCACTTCGGATTCCTATTTAATAAAAAAATTTCAATAGGAATCCCGAAGTAATTCACCAAAGTCTTGCGCCATTTCTGCTGAGACGAAGTTTGGCTCCATGGAGCCAATACATTTTAATGCTGTATGGAAACAGCATTAAAACTGAAGTTTTTGAATGAATCGACTTTGGATCTATGATCCGAAACGCGATTATCTCAAGCCTACTCGTTATTATAATTTACAGCACTATAAATAAGACATGAGTTAAATTATAAGACTGCACTATATCTCCACAGGTGCCACCTCACCCCACCTAATGGCAATGTTCTGCACATTATTTTGCTTTTCATAAAGGATCTTCATTTTGTCACGGCATCGAAGTAGTGAAAGTGGATGAATATGATAGTCTTTGCAGATTTACGGTATAAACAAATGTGAATAAACAACCAACTATGTTTCTCTGCCATGCTTGAATTTCTCAGTCAGACTTGCGTGTATTTGCCAGAAGGTCACACGCTCTATGAAGATGTTTTGCTTTCTCTACCTCAGCAGCTTGTACTTTTTTTCAAGAAGACCTTTTGAGAGAGCGAAAGAGAATGTTAGTCAGGAGGTGAACAGAATTTTAAAATATCTTCCTGATGGATTCCTGTTGTCACAGTTCTGTGTGTCTGAAGGTAGCGACTCTGCTTGTCATAGCATCGGCTAACACCTCTTTTTCACCTTTAAAGTCGCCTTGCTATGTATTCCCAATTTGATTGTATGTTTGCTTTGCAGCTAGTAGGCTTGTCGACTTGGATTTATTCTAAAAGGCTGGTTAAAAAAAATGAGAAAACATTTATTAGGTAGTTAAGAACCTTTTAGAAAATTAGTATTCACAAAGTGGTTTCATTTTGAGACAGAATCCAATAAATGTCTGACTTACTGTAAAGCTTTGATATCTTGGGCACGCTGCCACTTATGTTATATGTAATCTTGAGATGTATTTCAGGCCTGCTACAAGATGAATGTAAATTAGATCTGTACTGTTATAGGCTTGATTTGCTGAGGCAGCATTGCACTAAATAAAGTTAGTGATAAATGAAGTGTGATAAATATGTTTTTATGCAGATATCATATTTGTAAGGATATAGATACATTATGGGCAGAGTATGATTTGCATGGAGCAATGTCACCAAAGCACAGTGTTATATATGACCAGCTCTGACAACGTTCAGTTTGCAAGAAAAGTTATGTTATTGCTTCTAATTAAACCTTTAGATACATGATCAAATATTATAATATCAAGCAGATCAATAACACAACAGAACAGAAAGGCAACAATAAAAAAATTAACTATAGCTTTACTAAAATTAGAGGAACATTAAACATAGAAAATACATTTGCTTGATCAGATTTTGTTACAACAAAAACTGAGAACTTATGTCAGATCCATAAATATTGGGACATCGACACAATTCTAACATTTTTGGCTCTATACAGCACCACAATGGATTTGAAATGAAGCGAACAAGATGTGCTTAAACTGCAGACTGTCAGCTTTAATTTGAGGGTATTTACATCCAAACCAGGTGAACGGTGTAGGAATTACAACAGTTGGCATATGTGCCTCCCACTTGTTAAGGGACCAAAAGTAATGGGACATAATAATCATAAATCAAACTTTCACTTTTTAATACTTGGTTGCAAATCCTTTGCAGTCAATTACAGCCAGAAGTCTGAAACGCATAGACATCACCAGACGCTGGGTTTCATCCCTGGTGATGCTCTGCCAGGCCTCTACTGCAACTGTCTTCAGTTACTGCTTGTTCTTGGGGCATTTTCCCTTCAGTTTTGTCTTCAGCAAGTGAAGTGCATGCTCAATCGGATTCAGGTCAAGTGATTGACTTGGCCATTGCATAACATTCCACTTCTTTCCCTTAAAAAACTCTTTGGTTGCTTTTGCAGTATGCTTTGGGTCATTGTCCATTTGCGCTGTGAAGCGCCGTCCAATGAGTTCTGAAGCATTTGGCTGAATATGAGCCGATAATATTGCCCGAAACACTTCAGAATTCATCCTGCTGCTTTTGTCAGCAGTCACATCATCAATAAATACAAGAGAACCAGTTCCATTGGCAGCCATACATACCCAGACCATGACACTACCACCAGCATGCTTCACTGATGAGGTGGTATGCTTAGGATCAAGAGCAGTTCCTTTCCTTCTCCATACTCTTCTCTTCCCATCACTCTGGCACAAGTTGATCTTGGTCTCATCTGTCCATAGGATGTTGTTCCAGAACTGTGAATGCTTTTTTAGATGTCGTTTGGCAAACTCTAATCTGGCCTTCCTGTTTTTGAGGCTCACCAATGGTTTACATCTTGTGGTGAATCCTCTGTATTCACTCTGGTGAAGTCTTCTCTTTATTGTTGACTTTGACACACATACACCTACCTCCTGGAGAGTGTTATTGATCTGGCCAACTGTTGTAAAGGGTGTTTTCTTCACCAGGGAAATAATTTTTCGGTCATCCACCACAGTTGTTTTCTGTGGTCTTCCGGGTCTTTTGGTGTTGCTGAGCTCATCGGTGCATTCTTTCTTTTTAAGAATGTTCCAAACAGTTGTTTTGGCCACGCCTAACGTTTTTGCTATCTCTCTGATAGGTTTGTTTTGTTTTTTCAGCCTAATGATGGCTTGCTTTACTGATAGTGACAGCTCTTTGAATCTCATCTTGAGAGTTGACAGCAACAGATTCCAAATGCAAATAGCACACTTGAAATGAACTCTGGACCTTTTATCTGCTCAATGTAATTGGGATAATGAGGAAATAACACACACCTGGCCATGGAACAGCTGAGAAGCCAATTGTCCCATTACTTTTGGTCCCTTAACAAGTGGGAGGCGCATATGCAAACTGTTGTAATTCCTACACCGTTCACCTGATTTGGATGGAAAACCCCTCAAATTAAAGCTGACAGTCTGAAGTTAAAGCACATCTTGTTCGTTTCATTTCAAATGCATTGTGGTGGTGTATAGAACCAAAAATGTTAGAATTGTGTCAATGTCCCAATATTTATGGACCTGACTGTATAATAAAGAAATCTTCTCAGTGTTTCCCAAGATATCAGTCATTTGCCCCTACTGCTTCTTACTGTCCTGTATCTGACTGTAAAACAACTGGCTGGAGCAGTAGCCTCTCTTCTGTACCCTGTCTGCAATAAATAGAGTTTTGAGCCACACCCTTGGCTAAGTCCCACCCCTCAAAACAAAATGGACGGATGAGCAGGAGAATAACCCATTTGCTCCGTGTAGGATATTTGCAAGGCTGTTTGTTTCAGGAACATACAGAAATGAAAACCAGTGTGAACGAGTTTATCTCCGGTTTACCTTTATTGCTAACTTCTTGGTTTAAGGACCCTTTACACAGACCAAGAATCCAACATAGGAAATTAATAGGAACACTCACAATTATAAAGCAGTGTAAAGGAGCCAGACAATTACTAATCGAACGAGTGAAATGCTTGTTCATCAGGTAATTGCATCATACAAAAATTCTTGTTTGCATTCCTCAGATCATGCTGTGTAAACAACCTATGCTGCTGGCAAACAACGAGTCTGTATGGCAACTAGCGAGGGCTTTAGCGATTGCTCATCCTCAAGTGCAGCTTTCTGCTTCACTGACAAACAAGTGATTGCCCAGAAGAAACGCTTCCTTCCCGACAATCACCTGCAAAATTAGCTGTGTAAAGGGTCTTTCGTTTTAGGTAAAGGGACTGTTCACTTTTCACAATCTTCTTTTGCTACAAGGGACCCCTGATGATAAGCTGATCAGCTGAACAGGATTTATTGCTGCTAGAACCCCCAATAGTCAACTGTAATCCATGAGGAAACCCAGAAGCAAGGGTCAATTCCCCTCTGTTCTCTCCAATAAAAGGATAAGTTAAGCACTACACAGTGTCATTAAGTATATTAGGGGTTTTCTAGGAGTTCGATATTAATGGCCTATCTTCAGGATAAGTCATCAATTTCTGATTGTTGGCCATCTGACACCTACAAATCAGCTGTTTGAACAGGTCATGGTGCTCCTGTGAGCCCTGAGGCCTCCTCCCAGCTTACCAAGCACAGTGCCATACCTTGTATGTAGTGGCTGTGCATGGTTTTGCAGGCCAGGTCCACTAACTTGAATGGGACGTCAATGGCGTAGGAAAAGACCATTGCCTTAAACAACTGATTGCTGGAGGTACAAGGAGTTGAACCCCCATGGATCAGATACTGATGACATATCCTGAGAATAGGCTATCAATATTGCACTCCCAGAAATCCCTTTTAAGTCAGAATGCCCTAATAGAGTATTTGAAAATGAATTTCCTAAACCAGATAACCCCTTTAACTGCTTCTGGACCACTCATTGACTATTCATGTATAGGTGGTCTGTGCTTTTTCTCTGCAAGAACATCCTTCAACATAATTGCACAGATGGCAGCTGCAGGAGAAGGGAGCCCACTATTAGGGACAAGAGGTCCCCCAAAGAAAAAGAAAGGACTGTTTTTAACTGTTCCTGCCTTCCCCACTGCTGTATACACGGCGTTCAGTGATTGTATACAGATCAAGAAGTAGCAATGCAGCCGCTTCCTGCTATGGGTCCAGTGATCATGTTATTGCTGGGGCCTGAGTATCCGCACAAGCTACTGGATCTTAGAAGACCCATATCAGCTTTTTATAAATGTTTTAAACATGTTCCCAGGTACAAAAATAAAAAAAAAATACTAAAATACAAATGACAAAAATAAAGCCCCATGTATAAAAATCACTTACATAACTGAAGGCATAAAAGTTATGTTCTCAAACTCTCGGGTCAAAGATGTGTGTACAGAAAATGTAACAGAAAATGCATCTGATAGGGAAGGGTGGTAAATGGCCTGGTCTGGTTAAAGCAAGGTTACTGTATATGAATGTGTAAATTCAGATAAAATAACTTGTTCACAATACGACATTCTCTATACTCTGCAGATTCCCACTGATATATTTTTCTTCTTTTGTCAAAATAGGAAGAGATAGCAGCAGAGGACTTTAAAGGGCACCGAGGCTGCATTAAAAATATAGGCTGTAGTGTAGAAATATCCCATAACTTCCAATCTGTCCTGCAATGTCCCCTACTCCTGCTTTGTAGGAGAAGCAGGGAATACTGGGACTAATGTTATAATGGGGATAATGTTTTCTGCTGTTACATTATAAAACTACAGTAAGTTTTTGTGAACCTTGGTTGTTAACCTCAGCTTTAGAGCAGACATGTCACCAGATACCGTAACCCGATTGCCTATTTATATAACAAGAGAATCATTTGTAGCACTGGCCATTTCGTTTTTAAAAATAAGGTCCTTAGTTTTGTCTTTGGAATTTGTGGGGGCCTTGCACATCTGAGTTGCAAGGTTGTAAAAAGGGAGTTAATATTCATAGTGTCATTTTTCCTCTAAGGCATTATCCACATGGCCATATTATAGCTCTCTATATCTGGCAGCAAATCAGGATTAGATCCCATTATGACAAATCATGGAAAGCTTTCCCAAAAAGCCTTTGTGAATGATTCTCCTGCTTTGATCTGATCATGTGTTCTTCACTAGATGTCCATCTCTCAGACAGAACTGTTATATTGCAGTATCAATAAGGCCATACTCAATGTTGGTGTGCAAGTGACTCAACTTCTCCACATGCACTGCCATAATAGCAAACATGGAAAAAGAGAACAAACCTGAGGGTCATGCTCTTTAATACCTTCTCTCTAGGACTGGGTTTCGTAAGCTGCCCATCCATAACAACCAATGAATTTGCAGATTAACAGAAGTTTTACCTTCATATTAGCAATTGTGGGCCACCATACTGCTCCCCCCCACACACACACCTCTGAAAACCCAGTCTGACATGGTTTGGCAGTTGCCATTGGGTCATGTGTAGATTGTGAGTCATGTGTATAAAATTGAACACTGTGGCAGAGATCATAAACCATCGGCTTCACGCACTTCCACACTGCCAAGCCCGCTTTCTTCCTATTATTGTGCTGCCAACATGAGTATTTCACACATTGCAGAACTGCTTCTTGCTTCTGTATCCCTCCCTACCTGTAGTACAAAGTGACTCCTAGCTTCAATAGGATTTGCCAGGGATTTCACCCCAAACATTGCATGAAACCTGCAATGCAAATCCGCAGCATAAATTGCCATGCTGTGGATTTAAAAGATGTATATCAGTTTTTGTGTATATTCTGTATGGATTTTTTCCATGTTTAGATGAAGAGTGTGTACCCTTGCAGTCCCCAGACCATGTCACCCCCTTAACAAATGCAGATACAAGAACAAATCCCTGACCAGAGTCTCAATGAAATCCTCTACATACAGTCTCAGACCAGGTCCCCTGAATAAATACAGACCCTGAAACCAGACCCCTTAATCTGATATAGAATCCCAAACCAGATCCTCTAAATACAGACAGACCAAACCCCCTAAACAAAGGCAGACCCTAGAGTCCCCCAAATACTGACCCAGGGCAGAACCCCTAAATAAATTCATACTCCCTAATAGACACCAGACTCATACATTTACCCTGCAGCTCTTGCTCTGCCTGCTTGCTGATTTCGCCTGTAGCTCTTGGACTTTCAAGTGGTCATGTGACCATCAAAGGTCCTTCTGCTGGTCCTACAGAAAGTGGCCCATAGCAGTTTTGTTGCACTTTAGCTGTGATTCGCATCCATAAAACTGTAAAAAAATATATTATATGCTTTAAGGCTTGATCAGTGCACTAGAAGTTCTGTTGCAGTTTTGCCAAAAACTGTGGCAAATCCACAATTTGAACAAAACCCAAGCGCCTGCCAAAACCATACAATATGCCATTGCAATTAACCTTTACACTTGGTTACAAATGCCAATATATTCTGTGAATGCAAGTTTATAGGTTCAGGGCCTTTTTTTTTTATTTAACATCTTTATTACTATGAAAAGCAAATACACAATGTACAGTTGAAGCTTGTTAAAAATTTTCTCAACATTTTTCCCGCTTAACCCCATTATCCCCCCCCTGCGATGCGTCCACCCTCGCCTCCCCCCAGACCCCCCTCGAAAGGAAATAAAGAGAAGGGAAGGGGGAAGAGCGAGAAAAATAAATAAATTATATAAATAAATGAATATATTCCAGATACGGTCCTATCAGAACTACCAGCCGTCCCATATCTTAACCCATTTCTCTAATCCACCTCTCTGCTTATAAAGAATCCGTTTATAGTTTTTCACCTTATTAACCAGATTTATCCAATTATTTACCTCTGGGGCACGGCGTGCAAACCAATTCCAACTAATCAGGAGCCTGGCCAATAGTAATGTTCTACCTAGTAGAATCTTTTGGGGTTTATGGCTACTTAATGTGGAAAGATCGTTCAGTAAAAACAATTGTGGCTCAAGAGGGATCTGTACTTTTAATTTGTGGGTGAGAAGATTGTTAATACCACTCCAGTATGCCCCGAGTTCTGGGCATGCCCAGATCATATGTAGATAATCCGCACCAACAGTGTCACATCGAGGACACTTGGCGGTATCTCTTATTCCACACCTGTTTAACCAAACAGGGGTAACATATAATCTGTGATAAATATTAAACTGTACTAGAACATGATTAAAGTTATGAGAAAGTGCATCTGGATTAGTGAAAATGCTCCCCCACCCTACCATTTGTATATTTGGGCAGTCCTTCTCCCAGGCCTTCTGCCCTGGTGATTGTGTCTCAGAAAACCGTGACTTGATTAATAATTTGTATATGTTTGACATCTTCATTCTTAGTGGTGTCTTCCCAAACCTCTCTTTAACGGAGAAGAGTTATCTATTTCTAACAGTGATTTATCCTCCAAACGAAAAAGTGCCGAGCAAAGCTGAAAATACCTAAACCAAAATAGATTCTCTACACTATGTGATAATTCCACAAACGACTTAATTTCTCCATTCTTAACCACCTGGCCGTATAGAGAATCCCATTCTTTTGCCAGAATTGATCCCTTGCTATACCATCTAATGTCTGTAGGTAAGTATTGTGCCAGAGAGGGGTGAATATAAGTGATCCCTTTACCCCCATCCATCCTCTAGTAGTAGCCCACATTTTCAATAGTAATTTTTTAGTCCCTTTATAGCCCCAGTCCCTATTATTCAATAGCCCAGATTCCAAAAGCGTAAATATATTATTATGTACAGAGCTTCTTACTAGGCTGCTTAAGGAAGTACTATTTGGCCATTCATTACACATCCATAGCTGAGAAGCGATGAAATAGCCTTTAAAGCATGGGAGATTTAAGCCCCCCTGCTCCAGCGGCTTATATAAATATTCTAATTTGAGTCTCACTCGTTTTCTTCCCCAAATCAAATCATTAATTATTAGTTTGAAGTATTTATCCTCTACCCAAATAGGTATATTCCTAAGGACATAGAGGACTTGGGGTAGAATTACCATTTTAACCAGTGAGACTCGGTCAGCTCTGGATAAGGGAAGCCTCAACCAAATCCCTATTTTTGCCCTAATTTTTGTTATCAATGGGGTCAGATTAAGATGTAAAGAATTTTCAACCTTGGGGGATATCGTCATACCTAAGTATTGAAAAGTATCAACAACATCTAACTGGGTTATCAAAGACTCCTCTTGAGACACCGGGTCTATTGGCATCAGGATTGTCTTTGACCAGTTTATATCCAGGCCTGATACCTCACCAAATAGTTTAACCATCCAAATAATTCTTGGGACAGTTATCTCTGTATTATCTGCAAAAGAAAGGACATCATCCGCGTATAGAGAGATACGATCTTCCTTTCCCAGTGTTCCAAATCCTTTAATTTGGACATCCTGCCTAATAGCCAAGGCCAAGGGCTCAATATAAATATCGAATAGGATTGGGGATAATGGGCAACCCTGACGAGTACCTCTATTTAGATCAATACTGGCAGTAAGGCTCCCATTGATACTCAGCTTGGCAGTAGGGGATCTGTAGAGTGTTTTGATCATGTTTATAAATCTCTCCCCGAAGCCCATCCTCGCCAAAACCCTCCATAGGAACCGCCACTCCACCCTGTCAAAGGCCTTAGAGGCATCCAAGGACAGGATGGAGCGAGCAGACCCCCCAGGAGCCTTTATATTGGCAAAAAGCCGGTGGAGATTATAATGCTTGCCTTTGTTTGGAATAAAACCGTTCTGGTCCGGGTGGACAATGGAGGAAATAACCCCAGAAAGTCTTGTGGCCAGGATTCTCGCCAGGAGTTTTACATCCGCGTTCAACAGCGAGATCGGTCTATAGGATCCCATATCTATGGGGTCCTTACCTTTTTTTGGAATTAATATTATTACGGCCTCCATCATTGAACCCGACAGGTTCCCCTCCTCCACCGATTCAGCAAGGACCTCCAATAATCTAGGAAAAACATCCTCTTTATATCTACCATAGAATTCATATGGGAGTCCGTCTGAACCGGGGGTGGAGTTGCCCAAACATAGCTTGATTGCACCTTCCAGCTCCTGAATAGAGAGATCGGCCTAGAGTACCTTCCTTTGAGCCTGAGTTATAGTAGGAAAGACTATACCATCAAGATAAGAGTCCATTAATTCATCCGTAATCTTACTGAAAAGTAATCAAGGAAGACCTTCTCTATGGAGTCTTGTCCCCTAACCATTTTCCCATTGGCCAATCGTATATTATCTATGTTCTTTTTGGATTCCTGACTCGAGATCACCCTCGATAGAAGTTTCCCTGGTCGCCCCGATTCAGTAAAATATTTTTGCCCTTTGAAGAATAAACTCTGTTGTGCCTTCTCAAGCAAGAAGTCAAAGTACGTCTGTGCAGTCTTCTGCATATTTTTCCTATTTTCCTCTGTCCTATTTGTAAAGAAAGATTGTGTGGCTGAGGAGGCTTCTTCTTTAAAATTTTTCTCATTTTTCCCGTACTCCTTTCTCAGATTTGCAATATGACTGACCATTATACCCCTCATATAGGCCTTAAAGGTATCCCATACCATTTGGATTTTAGTTGACCCATAATTAGTTACCCAAAATTGTTTTATTTCCTTTTGTATTATTTCATGATTCTTTATTAGTGATAGCCAGTAAGGATTTAATCTGAAAGGGGACCTCCCTATTTGTATGTCCTGGGACGGGCAGAACTCAAGGAGTATCGGTAGATGATCCGAAAGTGACCTAGTCTCGTACTTCATTCGTGTTACATATCGTACATATTTTTTATTAATCAATGCATGATCTATTCTGGACATGGATCTACCTAATTTACTAATACATGAGAAGACCCTTCTCCCCTGACCCAGACCTCCCCAGACATCCTCGAACCCAGCCTCGGAGCAGAAACGTGCCAGGGGGGACCCCTGAGCCCCCTCCGCCCCCATGGCAACCCTATCTACTGTTGGATTTATAACACAATTGAAATCCCCAATAATCAATGTGGGGCATTCCGGCCATTTTTCAATAAATGTTAGCAAGGAATTAAGCACTGAGAAAGAAAATGGAGGTGGAATATAAACAAATGCCAGAATGCACATCTTCCCGGCCAACTTACAGTATAAAAAAACAAATCTTCCCTGGGGGTCAACAGAGGACGCCTTGCAAAAAAATTCAATCGTTCTGTGAATGAAAACTGTCACTCCCCTAGAGTGGCTGGAGAAGGTCGAGTGATATGTATGCGCAGCCCATCCCCTGGTGACCACCCCGTAAGTCTCCCCAGTAAGATGTGTTTCTATCAGGCATACAATTACTGGAAGATGTATACGCCTCATATCAAAAACCGCTTGTCTCTTTCTTCTATCCCCCAAACCCCTGACATTATAAGCAATAGTTAGACGAAGGAGAAGAGAAAGAGAAATAAAAATAAAAAAAAAGGCAGAAAAAGGAAACACGCATCGCAGTCCCAAATCCGACCCCCCCCCCCTACAAGTAATCCACCACATATTGCAGCAGATCTCTAAACTATGACCATCCCTCCCATACTCCCCCTCCTACTCGGCGCCTCCCAGCTAAGAAAACAGAGAAAGTGGAAGAAAGAAAGAGAAAAAAATTTAAATAAACACCCTCAAACCATTATTATTCCCAAGCAACCCGGCAACAATTAGATCACATATTGTTTCATTCAAGCCAATCAGCGGTTTTATCCGGAGTGTCAAAAAACAAAGTTGCGCCTTTGAAAATAATCTGAAGTTTTGCTGGGAAAATAAGTGAGTACTGAATATCCCTTTCTCTTAGCCTCTTTTTAACAGTCATAAACAAGCGTCTCTTTTCCTGGATATCCTTTGAGAAGTCAGGAAAGAAGGCCAATCTGTTCCCATTGTATAAAACGGGGGAACATTCCCTCGCTCTTCTTAGTACCATATCCCTGTCCCTTGAAACCAGCATCTTAGCAAGGAGTGTCCCGTGGTTCTTTCCCGGGGGCTGGCCTCCCACCTGGGACCCGATGGGTCTTTTAGCGAGGTGGAGTCAACATTAAACATATCTTCTCCCTCTCTTTCCCCCTCCCCCAAGGGGCACCCAGAATCTTTTTGTGCCTCCGCTTCCGTCCCCTCCGTATTGTCAATTCTTTTAGAACTAATGTCCTTTTGACCACCTCCGGTGTTAACCCTTGGAGACCTTAAAAATTGGTCTATTTTGGTTGCTTCAAAGGATTTCGTAGCCAGTTTCTGAGCAGAGAGATCTGCTGAGCGCCTACTAGCTTTTGGGGCCATTCTGTGTTTGTTTTTTTTTTCCTTTTCCTTCCCCTTCTCTCCTATTCTCTCTCCCCTCTCCTTTCCCCTTTTCCTCCCTTTTCCTTTTCCTTTTTTTCTTCTCTTTCTTTTGATTTTGCTCTCCTGCCCCCTCCTTTTTTTTTTCTGTTTCCTTATCTTTTTAATTTTTTTTTCTCCTTGTCCTCCCTCAGAGATGAATCATGTAAGATATAGGTTAGCTATAAATTAGTGTCCTTCAATTAGCTATGTTTGGTTTGTTGCTTTGTTAGTCAGTTAGTAATAGAATGGGAGAGCCAGCAAGAGGAACGAAAAAGCAAAAAAAAAGGAACCGTCTCACCACTTTCAGCTTGAGGACCGGACAATCATGGAACCGCTAGGCATCTGGAGAAGCAGCCGGATAAGAGGAGGGAAGCCAGGAGGCACAGCGGCGCGGCCGAGAAGAATCACCTGTGGGAACAGCCGACCAGTCTCCAAGAACAGCACCACAGGCAGCCTGGAAAGGAGCAGGAGACACCGAACACAGCCCGGAGAAGACCCTCAGGAGGAGCAGCCGATGGCCACCACACGCAGCCCAGGACACAGGCACGAGGAGGATCCAGCAGGAGGAGAGGAGCACCAGAACCAGCGGGCACCAGGAAAACCGGAAGTCACCGGAGGGAGCACGGACCGAGCCGCACCGAACACCCCGGCCAAGAAAGCAAACAGCGACGGGCCGCAGCAGAGGCGGACACACAGTCCGGGCGAGGTAAGGTAAGGAGACAATCGGGTAGGGAGGGAGGGGAGGACATGATCAGAGACAGAGCAGGGACTCAGCTAAAGCCGGAACCGGGAATACATCACTAGTCCCTGGATCTAGGGAGAGGAGGAGAGGCCGCAGAGACGCTCAAGGAGAGCGAGGGAGCCGAGCCACGGTGGGGGGGGGGGGGAGGGCGCGACGTCCTACGTCGTCACGTCATCACATCTGACTGGAAGGAGTCCTCAGGTTGATAGGTTCAGGGCCTTGAACATTACTTTTTAATGATCTATTTTAAATTTTAAGTATTAGTGACAAGGTCATTACAAGATCTCACCTGAATTTATAAAAAAAATTATGCGGCTGTCAGCATTCTAGAAAAAAAATACAGCTGTGTATGAATCAGGGCATCTTGGAAATACCTGGTCAAAATTTCAAATGTATAATAGATGTACAATAGAAACATACTACCTTGTAAATTAAGCTAATCTATAAAGTGAATTTATACAAATTTAAAGTTACATTTTTTTTCTAAACAAGGTTTACCACGCCAAATTGTGCCCAGTTAAATGATAAATTCTGTCTCCCTGTGGTGCCCACTAGGGGGAGCTTACTGCATACTAAAAAATCTATATGTAGTAAGCTCCTCATAGTGGTGATTATAGCGAGATAGAATTGTATTATTTGCCTTTTTAGCTACAGAAGAAACATGGAGCTCTGTGTCAGAGAAATCAAGCTTTTACCTGTAGATATACATTATATCTTACAAACGTAATCAGCACAGGGTTCCGAAGCTAAAAACAAAATGGTGTTAAAAGTTGGACAAGCCCTAAAAGACATGTATAAGATACACGTATATGTCAAATGTTTTACACAGCAATACATAAGATTGTCATTGTGTTGAGACTAACAGGAGATTAGTCAGAATTTTCAATCTCTCATCACACGCACTCACTAAAGCGGAAACTAGTCTACTACAGAAAGGTCTATCGTTCTGCCCCACCAGTAAATTTGACGAATTCGAATTGTTTGTTGACCTCAACACTTACATCCGCAAACTGACACTAACCAGACACTTTGAAATCCAAACGTCAAGACCAAAGATTCCACCACAGGTGACAACAGACAATGGAATCTCTCAGACCGATGGGAGCCCTGAAGCCATCAATACTGGGTTGAAACCTAAATCCATGTTCAACCCCACACACCACAGGGGGAGCCAAATAGAAGCATTCTCGGCCCTGGTCGCGAAAGACCTCAGGACCATAAATAGAGACCTGAAAATTCCCAACAACCTCAACAAAGATGAAAAAACCGCCCTAAAAAACCTTATGGCCAATAAGTCGCTTGTCATCAGGAATGCCGACAAGGGAGGTGGAATTGTGATCCAGGATAAGAAATGCTACCTGGAAGAAGCCTACAAGATTTTAAGCGATAAGGAGTACTATATAACTCTAGCAGAAAACCCATTAGGGGAAGACGCCAAGAAACTAACAGCACTCTTGAAAACAGCCGAAATAGAAAGAATACTATCCAAAAAAGAAAAAGATTATATCACAATAGACCATCCGAACCTAGCACTATTCTATCATCTACCAAAAATCCACAAATCCATCACCAATCCACCAGGAAGACCTATCATTTCCGGAATTTCCTCTTTAACATGCAACCTATCCCACTATATCGACATTCTGCTTCAAAAATACGTCACACAATTACCATCATACCTAAAGGACTCAGCCAGCCTCATCACCCTTCTCAAGGACATCGAATGGAAGGAATCCTACACCTGGGCCACATTAGACGTTTCTTCCCTGTACTCTAATATTCCACACACCACAGGAATCAATGCCATACGACAGGTGTTACAGCGAGACGTAAGCCTTCCAGACAAACAAAGCCAGTTTGTACTGGAAGCCATTGAGTTTATACTCAATCACAATATCTTCACCTTTGAGGACAGAATATACAAGCAGACGAAAGGGACCGCAATGGGGACGCGTTTTGCGCCGAGCTACGCAAATCTATATATGGGGGTCTTCGAGAAGCAATATATCCACAATGGGCAGCCTTGGCGAAATAAATTAATCTTCTACAGACGTTATATTGACGACCTACTATTCATTTGGGACGGAAGTATAGAAGACATCAACAAATTCACCACTCACTTGAACAATAACGACTTCAACCTCACCTTCACAGCAAATTATTCAAAAACATCCGTTGAATACTTAGACCTAGTCCTCTCGTCCAGGAACAACCACATTGAAACCAAAACCTTTTTCAAAAAAGTTGATGGAAATAGCTACTTAGACTACCAGAGCGCACACCACAAAAAATGGAAAAACAATGTCCCTTTCAGTCAGTTCAAACGCATCCGTAGAAACTGTACTAATGACGAAGATTTCAAACAACAAAGCCAAATTATCAAAAAGAGATTCTTAAACAAAGGGTACCCCAGTGGAGTCATCAAGGCGGCCCTCAAGCGGACACAAGGATACACACAAGAAAACTGCCTATCCTCAAAAACCGAAGAGGTCGGTTTAAAAACCACCAAGAAATATCAAACCTCCTTCACCACCACATTTAACACCAACCATAATATCTTGCGCAATATTTTTTCAAAACATTGGCCTATCCTACAAGCAGATCCGTTTTTAAAAAAACACATCCAATCAAAACCCCAAATAACTTTCAGAAGAGCACAAACTCTCAAAAACCTCATCGCCCCCAGTCGTTTACGGTCCCAAAAGACAAATACACCATCCACAGTAACCATGTTCCCCCAAGTCCTTGGAAGCTTCAAGTGCGGACACCGCCGATGCAAATGCTGCAATAACATCTCCTCCCGAGTCACCAATTTTGTTAGCAATGTCACCGGAGAACAATTCAAAATTGAAAATTTCCTAAACTGCTCGTCCTCCTATGTCATCTATTTGCTGGAATGCACCTGCGGATTACAATATATAGGCCGCACTACCATGACTCTGAGAGAGAGAATAAATAAACACCGGTGGAACATCACTAACGGCTTCATAAAACATGGAGTCTCACGACATTTTCTCAATTGCCATAACAAAAATCCTGTGGACCTTTCAATAACACCAATAGAACAAATCCCGACCACCTGCACCAACCGGTACCAAAAATTAAGAAGAAAAGAAATGTTTTGGATATTCAAATTACAGACAATAGAACCGTATGGTCTTAACGAATCCCTTGAAAGCAATTGCTTCTAATAGCCAAAACACCCCCCCCCCCCCCCTCTGCCAACACACACACTCCTAAACCATCACCTATCGTGCTCACACTGGCATTCATATGCAGACGCTTGTGTATGTGTACGTGTATGTATGCGGGTATTCATATATGGATACCAAACCAACTCACACCGGTGTCCGCGTGCACGTGTGTGTGCACACACATATACGGGTTGTGTATGTGTGTATATACATGCGTAAAAACACCCCCTCTCATCAACCATCACTTTATTACTTTGACCACCTCCATCATTCAATCCAGTCCATTATCATTTCATCATTTTATCATCTCCATCACCATCAATATCACCATACACCATCACCTACACCATCACACAATAAATATCCACCATGTAGTCACATAAACTGATCCCCTCTACCACCATTGCAATAATCATCATCATCATCAGGGGTGCCATTATCATTAACACCATCGTCATCTACTATCACCCACATTCACCACCACACTCCGTTACCCTTAGGCCGTCGCCCCCCCAATCAACCTCATCCCATCCCATCCCAAGTTTGTCCACCCATGTATCATCAATCACCCACACCACTGACCATATTCATACATCCTACACCCACACACCCTTTCCCCGACATCAGTGCATAACCGCCGACATTAGCGCAACAACATCAGGTCACTGAGCGCACCGACACCAACAGAGTTCACCGCAGCAGCCCGCAAGTAGCTCCGCCCCCCGCCTTCCCACATCCCCCAATGAACTGCCAGCTAGCTGCCACACCTCCCCCAGAGCGCACGAACACATAGAACCTCCACCGCAGCAGTCCGTGTACAGCCCCGCCCCTCGCCTCTTCACATCCTCCAATCATATGCCGGCATACTGCCACACCTCCTCCCTCTGTTCGGCTCTTAAAGCGCGCGCTTGCACACACATGGCAAGCCGCGCTACACAAGGACAGGACCCGGCACCAGGTAACATCATATACCCACACAATTATGCCATTATATCCGGATAGTTTAATTATTAGGTAATCAAATAGCCACAATTAGTCAAATCAACCTCCCAGACCAATTTGAACTAATAACTCACATGGCTAATAATGTCTTTCCCCTTATTCTCACTCTAGAAATTGGACCAGCCCTGCCAATCGTGTATGCCCGGCCCTAAGGTAACTGCCTCCATCTTCTCTCCCCCATGTGCCTCCCCCCACCACCCACATATACCATCACATCCTTTTGACTATTGTAAATGTGCATTTATGTATTTGTGTATTTATATGTATGAGTTTGTATGAGTACAATCAATCATGTACCCCCTGACAGATGCACCCTCAGTCACATTCATTCATTATTATTATTATCATTATTATATTCTATCCTTTATGTTTAGTTTTTAGTTTTTAATATTTATAATAATATTACATTAGTCTATCCGTTCTCTCTGTACCTAGGCCACCACGTCAACCACGGCCTCCTCTTGCTTTTTAAAAAAAATTTTTTTACCGTATATTTTAATCTCACATTTATCTGATCTATTATTATATTATGATCTGCTAGTATTGTCAATCGCGTACCTCTATACATGTGTCTATATATATGTGTGTGTGTATGTAACTATGCATGTATATATATATATATATATGTATGTTGTTTTATCCTTATGTATTATTTTCTGATTCCATCGCTTCACATACTACTGTTTCTTTTAGACTTGACAAAGGAGTATTTTTACTCCGAAACGCGTTGTCACCTGAACAAATAAATATTTCCAAAAAAACGACCTTCGCTATTGTGGTTTTGCGCCAAAAGGTATCACAGTGTGTACAAGCTAGTACACAGCCCTTATACAGCATTCTATATCACTCCTCTGGAGTACTGGCGACTCCAAGGATTGAGAAAGATACCGGCAGCATACCTCATCTGGATCGAATTTTCACTCCCCCCCCCCCCTGCCGCCTTTGCAAGTGTTGTGCTGATACAAGCACAAACACCAGAAGGTGAGTGTAATTACTGATACAGTACTCTATCTAACACTATCTACCGGAAACTACTACCCTATGAGCGCCTTGTTTCCCGTTTATCTCGCCAAATTAGCTGTATATTCCTGAAAACCTCAGGACTAAGGCCAACAAGGTTGGCCTGGGCATACGGCGGCTCTAGGTTCACCGAGACACTCAAGCAGACAAACCAAGTGAAATTGGACGTCCACAACTATGGATTACTGCCTCCAGAGAATCCAACAACGCACGAAACTGGTCCTAACGTGGACGAACGCCAGCCACGAATTTCTACCACCACCATCCGAAGATCCCCCTACGGAAACAGAAATCGATACCAGAGACCTACTCCAACTATTTTTTGGCTTGGAAAAACTTCTGAAGGAAGAGATCCAACACCATTTGGACTGGATGTTACTTGAAATTTACCTAAAAGAAGAACTCGTACCCAGAGGCCTAAGACTGAGATTTAGAAGCAGTTTTGAAAATGATCCAATTTTTTCCAAAGAATGGGACATATACATGCTATCATGTGCTAGGGGTATGCTTGACATGCTTCACACCAAACGTAAAAAATTATGTGACACTCTGAAAACAAAAATAGACGAAAAATTGGCCCTCCTAGCCCAGTACGCAACACATAATGATTTCATCAAATATGACAGACTAATCACATCAAGGGTCCTCCAACATGAAAAAGAAGTTATCGAAACCAAATCCTCCAAACTAAATAGAGATAGGATTGACTTCCGCACAGACAACATCAAATTCTGGCTTAATAAGTCAGACCCCCCGGAGGAATCCAATTTGCGAAGGGAGCAACAACCTGTCCTGCACCCCGCTACTACAACACCAGTACACATCGAGGCGCGGTCCCCCACACGTCCCCACCAATCTATGACCGACCCCTCCAGGACATCCCACTCTGGAAGACACCTACCTAATCGCATACATAGACACACACGTCCAAACCACCACACCACCACCGCTCCCAAAAAATACCACCAAAGGAACACATTCATCAACAGCAACAGATGGAAACCCCACACGGGGTCCAACCAACCCCACAATTCCAACCCCGGCACCCACATGCCCAATCCAACTCCGATGATCGCCACCTACGTCCACCCAACATCCTTCGACCCAGAACCCCACAAGCTGGGACCATCCATCAACCAACGGTTCACTCCCAAGAACCACCACCTTAGGTCCCCCTCAATAGAAACAAACCACCCACCCACCAATCATCTATTGCTTCCCCCAACCACATTCAGCACAGCACCCCCAACACAGGCACCACCAGACACCAACACCATTAAACCTGCTCATGTCACTCAAGCACCTGACACACAACACGAGCCAAGTGACAAAAATCTGTCTGTCCAATTTGAAGACTCCCTCATCACCATCCATAACACCAGTGACCAGGACATCCCTGAACACATTAGTCACCAATCTTTTTTACCCTTACCCGGGGCCCTGACCCCGGAAGCAACTTATGCCTTACGGCAACCATCAGGGACCATGGTGATCACAGACTACTTTCACCCAGCCACCAACAGGGGAACCAAAAGACATATAAGCTCAGACGTGGACGACGAGGAGGAAGAACAAGAACAAACAAGACCACCAACATCCCCAAAAACAGAGACACACAAGGTAAGCCCAAAGAGGAACAAGAGGACACATTAGTCAGAATTTTCAATCTCTCATCACACGCACTCACTAAAGCGGAAACTAGTCTACTACAGAAAGGTCTATCGTTCTGCCCCACCAGTAAATTTGACGAATTCGAATTGTTTGTTGACCTCAACACTTACATCCGCAAACTGACACTAACCAGACACTTTGAAATCCAAACGTCAAGACCAAAGATTCCACCACAGGTGACAACAGACAATGGAATCTCTCAGACCGATGGGAGCCCTGAAGCCATCAATACTGGGTTGAAACCTAAATCCATGTTCAACCCCACACACCACAGGGGGAGCCAAATAGAAGCATTCTCGGCCCTGGTCGCGAAAGACCTCAGGACCATAAATAGAGACCTGAAAATTCCCAACAACCTCAACAAAGATGAAAAAACCGCCCTAAAAAACCTTATGGCCAATAAGTCGCTTGTCATCAGGAATGCCGACAAGGGAGGTGGAATTGTGATCCAGGATAAGAAATGCTACCTGGAAGAAGCCTACAAGATTTTAAGCGATAAGGAGTACTATATAACTCTAGCAGAAAACCCATTAGGGGAAGACGCCAAGAAACTAACAGCACTCTTGAAAACAGCCGAAATAGAAAGAATACTATCCAAAAAAGAAAAAGATTATATCACAATAGACCATCCGAACCTAGCACTATTCTATCATCTACCAAAAATCCACAAATCCATCACCAATCCACCAGGAAGACCTATCATTTCCGGAATTTCCTCTTTAACATGCAACCTATCCCACTATATCGACATTCTGCTTCAAAAATACGTCACACAATTACCATCATACCTAAAGGACTCAGCCAGCCTCATCACCCTTCTCAAGGACATCGAATGGAAGGAATCCTACACCTGGGCCACATTAGACGTTTCTTCCCTGTACTCTAATATTCCACACACCACAGGAATCAATGCCATACGACAGGTGTTACAGCGAGACGTAAGCCTTCCAGACAAACAAAGCCAGTTTGTACTGGAAGCCATTGAGTTTATACTCAATCACAATATCTTCACCTTTGAGGACAGAATATACAAGCAGACGAAAGGGACCGCAATGGGGACGCGTTTTGCGCCGAGCTACGCAAATCTATATATGGGGGTCTTCGAGAAGCAATATATCCACAATGGGCAGCCTTGGCGAAATAAATTAATCTTCTACAGACGTTATATTGACGACCTACTATTCATTTGGGACGGAAGTATAGAAGACATCAACAAATTCACCACTCACTTGAACAATAACGACTTCAACCTCACCTTCACAGCAAATTATTCAAAAACATCCGTTGAATACTTAGACCTAGTCCTCTCGTCCAGGAACAACCACATTGAAACCAAAACCTTTTTCAAAAAAGTTGATGGAAATAGCTACTTAGACTACCAGAGCGCACACCACAAAAAATGGAAAAACAATGTCCCTTTCAGTCAGTTCAAACGCATCCGTAGAAACTGTACTAATGACGAAGATTTCAAACAACAAAGCCAAATTATCAAAAAGAGATTCTTAAACAAAGGGTACCCCAGTGGAGTCATCAAGGCGGCCCTCAAGCGGACACAAGGATACACACAAGAAAACTGCCTATCCTCAAAAACCGAAGAGGTCGGTTTAAAAACCACCAAGAAATATCAAACCTCCTTCACCACCACATTTAACACCAACCATAATATCTTGCGCAATATTTTTTCAAAACATTGGCCTATCCTACAAGCAGATCCGTTTTTAAAAAAACACATCCAATCAAAACCCCAAATAACTTTCAGAAGAGCACAAACTCTCAAAAACCTCATCGCCCCCAGTCGTTTACGGTCCCAAAAGACAAATACACCATCCACAGTAACCATGTTCCCCCAAGTCCTTGGAAGCTTCAAGTGCGGACACCGCCGATGCAAATGCTGCAATAACATCTCCTCCCGAGTCACCAATTTTGTTAGCAATGTCACCGGAGAACAATTCAAAATTGAAAATTTCCTAAACTGCTCGTCCTCCTATGTCATCTATTTGCTGGAATGCACCTGCGGATTACAATATATAGGCCGCACTACCATGACTCTGAGAGAGAGAATAAATAAACACCGGTGGAACATCACTAACGGCTTCATAAAACATGGAGTCTCACGACATTTTCTCAATTGCCATAACAAAAATCCTGTGGACCTTTCAATAACACCAATAGAACAAATCCCGACCACCTGCACCAACCGGTACCAAAAATTAAGAAGAAAAGAAATGTTTTGGATATTCAAATTACAGACAATAGAACCGTATGGTCTTAACGAATCCCTTGAAAGCAATTGCTTCTAATAGCCAAAACACCCCCCCCCCCCTCTGCCAACACACACACTCCTAAACCATCACCTATCGTGCTCACACTGGCATTCATATGCAGACGCTTGTGTATGTGTACGTGTATGTATGCGGGTATTCATATATGGATACCAAACCAACTCACACCGGTGTCCGCGTGCACGTGTGTGTGCACACACATATACGGGTTGTGTATGTGTGTATATACATGCGTAAAAACACCCCCTCTCATCAACCATCACTTTATTACTTTGACCACCTCCATCATTCAATCCAGTCCATTATCATTTCATCATTTTATCATCTCCATCACCATCAATATCACCATACACCATCACCTACACCATCACACAATAAATATCCACCATGTAGTCACATAAACTGATCCCCTCTACCACCATTGCAATAATCATCATCATCATCAGGGGTGCCATTATCATTAACACCATCGTCATCTAGTATCACCCACATTGACCACCACACTCCGTTACCCTTAGGCCGTCGCCCCCCCAATCAACCTCATCCCATCCCATCCCAAGTTTGTCCACCCATGTATCATCAATCACCCACACCACTGACCATATTCATACATCCTACACCCACACACCCTTTCCCCGACATCAGTGCATAACCGCCGACATTAGCGCAACAACATCAGGTCACTGAGCGCACCGACACCAACAGAGTTCACCGCAGCAGCCCGCAAGTAGCTCCGCCCCCCGCCTTCCCACATCCCCCAATGAACTGCCAGCTAGCTGCCACACCTCCCCCAGAGCGCACGAACACATAGAACCTCCACCGCAGCAGTCCGTGTACAGCCCCGCCCCTCGCCTCTTCACATCCTCCAATCATATGCCGGCATACTGCCACACCTCCTCCCTCTGTTCGGCTCTTAAAGCGCGCGCTTGCACACACATGGCAAGCCGCGCTACACAAGGACAGGACCCGGCACCAGGTAACATCATATACCCACACAATTATGCCATTATATCCGGATAGTTTAATTATTAGGTAATCAAATAGCCACAATTAGTCAAATCAACCTCCCAGACCAATTTGAACTAATAACTCACATGGCTAATAATGTCTTTCCCCTTATTCTCACTCTAGAAATTGGACCAGCCCTGCCAATCGTGTATGCCCGGCCCTAAGGTAACTGCCTCCATCTTCTCTCCCCCATGTGCCTCCCCCCACCACCCACATATACCATCACATCCTTTTGACTATTGTAAATGTGCATTTATGTATTTGTGTATTTATATGTATGAGTTTGTATGAGTACAATCAATCATGTACCCCCTGACAGATGCACCCTCAGTCACATTCATTCATTATTATTATTATCATTATTATATTCTATCCTTTATGTTTAGTTTTTAGTTTTTAATATTTATAATAATATTACATTAGTCTATCCGTTCTCTCTGTACCTAGGCCACCACGTCAACCACGGCCTCCTCTTGCTTTTTAAAAAAAAATTTTTTTACCGTATATTTTAATCTCACATTTATCTGATCTATTATTATATTATGATCTGCTAGTATTGTCAATCGCGTACCTCTATACATGTGTCTATATATATGTGTGTGTGTATGTAACTATGCATGTATATATATATATATATATGTATGTTGTTTTATCCTTATGTATTATTTTCTGATTCCATCGCTTCACATACTACTGTTTCTTTTAGACTTGACAAAGGAGTATTTTTACTCCGAAACGCGTTGTCACCTGAACAAATAAATATTTCCAAAAAAACGACCTTCGCTATTGTGGTTTTGCGCCAAAAGGTATCACAGTGTGTACAAGCTAGTACACAGCCCTTATACAGCATAACAGGAGATGTGGATTTACTGGGTCACTAAATAAGTTGGCTTAGGCTAAACCAGGGATTGTGACATCTTCACCCTTTACCTCCGCAAAGAGGTATGGACTTTCCTACAGGGAATCCCAAGGTTGCTACCACTGGAGTTAACCTTATTAGCCAGTCACCTGACATCTCCATCAAGTACCAAAGCAGCAGGCGAGCATCGTAGTCAGATGGTGCACAGGTCGAGGCAGGCAGAGATCGGTCATGAGTGGTTTATGGGCAACAGATGACAAGAACACAAGTTGGGTGAATACCAAACGGGACAGGAAGAAACACAGCTTTGACAGGAACCAAAAAGACCTTATGGGTCAGACACAGAGTGATGAGGGCAGTGTTCTTAAGAAGCCCTTAGCTGGAATCAGAATAGATTAATGTACACTGGCACTTTAAGAGACCAAGGAGCTGGAGCATGATTATGATGGCCAGAGTGTTGCTATGCTAGAATGTAGCAATGGTCAGAAAGCAGCAGATGGACACCAGGAAAGGTCAGCTGGTGGATTGAGACAATCAATATGTAAAACAGTGAAACGTGTTCTAAACATTAAATCCTTTAATACACATTTGTCATTTTGGATTTTGCCATTGCCAAGACAGTTTTAAACAGCAGCAGTCATTTAAATAAATGGCACTCTTAGCTCAGTAGTCAGCGCACATACAAAGCTCAACGTGGTGAATGGCGCTTGAGCAGAATCTTCTATTTAAAGGCACCAACATCAAGTTCCCCTCAGCCTTTGTTTAATGATGTAAGTTATAGAAATGTACCATGACTATTATTTAATTTCCCTGTGTAACACAGATCAAAGCAAATTGTAGCAGGCAGTCCATTTTCACTAACAGGGAGAAAAATATTCTGTGAATGTTTGCTATTAAAATTACAATTCAAAGAATTCTGCTATTTATTATTATAAAAAAAACAACTGAATATTTATTACGTCAAATAAACGCAGAAAGCAAGTTGTGTTTCAGGAACCTGGAGAGGAAAGACAGCATGCTTCACTACTTCTAAATTAGATCACAAATTTTCTGGCTGATGGTAGCATCTTAGTGCTCGCCCAGAAGGCAGAGCTCTGAACAAATTACATTTTAATATCTGAGGTTCATTTAGCCATGCTGAGATCACACAGACGCAAATAAATTCACATACATGAATTTGTTGCAGCCCTAAAGACTTTTACCAGAAGAAAAGTTTAACAGCTGTGGCAAAATCTTTCTGTTCTTGCATAAAATCCACTATTATCCAGGGTGCCAGATGTGTGCAGAGAGCAAAAGCACGATGCAACACCCTTCTATTGTATTCTCTTCACTTTTATCCATTCCATGGAGAGGACTTTTTATTATTTTATGTAAAGACTGTCAAGCTGTGATCATGGACTTGAATAAATATCTGTAAATCTTTGTACATAACTATTATAAGCAGATCCAGAATGGAAAATAGTTCTTTATTGTAATAATGTAGAAATATGTAGATCAGGAAATTCATGGTTTACCATCAAATGAATTTTCCTATGTGTTGAAGGGAACCTGTCACTATGAAAATACAGAGCAATCTGCAGGCAGCATGTTATAGAGCAGAAGGAGCTGAGCAGAAATATAGATTTATAAAAAAAATATATATATCATGTATTCAACATTTAGGAGTCCTGTGGGTGGTCCTGTTGGTGATTGACAGCTATAACTCTATGAATTTGAGTAATTATACTAAGTCTTTCCTCACATCCCTCTGCCAAGCTCCTTAGATGCCACAGTCACTATTTGCAGCAGCATCTTAGGGGTTAGATGACTAGGATCAGAGCAGTCTCTGATCCTGGCCATTACAGCAGAAGCTTGGCTGTCAGTCACCACCAGGTTCCTGCTTTTTATTAAATAGGCACAGTTCTTATGTCTACATGATCTTCATAAAGTAACTATATGTCATGGAGCTTTTATGTAAGGTAATCCACAATGTACAGTTCCATTATGGTAGTGTGTTAACGGATTAAAACAAAATCACAGACGGGAGAAAGCTATTACTCATAGCAACTAATCATCTTCAAGATCTTATATTTATGAAAATTGAAAGAAAGTGTCAAAGAGCTGCCATTTGATTGATCATTATTGGAAAATGTTCTACCTTTTCTTTGCTTCAGTTTTGATAAATCTGCCCCACAGTACCTCCTAAAAATGGGAAAAGTCTACACTCTCAGTATATGGCTAATCTGGGTAAGTGTAACCTGGGGATTCAGTGGGGGAGAGCCCATCCCTCCTTGTTGGGGGCAAAGGGACAAGAATGCATAATCCCCAGTTTAGCCTCAACCCATATTGGAGGATCCACTGCTGTAGCAGCAATGTAACATTATGTCAATTTTAGAAATGTCAATGTCTGCTAGACATTAAAGTTAGCATAGTGGCTCAGAGGTTAACACAGTTGTCTTACAGTGCTAGGGTCTAGGGGTGGGCGATATAAACAATATACAATATTATCGCCATAAATTCAGGCAACGATATAGATTTTAGCTATATCGCCATATTGCGATAGATGACCACGGAGCGGTAGTGAATTGAAGAAGCTTCTCACTCACCGCTCCGTGGCCTTCCGACGCTGCACTGGCCAGGGCCTTGCGTGCACAGATCGTCAGCGCGCTGGCCGACGCTGTGTGTGACGTCAGGTCCCTCCCAGTGCATGCTGGGAAGAAGACGCGGTCTGTATCCTGCGGACTCCATCAGCCAGCCGCGCACCCTGCAGGAAAGGTAAGTATATTAGCAGGGGCCAGAATTTACTGGGGGGGTGGATGGCTATGGCATGGGGCTGATGGCGCTGGCTGGGAGACACGATGATGGTGGCAAAATGGCAATGGCATGGGGCTAAGAGCGCTGGCTGTGGGACATGATGATGGTGGCAATGGCATGGGGCTAATGACTCTAGCTGAGGGACATGGATAATATGGCAATGGCATGGGGCTGATGGCACTGGCTGGGGGACATGATGATGGTGGCAATTGTATGGGGCTGATGGTGCTGGCTGGGGACATGGATGATGGAAAATGGCAATGGCATGGAGCTGATGGCCCTGGCTGGGGGACATGGATGATGATGGCCATGTAATTTGTATACATACAGGAGAAAATAATATATTGTGATATATTGTTATATTGCGATATATCGTTATACAGGGAGTGCAGAATTATTAGGCAAGTTGTATTTTTGAGGATTAATTTTATTATTGAACAACAACCATGTTCTCAATGAACCCAAAAAACTCATTAATATCAAAGCTGAATATTTTTGGAAGTAGTTTTTAGTTTGTTTTTAGTTTTAGCTATTTTAGGGGGATATCTGTGTGTGCAGGTGACTATTACTGTGCATAATTATTAGGCAACTTAACAAAAAACAAATATATACCCATTTAAATTATTTATTTTTACCAGTGAAACCAATATAACATCTCAACATTCACAAATATACATTTCTGACATTCAAAAACAAAACAAAAACAAATCAGTGACCAATATAGCCACCTTTCTTTGCAAGGACACTCAAAAGCCTGCCATCCATGGATTCTGTCAGTGTTTTGATCTGTTCACCATCAACATTGCGTGCAGCAGCAACCACAGCCTCCCAGACACTGTTCAGAGAGGTGTACTGTTTTCCCTCCTTGTAAATCTCACATTTGATGATGGACCACAGGTTCTCAATGGGGTTCAGATCAGGTGAACAAGGAGGCCATGTCATTAGATTTTCTTCTTTTATACCCTTTCTTGCCAGCCACGCTGTGGAGTACTTGGACGAGTGTGATGGAGCATTGTCCTGCATGAAAATCATGTTTGTCTTGAAGGATGCAGACTTCTTCCTGTACAACTGCTTGAAGAAGGTGTCTTCCAGAAACTGGCAGTAGGACTGGGAGTTGAGCTTGACTCCATCCTCAACCCGAAAAGGCCCCACAAGCTCATCTTTGATGATACCAGCCCAAACCAGTACTCCACCTCCACCTTGCTGGCGTCTGAGTCGGACTGGAGCTCTCTGCCCTTTACCAATCCAGCCACGGGCCCATCCATCTGGCCCATCAAGACTCACTCTCATTTCATCAGTCCATAAAACCTTAGAAAAATCAGTCTTGAGATATTTCTTGGCCCAGTCTTGACGTTTCAGCTTGTGTGTCTTGTTCAGTGGTGGTCGTCTTTCAGCCTTTCTTACCTTGGCCATGTCTCTGAGTATTGCACACCTTGTGCTTTTGGGCACTCCAGTGATGTTGCAGCTCTGAAATATGGCCAAACTGGTGGCAAGTGGCATCTTGGCAGCTGCACGCTTGACTTTTCTCAGTTCATGGGCAGTTATTTTGCGCCTTGGTTTTTCCACACGCTTCTTGCGACCCTGTTGACTATTTTGAATGAAACGCTTGATTGTTCGATGATCATGCTTCAGAAGCTTTGCAATTTTAAGAGTGCTGCATCCCTCTGCAAGATATCTCACTATTTTTGACTTTTCTGAGCCTGTCAAGTCCTTCTTTTGACCCATTTTGCCAAAAGAAAGGAAGTTGCCTAATAATTATGCACACCTAATATAGGGTGTTGATGTCATTAGACCACACCCCTTCTCATTACAGAGATGCACATCACCTAATATGCTTAATTGGTAGTAGGCTTTCGAGCCTATACAGCTTGGAGTAAGACAACATGCATAAAGAGGATGATCTCCACCCTATTTTAGTGCGACATTCTTCTCGTTATATAAAGAGGATGATGTGGTCAAAATACTCATTTGCCTAATAATTCTGCACGCAGTGTATTGCACATGCTTCAGATTATATTGCGATATAGATTTTAGGCCATATCGCCCAGCCCTACTAGGGTCCTGGTTTCAAAGACCATTTGTTCTCATCCGGTTTGCTTGGGTTTCCTCTTGGTACTGTGATTTCCTCCTACATTTCAAAAACATATTGAAAGGTTAATTGACTTTTTTTTGTATTTCTTGTATTTTTGTATTTCTAAAATGGCCACATTTTGTATTTCTAAGATAGGGAAATTAAATTGTACATGGGTACAGGGACCAATGAGAGTGATGACAATCTATGTATAGCACTGCAGAATATGGAGTAATACATTTTTCTTAAAATGATAAGATATATTGAGCTCAATAATTTTATGCATTTTTTAAACTCCATATCTGTGAAACATATATTTGGGGGAGATTTATCAAAACTGGTACATAGAAAAACTAGCTTAATTGCCCAAAGCAATTTGTCTTCAAATAATCATGGTTAACATAAAATGATCAGTTTTCTTGGTTTTCTACTGGTTTGATGACCAATAAAATATGGCATTTGTCATTCGGTTCTAATGTAAATACTGTACTTTATTAGCTTTGACGTAGGTCACAATAATTAAAAATCCTTCATCGTCTCAGATTGAAATCCAGTGACACACGTGAACACATTTTCCATAAGGGAAATTATGTTACCTTGTTCCTTTTACAGCAAATATCTGCCTCTATTAAAGCTTCCAAGTGCTTCAGACAGTTTTTTTAGCGGTTGTATAAACCTGGAACGGTCAAACGGATCATTTGCCTGAGGTGCCAAGTTACATTGTAGGCTACTATACACAGGGGTGCACCACCAATGAGGCCAGGTGAGGCGATTGCCTCAGGCAGCACCAGGTAGGGGTAAGAGGGGGGCAGCAGAAGGGCCATGGGCAATGAGCGCTTTCAGTTTTCACCTCAGGCAGCAGAAAGGCTAGGTGCACCCCTGACTGTAAATTGCTGGCACAGCTAAGCCTGGTCGTCACAAATAGGCCATATTACAAATCTGCTTCTACATCTAATGACTTTTAATGCAGAGCTTATACACAGCAGACTGATATGGGTAAATACACATGCAAAATACTAGGCAGACAGAAAATCCACAGCACAATGCAGTAGCATGCAAGTAGACGAGAAGTATGTCTGTCGTGGATTTTCTCACTTCACATTAATAGAGAAGTCGACATCCGCAATAAATTAGAAAAAAATATATTGTGGGTTTCAAAAGCATTTTTTTTTTTTTTGCATAATCTGCAGTAAAATTCAAACCAAAATCTATATAATTTGGTGGTAATTCGTCTTGTGGGTTTCCCCACAGATTGTTTGCAGATACCGTGTACTGTGGAAATTTTCCATAGCAAATTGGACCCCTGTGCAGAAACGTAGCTGGAAGATCCTGCACCCTAGTGCAGAATTTGGAACAGGGTCCCCATCTACTGTGTTCTTTCTTTAATACTAGTGTCAGAAGTATCTTTGGGCCCCATCAGACCCAAAAGTAGTAGTGACTGCTACTTCTACACCCTCTATATTTATTCCCCTGCCCCTGTGTATTTACCCTAAGACATGTATTAGTCAGATTACAATGACAAAACTGAATAGTTCTAATGTAGCAGTGAAGTTAAATGTGTTCATGAAGACAAATCCTTAACTTAGGACTTTTTATTACAATGGATTTTTGTAGAGGTTTCTTTCCCTTTTTTTGGGTTTAATTTGGAGGAAAACTGTTAATTATTATTAAAAAGTATTTTTTTAATTCTAGCTTTTTATTTCTTAAATATTAAAACTGACACAAAAATTTATTATTGCAATGGGTTCCCTATTTTGTGACAATTGTTTTCATATATAACATGTATAACATGTATAGATTTGAGCGAACGGGGCAACTATGGTGACGGTTTCTGTTAGCGACTGCATTTAAACATTTTTTTATTTGTATTTATTTCGTTATTTTTACTTATATTTTAATTTATTTTTGGCCCATAATATGTCCCCCAAGAGGTCATTAAAAGACTGGCTCTGACTTTTTTTCCAATTTTTTTCCCCACTGTTTCCTCTGTAACTGGGGCATCCACAGGAGCCCCAGTCACAGGGGAAAACAGCCCCTGTGGGGGCATGACACACAGGCAGAGCAGATCAGGGTCTCCTTAGACCCTGCAGCTCTGCTCCTGCCCCTGACACCCCCGGTGGTCATGTGACCACCAGGAATTACAGAGAAAGTGTCTTGGCTGCTTCCTGCTCTCCCTCCCTGCGCTCGTGCAGTGCTCTTCTGCCGACACTGGAGAAGGCAAGAGTGGTAATAAACCGCTCCTGTCTTTTCCTCAGGCACTCCTCTGTGTCTCACAGCCGAGACCCGACCTGCTCCTGCTAGATTGCAGCTGCAGGAGCTTTCATCCTAGCTGGGATTAAAGAGCTACTTGAATGTTTATATACGTGCTATCTGCACAGGGTATGTGCATCAGGTAATCGTGATCTTTTAACATGTTAAAAAATCCTGGTATATCGGCGGATGATCGTGCCATGTAATTGGTGCTCTGCTGCCGGCAAACAATGAGACAGTATAGCGACATGCGTGTCACCTTTGCATCATTAAACCATTACTGCAAAATGTTCAGGTAAGATCACTAAATGACACAATATATGAAGCCTTACAACCTGGCCTTGACTCTGAGTTTCTCCTCGTAGTGAATGAAGCCCGTTACTGCAGCGCTGCCTTCCTTTAAACCTTTTTACTTTGAAGAAAAAAAATAAGACAACTAAATTATGAGGCGCTTAGTTGAGGATTGGGGTGGTGGATCACCCATGACCCAGAGCTTACTCCTAATCTGTTTATTCAAGTTCTTATAAAGCTCTGGGTTCTATATATATATACCGTATATATACACTCACCTAAAGAATTATTAGGAACACCATACTAATACGGTGTTGGACCCCCTTTTGCCTTCAGAACTGCTATAATTCTACGTGGCATTGATTCAACAAGGTGCTGATAGCATTCTTTAGAAATGTTGGCCCATATTAATAGGATAGCATCTTGCAGTTGATGGAGATTTGAGGGATGCACATCCAGGGAACGAAGCTCCCGTTCCACCACATCCCAAAGATGCTCTATTGGGTTGAGATCTGGTGACTGTGGGGGCCATTTTAGTGCAGTGAACTCATTGTCATGTTCTAGAAACTAGAGTTGAGCGAACACCTGGATGTTCGGGTTCGAGAAGTTCGGCCGAACTTCCCGGAAATGTTCGGGTTCGGGATCCGAACCCGACCCGAACTTCGTCCAGAACCCGAACCCCATTGAAGTCAATGGGGACCCGAACTTTTCAGCACTAAAAAGGCTGTAAAACAGCCCAGGAAAGAGCTAGAGGGCTGAAAAAGGCAGCAACATGTAGGTAAATCCCCTGCAAACAAATGTAGTTAGGGAAATGAATTAAAATAAAAATAAAAAAAATAAAAATTAACCAATATCAATTGGACAGAGGTCCTATAGCAGAGAATCTGGCTTCACGTCAGCAGAGAATCAGTCTCTTCATACCATAGCAGAGAATCTGGCTTCATGTCAGCAGAGAATCAGTCTCTTCATGCCATAGCAGAGAATCTGGCTTCATGTCAGCAGAGAATCAGTCTTCATGTCATAGCAGAGAATCAGGCTTCACGTCACCCACCACTGGAACAGGCCACTGTCACATATTTAGGCCCAGGCACCCAGGCAGAGGAGAGAGGTCCTGTAACAGAGAATCTGGCTTCATGTCAGCACAGAATCAGTCTTCATGTCATAGCAGAGAATCAGGCTTCACGTCACCCACCACTGGAACAGGCCACTGTCACATATTTAGGCCCAGGCACCCAGGCAGAGGAGAGAGGTCCTGTAACAGAGAATCTGGCTTCATGTCAGCACAGAATCAGTCTTCATGTTATAGCAGAGAATCAGGCTTCACGTCACCCACCACTGGAACAGGCCACTGTCACATATTTAGGCCCAGGCACCCAGGCAGAGGAGAGAGGTCCCGTAACAGAGAATCTGGCTTCATGTCAGCACAGAATCAGTCTTCATGTTATAGCAGAGAATCAGGCTTCACGTCACCCACCACTGGAAGAGGCCACTGTCACACATTTAGGCCCTGGCACCCAGACAGAGGAGAGAGGTCCCGTAACAGAGATTCAGGCTTCATGTCAGCAGAGAATCAGTCTTCATGTCATAGCAGAGAATCAGGCTTCACGTCACCCACCACTGGAACAGGCCACTGTCACATATTTAGGCCCAGGCACCCAAGCAGAGGAGAGAGGTCCCGTAACAGAGAATCTGGCTTCATGTCAGCAGAGAATCAGTCTTCATGTCATAGCAGAGAATCAGGCTTCACGTCACCCACCACTGGAACAAGCCACTGTCACATATTTAGGCCCAGGCACCCAGGCAGAGGAGAGAGGTCCCGTAACAGAGAATCTGGCTTCATGTCAGCACAGAATCAGTCTTCATGTTATAGCAGAGAATCAGGCTTCACGTCACCCACCACTGGAAGAGGCCACTGTCACACATTTAGGCCCTGGCACCCAGACAGAGGAGAGAGGTCCCGTAACAGAGATTCAGGCTTCATGTCAGCAAAGAATCAGTCTTCATGTCATAGCAGAGAATCAGGCTTCACGTCACCCACCACTGGAACAGGCCACTGTCACATATTTAGGCCCAGGCACCCAGGTAGAGGAGAGAGGTCCCGTAACAGAGAATCTGGCTTCATGTCAGCACAGAATCAGTCTTCATGTTATAGCAGAGAATCAGGCTTCACGTCACCCACCACTGGAACAGGCCACTGTCACATATTTAGGCCCCAGCACCCAGACAGAGGAGAGGTTCATTCAACTTTGGGTTGCCCCGCAATATAATGGTAAAATGAAAATAAAAATAGGATTGAATGAGGAAGTGCCCTGGAGTACAATAATATATTGTTAAGGGGAGGTAGTTAATGTCTAATCTGCACAAGGGATGGACAGGTCCTGTGGGATCCATGCCTGGTTCATTTTTATGAACGTCAGCTTGTCCACATTGGCTGTAGACAGGCGGCTGCGTTTGTCTGTAATGACGCCCCCTGCCGTGCTGAATACACGTTCAGACAAAACGCTGGCCACCGGGCAGGCCAGCACCTCCAAGGCATAAAAGGCTAGCTCTGGCCACGTGGAAAATTTGGAGACCCAGAAGTTGAATGGGGCCGAACCATCAGTCTGTACGTGGAGGGGTGTGCACAGGTACTGTTCCACCATGTTAGTGAAATGTTGCCTCCTGCTAACACGTTCCGTATCAGGTGGTGGTGCAGTTAGCTGTGGCGTGGTGACAAAACTTTTTCACATCTCTGCCATGCTAACCCTGCCCTCAGAGGAGCTGGCCGTGACACAGCTGCGTTGGCGACCTCTTGCTCCTCCTCTGCCTTCGCCTTGGGCTTCCACTGGTTCCCCTGTGACATTTGGGAATGCTCTCAGTAGCGCGTCTACCAACGTGCGCTTGTACTCGCGCATCTTCCTATCACGCTCCAGTGTAGGAAGTAAGGTGGGCACATTGTCTTTGTACCGGGGATCCAGCAGGGTGGCAACCCAGTATTCCGCACACGTTACAATGTGGGCAACTCTGCTGTCGTTGCGCAGGCACTGCAGCATGTAGTCGCTCATGTGTGCCAGGCTGCCCAGAGGTAAGGACAAGCTGTCCTCTGTGGGAGGCGTATCGTCATCGTCCTGTGTTTCCCCCCAGCCACGCACCAGTGATGGGCCCGAGCTGCTTTGGGTGCCACCCCGCTGTGAACATGCTTCATCCTCATCCTCCTCCACCTCCTCCTCATCCTCGTCCTCCTCGTCCTCCAGTAGTGGGCCCTGTCTGGCCGCATTTGTACCTGGCCTCTGCTGTTGCAAAAAACCTCCCTCTGAGTCACTTCGAAGAGACTGGCCTGAAAGTGCTAAAAATGACCCCTCTTCCTCCTGGGCCACCTCCTCTTCCATCTTCTCCCTAAGTGTTTTCTCAAGGAGACATAGAAGTGGTATTGTAACGCTGATAACGGCGTCATCGCCACTGGCCATGTTGATGGAGTACTCGAAACAGCGCAACAGGGCACACAGGTCTCGCATGGAGGCCCAGTCATTGGTGGTGAAGTGGTGCTGTTCCGCAGTGCGACTGACCCGTGCGTGCTGCAGCTGAAACTCCACTATGGCCTGCTGCTGCTCGCAGAGTCTATCCAGCATGTGCAAGGTGGAGTTCCACCTGGTGGGCACGTCGCATATGAGGCGGTGACCAGGAAGGCCGAAGTTACGCTGTAGCGCAGACAGGCGAGCAGCGGCAGGGTGTGAACGCCGGAAGCGCGAACAGACGGCCCGCACTTTATGCAGCAGCTCTGACATGTCGGGGTAGTTGCGAATGAACTTCTGCACCACCAAATTCAGCACATGCGCCAGGCAAGGGATGTGCGTCAAACCGGCTAGTCCCAGAGCTGCAACGAGATTTCGCCCATTATCGCACACCACCAGGCCGGGCTTGAGGCTCACCGGCAGCAACCACTCGTCGGTCTGTTGTTCTATACCCCGCCACAACTCCTGTGCGGTGTGGGGCCTGTCCCCCAAACATATGAGTTTCAGAACGGCCTGCTGACGTTTACCCCGGGCTGTGCTGAAGTTGGTGGTGAAGGTGTGTGGCTGACTGGATGAGCAGGTGGAAGAAGAGGAGGAGGAAGCTGAGTAGGAGGAGGAGGAGACAGGAGGCAAAGAATGTTGCCCTGCGATCCTTGGCGGCGGAAGGACGTACATTTACCCAGTGTGCAGTTAGGGAGATATAGCGTCCCCGGCCGTGCTTACTGGTCCACGTATCTGTGGTTAGGTGGACCTTGCCACAGATAGCGTTGCGCAGTGCACACTTGATTTTATCGGACACTTGGTTGTGCAGGGAAGGCACGGCTCTCTTGGAGAAGTAGTGGCGGCTGGGAACAACATACTGTGGGACAGCAAGCGACATGAATTGTTTGAAGCTGTCTGTGTCCACCAGCCTAAATGACAGCATTTCATAGGCCAGTAGTTTAGAAATGCTGGCATTCAGGGCCAGGGATCGAGGGTGGCTAGGTGGGAATTTACGCTTTCTCTCAAATGTTTGTGAGATGGAGAGCTGAACGCTGCCGTGTGACATGGTTGAGATGCTTGGTGACGCAGGTGGTGGTGTTGGTGGTACATCCCATGTTTGCTGGGCGGCAGGTGCCAACGTTCCTCCAGAGGCGGAGGAAGAGGCCGAGGCTGCAGCAGCAGAAGAGGCCGAGGCGGCAGCAGCAGAAGAGGTAGCAGGGGGAGCCTGAGTGACTTCCTTGTTTTTTAGGTGTTTACTCCACTGCAGTTCATGCTTTGCATGCAGGTGCCTGGTCATGCAGGTTGTGCTAAGGTTCAGAACGTTAATGCCTCGCTTCAGGCTCTGATGGCACAGCGCGCAAACCACTCGGGTCTTGTCGTCAGCACATTGTTTGAAGAAGTGCCATGCCAGGGAACTCCTTGAAGCTGCCTTTTTGGTGCTCGGTCCCAGAGGGCGGCGGTCAGTAGCAGGCGGAGTCTCTTGGCGGCGGGTGTTCTGATTTTGCCCACTGCTCCCTCTTTTGCTACGCTGTTGGCTCGGTCTCACCACTGCCTCTTCCTCCGAACTCTGAAAGTCAGTGGCACAACCTTCATTCCATGTGGGGTCTAGGACCTCATCGTCCCCTGCATCGTCTTCCACCCAGTCTTGATCCCTGACCTCCTGTTCAGTCTGCACACTGCAGAAAGACGCAGCAGTTGGCACCTGTGTTTCGTCATCATCAGAGACGTGCTGAAGTGGTATTCCCATGTCCTCATCATCAGGAAACATAAGTGGTTGTGCGTTAGTGCATTCTATCTCTTCCACCCCAGGGGAAGGGCTAGGTGGATGCCCTTGGGAAACCCCGGCAGCAGAGTCTTTAAACAGCATAAGAGACTGCTGCATAACTTGAGGCTCAGACAGTTTCCCTGATATGCATGGGGGTGATGTGACAGACTGATGGGCTTGGTTTTCATGCGCCATCTGTGCACTTTCTGCAGAAGACTGGGTGGGAGATAATGTGAACGTGCTGGATGCACTGTCGGCCACCCAATTGACTAATGCCTGTACCTGCTCAGGCCTTACCATCCTTAGAACGGCATTGGGCCCCACCAAATATGGCTGTAAATTCTGGCGGCTACTGGGACCTGAGGTAGTTGGTACACTAGGACGTGTGGCTGTGGCAGAACGGCCACGTCCTCTCCCAGCACCAGAGGGTCCACTAACACCACCACGACCATGTCCACGTCCGCGTCCGCGTCCCTTACTAGATGTTTTCCTCATTGTTCCCGTTCACCACAATTTTGAAAATGGCAAATTTGGGAATACTTTTTCAACCCAGAACAAAAACTGTGCTTTTACGGTCACTACAAATAATTTGACCAGCTAAAACAGTACTGATTTGGAGGAATATAAATGTCAGGGCTATTTTTTATGCGCTGGGTGACAGGTATACCTTTAATCACAGAATTAGACTTGTATCTGCACTGTAGCGTGTGTGTTAAGTTTTTCAGAATGACACTATCAGCACCTTGAATCTAATATACCCTTTTTGGGATAAATTTAAAGTAGGCCTGATATAGCAGAAACTACTAATTTTAAGAATGGCAAATTTGGGAATAGTTTTTCAACCCAGAACAAAAACTGTGCTTTTACGGTCACTACAAAATAACTTGACCAGCTAAAACAGTACTGATTTGGAGGAATATAAATGTCAGGGCTATTTTTTAGGCGCTGGGTGACAGGCTCAACTTGCCCCTGATGTAGTATATGGCCAAAAAATAACCACACTATTGATGGTTAAATGCACTTAGGTGACACAGGCTCAGCCTGCACCTGATGTAGTATATGGCCAAAAAATAACCACACTGTTGATGGTTAAATGCACTTGGGTGACACAGGCTCAGCCTGCACCTGATGTAGTATATGGCCAAAAAATAACCACACTGTTGATGGTTAAATGCACTTGGGTGACACAGGCTCAGCCTGCACCTGATGTAGTATATGGCCAAAAAATAACCACACTGTTGATGGTTAAATGCACTTGGGTGACACAGGCTCAGCCTGCAGCTGATGTAGGATATAGCAAAAAATAACCACACTATTGATGGTTAAATGCACTTGGTGGTAGCTTGTGCTGGCGCACCACAAGCCACAAAATGGCCGCCGATCACACCAGAAAAAAGTGATATAAAAACGCTCTGGGCAGCCTAAAAAAAGTGAGCAATTCAATATCAGCACTTCAATGATCCACAGCTGGAGATCGATCACTGAATTAAGTCTTTTGGAGGAGTTAATCTGCCTAATCTCACCCTAACGTCGCAGCAGCAACCTCTCCCTATGCTTGAATCAGCAGAGTGACGTGCAGCTCTACGTGACCCAAGCTTATATAGAGGCTGGGTCACATGCTGCACTGGCCAATAGTAGGCAAGGCTGTGATGGCCTCTTGGGGCAAGTAGTATGACGCTTGTTGATTGGCTGCTTTGCAGCCTTTCAAAAAGCGCCAAGAAAGCGCCGAACACCGAACCCGAACCCGAACCCGGACTTTTACGAAAACTATACAGTTCGGGTTCGCTCATCCCTACTAGAAACCAATTTGAAATGATTCGAGCTTTGTGACATGGTGCATTATCCTGCTGGATGTAGCCATCAGAGGATGGGTACATGGTGGTCATGAAGGGATGGACATGGTCAGAAACAATGCTCAGGTAGCCCGTGGCATTTAAACGATGCCCAATTGGCACTAAGGGGCCTAAAGTGTGCCCTGAAAACATCCCCCACACTATTACAACACCACCACCAGCCTGCACAGTGGTAACAAGGCATGATGGATACATGTTCTCATTCTGTTTACGCCAAATTCGGACTCTACCATTTGAATGTCTCAACAGAAATCAAGACTCATCAGACCAGGCAACATTTTTCCAGTCTTCAACAGTCCAATTTTTGTGAGCTTGTGCTAATTGTAGCCTCTTTTTCCTATTTGTAGTGGAGATGAGTGGTACCCGGTGGGGTCATCTGCTGTTGTTGCCCATCCGCCTCAAGGTTGTGCGTGTTGTGGCTTCACAAATGCTTTGCTGCATACCTCGGTTGTAACGAGTGGTTATTTCAGTCAACGTTGCTCTTCTATCAGCTTGAATCAGTCGGCCCATTCTCCTCTGACCTCTAGCATCCACAAGGCATTTTTGCCCACAGGACTGCCGCATACTGGATGTTTTTCCCTTTTCACACCATTCTTTGTAAACCCTAGAAATGGTTGTGCGTGAAAATCCCAGTAACTGAGCAGATTTTGAAATACTCAGACCGGCCCGTCTGGCACCAACAACCATGTCACGCTCAAAATTGCTTAAATCACCTTTCTTTCCCATTCTGACATTCAGTTTGGAGTTCAGGAGATTGTCTTGACCAGGACCACCCCCCCCAAATGCATTGAAGCAACTGCCATGTGATTGGTTGACTAGATAATTGCATTAATGAGAAATAGAACAGGTGTTCCTAATAATTCTTTAGGTGAGTGTATATATATATATCTTATATTATAAAAATTTGATTTTGTCTGTCTGTCCTGATGTCTATCTGTCTGTTCTTTATGAGCGACCAAAGGACTGGAGCGATGTTCACCAAATCTGGCACACAGGTACATCAGGTGTCCGGGAAGGTTTTAGACCGGGTCTCAGCTCTCTAGGACGTACCGTTCCTGATATATTCCCAAAAAATGACCTGCAATAGCCAATACAAGCCTGCAAGTCTTTCTCTTCATATCCCAACTGCCATACACACAGTCACATGTCCCTTAGCCAATAGAAGCTTGCAGGCCCTAAGGGTCCATTCACACGTCCGTATGTGTTTTGCGGATCTGCAAATTGCGGATCTGCAAAACACGGACACCGGCAATGTGCATTCCGCATGTTGCCGACCGCACATCGACGGCACTCTCATAGAAAATGCCTTTTCTTGTCCTCAATTGCGGACAAGAATAGGACATGCTCTATTTTTTTGCAGACGAGAAGTGTGGATCCGGAAGTGCGGATCCGCAAATGCGGATGCGGACAGCACATTTCGGCCCCTTTGAAAATGAATGGGTCCGCACCTGTTCCGCAAAATTGCGAAACGGATGTGCACCCATTTTGCGGACGTGTGAATGGACCCACATACACACAGTTTTTTCTCCAGGTTTCCATGACAACCCAGCCATTTTTCTTCACTGCTGTAGGTCAGCTTTAGGCTAGGGCTACATGACGACAATAAGTCGCACGACACATAGGGGACAACTACGCTGCTACATGCATTCATCTTGGATGGATTTTTTGCGACTGTCGCAGTTTCAGCATGTTGCAGTGTGACACCATAGCCTATCATTAAAAAAGTTGCTCAACACATGTTGTCGTGTAGCCCTTGCATTAAAGGGGCATGGTGCTGTGAAGTTCACTGTTAAAGGGATGGGCACTGTGAAGGTCACTGTTAAAGGGGCGGGCGCTGTAGAGGGCACTGTTAAAGAGGTGGGTGCTGTGGAGGTCACTGTTAAAGAGGCAGGGCGCTGTGGAGGTCACTGTTAAAGGGGCAGGCACTGTGGAGGTCATTGTTAAAGGGGCGGGTGCTGTGGAGGTCACTGTTAAAGAGGGGGAACTGTGGAGGTCACTGTTAAAGGGGCAGGCGCTGTGGAGGTCACTGTTAAAGAGGCGGGCACTGAGGAGGTCACTGTTAAAAGGGCGGGCACTGTAAAGGTCACTGTAAAGGGGAGGGTGCTGTGGAGGTCACTGTTAAAGAGGCGGGCACTGTGGAGGTCACTGTTAAAAGGGTGGGCACTGTGGAGATCACTGTTAAAGGGGCGGGCACTGAGGAGGTCACTGTTAAAGGGGCGAGCACTGTGGAGGTCACTGTTAAAGAGGCGGACACTATGTAGGTCACTGTTAAAAGAGCGGGCACTGTGGAGGTCACTGTTAAAGAGGCGGGCACTGTGGATGTTACTGTTAAAGGGGCAGAGTTCTGTGAAGGTCACTGTTAAAGGGGCAGGGCCACTATTAAAGGGGCAACTGCTGTGGAGGTCACTGTTAAGGCAGCAGGGTACTGTGAGGTCACTGTTAAGGCAGCGGGGTACTGTGGAGGTTACTGTTAAAGGGGCGGTCCTCTGAAGAGGTCACTGTTAAGGGAGTAGGGTGCTGTGAAACTCACTGTTAAAGGGGCGGGCTGCTGTGAAGGTTAAAGTTAAGGGGATGGACTGCTGTGGAGGTCCTATTTTAAAATGGCGGGGCACTGTGGGGGTCAGTGTTAAGGGGTGGGGGACTGTAGAGTTCACTGTTAAATGGGCAGGGTGCTGTAGAGGTCACTATTATGGGGGATACTGTTGATATCTTTAACGACACGCACAAACATTAAATGAAATAGATGAAATATACCCGTGCGAAGCCGGGTCCTTCTGCTAGTCTCTTATATATATAAAAATGAGTTTCTGTCTGTCCCGACGTCTGTCTGTTCTTTATGCATGACCAAACTACTGAACCGATCTTCACCAAATTCGGCACACAGGTACATCAGATGTCCGGGTCACACTTCTCTAGGATGTACCGTTCCTGAAATATTCCCCAAAAAAGACCCGCATTAGCCAATACAAGCCTGCAAGTCTTTCTCTTCAAATCCCAACTGCCATACACATGTCCCTTGTCAGCCAATAGAAGCTCGCAGGCTCTTAGTCTGCACAAACACACAGTTTTACTCCAGGTTTCCATAGCAACCCAGCTATTTTTCTTCACTGCTGTAGGTCCGCTTTAGGCTAGGGCTACACGACGACATGTGTTGCTTGACAATATGCCTCACGACACATAGGGCACAACTGCACTGCGACATTGATGTCGCACAACAATTTTTATAATGATAGTCTATTGTGTTGCACTGCGACATGCGACATGCTGCCACTGTGACGCGACAATCACAGAAAAATCCATCTTGGATGGATTTTTTGCGAGTGTCGTGTCGCAGTCGCATCATGTTGCATGTCGCAGTGCAACACAATAGACTATCATTATAAAAATTGTTGTGCGACATTGGTGCAACAAAATGTCGCGCGACACATGTTGTCGTGTAGCCCTAGCCTTAAAGGGGCAGGCTCTGTGGAGGTCACTGTTAAGGGAGCAGGGTCCACTATTAAAGGGGCAGCTGCTGTGGAGATCACTGTTAAGGGGCAGGGGGCACTATTAAAAGGGCAGCTGCTGTGGAGCTCACTGTTAATGAGGCGGGCACTGTGGAGGTCACTGGCAAAGGGGCGTTCACTGCGGATGTTACTGGTAAGGGGGTAGGCCACTGTGGAGGTCACTGTTAAAGGGACGGGAACTGTCTAGGTCACTGTTCAGGGGGCAGGGGCCACTATTAAAGGGGCAGCTGCTGTGGAGGTCACTATTAAGTCAGCAGGGTACCATAAGGTCACTGTTAATGAAGCGGGGTACTGTGGAGGTCACTGTTAAGGGATCGGGGTACTGTAGAGGTCATTGTTAAGGGGGCAGGGGCCACTATTAAAGGGGCAGCTGCCTTGGAGGTCACTGTTAAGTTAGCAGGGTACTATGAGGTCACTGTTAATGAAGCGGGGTACTGTGGCAGTCACTGTTAAAGGGACGGGTGCTGTGGAGGTCTCTGTTAAGGGGCAGGAAACAGTCTAAGCCAAGTACAGTGAGAAATAAGATCCAAACGTAAGCGCAATCCTTAAATGAAAGCAAGGAATTAACAGAACAATTAATGCTTAAGCCTAGTACACTCATGAAGAAACAACCCATCCTGTAATAACAAAGATCTAATGCAAGCGCAAGGGAGCGGTGCCCACTTGGTTAAAGGGACTGAGTGAGCACAATAAATACACAAATCCGAGGACATGCGCAGTTCGTAAAGACATAAGTATTAAAAAGTACTAAGACAGAACATACGCGGAAGAGATGGATAGAACTAATCATAGTATGTGTACATCTATAGGCGTGTTATAATGTAATAAGGGGTCTGGGTACTGTAGAGGTCACTGTTATGGGGGATACTGTCAATACCTTTCAACGACACATTAAATGAAAGCCGAAGCCAGGTCCTTCTGCTAGTATCTTATATATATATATATTTAAATGAGTTTCTGTCTATCTGTTCTTTATTAACGACCAAATGACTGAACCGATCTTCACCAAATTTGGCACACGGGTGTCCGGGTCTCAGCTCTCTAGGACGTACCGTTCCTGAGATATTCGCCAAACATTACCTGCATTAGCCAATAGAAGCCTGCAAGTCTTTCACTCATATCCCAACTGCCATACACACGGTCACATACACACAGTTTCACACCAGGTTTCCATAACAACCCAGCCATTTTTCTTCACTGCTGTAGGTCAGCTTTAGGCTAGGGCTACATGACGACTTGTTTCGTGCGACAAAAAGTCGCACGACGCATAGGGCACAACTACACTGCTACATGTGTCATGCGACATCAGTGTCTTATAATTATAGTCTATGGTGTTGCACTGCGACATGCAACATACTGCGACGCGACGTTCACATAAAAATCCATCTTGGATGTGTCGCAGTCACAGCATGTCGCAGCGTGACACCATAGCCTATCATTATAAAAATTGTTGAGACAAATTGTTGCGCGACACATGTTGTCATGTAGCCATAGCATTAAAGGGTCAGGACACTGTGGAGGTCACTGTTAAGGGGGCAGGGGCCACTATTAAAGGGGCAACTGCTGTGGAGGTCACTGTTAAGGCAGCAGGGTACTGTGAGGTCACTGTTAAGGCAGCAGCGTACTGTGAGGTCACTGTTAAGGGAGTGGGGTACTGTGAGGTCACTGTTAAGGGAGTGGGGTACTGTGAGGTCACTGTTAAGGCAGCAGGGTACTGTGAGGTCACTGTTAAGGGAGTGGGGTACTGTGGTGGTCACTGTTAAAGGGACGGGTGCTGTGAAGGTCTCTGTTAAGGCGGCAGGGAACAGTGGAGGTCACAGATAAGGGGATGGTCCCCTATGGAGGTCAGTGTTAAGGGTGGGGTACTGTAGAGGTCACTGTTAAGGAGGCGGGCCCTGAGGAGGTCACTGTCAAAGGAGTGGGTGCTGTGAAACTCACTGTTAAAGCGGTGGGCTGCTGTGAAGGTCAAAGTTTAGGGGATGGGTTGCTGTAGAGGTCCCATTTTAAGGTGGCAGGGCACTGTGGGGGGGTCAGTGTTAAGGGGTGGGGGACTGTGGAGTTCACTGTTAAGGGGGCGGGTGCTGTAGAGGTCACTGTTATGGGGGATACTGTCAATATCTTTTAACGACTCACTGAAACATTAAATTAAATAGATGAAATATACCTGTGCGAAGCCAGGTCCTTCTGCTAGCAAATTATATATATATATATATATATATATATATATATATATATATAATTTTTAAAAATGTTTTTTTTTTTTTACTGCAATCATACTGACACAGAGAATAAAGTTAAGTTATTTATAACAGGGGAGACTGTGAAACAAAACCCAAGATTTTGGATTTTTTTTCCACCCCCTCCTCAAAAAATTCTAAAAGTTATACAATACAGTATAAGCACTGAGATGGTTGATATGTTGATGGAAAAACAAAAACGGTCTCTTCACGATAATTTCCTGCTTGCTCCCGCTTCTAATTGTGCTTTAAGCTTTCCCCAATCATCACCATCATTGTGGCTACCAGTCACTGATCACCATAATGCACAGGTGCTATATTTTGTGATAATTACCTGCATTGGTAAAGCTCATGTAAGTTATATTGTATAAAGAAGTTTTAATAGATTTCTAGGTTTTTGAAGATGTTATCTTTTTTTCTATTCTTCTGTTGTGTTACCCACCAGCAATGCTTTCATCTGCTATTTATTTAAATCACTGTGATAACAGCAGATGATCCAGTATGTGTGAAATCATTCGCATTATTGTGATTAATCACGTAGATCAAAAGATGCTATTATTTTGAAGGTGTCATATACTGGTCCAAAATGAGACTATCAATTATAAAAACACCGCTAACTCTTTGGTCTTTGATGTTTTTCTACTCTTAGCCTGAATTTTTTTCTTTCGTCAAGGTCCCGTTTATTTATTTTTGATGTTTAGAAGCATAACGTCATTCCAGGTGAATTTGCAGAATAAGCCATTAAGGAGAAGTGTTAGGCTTATATTACATGAACAGAATTTGCAGGTGATTGTCGAGAAGCAAGTGTTCCTTCCCGGCAATCGCCTGCTCGTCAGGAGTGATTTCTAATGCTATCTCTCATCCCCATACTGAATCATTATTTGTCGGCAGCAGATTGTGATTAAACAGCACAATCTGCCACCAGCAAACAATGATTTTTAAGCATGCTGATAGATTCCGATTGCCATGGTGGCAGCAATGGTACTGCCAGATCATTGCTAATGAGCGATCCTATGAAAGCTTGTTAGCGATGATTTGGCCAACAATTGACCAGTGTAATGTAAGCCTTAGGGCTATATTACATAGGCTGATGGTCGGCCATGTAATATACTGCCGTCGATTACCCGATGATTGAGCAAATGCTTGTTCATCGGGCAATCGAGATTTTTAAGCATGCTTAAAAATCATTGTTTGCTGGCAGCAAGTCATGCTGTCTAATCATGGTCTGGTGCCAGCAAACAATGATTCAGTATGGAGATGAGTGACGACATTAGCGATCGCTCCTCCCCATACTGTGGAGGAGATCGCTGCATGTAATAGCAGTGATCTCCTCCACTAATAAGCAGGCGATTGCCGGGAAGGAAATTTTTTTAATGTAATACAGCCCTCCTTAAAGACCCATCTAACAATGTGCAACATGTGTTAAATTTGGCACAAAGTATGCCAACGCAGACTCAAGGAAAACTGACTTCAAATACTACTCTCCTGATTAATTCCCCCCCCTATGTGTACATGAGTGATAACAATATTTATTTTCACCATGTTGCCTAATTGTCAGTTTTTTCTTAATCCCAGTTTGTGCATTATCTGCTATGATGTTGGAATCTCTGAGCCCTGTCTCCCAGCTCACAAATTCTTTGTCTGCTTCTAATGAATTAGAAGAGGAGACTTATCGGTTTTCTGGTTGAATTTCCTATGTTTTTCCAAACTTAACCTTGTGATCACTGAACTGCTCTGCAATCAGTAATGAGAAGGGGCAGTTTGTCAATAGATTCCTTCTCCGTCTACCATAGAGGTGGTTACATCATAATGGGTATTGTCATTGACATGTATCATCACAAAACGGATTGTGATGTCACAGGTGATACATAGTGGTGACATTATGAATTGACCTATGGAACTCAATGCTTTTAAACAGGTGTTTGCTTCTGGGATTAGGGGAGACACCATGCTATAGGTATGGTAAGTTCCATTTAGGGCTCCATAGTGGGTTATTATGCCACTGACATTATATAGAGTTTATAGAGACATGGACTAATTGGTACCCTGTAGGGTCCAGTTCATGGTTAACAATTTGAGATCATTGGTGATGGCTAGAGATGAGCGAATCAAAGTTGACGAAGTGAAGTTCGATCCGAATTTCAGGAAAAATTTGATTTGCACCGAATCCGAATTTCCTCACGCTTGGCTGCTGCACATGTAAGGACATGGAGCAAGGAACTCTGGGAAGGTGGGATCACCCAAAATGCCATGCATGCAGCCAATCAGCAGCCAGCCAGCCCTATGATGTCACAGCCCTATAAATAGCCTCAGCCATCTTGGATTCTGCCATTTTCCAGTGTACTTACTGCAGGGAGAGACGTCAGCAGGCGCTAAGGACAGTGGTAGAAAAAACTTAATTGTGCTAAAAATTTGATTTACAAGTGCAGGGAAAGAATATTCAAGGTGTAGGGAAAGGATAGGGAGCAACCATTCCACAGCATTTATGTATAACAGGGTTTAGTCGGGGAGGTTACAGTCTGGGTAAAAGAAACAATCCTATTACACCTTGCTGCACTGACTGGGGACCCAAATTGCCATTATACAGCTCTGTAATTCCAGCAAACCGTCTTATTTGCCCTTGTGCGGTGCAGTTATATGTTCTAAAGCATTTTTTGGCTTGTGTTAGTGGAAAAAAATGGCTTATTAGCCGTTGTGTGGTGAAGTGCTAAAATTACAGCAATTTTTGTCATGTATTAATAGCAAAAGAAAAATATATTTGGCGTTCAGCTGTGCAGTTATATGTTCTAAAGCCTTTTGTGGCGTGTATTAGTGGCAAAAGTATAATATATTTGCCGTTCAGCAGTGCAGTTATATGTTCTAAAGCATTCTGTGGCGTGTATAAGTGGAAAAAAATAGGGGCCTATCTGCCGTTAAGTGGTGCAGATAAATGTTCTAAAGCCCTTCTTGTCGTGTATTAGTGGCAAAAATAAAACATATTTGCCCTTCAGCTATGCAGTTATATGTTTTAAAGCCCTTTTTGTCATGTATTAATGGCAAAATATATTTGCCGTTAAGCGGTGCAGTTATATGTTTTAAAGCTCTATTGTCGTGTATTAGTGGCAAAAGTAAAATATATTTGCCGTTCAGCAGTGCAGTTATTTGTTCTAAAGCCTTCTGTAGCGTGTATAAGTGGAAAAAAATAAGGGCCTATTTGGTGTTCAGCGGTGCAGTTATATGTTCTAAAGCCTTTTGTGGAGTGTACAAGTGGAAAATAGAAAATATATTTGCCGTTTAGCGGTGCAGTTATATGTTCTAAGGCGGATGCTCAACAGACAGGGTCCGTTATTTGGGGGTTATTGTTCTGACGGATCAGAGGAAGGGCAAAATAATCAGTAACATCAACAAAAACTTACTGCTGACATCATCTCTACTCTGTCGAGGGGCTCTACTTGTATAAGCATTTAATAGAACAGGTTCTGTATTCTGTAGACATCTATGTGTAATCAGCTGACTAGTAATAGACAAACATCGGCCGGGACGATTCGGGAACGGAGGGGGATCATTGGCAAAAATTCCCACAAAAAATATGTTTTTTAATCAGGGGCCATTTTTATGCGTCTTAAAGGGAAACTCTCAAAAATGTGCCCTGCTGGAGCCTAGAAAAATGTTATTTTAGGTCACGGGAGTACGGGCTCCAAAAATTTGGTATTCATCTGACAGAAAAGAACTTGTGATTATGTGGCTGGAGATACATTAGGCGGTCACTGGATAAAAATAGAACTGTAGGGCACTGGAGTAGAGGCCCCAAAAAATTAGACATTCACCTGACACAAAATAACTTGTGATTCTGTGGCTGGAGGTACATTATGCGGTCACTGACTAAAAATTTTACTGTCGGCCAGTACGGGCCCCAAAAATTAGGCATTCACCTGACAGAAAAGAACTTGGGATTCTGTGGCTGGAGGTACATTAGGCAGTCACTGGGTAAAAATAGAACTGTAGGCCACTGGAGTACAGGACCCATAAATTTTGCATTCACTGGACAGATAAGAACTTTTTTGATGTGGCTGGAGGTACATTAGGCATTCACTGGATAAAATTTTTACTGTAGGCCAGTACAAAACCAAAATTTTTTGCATTCACCAGACAGAAACGAACTTTGGCTGATGTGGCTGGAGGTACATTAATCATTCACTGGTTAAAAATGTTACTATAGGCCACTGGAGTACCGGCCCCAAAAATTTGGCATTCACCGGACAGAAAAGAACTTTGGCTGATGTGGCTGGAGGTCCATTAGGCATTCACTGGATAAAAATTTTACTGTAGGCAACTGGAGTACAGGCCCCACAAATTTGGCATTCATCTGACAGAAAAGAACTTGTGATTATGTGGCTGGAGGTACATTAGGCGGTCACTGGATAAAAATGTTACTGTAGGCCACTGGAGTAGAGGTCTCAAAAATTTGGCATTCACCTAACAAAAGAATTTGTGATCCTGTGGCTGGAGGTACATTAGGCGGTAACTAGATTAAAAATTTACTGTAGGCCACTGAAGTACAGGCCCCAAAAATTAGGCATTCACCTGACACAAAAGAACTTGTGATTATGTGGCTGGAGGTATATTAGGCATTCACTGGGTACAAATTTTACTGTAGGCCAATACAAATCCCCAAAATTTGGCATTCACCGGACAGAAAAGAACTTTAGCTGATGTGGCTGGAGGTACATTAGGCATTCACTGGATAAAAATGTTACTGTAGGCCACTGGAGTACTTGCCCCAAAAATTAGGCATTCACCTGACAGAAAAGAACTTAGAATGATGTGGCTGGAGGTACATTAGGCGTTCAATGGATAAAATTTTTACTGTAGGCCACTGGAGTCCAGGCCCCAAAAATTTGGCATTCAACGGACAGAAAAGAACTTTGGCTGATTGGCTGGAGGTACATTAGACATTCACTGGATAAAAATGTTACTGTAGGCCACTGGAGTACTGGCTCTAAAAATTTGGCATTTACCAGACAGAAAAGAACTTTGGCTGATGTGGCTGGAGGTACATTAGGCGTTCACTGGATAAAAATTTTACTGTAGGCAACTAGAGTACAGGCCCCAAAAATTTGGCATTCACCTGACACAAAAAAACTTGTGATTCTGTGGCTGGAGGTACATTAGGCGGTCACTGGATAAAAATAGAACTGTAGGCCACTGGAGTATAGACCCCAAAAATTAGGCATTCACCAGACAGAAAAGAACTTGTGATTCTGTGGCTGGAGGTACCTTAGGCGGTCACTGGATACAAATTTTACTGTAGGCCACTGGAGTAGAGGCCTCAAAAATTTGGCATTCACCTGACACAAAGGAACTTGTGATTCTGTGGCTGGAGGTACATTAGGCAGTCATTTGATAAAAATTGCACTGTAGGCCACTGGAGTAGAGGCCCCAAACATTAGGCATTCACCTGACAGAAAAGGCCTTTTATGCCACTGTATATACCATTCTTTGTTCTGGGTGGTGGCAAATATATGTGTGGTCTACTCCCACCAGCCACGGACAACACAATGGATCCCTGCAAAGTTTGAAGTCCCCCTCAAAGCCTGCTCTTCTTGCTCCTCCTCCTCCCCCCAGCCACCATCCTCCTATGACTCCTCTTCAGACTCCTGCTGACTTGTCTCAGATGGAGTAGCCCCCCCCTGGGAATTCCTTCAGCATTGCAACTTCCTCATCTTCCTGCTTCTGCTCCTCGGCGGCTTGATCAATGACACGACGCAATACACGCTCCAGAAAGAAGGCGTAAGGTACAATGTCACTGATGGCTCCCTGGCTGCGACTGACCAGTTTGGTGACCTCATCAAACGGCCGCAGAAGTCTGCATCCGTCGCGCATGAGCAGCCACTGGTGCGGTGAAAAGAAACCAAGCTCCCCAGAACCTGTCCTGCTGCAGAGTTCATACAGGTAGTCATTAATGGCACGTTGCTGCTGGATCAGCCTATCAAGCATATACAAGGTAGAGTTCCAGTGCGTCGGGCTGTCACCAACCAGACGTCTGACGGGCAAGTGGTGTCGCCTCTGAATGTCAGCAAGGCGAGTCATGGCCATGTAAGATCTTTGAAAATGGCCAGAGATTTTCCTGGCCTGCCGCAAGACGTCATGGACCCCGGGGTATTTGGCAAAGAATCGCTGGGTGACTAAGTTCAGGACGTGTGCCATGCATGGCACGTGTGTTATTTTGCCCTGTTTCAGTGTGCTCAGCAGATTGGCACCGTTGTCGCACACCACGTTACCAACTGTCAAATTGAGCGGGGTTAGCCACTGATCAGCCTGTGACCGCAGAGCTGAAAGCAGTGCAGGACCGGTGTGGCTCTTGACTTCCAGGAACAACATCCGCAGCACAGCATGGCAACGTCTCACCTGGGACGTTGAATAGGTTCTGGGGAACTTGGGGGCGCAGCAGAAGAGGCGGTAGCAGTGGAAAAGGAAGAGTCAGCTGAGGAGGAGACAGAGGATGGAGAAGGAGGAGGAGAAGAGGCAGGCCTTCATGCAATCCGTGGCGTTAACACCAAATCCACACGGGAGCCACAGGTTACATGCTTGACGGCCGTCAGTAGGTTCACCCAGTGGGCAGTAAAAGTTATGTACCTTCCCTGCCCGTGTTTGCTAGACCACGTGTCTGTGGTCAGATGTATTTTGGCACCGACACTGTGTGCCAAAGATATATTCACTTGCCTCTGAACGTGGTCATATAGCTCTAGGATGCCCTTCTGGGAGAAATATTTCCTTCCAGGGACCTTCCATTGAGGTGTGCCAATGGCTGAACATGGCCATATAGCTCTGGGATGCCCTTCTGGGAGAAATATTTCCTTCCAGGGACCTTCCGTTGCGATGTGCCAATGGCCCCAAATTTTCTATAGGCCTCTGAGTCCACCAGTTTATATGGCAGTAGTTGGCGGGCTAGCAGTACCGACAAGCCAGCGGTCAGCCGTTGGGCAAGAGGGTTATCCGGCGCCATCATCTTTTTACGCTCGAACATTTGGGCCACGGAAGCCTGCCTTAAGCCAGATGAATGCGACGATGGTACGGTAGAAGGTGGAGTGGAGGACAAATGGGAGGAGAGAGGAGAAGGAGAAGAGGCAGGACGTGGAGCGCCGGGAGTGTGGCTTTGTGGGTTCTGACGGCATTGCTCCCACTGGGCTCGATGATGGGAGGCCAGGTGCCTTCTTAAGGCGGTCGTCCCTAGGTGAGTGTTGGGCTTACCGCGACTTATGCGTTGACAGCATAGGCTGCAGATGGCAACACTATTGTCAGAAGCTGACACGTTAAAAAAAGCCCACACTGCAGAGCCATGTGCCGGTGTCCTGGGAGCACAAGATGTAACTGTGCATGGTGGATGGCTAGCTCCAGATACATTTCCAGTATGCTTTTTGCCTCCTGTGCCCTGCGAACTGTGCCTGCTTCTCCTTCTTTTCCTCCCTCTCTGCTGCTCCTTCTCTCCCTCTGAACTCCCCTCCTCTTCCTCTCTTGTGGGCACCCATGTGACGTCCATCGACACATCATCATCCTCACCTTCACCACCACTGACATTTGAGATCTCAGAGTAGGCAGCAAAAGCAGGGACTTCCCTTCTTGGGCTGATCTGGGTACTGTCGTCAGACCACTGGGTGGCGGCCGTTGCTACCTCCTCTTCGTCACCCGATGTCAAGAATGGCTACGCATTGTAAGGTCTGGGTATGGATGGGAAAATAATTCCTCTGACTCGTGTGGAGGGGCTATGGTTGTGGTGGTGGTGGATTTGGGGGTGCACACAGCTAAGAGTGAGGAGGGTGCAGATACAGATGATGAGGAGGGTGCAGAAGTATAAGGGTGAGTGAGCCACTCAACCAACTCTGGTGCATCCTTTGAAGTTATCACGCAAGCCTTCTCCAACTTCCCACTTAGGCTCCGGCCTGGTGCACCTGCCTGACCCCTACCACCCCTGCGGGACAGCCTGCCTCTTCTTCTGCCTGTCATTTTCAAAATGACCCTGTGCCTAAGTCCCTAGAGAAGAGCAGTATTTGTGGAAGCAGGTAAATTGCAGGCCTCAATCAATATTTGGTGGAAGCAGGTATATCTAACCTCTTAATTAGTCTTTTGTGGATGCAGATATAACATACCCCTCAATCAGTTTTTTTGGGGGGCAACTGGTATATCACATCTATTGCAATTAGTTGTCCCAATAGAGTTTGTCCCTCTATATAGCTGCGGTATCGCAGCAGAACCGCACACAAGTGCTGTACAGTACAAATGCACTATATAGAAAATATATTATAGGTATATCACACCCCTGCCTCAATCACTTTTTTTGGGGGGGCAACTGGTATATCACACTCATTGCAATTAGTTGTTCCAATAGCGTTTGTTCCTCTATATAACTGCGGTATCGCAGCAGAACCGCAGCAGAACCGCACACAACTGCTGCACGGTTCAAATGAACTATATAGAAAATATATTATTTTGTCCCTCAAAAACGCATGTACTGAATTGTGACTTGTACCCACTTCACTCTTGGGAATCGCTGCGACATACCATTGTCAACGTATTGGAGCTATTATAGTTTTTTGGTATATCACACCCATTGCAATTAGTTGTTCCAATAGCGTTTGTCCCTCTATATAGCTGCGGAATCGCAGCAGAACTGCTCATAACTGTTGCACAGTTCAAATGCACTATATAGAAAGTATATTATAGGTATAACACACCCCTGCCTCAATCAGGTTTTTTGGGGGGCAACTAGTATATCACACCCATTGCAATTAGTTGTTCCAATAGCGTTTGTCCCTCTAAATAGCTGTGGTATCGCAGCAGTTCCGCACAAAATCGCTGCACAGTACAAATGCATTATAATATATTTTCTTTGTTAGAAAGTATATTATAAGTGTATCACACCCCTCTGTATATCACACCTATCTGTCACGGGGCGCCAAAGGCGCACTCGGTCTCCCATCAGCCGCGGACCTGCTGCTTAGCTTCGGCAGCGAGGATCTGTGTTTGGCCTCGTTCCCAGGGCGGCTTTGCTAGCTGGGAGGCTCCCTGCTCCTAGGTCTGCCTTGAGTGCCGAGCTGATCACTTGGTGTTCGACTTGTCTGTCTGTCGGTCATGTGACGCTGGCCACGTCACATGACCCTCAGACCCCACTATAAATACAGGCAGCCTGCTGGCCACAGGTTGCCTGTTAATTCTAGGTTCCTGGCTATTTGTTGGACTACTGAATGCTCACCTGATCCTGTTCCCTGACTATCCTTTGCCTGCTCCTCCTGTACTGCGCATCCCTCCTGGTATTGTGACCTCGGCTCCCACCTGACTACTCTTTGCGGACTCCTCTGGTACTTCTTTACTCTCCTGGTTTTTGACCCCGGGTTCTCCTGACCATTCTTTGCTTAACCCTTTGTACTGCGTAGCTCTCTTGGTTCTGACCCGGTCCGTTCATGTTCCGTACTTTGTCTTGTCTGTCTTTCCTGCACATATCCTAAGTAAGGGACTGTTGTCCAGCTGTCCCCTGTCATTAGGACTCGTGAGGCAAGTAGGCAGGGCCAGGGGTGAGGGTGGAGCGCAGTGGTCACTATCCTTCCCCCTGTGTGTGTGTGGACGTGACCATTACACTATCGATAGCACACCTATACTATTTCTTAAAAGGACTTTTGTGGCCCTATTAGCTAGCGTTTGGTGTCCCTAACAGCCTGTCCCTGCTCCACAAAGCAACCTCTCCCTACACTGACAAAATACAGAATGTAAAATGGCAGCCAGATCGGGTTTTGTTATAGGGTAGTGGTGTGTCCATGTGCTGAAATGTCTCAATTAGCTGTCCTGTCCCACCTGATGGATGTGTCATTAGTCAAAGTTCGGCGCAATGCAAAAGAATTCGGCATGCTCGAACATCGCCATATGTTTGCATGTTCAGCGTTTCACGAACTCTCAAAGCTCGCTGCAAACCGACCGCCGGGCGAACCGCAAGGCCATAACTACAGCTGATGATGGTGTAAAAGGAGTGCACCTATAAGGCTGAGCTATTTGGTCAGTTTTAGCCCTGTGACTGCCCAAATAAGTGAAGTGTGCAGTGATTCTAAGAGCAATGCCTGTCATCTGCATGTCATACTGACTCACAGTATTATTTCACTACCAGAGCAGACACCCTATGCGTGTTTCTGCAAGGCAGGGCCGGTTCTAGGTGAAATGGGGCCCTGGGGCAAAAAACAATAAGGGCCCCCCCCCACATGACACTTAACATCCCCCCCATAGCACAGTTCTCCCACTCCATTGGCCAGTGGCACTTGGCAGCCCCACATCTCTCCAGCAGTGCCAGCACATGCACATCTCTCATCATGAGTCATTCGCCCCCCCCCTCCCCTCAAATGAACATTTCTCCAGTCCAAGCAGAACCAGGGTGGGCTAGTACATCTCTGCTCAGTGCTCCTAAGTCCCACTGCCACTGGCACTGGGACGGGTGAGATGGTGGGAATGGGATCCAGTTGTTATAATTAAAGGGCTTCTGTCACCCCACTAAACTGTTTTTTTTTTACTTATAATCCCTATACTGCGATTTATGCATACATACTGTAATTAATCATTTTGGTTCAGCAGATTCTGTTAAAAACGTACTTTTAAAATATGCAAATTACCTTGCTACCAGCAAGTAGGGCTGCTACTTGCTGGTAGCAGCCGCATCCTCCTATCCTAAAGACGCCCCCTCCGCATGTTGATTGACAGGGCCAGTGGACGGGATCTTTCTCTGCTGGCCCTGTTTGCAATCAAAATCTGGTGCCTGCGCCGTACCTGTCTTCAGTTGGCGCAGGCGCACTGAGAGGAGGACACTCGCTCGGCCGCTCCTTCCTTAATGCGCCTGCGCCGGGTGTAGATGTGACGTCATCGGCACAGGCGCATTGAGGATAGAGCGGCCGAGCGAGCGTCCGCCTCTCAGTGCGCCTGCGCCGACTGAAGACAGGTATGGCGCAGACGCCAGATTTTGATTGCAAACAGGGCCAGCAGAGAAAGATCCCGTCCGCTGGCCCTGTCAATCAACATATGGAGGGGGCGTCTTTAGGATAGGAGGATGCGGCTGCTACCAGCAAGTAGCAGCCCTACTTGCTGGTAGCAAGGTAATTTGCATATTTTCAAAGTACGTTTTTAACAGAATCTGCTGAACCAAAATGATTAATTACAGTATGTATGCATAAATCGCAGTATAGGGATAAGTAACAACAACAAAACAAAAAAACTGTTTAGTGGGGTGACAGAAGCCCTTTAACCTAAGTTCCTACCAGTAACTGTTCTGTACTTGTAACTTGGCTGTCTGTGTGTGGGCGGGCCTTCCCTGGCAGAGTCTGCGGGCTGTGGCTGGCTGCCGCTGCCGCTCGCTCTGGGGGCGGAGTTGTGGCAACGTCAGATGCGAAGACGTGTCTGTGCAGCAGCGGTGGCACACTCACAGCCACTGATCTTTAAAAGTGGCTGGCAGGCAGAGCGGGGCTCAGAGCGGCTGCGGGGCCCCTCCTTTCCATTAGTCCGGACTGCCCGCTGCCTGGGACTCCATGCGCTTAGCGGAGTTAGCAACACCCCGCCGTCACATAGAATTATAGAATAATAGTTAGTTGCGGGCCGGCGCTGGGGGCCCCTAAGGACTCGGGGGCCCGGGGGCAATTGCCACCCTTGCCTCTATGGAAGCGCCGGCCCTGCTGCAAGGCACAGTGTTCTACACCACTTTTTTACTCGATTTGCCGCAACTAAATTTTTGAAAAATTCGCTCATCTCTAGTCATGGCACAGGGATAGTGAAGTCTCAGAGGTGGTTATGTTATAATGAGATCTCCAAGTCATAATGCCTGGAGTAGCACCCTCAGATCTCTAAAGCAGGTGTTTAGAAGCCAATGTCACTGAGATAGTGACATCACAAATGCTAATGTCATCAGTTAAAGGGGTATTCTGGTTATAGAAGGTTATTCTCTATCCACAGGATAGGGCATAGCTATCAGATTGGTGGGGGGTCCCAGCGGTAGGACCCCTACTGATCTGATAGGGGATAACTTTCTTTAACTGAAATACCTCTTTAATTTGTCCGGAACATTGCTGATAACAACAAATGTAATGGCATCACAGGTCTGATGTGGAGTCATAGGTTTGACAAAGTTATGAGGATAATGATGCCATAATGGGCAATGTGAGTGATATTGATGTGTGTCATTTTAACTTCTCACAAGTGGTCAAGGGCAATGACATAACATGATTGGTTTGTGGGGGGGGGGGGGGAGGTTGGGCTTGTAACCTTAAAAATTCATTGCTAGGATCCACAGCTGGTAGACAATTATGACCATTCTACATGGATGACCATTATCTAATGTGTGCCCTTTAATGCCCCAGAATGGGTGGTTATTTCACAGCGAGGGGACTTGAAACGCAGTTTAGTCAGAAAAGATTTGAGTGCTAAGAGCCAACTAGAAAACTATGCTTGCTATACCAGCAGTAGTGGTCTCATAGGGGGTGATTATTCTAGGAGGTCATAAAGGCAAAAGTCACTTATTTGGTGCTACTACTAACACCACTTATGATTTTATAAGTGGCATTGAGACTAACATGGACTGATATACTCCTTTACATGGACTAGACTCACTCATGCCTGAGACGTGGTGTATAATTTTTAAGACCTCATGGTGATATCGAGAGGCTAAGATCATTGCTTTTGTTACTTTTCTGATCATGATGATGTCTTCAAGGGGGTTTTTAGAGAAAAGGGCTGCTTGGCTTTCTGTAGAGCACCAATGCAAGTAGTGATGTTACTGGATTAATGACATTACAAGGATGGTGAGTTTGCAAGGCTGGTGATACCAGAAAGGTTGTGATATCATAATGGACACTTTCAGTGATATTGCCTTGTGTATTCGAGTGTGCCCCCCTGTCCCCAAGTGTGTTGAGTTTGACCCAGAACCACTGGAGTACCTATACTTTTTGCAGTTCCCAGCAGATTCTGATCTATAACACCCTTAATATAGCCCTAACTAAATCATAGGTCTGTAACTATTAAGAACATTTTTGGGATTACACTTGAATACACCTAACCGAGAGACTATTCTCATGTCATATATTCCTTGACAAAATTCAAATTTATTCACTAGGTTCATTTATACAGAACCATACATATGTATCTCTTTCACTACATGCCAAATTACCACAGGAAACCATATTAAATAAACTTCCATAAATCATCTTTTTTGCTCTAGAAATATAACACCTCTATGAATTATGAAAGAGTATTGGTCACAATAGCTGAATCAAAATAAATTTCTATTGTATCAGCAGAAAAAAATAAATTAAAATGACTCAGCTTTTCACATTGAAAAATAATATTTTCTAAGTTTGTACATATTTTATTATGAACTGATTTATTATAAAGGCTTTTTTGTTGTTGTATTCTCTGGTTTCTTATTACTTGAGAAGTTTATCCAAAATACATTATCGATAAATTGGTTTTGACTGGAAAGTACATCAAATGAAGATGAAGATGTTTATATTTTGAGAGCAAATGAAAAATGGTTCACATGAAAAATCCAATCCATGGCAGAACCATTAGCATATCTCTAAGAGTAATGTCAGAGTGGCTGAAAGGATTGCTACTAGTTTTTGGTTTAAAGCACTTTAAAAAAAACAACTTGACATTAACTGGGGAATTAACACAACACTTAAATGATCTCTTTTTCATCGTTTAAGGTGCATATCTGCTGATTCCCGATTTCCTCTTCTGTTATCCAAGATGTTCACACTGCTTTTCAGATGACCTGATTCACACTGGGCATGTGGTAGTCCAAGACACTTCCTTCTTCTCTATCCTAGCCCTCGGATTGGTCAGAACTGCTAATACCGGAAGTGTCTTGGGCTTTCAAATGCTCAGTATGCATCAGGTAGTCTGAGAAGCAGTGGAGCCATGTTGGATGGCAGAAAAGGGGTATGGGAAATAGGAGATTTGCAGCTGAAAAGATAAGGAGGGCGCCAGATAAGTGTTCTGTTCATTCCCTAGTTACTGTGATTTTTTTTTTTATCTTGAACCAGAGCATTGTTTAAGTAAATGAGAATATTATCATTGGGGGAAATTTATGAAAGCACTAGCACATGTTTTGGTGCACGTGACAACTTATGCTAAATTTTGTGAACTTAGACCTCTCACGCTTCAGAAGTGAAGTGAAGCGAGAAGTCAATCTTTTTCAGAAAAAAGATCACTTTTAAGGTGCTATTTTGAATATCTTTCCCAGAAACCCAAAGGTATGCAAATTAGCTTTCCTTCCAGAAAAAGAACACTAGGTCTATCTGATGTCATCATATATGCATATATGTTTCCCAGAAAGGCAGAGCAGCATTAGATGGACTACAGTGCTCCTGATGCATACTTGTTGGTTTCCCCCAAGAAAAAGAACACCACCAAGGGTAAACCCAAGGCCACTCAGCTAACCAGGGAAATTTTCTCGTGAGATACCTAGTACTCTTGTTTTTTTTAAGGAGAACTGGATTGCATGTCTCATTTCTCATGGAGTATTATGCATTTGGAAATAGCTGAGCCAGCTCAGGGTTATTTTCAGTACCCTCATAGTGGTAAACAGAGAGGGAATGCACAACTACTTTCCCTCCACTTTGGGAGCCCCATTCTGGAGATAGGAGCGGGTCCTAGAGGTGGAAACCCCATCTATCTGACATAGATGGCATATTCTAGTGATATGTTATCAGTGTGTGAGATGCAATGTACAGAACGGCCTTGTGCAAGAGGCTTTATACTTATATTACTATACTATGTTGCATTCTCCAAGTTTATTTTCTGTAAATGTGTGATCTGATAGCAGAAGAAGGAATTCATGACACAGAGTCAGGGTTTTAGGCAGTGTCAGACTGGGGTGTCTAGGGCCAACTAGTAAAATTCATTCTAGGGGCCCACTGTACAGCGACATGCAAGTATTACCTGCTAATACAGCGGTAGGCAGCAGCAAGATGCTACAAGATGATTGATTATAGGGGTTCCTGCAGCAACTTCAATTAGGCAGGTCCCTGGGGAAGAAGGATGCCAGCTGGCCTGCCTCTGTACCTAGAAGTTATCCCAACCACTTGTATCTATAATAATAATTAGGTCGTTTGCAAAGTAATCTACCAAGTTTTTATATGAATACAGGCTGGTTGAGGTGCTGTATACTACCTATCTGTATGTAGTATAGGCTCTCTACTGTGCCATGTGCCACTTGTGCAGGGGTTGGGGACTAGGAGCCCACCTTGCTGAGAGGCCCCTGTAGACCATGCTTTATTGGGAATGTCTGGTTTGTTTAATTAGCCTAGGTAAAATTACCTTAAATTATGTCTAGGGAAATTCCTGTACAGAATGACAACTAAAAAGTCAATAATAATTTTGAAAAATAATTGAATGCTCACCACCTACTAGATGACAGTCGCTGCCTTATCATAAAGTCTAATAGCAGTAAGATAATCACAAAGCAAATATTCAATGAAAGTAAGCAGACTGATTATTAAAAAGTCCCAGATATACAGGTCATTAAGTAGAATTCACCGGGACGGCTCTTATACGAGTGATAATTCATTCCCTAGAACACTAGATGTGGACGGTTCTATATCAGCACCTGAATGGAAATTACACTAAGGCAATGGTGATGTGTGAGACTCTAACAGGCATCTTCATGTCCCGTGTGAGAATTTGCAATGGGAAGAAATCTGCAGTATTCCCTGTTTCCTAGGTAACAGATCCAACCTATAAATGCTATACAAAACAGAGGAACATAATTCATCCATCATTGTAACGTGAGGAAGAAGAAAACACAATTATAAATATAAATGTCTTTCCATCTGGTGTATAAAACCTGTCTATAAGATGGTCATGAGATTTCCTATGTGCTAGGAAATAGCAGTACAAATCACAAAAAGTATCAGAACAAGGGAAACCATTCTAAACTAGTAATGTATCATTTGTTCTAGTCGCTGGCTATAGCGTTAACATTGTATATTGGGGCTTTGTACATTCTCTCACCTGATTACATGGGAAGTGCATGGCTGTAAATACAGTCTGTCAAATATTTGGCTGAAGTAGTTTTGGTTTTTGCTGTCTTAAAGGGGTTGTGTCATTTCAGCAAGTAGCATTTATCATGTAGACAAAGTTAAGGCACTTACTAATGTAATGTGATTGGGCATATTGCTTCCTTTTCTGGCTGGATTCATTTTTCCATCACATTACACACTTGTTGTTACCATGGTTATGACCACCCTGCAATCCAGCAGCGGTGGCCGTGCTTGCACTCAATAAAAAAAGCATCAGCCTATGTAAGCTCCCATGGTCCCAGTCACCAGAGAGGCTTTTTTTCCTATAGTGTGCAAGCAGGATCACCTCTGCTGCAGGGTGGTCGTAACCATGGAAACGAGCAGTGTATAATGTGATAGAAAAATGAATCTAGACAGCAAAGAAAGCAATAAGGATAATAACACTACATTAGTAAGTGGCTCATATTAACTTTCTCTACATGATAAATGCCACTTGCTGAAGTGACAAAACCCCTTTAAGGTGTGAGCTTTATTGTCTATTTATAAGGGTGCTGGCTAGGGTTGCCACCTTTACCAACAAAAAATACCGGCCAAGTTAAGCCACACCACAAAGGGGGTGTGGCTGTGGGGGCATGGCTTAACACAGGGCGTTAAGTCGCCGTCATACTATGGCTCTCAATAATATTAAGGCCTTCATTAGTGCCCCCAGTAATATTAATGCCCCCCATTAGTGCCACCCAGAATTAATAATTTACCTATTAGTGCCCCCTAGCATTAATAATGCCCCTATTAGTGTCCCCCAGAATTAATAATGACCCCATTAGTGCCTCCCAATAATACTAATGCCCCCATTATTGCCCCTCAGTAATAGTAATGGCCCCATTAGCGCACCCCAGAATTAATAATGCCCTCATTAGTGCCCCTAGTAGGAATAATGCCCTCATTAGTGCTCCCAGTAAGAATAATGCCCCTATTAGTGCCCCCAGTAATAGTAATGCCCCAATTAGTGCCCCCAGTAATAGTAATGCCGCCATTAGTGCTCCCTTCTCTGCTACTGCAAAAAAAAAAAAAACTCACCTGCTCCATTTGATCGCGCAGCTGTGAACACTCACTGCTCACGGGAAGCTCAGGACCGGACTTGCGTTCCAGTGCGATGACGTCTCGCAGGTCCTGTCCTCCAGTCAGCATCGAGCATTCCCTACCAGCCGGGTGGCAACCCTAGTGCTGACATATGTTACCTTCTTAGTTGCTTTGCCTGGTGGATCTGAATCTGGATTCTTGATGATTTCATTTGGGCGAATCTTAGGTGTGGGGGAGAAAGAGGGAGACAACTAATAACAAGACCTTTTAAAAAGTGAGAAACAATAGAGATAAAATATAAATCCCAGGAGACCGCAGCATGTCATAAACCAATTTTCATCAGAAATGGATGGAGGTCTTTAGATTTGGACAAAATTGATTCATACCTGAATCAAAATAGTCAACCGATTCTGCTGAATTGAACCCAAATGAAATTGTGATTCACTCATCTCTATTCTGCTCCTATGATGGAGTAGAAACAGGAAGTAATAATGCAGGTGTGATTCTAATCCTATGCAATATCAGTTTTTGTTCTGCAAGTGATCTGAACAATAGTCGCTAACCTTTTATATGAGGCATCCAGGTGAGTAAGTGTTTTGGCACCGGGTCTATGTTTGATGATGCAGCATCCTGATGAAAAATACAATTAGGGCTGATTCTCAGGGGGTATCCCATTTTTCCAGGAGTGTTGGCATATGAGCTTAACTGAGTGATGACAAATTAAAATGTGTCATCCATTGATCTTATACTGGTAAAAACAGATCACGTACTAAAGTTCTGTTCATACGAACCCTGGTTTTTAATGGGGCATTGTTATCTATGCCACGCCGGTTTTTAAATGGGTAATGGACTTTATTGATGTTAATGGGACCAGTGAGGCCACATATTCTACATATATTCTAAGGAAGAAGCCTGTTTTGGCAAAACAGAGTTGGGAGGAGGACGCTGTCCTGTCAGTCGGTAATCTGCATATGTTGTCTTATTTTTTATTTCTACTATCCCAGCATTATGATATTCATTATTTGATATACTAGTTGCCTCCCCTTTTGGGTGGATTATTTTATATGTTTACCAGTGTTGGCAGTAGTTTAATATATTTGATTTCTTTAGATGTGGATGATACATGACTGAAAGGGCAGCACCCTCCATGTTCTCTCTGATATACTCATTGCTGCTATATTGATATCCATATATGTCATCATGATTTTATCAATTATTTAATAAAGCATATTTTGTTTACTAATTGTATTGAGGTATTTGTCTAATTGGTGGTTACTTAGTGTTGGTAGTCATACCTATCTTCTTATGATCTAGGCTGTATCCCGGTTATTATTTAGGTGTGCAGTTTTCCCTATGTGGTAAAACTGACCTGTGCACTTCATTCACTTATTTATATAGTTTGTCTTGTTTTAATACTGAAAAAAATTTAAAAGTTTGGTAAAAATGTTTTTTTCTTTGCATTTATTCTGACTCCCATAACTTTTTTATATTTCCATCTATGGAGCTGTGTGAGGGCTCATTTTTTGTAGGGTAACCTGTAGTTTTTAAATTATATCATTTTGGAATGGTTATGACTTTTTGTTCAATTTGCTTGGAGGTGAAGCAACGAAAAAACTCCAATTTGGCCATTTAGTTTTTTTTTTCTGATACAGTGTACACTGTATGGGCAAAATAAGTTTATACTTTAATCAGCATCTCATAAAATTAAGGTATATCACTAAGAAATGCTATTGCTTTATGATCAGTGGGGTTCTAACCTCTGGGTTTGCTCACAAATCCTTAAAATGAAGTGGCCTTGATTCAGAACTAAGGCCTCCCCACAGTTTTTTTGCTGAACAGCAGTGCCACCTGGTTGGGCATGGGCCTGTAGCTGTTTACTGGAATGGAGTTGTGCTGCAGCTCACCTGCACAACAAACTGTCTGTCAGGGATTACATGAAGAGACAGAAGGATTTAAGCAAGTCAACATCCAGAGATCTGTGGTTAGTTCTCTAAGATTCTTGGAACAACATCCCTGACTAGTTCCTTTAAAAACTGTGTGCAGGTGACCCTAGAGGAATTGAGGCTGCTTTGAAGACAAAGGGTGGTCACAACAAATATTGATTTGATTTAGATTTCTCTTTTGTTCATTCACTTTGCATTTTAATAATTAATAAAAATAAACTATTAACACTTCTATTTTTTTTTAAATATTCTAAGGCTACTTTCACACTAGTGGCATAGACCTCCGACAGGCTGTTCCGTCGGGTGAATCCATCCTTCCGCTAGTGACCGTGTGCCCCCGGACTGCTGCTCCCCATTGACTATAATGGGGGCGGTGTAGAGTTACGGCGGAGGCACGGCAGCGCATGGCGAGAGGCTGTCGGAATAAATGTCAAGTTTCAATTTCTCTACTTCTATAATACATAGTAATACCTTCAATAATAGTTATTACTTTACATTCCCCATATGTCTACTTCATGTTTGGATCATTTTGGGAATGTTATTTTATTTTTTGGGGATGTTACAAGGCTTAGAAGTGTAGAAGCAAATCTTGAAATTTTTCTGAAATTTTCAAAAACCCAATTTTTAGGGACCAGTTCAGGTCTGAAGTCACTTTGCGAGGCTTACATAATAGAAACCACCAAAAAATGACCCCATTCTATAAACTACACCCCTCAAGGTATTCAAAACTGATTTTACAAACTTTGTTAACCCTTTAGGTGTTCCACAAGAATTAATGGAAAATAGAGATACAATTTCACTTTTTTGGCAGATTTTCCATTTTAATAATTTTTTTCCAGTTACAAAGCAAGGGTTAACAGCCAAACCAAACTCAAAATTTATGGTCCTTATTCTGTAGTTTACAGAAACACCCCATATGTGGTTGTAAACCGCTGTAGGGGCACACGGCAGGGCGCGGAAGGAAAGGAATGCAATACGGTTTTTGGAAGGCAGATTTTGCTGTACTGTTTTTTTTGACACCATGTCCCATTTGAAGCCCCCCTGATGCACCCCTAGTGTAGAAACTCCAAAAAAGTGACCCCATTTTAGAAACTACGGGATAGGGTGGCAGTATTGTTGGTACTAGTTTAGGGTACATATGATTTTTAGTTGCTCTATATTACACTTTTTGTGAGGCAAGATAACAAGAAATAGCTGTTTTGGCACCGTTTTTATTTTTTTGTTATTTACAACATTCATCTGACAGGTTAGATCATGTGATATTCTTATAGACCAGGTTGTCACGGATGCGGCGATACCTAATATGTATACTTTTTTTTTATTTATGTAAGTTTTACACAATGATTTCATTTTTGAAGCAAAAAAAATCATGTTTTAGTCTGAGAGCCATAATTTTTTCAGTTTTTGGGCGATTACCTTGAGTAGGGTATGATTTTTGCGGGATGAGATGACGGTTTCATTGGCACTATTTTGGGGTTCGTGAGACTTTTTGATCGCTTGCTAAGGTGCCAAAAAATGGTTTATTTAGCACAGTTTTTTATTTTTTTTATTTACGATGTTCATCTGAGGGGTTAGGTCATGTGATATGTTTATAGAGCCAGTTGATACGGACGCGGCGATACCTAATATGTATACTTTTTTTTTTTCCCTATTTTTTTTTACTTTATTTGGGGAAAATGACGTTTTTGTTTATTTTTACTTGAAACTTTAAATTTTTTGGGGGGAAAACTTTATTTTTTCAACTTTTTTTTCACTTTATTTTTTGTCCCACTTTTGGGGGTCTTATCCTTTACAATGCATTCCAATACTTCTGTATTGGAATGCATTGGCTGTATGAGTAATACTGTGTGTATTACTCATACAGCTTCCGGCCTGTGAGATCCAGGGGGCTGGATCTCACAGGCTCTTCACCGGAAGGCAGCGCGATGCCTTCCTTAGACATCGCGCTGCCTTCCATGCCATCAGGTCCCCCCTACAGCCGCATGGGGACCCGATGGCACCGCCGCACAGCTGCCGCAACCGCAGGTAAAAGCCGCAAACCGCAGGTCTGAATTGACCTGCGGTTTGCGGCGATCACCGATACGGGGGGGGGGGGGTCACATGACCCCCCCCCCGGCGCTGTGACAGGATGCCCGCTGAATGATTTCAGCGGGCATTCTGTTCCTATTAACCCCCGCCGTGCCGCAATGTCTGTTTAAAGTTAGGACGTTCCTTAAGGACTCGGGAAACAGGACGTACCGGTACGCCATAAGTCCCTAAGGGGTTAAAGACCCGACCGGCGCTGATCGGGAAGGGGTTAAAGATCCAGGATAGGTATTAGTATACATGGAGTGACTTCAAAAAATTATATCCAGGTAAACATCTACCCGGTTTACATAGAATATTCACATATAGGTTGTTATGTGACAAACAAATGATGGAAGTGTACCTTTAAGTTATTTAAGCAATTTAGTGGCAGCTATTGAAATCTTAGATTATATAATGTTTATTTTGCATTCTGATTGGCTCTTCATCAATTCTTTATACTTATCCTGGTGGCCAAGCTAAGGAAGAGCTCATTATTTCAAATTAGAATATATAGCCCAGTCCACTTCTTACCAACCCTTATATAAAATGTAAGAGGCTACAAAAGTCTTTAAGGAAGAAGATATTGAAGATTTTTCCTGAGATGCACAGTGGCAGTGGTATAAAAAAATAAAACAAGTAGAAAACATTGCTGATCTAAAGCCATATTTTGACAGCACAGGGCAGCACATAGTATCAAAGTGCGATAACATGGCATAAGACTTGAATTGGGAACATATGGTAGCACAGCAGGGCATGGCAAGTCAGCCTAGACAGCACAGTATAATGTTCACTTAATTCTTCGAGAAGACACATCTCGGCAGTATAAAACCACATACACAGAATACATAGATGAGCTTGTATACAATTCTGCATATAGTAAGGCAGCTTTAGTTAAGTAACAAGAGATTATAGTCAGAAAATTGTACTATTTATTTCATTATTACTATATATTCTCATTAATATTTTCTCTCTGTCATTTCCTTGAATATGGGAGTCACAGATTTCTACTTCAACCCAAAACATATGTATGCCAAAAAATCCAACACATCCTGCCTTAGATGGGTCTGGACTGCTAGAGCCTTATATTTGGGAGGAAGGGTATTGTCAAAAAGAAGAAAGCTCAGATGGGAATAGTTCTATGTGAAAAGAAGTTGCTGGTAAATTGAATAATGATAAATAAATAAATAAAATAAAAATAATAATCATAGCAGAAATAATAATGAAGCCACAGTAATGCAAATAAAGTCCAAATGGTGCCTCCTGCTGTTCTTTTGATTTCCCGGAAGAACATTCACCTGTTAAATGATTCCAGTTAAAAAACTTCACTAGGAATTAAATACATTAGTTACCTTTTTTTCAGCGAAATCCTCATGATATTCCACCCTTATGTTTTTAGTTAGGGGTGTCTGCTGGTTGTTACGGATTTATAGTTAGCAGCTCTACACTCCGATTGTTGATGGTATGGCATGACCACAGTGGATGTTCCACCAGATATGCCTCATTCCTTCGTCAGTG